>NC_059361.1:25395000-26012500 GCF_019703515.2 Myxocyprinus asiaticus | reverse complement strand
TGAGTAAGGACTGAGGGAGAGCTGTCTGCTCAGTGTTCCGGGTCTTGACGAGAACAGACATGCTGGCCTGGGACTGCCTGTGTGGAGCTCAGGCCAGCCACTAATACAGCATACAGACCCAATTAAGTGCCCCTGCATATCCTCCTCCAGCCAGCCATCACTAACACTTTTGCCAGGCTGACAAGGCAACCTTTTCCCCCAGAGCACAACTCTGATTAACAGCAGTGGTTGTACAGAGGCCGGGCGGTGTTGAGGTACTAAGAGGGCCCAGGGTTCTAGGCAGGTAATCAGCTTAAATACAGGTTTATTTCCTGCCCTCTGTGCCCTGCTGCGTCCAGCAGAGAGTGCATTCTTTTATCTGTTTATCTCCAATTTTCTCTGACTTGCAACGTGTCTTTCAGGCACACTGTCACCTCAACTTAGTGCTGGGTTCTGGGTTGCCATCTCCTCTGATCAGATGCGTTGAGGAGATGGGCTTGTGTTTAGTTTTGGTATGCTCCACTTTATTGGACAGTGTCTGGATTGCTATTTCTTGTGTTCTCTTTCTCTTCATAAAGCAATGTAAAATCCTCAACTAGATATCTAGTGGTTGATTTTTTTTTTTTTCTAAAATGCTGTGGCAGAAAATAGGAGAAATGCATTCACACATCTAAATTTTTGTCAGTCCAATCAAGTCACAGATCATTTGCTTTAAACTGAAAATGCTGTCATCATACATTTGAAACTCCAGCATGATCACACAGGAAGTCGGCATGTTGCGACCGAATGTTCCAGTACCCTAACATTGGCCACATCATGCTGCGGTACTGACAAGCGGCATCTCCCATCAGACATTTTTGCATCGGTTCAAGTGTGATCACCTTTTCCTGTGGCGTGACTGGAGGCATCAGCAGCAGGGGAGACCCGGGTTTTCTGCCCCTTTTGAAGCAAGTAATCACGCTTGCATAATGAGTGACAAACATGATTAGGTTTAATATTCCCTCTAACATTACATTTGTACTAGAGCTGTCAGAATGAACACATTAACACATGCGATTAATTAAAAAAGTTTCTTCTAATTCTTCTTAATCACAATTAGCACATTTACTGTTAATACAGCAAAAACCAGCATAAACACAGGCAGAACCTTTGTAATGTGTCCGCCCAGAGTCATTACAATGATGGAGAAAGGAGCTCTTAATGCTATTTGAAGTACAAAACAAGCCCAGATGGGACTTGTGATAGAAGGCAAGTATTTTTCAGCCTATGTAAGGTGCATTTTAATTACTACAGAAGCATGTCAAGCCTTAACTATCACCAAAACGCAGAATAAGACATTTTTGTCTGCAAGCACTTTTCATGTGGAGTTCAAAGCAGCGCTGATGCAAACCATGAACGCTGCTTCACGACTGCTATAATAAAGTGGATAGCCACAGTCTACTAGCAGATTAATATTGTGGAGGATGAGAGTTTAAGAGATTTAATGCCCATTGCAATGAATATGCAACCTATGGGCAGACTGATTTTTCAGTTAATCAAACTCCCACTTAGACTTTGGGAAATGTTTAATGTTAACTTGATTGATGATTTTTTTTAGTGCATTTCTATCTTCATACTGTGGAAGGCTTTATAAATCATTATATTGTTACATATTTTTTTCTAAAATGAAAATAAGTGCATTTTGACAGAAAAAGAAGTATATATATATATATAGTGTCAAATTTCAGCACTTTCAAAATCTGTGATAAACTACAAAAAATGGTGCGATTAATCACGATTAAAATTACGTAAAAAATTTTGGTAATCACAGACCGAGTTTAGCTCAAGAAAAGTCAATTTACTGATTCTGAATTCACTTTGAGTGGAACACAAAAGGAGTTATTATCAAAATGTCAAAGTAGACTAAAACATCTTACACTTTAAGGGATAGTTCACCCAAAAACATCAACATCATGCACTTACTCTCATGTTGTTCTAAACCTGTATGACTTTATTTCATCCGGGGAGCACAAAAGGATATTTTTCAATACAATGAAAGTGAATGATGACTGATACATTCTGGCTAACATCTTATTTTGTGTTCCACGGAAGAAAGACAGACATACAGGTCTGGAACAACATGAAGCTGAGCAAATTTTGGGGCAAACTATCTCTTTAATTAATTAATTTCTTAGCTGTTCTATGTGATTTGTTTCCTTTTGTAATGTTTTTATCTGTCTAAGTAGATAAAAAAGGGAGCATGACACCCCTGGATCATGTGAATATACATACGTGCAAACTACATACACACAAACTACTGCTGTTTGAAACATGTGAGGGATTACAAAAGCTCAAGGAAATGGGATCTATGCAATTGTTTTCATAACTGTAACCCTGGAGATAACTGAGTTCAGTTTGACTGTAATAGTAGACAGAAAAAGCTGCAAATGACATTGTGAAATGAGCTCATTATAGAGCAGGATTAAGCGGGTGCTGTGTTCCAGCAGCGAGCCCTGGACAGGGGAGCATTTCCTCTGTGTGTTGAGGTGTTGTTGTTGGAGGCCTGTGGATGGCTGTCGTTTGAAATATCCTTTTTTCCTCTTGCAGACTTGACTCTTGCTCCAGGCCCATGACTTGGATTTTGGTTTGGATCAGTTGGTTTTTGGATCTCAAGTTAAGGTCCATAGGCACTTTTTGGGGCACTGGAAAACATAGGATAGGGTACAACGAGGCCAAAGGCACACCTTAAGGAAAATCAAGACTGAAAAAATATATTTCTTTTTATAGAATATTGATAGAGCAACATAATTTGTGTGAAAATAAATAATAACAGAAGATTATTTTGATTAAAATTCAATTTTTAAAAGAAGGTTGCGAGGAAGCCTTTGACGCTACACTTGGTGTGATAGTGATATTGTGTAAATATAGGGACAATAGATATAGGGCAAAATTTGTAAAATAATTTTGAGACATTAAGATAAATAAAAAAGATAATGCTTATTCAAAATGTGCCCCATTTCCTGTTAATTTCAGTCACATTTGGCATTTCAGAACATTTCAAGTTTTCTATAAACAAATTAATTTCCATTGTGATTGGATCAGTCAAGTTGAGCCCACTTTGAACATTTTTCACAACAAATCTATTTGCCACACTTAAAAAACAACAATCTGTTTTATGGGGGCCTTTAGCCCCTGCAACAGGGGCTATTTTAATTTTAATTTTATTTTAATTTTATTTTAAGGGGCTATTTTTACCCCAATACTATCCTGTCACTTATTGGATAGTTATTTAAAATGTTTTGATTTAATCACCTTGAACAAAACTGAAAATTATAAACAAGTATTTTCTCTCAAAATGTGATAATTTCATGGATTCTCATTAGCTACATACATTTGCAACATTTTAAAAATTATTAAATATTAGATCAAATTTCCTCAAAATAAAACATTTACATGCAATAATTTCATGGATCAGGAGTATTTTGCAGTGTATAGTGACAAACAGTTATTAAGGAAAGTACTGTAGGTAGTTTTTGTTGCTGTTTAATGTTTTGTGAGAAAATAAAATAAAACGTGCCTTTTAGCCAGGAGTCATTTAGCCCCATTGTACCCAACTTTCTATGAATAAAACTGGAATAATAAATAAATAAAAGTATTTTTCTACCATTCAGCAGGTTTGGAATTGGGTCAGAGTTTCTTTAAACAATATGACACTGCAAAAGCCAACCGAAAACAGCTACTTTTAAGCAGACTGTATTTCATTTACTCTGGTGCAGTGTAGCGGTTAGAGATCTATGCTGATAAACAAAAGGTTAGAGGTTTAAACCCCACCAGAGGCCATCAATGAACTATCACCATTGTGCTCATGCAAGGAACTTAAAACCAGTTTGCTTCAGGGCAACCATCTCTGCAATAAGTGTACTGCAAGTCAGTTTAATTAATGTTATGTAATCTATAACTTCCAAAAAAGTTCCAAGGTAACACTGATCATTACAACATGTCCTCTAACATTGATTGAAAAAAATTAAGGATTGACCCAAATATAACACATTAAGATTTTAAGACAAGCTGGTTTAAACCCATAGTATCATTATGTATCACTTCACCCATTTTAATCTTTCTGCATTTGTAACGGTAGCCAGCTGGTACGTGCTGTGCAGTGTGAGTGTAAACCTCACTCCCCTGGCCTCAAGTGGTGCACTAGCGACTGATGCTAGAGGCTGTAGCCTTTAGCCTCCTTGTTAGCGCACCCACCTCCCACACCAGAGACGGCAGCTCTAATCACATTCGGAGTGGGTAGAGCAGGACCGGTTACAGTGGTGCCGTGACCCGGATGGGAGTGAGGTTTAGGGGGGTAAGTGTAACGGTAGCCAGCTGGTACGTGCTGTGCAGTGTGTGTGTAAACCTCACTCCCCTGGCCTCAAGTGGCGCACAAACAACTGACACTAGAGCATGTAGCCTTTAACTTCCTTGTTAGTGCGCCCGCCTCGCTCACCGGAGACGCCGGTTCGAATCCCGTTCGGAGTGGGTCGAGCAGGACCAGTTATACATTCTCCAATGTAATATGCTGTTCAGCTTTTTAAAATGAGGTCTGCGGTAAACATTACTTGACGATACGTGAACGTTTTGTTCTACAACATAAATAACACCGTCATACCACAAAAGTGAATTTTGAAGCTGTATTGAATTACATACTACAAAAAAACGGTGGCTTCAAAATTAACATTTGAGGTATAAAAGTGTGTTATGTTGTAGAACAAAACGTCCACGTATCGCAAAGTAGTGTTTACCACAGATCTTATTTAACTCATAAGTTTAAAAACCCACAGGAAAATCCAGAGGGAACCCATGGCGAATTAGACTTCCGGGTTCGCCTAAAATAGACGTCACGGCTGACCAGATAAATAACGCTGTTCCATTCAACTCGAAAAGTCTAATTTTCCAACTTCCTACTGGGAAAAGTGCAATAGAATGCCACTTGAAATCGTAATTCCAATTTGGAAAGTCGTGCGGAAATTTTAAATTCCGATCAGGTGCTTGACATCACACAATCATGTCGGCACCCAGGAAGATACAACAAAAGTGATCAACATTCACTTTTATTAAACAATATCGATAAATGAGTCAAAGTTCCTACATTACATGATATTAAATTGTGTTTAACAAACATTAGCAGAGTAGCAGGTGATAAAACATGGTAAATTATACTATCTTTTGATAATCGTACACCTGCAGCACAAATGCTAGCGTTGCAGATGGTTTATGAATTGGGTTGTTAGGAGACATCTTTGGTGACAGTAAAACACCCGCTAATGGGAGCGTTGCAGTTTTGTTTCCTTAAACGTAATCTTCTGAGCATCTGGCAATGGAATGCATTTATGGTTGGAGATCAGAGATATCAAGTAGAATATCCCACATCCGATTTGACTGGAACGCAGCATAACTTTCGTTCAAAGTTCAAAGTACCTTTTCATCACGACCCCACGCGCACAATATTTGATTTTTGAAGCAAATGAAAACAAGGCTGTAATGGATATATGTTTTCTTAAGTTATTTGTCTTCTGAAATTTTTGGAAAGATGTTTTATTTTTTCCTGTGTCTAATATCAAGTTACCACAATTTCTTTCTTTGTAACAGTCATTGCAGCCTACTAACAAGGGTCCTTTAGAGTAAACAACAGTTAGTAAGACATTTTATTAGGGCGAGCGGCCTACTGTGAAATATTAAAGATCATTATAGATAAGAGTCACTCTAAATATAAACATTAGTCCACTTGTAAAACGGTTCAACGTGCAACGAAATGCATCTTTCCCATTTTATTCGCAGGTTAGCTCACATATAGTTATTGTCAACAGTATAAAGTTAAAGAACCTACTACTATTTTACATTCATTTTAGTATGTAAATTACATTATTAGTATTATATTAATTGAAATGTTCCATTAGTTTTAAAGTTTATATACAGTACGTTTATGGTCAAATGCATTTCCACAGACTCTCTTACAAGTAGCAATGATGCTACTTGTAGTTCTATATGCGGGGTGATGGACATTGCCTTTTTGTAATTGTTCTTATGTGCGACAGGTGGAGAGGTGGTTATTAAAGACAAGAGGAGAGAATAATTTTTAAAGAAATGTTTACTTTGGAATAGAAAGAGGATGCCACTGTATGTCTCATACTTTTGACTTCTGCCACAAAAGGTTTTGTCCTCTTGTACTCTAAAATAAGAAAACAGTCCAGAGATGAGAGGACATGGAGAAAGGCCCCATGGACTGGAGGAGGGTCTGGAAATGGCAGAGTTCAGAGGGATCAGGCTTCTCTGATGCAGGTCTTCATCAGAACACAGAATATCTCTACTGTAAAGGTCAGTCCCTACATGGTTGCCCTCTAAAGTAGTAAAAAAAAGGGCCTTCCCTTCTTCTGACATGGTGTAGGGTTAGTATGAGTGCCTCCTCTGGTTTTCACTGTTTGTACTGTGTAACTGTGCATCTAAACTCTGGTATGACTATGACTGAGATACCTAAGATACCTTCTTCCAGACAGCTTTATTGTCTAAGAGAGCCTTTGTTTTGAATGTGTCTTTTTTTAGGCCGTCAATCATCTACACTAGTGGTCGACCGATATGGGTTTTTTAATGGCCGATATCCAGAGAGCAGAGTGGCCGATATGCCCGTATATAATGCCAATATATCACACAATTTAATATAGTAAATAACAAACATAAAATTGCTAAAAATAAATAAATAATAGACTCTTATTTAGCACTATATTTACTCAATTTCACACAAAACTAAAACAAATAATATTGTATTTTAAATGGTAGATACACTATATTGCCAAAAGTATTCGCTCATCTGCCTTTAGACGCATATGAATTTAAGTGACATCCCATTCTTAATCCATAGGGTTTAATATGACGTCGACCCACCCTTTGCAGCTATAACAGCTTCAACTCTTCTGGGAAGGCTTTCCACAAGGTTTAGGAGTGTGTTTATGGGAATTTTTGACCATTCTTCCAGAAGCGCATTTGTGAGGTCAGACACTGATGTTGGACAAGAAGGCCTGGCTCGCAGTCTTCGCTCTAATTCATCCCAAAGGTGCTCTGTCGGGTTGAGGTCAGGACTCTGTGCAGGCCAGTCAAGATCTTCCACACCAAACTCGCTCATCCATGTCTTTATGGACCTTGCTTTGTGCACTGGTGCGCAGTCATGTTGGAACAGGAAGGGGCCATCCCCAAACTGTTCCCACAAAGTTGGGAGCATGGAATTGTCCAAAATCTCTTGGTATGCTGAAGCATTCAGAGTTCCTTTCACTGGAACTAAGGGGCCAAGCCCAGCTCCTCAAAAACAACCCCACACCATAATCCCCCCTCCACCAAACTTCACAGTTGGCACAATGCAGTCAGACAAGTACCGTTCTCTTGGCAACCGCCAAACCCAGACTCATCTATCAGATTACCAGATGGAGAAGCATGATTCGTCACTCCAGAGAACGCGTCTCCACTGCTCTAGAGTCCAGTGGCGGCGTGCTTTACACCACTGCATCCGACGCTTTGCATTGCACTTGGTGATGTATGGCTTGGATGCAGCTGCTCGGCCATGGAAACCCATTCCATGAAGCTCTCTACGCACTGTTCTTGAGCTAATCTGAAGGCCACATGAACTTTGGAGGTCTGTAGCGATTGACTCTGCAGAAAGTTGGCGACCTCTGCACACTATGCGCCTCAGCATCCGCTGACCCCGCTCTGTCATTTTACGTGGACTACCACTTCGTGGCTGAGTTGCTGTCATTCCCAATCGCTTCCACTTTGTTATAATACCACTGACAGTTGACTGTGGAATATTTAGTGGCGAGGAAATTTCACGACTGGACTTGTTGCACAGGTGGCATCCTATCACAGTACCACGCTGGAATTCACTGAGCTCCTGAGAGCGGCCCATTCTTTCACAAATGTTTGTAGAAGCAGTCTGCATGCCTAGGTGCTTCATTTTATACACCTGTGGCCATGGAAGTGATTGGAACACCTGAATTCAATTATTTGGATGGGTGAGCGAATACTTTTGGCAATATAGTGTAGGTTCTTCAGATTTTTGTTTAGTCATCAAATTTTAGTAATTTATTTGCACATGAAGAAATTGTTAATATACTAGGAAGAAGGAAATATCAGAACACACAGTAGTCCAGCAACTATGGATGGCATGTCCACGTTAGCAATCGCATTTACTAAAAAATATTGTATCAAACCAATTGTACATACAGTACATAGTGAATAAGACATTTACTTATAGCACAGGTGAAGTGCTTTTACCTGTGGCTGCATCTGAAAACGTAGGCAGCTGACTTGCTACCTTGCTGCTTAATCAGTTAATGGCTTAACTGACATCTGTTTTAAATGAATGGAACTCTTAAGGAAACTGGTTTCAGAACAGTTTGAAAAGCACCTTATTTTCATCGTACCTCCGTGTACAGCCTCTGGCGGCAGCATTTTCCTGGTTTCGGAGGCAGCCTTGAAGTTTCATGCATGCGCTTGTGCGGATCCAGTGCGAGCCTCAATCGCCTGACAGTTTAAACGGCCTGGATCACCTGCTTGAATTGTCATCATGATTTGTGAATCAGAGGAACTTTTGATCCTGATCCTGATGTTTTTGAATCTGGCTGATAGAATATGCGCTTCAGAGTAAGATATTAGATGAGCGCTCGACAGGAAGAAAACGCTGGATTTTCATGAGGTTCGTGAATTATATCTGTTTAAACGAGATATCTGCATATTTGGAAACGTATATAATACAAGTTTTATTGATATTTGCCTTTTATCATTAGAAAAGTTACAGGGAACTGTTTAGGATAGACTGTTAGAATACGTGCTTCAGAAGATTTATGAGTGTTCCACAGGATGCTGGATCTGCTGAAGTTGTGTGAGGTTAGTTTATTACATCTGTTTAAATGAGATATGTGCTTATTTGCAGACGGTATATGATATTAGTTTTATTGATATTTGCCTTTTTCTCATTAGACAAGACAGTTAAATGTTACAGGGGACTGTTGAGGAGAGAGAGGGAGAATGAAACAGGCGAGCACTTTAACATTATGAGCTCAATTGCGTCTGCCACGGCTCTGATATGCGGACCGTTTAAATGACACTGTGTTCCACACCGGTCTATTATTGTAATAACACGATGGCATGTAACAACAAAACAAACCGTGACTGGTCATTTACATGTCTGTCGCTTCACATGCAAGCAGGCGATTTTAGGTGCTCTCAAGAAAAAAATCGGCCAAATGGGAAAATTTTTCAGGCGATTCCGATATATCGGTCGACCACTAATCTACACCAAAACATGCGCTGGGTGTTTTGTATGAAAGGAATGCAAATTCTTGCAAACTATCTTATTCTACTATCTAAAGACTGGATTTTTGCCACTATCCCCATACAGAGAATGAGCCAATGCATAGTCTGACTCTACAATTGCCCTCTTTTCTTCAATTTAAGTAGGCTTATTAGTTTTGTTCTTTTTATGATAACAATAGCTAGAAGTGACAGAAATAAGCACATTTTTCGAGCACCTTATTTTTATTTTTAACATGCTACAGAACCTTGTATCTCTCCCCAATTTTCTGAGAAGCATTCAGAGAATATACACTTGACCGTGTATACTTCTGTAAATCTTAAAGTAATAGTTAATAATAATATAAAATAACTAAAAATAATGATGTCTTTATTTACTCACACTCATGTCATTCCAAAACTGGTTGCTGTTACTTTTTAGTGGAACACAAAATCAGAAATTTTGAAGAATGTACACTCTCCTCTTTTACATATAAGGACAGTTTCTAGTGACTACCGCTGTCAATCTCCAAAAACCCCTTTAAAATATCATAAAAGTAGTCCATATGACTTGTGCACTATTTTCCAAGTGTTCTGAAACCCTATGAAAGCTTTGTGTGAGGATTAGACAGAAAATTGTCACTCTGACTGAATTTCTCAGACTAAACAATCCAGTTAAATTTTAAAAGTGGTGTTTATAGACATGTTGCAGCAGGTTTGAGGGCAAAAGCCATTGGTTCTTATGTGTCGTAACCGAACATGGCATGCCAGTTTGAATGAGAATAACATTTGAGAGCTGCAGAGGAGGGGAAGTTTATCAGTGAATAACAACTTAAATTTCAGTCTGTTACTCATACAAAGCTATTGTATAGCTTCAGAATGTGGGGAATATAGGGCATGAAAGTTATAGACTACTTTTATGGTGCTTTAATTGTGCTTTTTCATTTTCATCATTTTGGAGCTTAAAGGGGTCATATCATGAGGAATAAAATTTTCCTTGATGTTTTAACATTGTAACAAAGTTCAATGGAAAGGAGGAGGCGAGAACCTGCTTGACAATATAAATAATAGTTTAATAATAAACTTAAACAAAAAGACACAAACATAAACACATGCAGGGCAGCTGCCTGTAGGTCTCTCTCTCTCGAGAAATGCTGCCTCCAGGTCGCCTTTATCCCTCTTGGGTTTTATCACCCTGATTAGGGGTCGGGTGTGTAGCACCACTGCCCGGCCCCGCCCTCTGCCCTGCCACAAACATATAATTAGTCTATCTGCTATAAAAACAAACTATACATTTCAGAACTCAAAACTTTATCCCCAATGCAATAAAAGCATTTATTGAAACCAAGCTGCAAAAACGCATCGTTCTCTACTTCCACGACTACCCTACGTCACTTGGGGTATGTTAATTTTTAAACGCCTCTACAGCTCAAAAACATTAACGCCTACTTAAAAGCATCGCACCCTTGGCCCCGCCTACTGGTGTTTCAGTTCTTACTCAGAGAGACAGCAGGACCTAGGCCTACTGTGGCCTCACTATTCCTGAACACCAAAGGGGACCCATCTGTATATTTAAAATTATCTTTGTATTTAAACATGCACAGACAGACGTCTTTGACTGCTTGATACATATCTAGGGCCGTTTTTAAAAGATGTAGTGTCAAGTTACAACTTTGAAGAGGAGAATCCACTCTGTCATTCAGCTGCTGCCTCTTGCTGTTTGAGCACAAATGCATCATGGACACATTCTTTCGCCCATCTGTGCTATTTTTAATTGTTGGTATAGGAAAACATGCGTAGGATGAGCGTATTTGACTGTTTAGATGTATTTCTGGTGATGTGCATTTCAGGATGTGTATTCAGCGTATTTCAGCGTGGATTGCATGTTTTTTTTTGGCTCTATCAGCGTGGATTGCTTGTGAACCAGTCATAATATGATTCAAGCTTTGCAAAGGAACTGTTATTGAAACATGGAGCAGTTAAAAACACTTGGACCCAAAAACGTAGGTAAACCGTTTTATTTATGAATATTTAAAATGTCATGACTTTTTGATAGTTTATAGTGCTGACATCCTGTTTACACCGGGCACGATGCAACTGCTTGAGGCTGTCTACACAGAGCACGCCAACACAAACTTTCTAAACCGTTTATTTGTGTTGTTGGCAGCAGTAACGCCAGCACGTGCAGTGCAAAATGGAACGAGACATCCGTTTGCTGTCGCCACAATGTGCCTCAACGGACGCTTCCATAGTAGAAAGCATCATTGATTATAATGGGTTCTGTTGCTTTTGACATTGTGGAGCTTGTTCATTCTCTTCAGACGGAGTTAAAAAATATTGCAGAATTTGAGGGGCTGTACGATGTTAGCCAATCAGAACAGTGGGCGTTTACATTGAAGTTTTAAGGAGGCACTTATGCCAAAAGTGTTTCAGACAGAGGGCCAGAGACAGGGTGGAAAATATTCATACAGTGCATCCGGAAAGTATTCACAGCACTTCACTATTTCCACATTTTGTTATGTTACAGCCTTATTCCAAAATGGATTAAATTCATTTTCCTCAAAATTCTACAAACAATACCCCGTAATGACAACGTGAAAGTAGTTTGTTTGAAATCTTTGCAAATTTATAAAAAAATAAAAATAAAAAAAATCACATGTACATAAGTATTCACAGCCTTTGCTCAATACTTAACCTTTGGCACCAATTACAGCCTCAAGTCTTTTTGAGTATGATGCTACAAGCTTGGCACACCTATTTTTGGGCAGTTTCTCCCATTCTTCTTTGCAGCACCTCTCAAGCTCCATCAGGTTGGATGGGGAGGGTCAGTCCACAGCCATTTTCAGATCTCTCCAGAGATGTTCAATCGGGTTCAAGTCTGGGCTCTGGCCGGGCCACTCAAGGACATTCACAGAGTTGTACCAGAGCCACTCCTTTGTTATCTTGGCTGTGTGCTTAGGGTTGTTGTCCTGTTGGAAGATGAACCTTCCCCCTAGTCTGAGGTCCAGAGTGCTCTGGAGCAGGTTTTCATCAAGGATGTCTCTGTACATTGCTGCATTCATCTTTCCCTCGATCCTGACTAGTCTCCCAGTTCCTGCCGCTGAAAAACATCTCCACAGCATGATGCTGCCACCACCATGCTTCGCTGTAGGGATGGTATTGGCCAGGTGATGAGTGGTGCCTGGTTTCCTCCAGACATGACGCTTGCCATTCAGGCCAAAGAGTTCAATCTTTGTTTCTCATGGTCTGAGAGTCCTTCAGGTGCCTTTTGGCAAACTCCAGGCGGGCTGTCATGTGCCTTTTACTGAGAGTGGCATCCGTCTGGCCACTCTACCATACAGGCCTGATTGGTGGAGTGCTGCAGAGATGGTTGTTCTTTTGGAAGGTTCTCCTCTCTCCACAGAGAAATGCTGGAGCTCTGTCAGAGTGACCATGGGGTTCTTGGTCTCCTCCCTGACTAAGGCCCTTCTCCCCCAATCGCTCAGTTTGGCCAGGCGGCCAGCTCTAGGAAGAGTCCTGGTGGTTCCAAACTTCTTCCATTTATGGATGATGGAGGCCACTGTGCTCATTGGGACCTTCAATGCTGCAGAAATGTTTCTGTACCCTTCCCCAGATCTGTGCCTCGATACAATCCTGTCTCGGAGGTCTACAGACAATTCCTTGGACTTCATGGCTTGGTTTGTGCTCTGACATGGACTGTTAACTGTGGGACCTTATATAGACAGGTGTGTGCCTTTCCAAATCATGTCCAATCAACTGAATTTACCACAGGTGGACTCCAATCAAATTGTAGAAACATTTCAAGGATGATCAGTGGAAACAGGATGAAACTGAGCTCAATTTTGAGTGTCATGGCAAAGGCTGTGAATACTTATGTACATGTGATTTTTTTTCGTTTTTTATTTTTAATAAATTTGCAAATATTTCAAACAAACTTCTTTCACGTTGTCATTATGGGGTATTGTTTGTAGAATTTTGAGGAAAATAATGAATTTAATCCATTTTGGAATAAGGCTGTAACGTAACAAAATGTGGAAAAAGTGAAGCGCTGTGAATACTTTCTGGCTGCACTGTATATTACTAAATTATGAATGTTTTAATGCAAAAAAAAAAAAAAAAAAAAAAAAAAACATTACTAAAAGTATCAGTGGACCTCAGGGAAGATAATAAAACTATATAAAAAAAGAGCATTTCATGACCCCTTTAAAGTGATAGTTCACCCAAAAATAAAAATTCTCATCATTTACCCTCATGCTATCCCAGATGTGTATGACTTTTCTTTCTTCTGCTGAACACATACAAAGATTTTTAGAAGAATATTTCAGCTCTGTAGGTCCTCACAATGCAAGTAAATGGTGACCAAAATTTTGAAGCTCCAAAAGGACTTAAAAGGCAGCATAAAAGTAATCTGTATGATCTTCAGAATCTATATGATAGGTGTGGGTGAGAAACAGATCAATATTTAAGTTCTTTTTTACTATCAATCACCACTTTCACTTTCACATTCTTCTTCTTTTGTTTTTGGCGATTTACATTCTATACTGAACAAAAATATAAACGCAACATGCAACAATTTCAAAGATTTTACTGAGTTACAGTTCATTTAAGGAAATCAGTCAATTGAAATAAATTTATTAGGCCCTAATCTAATCTAATCAATGTGTATGGAAAATTTCTGGGATCTTTTATTTTAGCTCATGAAACATGGGACCAACACTTTACATGTTGCGTCTATATTTTTGTTCAGTGTACATGCATATTGCCACCTACTGGGCAGGGAAGAGAATTTATAGTAAAAACGGACTTAAATATTGATCAATTTCTCACATACACTTATCATTATCGCTTCTGAAGATATGGATTTAACCACTGGAGATTATGGATTACTTTTATGCTACATTTATGTGCATTTTGGAGCTTCAAATTTTGGTCACCATTCACTTGCATTGTGAGGACCTACAGAGCTGAGATATTTTTCAAAAAATCATTGTTTGTGTTCTGCAGAAGAAAGAAAGTTATACACATCTGGGATGGCATGAGGGTGAATAACTGATGAGAGAATTTTCATTTTTGGGTGAACTATCCCTTTAACAGGCATAGACTAATTGCCATTTTTGGGTGAACTGGTCCTATAACAGTATATGTACATTGTCATCACTCTTGCAGCCTAAGGTCTATTGGGAGAAAAATGGAGATGGTGGGAGGAGGGAGAAGAGGAAGTGGAAAAAGTGAAAGAGGTGAAAAAGTGTCTGGCATTTCTCGGATCGGCCTAAGCCTGGCAGAGTCTTCACCAGGGGGCTACGCTATGTCTCTGGGGTCTCACATATTTCTTTCACTCTCTCCTTCGGTCTCTCCCTTCCACAGCCCCTCAATATCCCTCTGTCTCTCACCCCGTGGTGCCATACTGGCTCTGGATGAAATTTCAGCCGGGTATGAGGGAATGGTTCACAGAGTTTAACACCTTTTTTAACATAGGCAAAATAAATGACTTCTCCTAATGCTCTAATTGGCGGTGGTTTGATGATCAGGTATCATGGCCTTCAGGCATGAAGCACCTTGTTGTTTTCCCCTGGCCTGATGAAAGATCCCGTCTGTACATCTTAATGTCCTGATTTTTACTTTTTGACCATTTTATACTTCTAGAAATTTATTTTCTCCTCGAAGAACAAAGCTGAGCATTTTAAAATATATAGTCCAAGCAGTTCTCTCTTTTCATTACCTGACCTGCAAATAGTTGGATGGGAGTATGTACAAAAGGAGTGAGGAATTAGAAATACTTTTTTTCAGTAGTTTGAGGTAGGAGTGTGTGCATTAAATATTTTTCAGAAAGAGTGTTTATTCACGTTAAACACATTCAGAGCGCACCGGCAAAAGGAGGCACCTATGATCCTTAGTTAAGCTTCTCTGTACTCTCGTCTTTCTTCCCAGTCTCTCACTCTTTGTCCATTCACCCTCGCTCAAAAGCATGGCTGTATTGATATTTGCAAACTTCTTGTCCCAGAGACAAAAGTGAACACAATCCGCAGCCATTTAGCACATATTTCAACCACTTTGTAAACACGTACTCCGATTTGAAGCAGATGTGGATTTCTCAGTTAATTAATAAGTGTTCAGAAAACAGTGTTTAATAACCCTTTAACTCAAATATTAATAATAAGTTAATATTGATAAATTGTAATCATTGACACTAATGTAACATTATACTAAAAGAATACCAGTCAGCCTAACAGATCAGATACGCAGAGTCTATTTTTATTTAATATGCTTACAAAGTCAATGTGGTTGCTTGGCAACAACCTTGGCGTGTAGGTCTGATACTTTCCATGAATTTATGCAGCAGAATTTGATTGGACAAGCGGTCACCCAAGAATGCTGACATTTAGTTTTCACCTTATTCAGCCCCGCCCCTTTTCAGTGCTCCGCTCTTCCGAAGTTTGTCATCTAACTTCCTGTGTGTATTGAAGATACCGAGAAGAGTCGATTAAAATGAATTACGCGTGAGAGCACAAAGTATTTGTCCCCAAGAGTTGATGGTGTGAGTGTACAGCACCTCTTTACTACGTGAAAATGCTCGTGAGGTGTTTTTTCTGACGTAAATGTTTGTTTTTACCACACTCAGACAGCTATGACTCACTGCACTTTTTCATAATAAAAGCGTTTCATTGTTATAAGTGTAATTCTGCTTAATTCTTTGGGGTTTAGACTTGTTAATTTGTGTTAAAATGTCTAGTTGACATGAAATTTCAAACAGAACAGTTCGTATTATATTACATGCAAGTTTTTGACATTAAAGGAAAACATTTGTACTTTTTAAAATAAATTTTCACCCCACATTTTTAAGAGGTTTAAATGTGATTAAAATATTTGTAAACACAATATTCAATATAACGTACACTTTGTGTGTATGTGTGTGTGTGTGTGTGTTTGTGTGTGTATAAATATAGTAGCACACCTTCAACACCTTAACACTAAAAAATTTGCTCACCTTAAAGGTGCAGTATGTGACAATTTTAATGTAATATTCGCCTCTTTTGCCAATGTGTGAACGGCTTGTAATGCAACTTAAAAAATGAGCCCTTCCCAGACTTCCTAGGTTGCCTATTAAAGCCTGTAGACTGATTTTCATTTGAAGGGAGCAGGTCGCTTTTGCTGGGAAAATCCAAAGGATGTGACGTTTATGCACGCTCCTGAGAGCCTTGCCTCAGTGCTTCTCTTCCGCTATTCAACAGTTGACAACAAACTGCAACACTTGGTAACATTATCTTAGAGATGGAATCCAGCAAACAGCCGGCTCCCAGCACAACACCGACTCCTACACAAACTCAGAGTAAGCAAAAGAAAAACAAAAACAACAACAACAACAAAAAAAACATTTATCTACTGAATCCTGTCTGGCTAAAGGGAAACGTGATCGTGGTTGAGCGAAAACTAGAGTGAACATCGGCAGGGCATTTGATTCCTGGAGGGACCTTTGTTTGTTTTTGTGGATCAAAACGACCCTGAATTGGCGTTCTTCTTATTGGACAGGTAAGCTTACATAACTACAAAGCATGTGAAATATAGTGCCATAAGGATTGATCTGTGTAATTTGAGCTAAATTACAATAACACATGAAATGAATGCTAGACAATGTTCAAGATAATGCAAAAAGACCATTCATTAGTATAACATAACTTGGTTATACAGAAAATATATACAATCTATTATTATAAAACAATAGTGCATCGATATATCAAAATGACAGTTGTGATAAAATCACATCAATACTGAATTGTCAACACATTTTTAATGTACAGTCTATTTTATAAACAGCTACAGTCATCATCCACCAAATTTAGCTAACAGCTATTGATAAAGCTGGCTATCTAGCTAATGCCGACATAGGCTATCGTATAAATGCAGTCAATGTATCATGCAAAGAAAAGTGATTACTTCAAACTATAGTCTTGCATAGTCAGACCTATATCCACACATTGTTTTAGCTCTGTTCCAGCACTGGAGAGTCAAATATAATATACAGTCACAAAGTTTGTAGTAAAACAATCATAACTGTGTAATTTTAATTATACTACCTCATCTGTCAGCATGATGCCGGTGAATCACGTTCTGTCTCTTTGTACATTACGTCATTGTTTTGGTCGATGCTCGCGTCCCTATGGAGTGTGTGCATGAGCACCAGCAACAGGTAGCTGGCTGCAGTTCACTTAACGGTGAAGGGTTTCTGAATCTTACATACTGCACCTTTAACTATAACACAGTGGATGAATGACACGAGAAGATGGCCAGAGGTGCTGTACAGAAATATTTTTAATGACTTTGTGTTGTCTCTTGAAGCACAGAGGCATATCAGTACATCCACAGCGTGAAGGTAGGATCTTGTGTATTTATGAATGAAGTATTCTTGTTTTAAAATCTTCCCACTCTGCTTCCAGTTCTTATGACATCCCCTGAACACTTTAAAATACTCATGATAACTTTTGGCAACTCTACAACCTGTAAATCCACTTCGCTAGCAAATTACACTTAGACATCAACACTACAGATATCTATATAGAACCGCTAGACTGGAAGATCAAAGTCAAAATGTTCAAGATGGCTGTGTGCTAGTTTCTCTGGCGCATAAGGTGAAAAAACAGCACTGGAATGCTTCAATTTTTGTATCACTCTGCTTTGGCACATATTTGGTTAGTGGAGCCAAAATGCTATAATGTGGCTAAAATGTATAAACTGTTGTATAAAAGCAATATCACACTCAAAATGTGCTGTTTTACTGCATAACAATGTGTCTGTGATTACTTGAGGCCTCATACCGATGTTCAGTACAACAGCACTCTTGCTTATGTGATTGCTTATTTTTCTTTACTTTGAAAATAAGGCTGTCTGAGATCTAGTTTTCACATTGTTCTCTTGTAAGTGCTTGAGTTTCTGTTATGTAAAGGTGTTTGATGCATGATGGATGATTTAAAGTTTGTGGAGAAGAACTACCGTAGATCTTTAGAACAATTTGTCTGTAACAAGGAGGCAAGACAGATTGTCATACAATTTTTTTATGGTCTTGAGTTGAAAGAACTGCATCTGAAAAATGCCTTTTATTTATTTGGATGTTCTTTTTTTCTTCCTACTCTGGTAAAGGCATTGTATTGATGTCAGACCTTTTAATCTTTGCCAGGATGGGTCCATGATGCTGCTTGCTTGTAAATCAGTGTTAGTAAACTGAATTAACGATCAATGAATCAAGCCTGCTCACTGTGTCCTGACAGTCTGGGCCACTGCCCAACACCAGGCATGATCTACAGCTCAGCTATTATTTGCATCCAACTACAAAACAACGATTTGCTCTTTTTTTATTTATTTTTTTTTTTATGGGAAAGATATCTGATTGTCATGAACAGTTGTTTTCTAATCAAGTTAAGTGAAGTTTTGTCTTTTTCTTTTTACTTTTTGCTTTCTATTTTGAGATTATTTTACTTATTTGCCTACTGTTAGCTTTCAAATACTTGTGAATGTACCAGGCATTACAGTACCTCCCATTCACCACATTGTTCAGTGAAATGGCTATTTATAGAGGCCTCTGCCTCTGAGGGTCGTCCATTTATTGTGAATGAAGCGTGGTGGTTTTGACAAGGTTAGCTTGATTAGGGAGGCAGACGGAAAGGGGTTTGAAGAACAGTTTATAGCAGCTGGCTTTAAGAAAAAGAATGTGTTATTGTGTACATGATGTCTGATATCAGTGTTTGAGTAAATCCGAGACATGTGACAAAGCTCAGCAAGATAAACCTTTATGCAAAATCCCCAGTTTTCTGCTGCTTTAAAGGGGTCGTATCATTATTTTTCCCTCTATCATCCACTTGAATGTTTGGCAAGGTTTTTATGTTTGTGGCAAAAACATAAGTCATAGTTTAGTTTTTCACGACCTTTTCCATTCTCCCTCTGACCCATTAAAGAAAAAGTTCACCCAAAAATGACAATTCTCTTATCATTGGCTTACCCTCATGCCATCCCAGATGTTTATGACTTTCTATCTTTTGCTGAACACAAAGGTAGATTTTTAAGAAGAATATTACAGCTCTGTAGGTCCATACAATGTAAGTGAATGGGTACCAAAATTTTGAAGCTCCAAAAGCATATAAAGGCACCATAAAAACAATTCATTAAGACTTCAGTGGTTAAATCCATATCTTCAGAAGAAACAGATCAATATTTAAGCCCTTTGTTTTTTTGTTTTTTTTTACTATAAATCTTTACTTTCACATTCTTCACGCATATCACCACCTCCTGGTCAGAGAGGAGAATTTATAGTGAAAAAGGACTTAAATGTTGATCTGATTCTCATCCACACCAATAATATAGCTTCTGCAGACATGGATCCAACCACAGGAGTCTTATGGATTACTTTTATTTGCCTTTATGTGCTTTTTGGATCTTGCATTATGAGGACTTACAGAGATGAAATATTCTTCTAAAAATCTTTGTTTGTATTCAGGAGAAGAAAGGAATTTATACACATCTGGGATGGAATGAGGGTGAGTAAATGAGAGAATTTTAATTTTTGGGTGAACTATCCCTTTAAACCAGCTGTTTAATTCCGCCCCGTCTGCCGGCAGGTCATCCTCGTCTACCTGGATCAGGGAGGGGACAAGGGGAGGGAAATAATAACAATGATAAAAAATAAAAAAAACGTGGTACCTACACACTGTAAAAGTGATCATACCAAAAAAACCATAAAAATAATAATATTTAAAAGAGAGGGAAAGGCCAATGTGGAGCGGCAGCGGGAGAGAGAGAAAGGAGAGGGAGAGAAAAAAAATATTTACTCACCGGTTCTCCAATACACCATAGCCTGGTCCTCGGCCACTCCTCCACCCTCTAGCGGATGACAGTCGTGCCTCCCCTGGCAGACAGAATGCTCCGCCGTGTGCCGGTGGACGGAAGGGGTCTCCCCCACCCCTGGCAGCGGTCCTCCCGCTCCAGGCAGTCGGCCAGGAGCCCCTCCCAGCTCGCGGTTGGTGGTCTCAGACCCCGCCGCGTTTCAGCGGCTGGTAGGGGTCTCCTCCACCCCTGGCAGTGGCCCTGACTGCTCCAGGCGGTCGGTTAGGAGCTCGGCGGCCGTTCCTCCGCTATCAGGCGGCCGGGCTCCTCCGTCCCCCAGCAGATGGCCGCAGCTGCTCCGTTGGGGTAGATGGTAATGGCGAGGACTCCACTACGGCACATCCCTCCTCCTTCCCAGGTTTCGGCACCAGTGTAACACTCTCAATGGAAAGGATGAGGCGAGAACCGGCTTGATAATATAAATAATAGTTTAATCATAAACTGAACCAAAAAGACAAACACACACAGGTGACGGGCAGCTGCCCGTAACTCTCTCTCTGTCGCACTGCCGTCTCCGGTCGCCTTTATCCCTCTCAGGCTTCATCAGCCTAATTAGGGGCCTGGTGTGCAGAATCACGACCCGGCCCCAGCCTCCACCCTGCCACAGCATGCTTTGCTGAACTTTCTTACGATCTGCAGATTAGCCATTTCCCATATGACCTGTCCCATTTACTCTTCCTCTAAACTGAGATTTTAAGAATGGCAAATAAAGGTAGTGTACAGTGAGAGCAGGTGGAAATGAATTTGGTCACCTTACAGATATGTTTTTCATTTCCCCTTCAGAGCCCTCAGTCTTTTGCTTGTATGATAGATAGATCTGAGTGCACTTTGTCATTGTCGACTATTTCTATTCAAGACAGAAAACTCAGATCTCAATTTGTAAGAAATCTTGCCAAGCTGCCGCCACTTTTGTACATCAGTGAGTAAGATCAAACTGCTGATGTTGAGAAAAGTATTGCTGAAGCAGTCTGTCTGGATCAGATTTTGCATCCACTAGGTCAGCTGCTAAATGTAGTGATAAAACTTAAAATCACATTGGAATTACACTCCCTGATAATATTAACTGCAGCTGGCATTCCTTGTTGTAGTTTAGCTACAAATACCATGGATCAGTTTGGTGTGGTTTATATAGAATATCATACAATAACACAATGCAAAAAATAAGCTGACAAAAGATATGAAGAATTACACAATTACAGAATAGACATATTAGGACTTGTGCAGGTTGAAAACCATACTCTGAAAACAAGCATAAGCGTTAAGAAACATTGAGCTCATTGTTATGCTAGTCTATCAAAAATAACTCTGAGCGTCGTTTCCTAAAAGATCCGTTATTGTGTCAAGGGCCCTTTTGCTAATAACCTTCAGCTGACTGGAAGAGAAAATGTTTTCGCAGGATCCAGGGTGTCAAAGGGTGAGCGAGAGAGAAATGAAAACTGTGTTTCCTCCATGCTTGTTATTTTTTCCTTCTTTCAGCTCTTTATTTTGCTTGTGTATTATGGTGTTTCTCATAGAGGACTAAGCAGCCGTGTCTCTCTTTCCATACTATACTGTTGTGTCACTAGCCGCTCATTGAACCTGTGTGGTTGTAAGCAGGGCTAAGTGCTCTCCGTCAGCAGCAGGCTGCCTTGAAGACAATACTGGGACAGGAAGAGGCTCTTCTTTGGCTCTCCCACACTCCACCGCACTGCCTGCACTCAGGCCAAGGAGCCTGTACTGTGAGAATTGTTGGTGGAAGAGGGGAGGTAAGGCTTGGACACTTAATTACAGCTCAATTACCATAGCCTTAGAGCCAAGAGAGAAAGGATTAAGCACAAAACCAACCATGCTGGCAGAGTCTGTCAATTAGAGAACCTGACCTGTTCAGAGACTGATCCTCACAAACATGGTTGCCATTTTTCTTAAACGGTGGTGGGACACTGATTAGAAATAAAAATGCACAAAATTATTCAAAGGAATAGTTCACCCAAAAATTATAATTCTGTCATTATTTACTCACCCTTATGGCCTACCAAACCTGTATGACTTTCTTACTTCTGTGGACAAAGTAAAACAAAGATATTTTGAAAAATGTATGAGGTGTCTATTTCAATACAATGCAAGTCAATGGGAATCAAAACTTTCAAGCTCCAAAAAGGACATAAAGCTTGTATAAAGGTAATCCATACAATTCAGATGGTATATTCTACATTTTCTGAGGTGATACGATAGCTTTGGCTGAGAAACATTCCAACATTAAGGTCCTCATTCACAAAAACAAGTATTTAAATGAACAAAGATAAGTATTTGTTTTCACTTTGTCCTGTAATTTCACTGAACTGCTTATGAATGGTAGTGAAAATGATTCCACATTTGAGCTGTGTGCGGGAAAGAATGTTGACACTGTATGCCTATAGAGTGAACTTATAGAGCAAACGCAGCAAAACTTACATAGGGTTGTCACGATACATAAATTTCAGTAGTCAGTATCAATACCAGTGAAATTTCATGGCTCCAGGCCCGGTTCTACGGGGGTGCTTGAGCGTGCTAAGCACCCTCAATTGCAGACCAGGGCAAACTACTGCCCGTGGG
Source organism: Myxocyprinus asiaticus (assembly GCF_019703515.2). Lineage (NCBI taxonomy): Eukaryota > Metazoa > Chordata > Actinopteri > Cypriniformes > Catostomidae > Myxocyprinus > Myxocyprinus asiaticus. The sequence continues at coordinate 25,989,778 of NC_059361.1, read as the reverse complement.
TCGATTTATCATGAACATTTTTTATTAGATCTTTCATTATCTGGCTTTGGGACCTATCACGCATCCACAAGCTTGTAATATGCTCAGGGTTGCCAGATAATAGGTGCAACACCCCAAGCAGAGATTTATAAATGCACAAATGGGAAATATTTCGCCTTATGTCATACTTAATTTATGCAATCTGGCAACCATGCATGCGAGTGTGCGCACCCTCTCTCTCTTTCTCGTCTTCTGGAAAAAAAACCTTAAAGTGCTCAATAGTGCAATATTATGCTCAAAGAAAATGTGCTGCAGCCACTCTGTGTCCATTCGTTAGGCTGCGTGTGCTGTTTAGTGCCAAGCAAACCTTTTCAGTGATGAACTTTAGTAAAATCCCAATAGATCTTTGCATCATTTGCACATGGAGGGGACACGTAAGCAAAACCAAGCGAGAGAGGAAAATGTTTGTTCTTTGTGTTATTTGTGAAATGCTGAAGTCCCTCACACCTATATGCGAATGTTACTCTGGCAGTAATCATTTATCAGTGTCATGCAGCCTGTTTTATTCAGTTGTGTGCCGAATGGGATGCCAAACAAACCATTGAGGAGACCCACATCATGACCCATGAGTGTGTAAACAGGTTGATAATGCTTTCAGAATAAAACAAGTAAACGGGTCCACTTTGCCACCAACTTTAAAATAAGTTTTTAGAATCTATTATTTCAGAATATTTTATTTTACTATTAAACCAGACTCCTGATGTAGTGTTAAACTGAATACTAAATTACCACTGCTTTCAAGTATGGTAAAATAAACAATGAATAATTATACTCAGCCTTTATTCAGTTCCCTATCTGTCACTCACTCGACGTTGTGTCGATGACACTAGGCTCTCAAGCACAGCATCGGAGAGCGGGCTTGTCCAGTCGGACAAAGAAGCCTCAGCTGGGTTCCCCCCTTCAGGGTCGATTGCCCAGCTGATGCAGAGATGACGGACATGCTTTCCCGGAAGGCCGCGAGCGTCAGGCTAGAGTGGAACCCTCCGCTCTCCCCGAACCCTCGCGGCTCGATGATTGGTTCCCGGGCTCGTGGCGCCTCTCAAAGCAGCCACGCCCCGCTCCAGTGCCTTTCTTCCCGGAAGTGCACGAGGAGCTGACAAAATCGTGGGAGGCACATTTTACTGCCCGGTCCCGATTTCTCAGTTCCCCCGCCCTCACTGCCCTCAATGGCGGGGCGGCCAGGGGCTTTACGGCGATTCCCCCGGTGGATAAGGCGCTCGCGGTGCACCTATGCCCGCAGAGCGCCGCAACCTGGCGCAGACGCCCAAAGCTCCCGTCCAAGCCCTGTAGGTTCACGTCGTCCCTGACGGCCAAAGCCCACAGCGCTGCTGGACAAGCCGCATCTGCCCTGCACGCCATGGCTCTCCTGCATGTCCACAAAGCCAAGGCGCTAAAAGAACTGCACGAGGGTAGTTTCGCACCAGATCTGATGCAGGAACTGTGCTCGGCAACCGACCTCGCTCTCCAAGTGACGAACATTAGTGGTCCAGGAGCACAACCTTTGGCTAAACCTGGTCGAGATGGGTGAGGCCGACAAGACACGGTTCCTTGCTGCCCCCATCTCCCAGGCTGGCCTATTCGGCAACACCATCGAGGACTTTGCCCAGCAGTTCTCGACGGTAAAGCAGCAGACGGAGGCTATCCGGCATATCCTACCCCGGCGCGGCTCAAGATCCCGCACCCCATCTGCTCATCGCCAAGGGCTTCCCCCTGTGGTGACTGCACCGGCTCTGCCGCAGCCCGCCCCTTCGGCCCCGCCCTGGCGTGGAGCCCACCACAGGAAGCAGACGCCACCCGCTTCACGGCCGCCAAGAAACCATGAAGGTCATCAAAGCAACCCAGGCTTGACGAAACCCACTGCATTGGAGCTGGTAGTAAGACCACTCCATCCCCCGGTGGAGGGCCGGGTGGAGAATCTTTTGTTGCCTTTTTATTTAATTTCGCCGCATGCCCAAGTGACTGCGGTACCCAACAGTTCAACAAAAGAGTGGTTTCCTCCTTCACTGGGTCACATACCCAGTGTGCACGGTCGTCATCACGACCATGTCCACCTTTTTTCCCTTGCAGAATTGGCGCTCCAGCGGCAGTCTCCCCGCCCCTGGTATTTGCATGCCACTCCCCCGGACATACGGGCATAAAAGGAGCTGGTATGCAACCACTCATTCAGGTTTTATGCTGAGGAGCCGAGACAAGGTCCGGCCATTTCAGCGGGTAGTTCAGCGTTGTGGCAGGAGGGACACAACATCTCTTTCCCTCCATCAGGGAAAGGAGGTTACGCAAGTAACCAGGACATTCCCTATCTGTCACTCACTCAACGTTGTGTCGATGTAGTGACACTAGGGTTCCCTATACAAAACGCTGCAACTGGCTGAACTGTGTTACGTGAACTGGCGGTGTGTGATGGGCAGACAACTGTGTGCCTCATAGCCAGCGCACCAGGCTGACATGTAACCTCCCCCAACATAGTTATGAGTTTCGAACGGCCCTTTGGGGACAAGTCGACTACCCAAAGATAGAGACAGGCTAACCCAGTCATGGCCTCTTTTCCCCTTCTTTTTTCCACTCCCTACAAAGGGGGATTATCCGACTGGTCTGCCAGGTCTAGTCGGGGGGTGTCCCTCCCAAGGGGAGGACACCGCGGAGACCACACCTCGCCCAAAGAGAGGGGGGGATATTTAAGTGGAAAATACGTCACATGGTCTTGCCGACCATGTGGAGAGTCTCATGGTAGATCCTACCCAATGGGGGAGGAGTTGCTACAAACATGGAGACTGTGGCAGAGGGGCCTCTGCCCAAGGAAGACGCAGTTTGCCAAAAGGGAAACGAATTAATGGAAGATATACATTGCATGTGGTTACCTTACAGGGAACTGCCACATGCGGAGCACCTACCCCAGAACAGGGCTCTTAGTTAGCACATGTACTGGGCCGGCAGTGAGTCTCTCCTAAAAATCGACTGCCACAGGGCTCGGAGGAAGTCAACCAGGGAACATAGTTTGTGAACACTGCTGGGAATTAATGGCGCATGTCTTCAGCTCAGAGGAGGTGAAAGGTGCTTTATGCAAGCGATACACCCAGCCGGCTATCCAGGGCTTATCCGCTTGTATTGCGTGCCACTACCTGGGATGAAACCGGTTCAACCTGGAGGTTGTAGAACCTTGCAAAGGTGTTGGGTGTTGCCCAGCCTGCTGCTCTGAAAATGTCTGTTAGAGAGGCACCCCTGGCCAGGGCCCAGGAGGCTGCTACACCCCTGGTAGAATGGACTCGTAGCCCTACTGGGGGTGGCACATCCTGGGCTTGATATGCCATAGCTATGGCGTCAATGAGCCAGTGGGCGATCCTCTGCTTGGAGACAGCGCTTCCTTTCCGCTGTGCACCAAAGCAGAAAAAGAGCTGCTCGGAGATCCTGAAGCTCTGCGTATGATCCAAATAGATGCGTAAAGCATGCACCGGACACAGCAACGACAGGGCTGGGTCTGCCTCCTCCTGGGGCAGCGCTCGCAGGTTCACCACCTGGTCCCTAAAAGGGGTCGTGGGAACCTTGGGCACATAGACCGGTCGGGGTCTCAAGATCACGTGAGAGTAGCCCGGACCAAACTCCAAACTTTTGCTGACAGAGAAAGCTTGCAGGTCTCCTACCCTCTTGATGGAAGTGAGCGCAGTCAGGAGGGCAGTCTTCAAGGAGAGTGCCTTAAGCTTAGCTGACTGCAAAAGCTCAAAAGGGGCTCTCTGTAGACCCTGAAGAACTACAGAGAGGTCCCATGAGGGAACGAGGCACGGTCTGGAGGGGTTCAGCCTCCTGGCGCCTCTCAGAAACCTGATGATCAGGTTGTGCTTCCCTAAGGACTTACCGTCCACTGTGTCGTGGTGTGCTGCTATAGCAACAATGTACACCTTCAAGGTGGAAGGGGACAGCTGCCCTTCCAACCTCTCCTGCAGGAAGGAAAGCACTGATCCGACTGCGCATCTCTGGGGGTCTTCCCGTCGGGAAGACCACCACTTAGCGAATAGATGCCACTTAAAAGGCATACAGGCGCCTCGTAGAGGGGGCCCTAGCCTGAGTGATCGTGTCTACTACCGTCGGTCCAGGGGCCAGACATGGAGATTCCAGAGGTCTGGTTGCGGGTGCCAGATGGTGCCCCGTCCCTGAGAAAGAAGGTCCTTCCTCAGGGGAATTCGCCGGGGGGGGGGGGGGGGCTGTCGCAAGGAGCGTGAGGTCTGAGAACCACGTCTGAGTAGGTCAGTAGGGTGCTACCAGGATGACCTGCTCCTCATCCTCCCTGATCTTGCACAGAGTCTGTGCAAGTAGGCTCACTGGGGGAAACGCATATTTGCGTAGGCCAGGAGGCCAGCAGTGTGCCAGCGCGTCTATGCTGAGGGATGCCTCGGTCAGGGCGTACCAGAGCGGGCAGTGGGAGGATTCTTGGGAGGCGAACAGGTCTACCTGTGCCTGTCCGAATTGACTCCAAATCAGCTGGACCACCTGAGCGTGGAGTCTCCACTCTCCCCTGAGGGTAACCTGCCATGACAGCGCGTCTGCTGTAGTGTTGAGGTCGCCCGAGATGTGAGTGGCTCGCAGCGACTTGAAGTGCTGCTGACTCCAGAGGAGGAGACGGTGGGCGAGTTGTGACATACAACGAGAGCATAGACTGCCTTGGCGGTTGACATATGCTACCGTTGCCGTGTTGTCTGTCCAAACTAACACATGCTTGCCCTGGATCAACGGCTGGAACCTCCGCAGGGCGAGCAGAATTGCCAACATCTCGAGGCAGTTGATATGCCAATGCAGCCGCGGGCCCGTCCATAAGCCGGTGGCTGCGTGCCCATTGCAAACAGCGCCCCAGCCCATTTTGGAGGCATCTGCCGTGACCACGACGCACCTGGAGACCTGCTCTAGGGGAACACCTGCCCGTAGAAACGAGAGGTCAGTCCAAGGGCTGAAGAGACGATGACAGACCGGCGTGATGACCACGCGATGTGTCCCGTGGTGCCATGCCCATCTTAGGACTCGAGTCTGAAACCAGTGCTGAAGCGGTCTCATATGCATCAACCCGAGCGGGGTGGCCACCGCTGAGGATGCCATATACCCCAGGAGCCTCTGAAAAAGTTTCAGTGGAACCGCTGTTTTCTGTTTGAACGCCTTCAAACAGGCCATCACTGACTGTGCATGCTCTTTCATGAGGCGCGCTGTCAAAGAGACTGAGTCCAACTCCAAACCGAGAAAAGAGATGCTCTGAACCGGGAGGAGCTTGATCTTTTCCCAGTTGACCCGAAGCCCTAATCGGCTGAGGTGCGAGAGCACCAAGTCCCTGTGTGCACACAACATGTCCCGAGAGTGAGCTAGGATTAGCCAATCATCGAGATAGTTGAGAATGCGAATGCCCACTTCCCTTAACTGGGCAAGAGCTGCCTCTGCGACCTTCGTGAAGATGCGAGGGGACAACGACAGGCCGAAAGGGAGGACCTTGTACTGATACGCCTGACCCTCAAATGCAAACCGCAGGAAGGGTTTGTGTTGAAGTAGAATCGAGACGTGAAAGTTTGCGTCCTTCAGGTCTACCGCCGCGAACCAATCTTGATGCTGGACGCTTGCCAGAATGCTTTTTTGCATCAGCATCTTGAACGGGAGTCTGTGTAAAGCCCGGTTCAGTACTCGCAGGTCCAAGATTGGCCGCAACCCACCGCCTTTTTTCGGTACGATTAAGTAGGGGCTGTAAAACCCCTTCTTCATCTCGGCCGGAGGGACAGGTTCTATTGCACCCTTCCGTAGGAGGGTAGCGATCTCCGCACGCAAGGTAGCAGCGTTTTCGTCCTTCACCAAGTTGAAGTGGATACCGTTGAACCTGGGTGGATGCCTGGCGAACTGAATCACGTAGCCGAGTCGGACGGTCCAGACCTGCCATCGCAACAGATTGGAAAGCGCAAGCCACGCATCCAAGTTCCGCACAAGGGGGACCAAAGGGACAATGTCGTCGGACATACTGGCAGGTGTGGCCTCGTGATGGGGCGGAGCTCGAGGTGCCACACCATGTCGTGAACGTGCTGAGTCTAGGGACATCGAAGCACTTACCTGGCTCCTTGTGACCACCCCCAGAACAGCCTGGGACAGGGAACGGAGGTTACGCAAGTAACCAGGACGTTTTACTAACACATGATAGAAAAGTAGCAGCAAAATTTCAAGCAATCACAGAATGGTCCCATCAGTCTGTAAACACTTCAGAAAATTGTGCATCACTCATTGAGTGCTTGTCTGGGCTTAAAAGATACAACTATGCAGAACTTTTTATCTTCTCTGTTCCATGTTCTACTTAACGGCTAATGTGGCCCCTGTACCAAAATAACTGCACACACCTGCTCAATTGAATATGTAAGACTAATACTGTAAATTGGCAAGCAGATTTCCTTGAATCCCAGCAAACACAAAAATCCCTGCATTTTGTGAACACACAAAATGCTGCATCAATGTATGTCCTAATCTGTAGGTGCAGCATTTCAGATCACAGATCATGTGAAAATAAAAAAAAAATTAAAAAATGAAGCAATAAATGTTTTGTACATGAAAAACTGTTCTTTGTTGTTTTAGAAGAATTTAAATATGATTTAATCTATTAAAAAAATGTGTAAATACAATACATCTCCACTTTATACAGAGCACCCCCACTATTTTCAGAAGTACCCTCAGGGATTTTGATCTGGAGAGCCTGCATGGCTCTCGATACCAATTGCAATTCCACAGCTATATACTAACTAATTTCCTAAGTAAACACCTCTTATGTGGTAGGGACAGTATTGGCCAGCCAAAATGCTTGTAGATGAAAAAAATAAAAAAATAATAAAAATGAAGAAACATATGCTGCTGTTCTCATCTTTTCCACTTGTTCTTCTGTTTCGTGGCCAATTATCTGATTCTCAGGACCTCAGCCAGGCTAAAACACACAGCTGATCTCTCTGACTAGTTTAATATCAGAGAGGAGCCTCTCAAAGCCAAAATCTGCAATCTTCTGGGCATCTCCCAGGAAGAACATTGTCACCACTGTAAACCCGGGTAAGTTAGCAGAACCTAAAAAATCTGAGAGAATCAGTTACATCAATTTTTTTTAAGTTAATAAATTACAAGTTTAAGCAAGCAGAACTGTCAGATTTTGATTTTGTACTACTCATGCATGTTGATTTTTTTCTTAACTTGAAATATTGAGTAAGCTAACTCATTCATTTTAATGGTACTTAACTTTAAATGTAACTCTTTGGCTGAACTTAAAATAACTATGTAGGCTGAACTTAAATATGTCAAGTATAGAGAACCTAGCTAGTTAGTACTAGCTAGAACAAGCTAGTACAGTGAATGTTAGCATGCTGAATTGCTATGCTTTGATTACAATTACTTTTAACTTTTACTCTCCCATATAAAGTGCCATATAAAGCATGCTGAGAAATAAAAATCCCCTTCCCAGTTTCAGTTAAATTTAAGTTCCTGTAAATTTAAAGAGACAAGTTCAATAAACTAAATATATATATATATTTTAAGGTTACTTAAAAGGTTCTTGAACTCAAAAGAAAGAGAAAGTTCTAAATACTCACCAAGGTTAATTTATTCGAACTAATTTGTATGATTACATTTTTTCCTACTCAGAACCATTTATTATTTTGAGCATTAGGGTTTACAGTGACTGTGTGGTCAAGATAAGCTGCTTTTGTGGGATAATGTGCATATGAATGAATGCCAGTGTGGTTGTGTTTGGATAATTTAGCTGGGGCTTCCTGAAGAAAAAACCCTCAAAGTCATCCAAACACTGGAGCTCCTGATTCAGCACTTGTGAGTCTCTCACGCTCCTCCAGTATAAGGCGAAAGGCCTCACTGTACCTCCCAGAGGGTCAAGGTTTTGGCTAGTTAGCTTCGGCAGTTAGCCCCTGCTGATAGATGCTGTTAGTACTAGAGTTGGGGTATTCGAATTTGGACTTGCACTCCGAGTCACGAGTCTAATTTTAATGGACTTGGACTTGTCACGGACTCGGATGCATTTTTACTTTGACTTGATTTTTTCCGAGTCCATGGCATTTGTGATTTGTGAACAAATAACGTAACATAGGGTGACCATACATCCTCTTTTTCCTGGACATGTCCTCTTTTTCAGACCTGAAAAAAGTGTCCAGCCAGATTTCAAAATTGCCTTTGTCTTTATAATGATGTACTCTCATGATGTATCATACATACATCGGTTTTCACGTGTATATGTCCTTACGTGTGATTATTCTGTCTGAAAGCGGCAACACGCACTCTTTCAAAGTACTTTCTCTCTCTCTCACCCGCGCACCTGTGCTGTATGTGTGTGCGCGAAAGAGATCACCACACGTGCTCTGCCACTCTCATCCAGAAATATCAATAACGTAAGTACACTTTTAAAAGTACTTTCCCCAACTCTGCAAATTATTGAATAGAACAAATGTTTTATCAGACTCACGTTACTATGCAAAGCCATTTCTAACTGAAAATGTTGACTACATCATGAATGTATGATAGTACTAACTGTAGAGAGTACATCATTATGAAGACAAAGCCAAATCCCGGACATTTAGAGGCAATTTTGAAATCCCGGCCGGACGCTGTCCAGGATAAAGAGGATGTATGGTCATCCTATGTTACGTTATTTGTTTGCTTGTTTGTTTGTCATTGCATCACAAATGCCATGGACTCGGCTGGAATCCTGAGTCCTAAAGGCTCAAGTCCGAGTCTGAGTAAAAATGCATCCGAAGTCCAAGTCCAATCAAATTTGACTCGGACTCGAGTAGATGGATGAAATAGACCATGGAAATTGTACAACTCAGTTTGTCACATATTTGTAGTGCAACCACTGTGTGTTACCTGTAAAGCTGGCACTTTCGTTTCAATGGCAAAAAGTCAGAAAATACAATGAAGAACACAAGTGAGGGGAGAAGTCTCTATTCACCTATTATCCATACTAAATATAATGTGAAAAGGTCAACACATCAGCTCAAGGAGAGTCTGTCAAAAATTGTATCTTGACTTTAGGGAAGTAGGCTACACCTGAACACAGCATGAGGACTCAAAATTGTGAAGTGTAGTAGAATAAAAATACATTTCTAATGGTATCTGAACATTTTTCTGTTTTTATTTTCTGTTTAATTTTATGGTCATTATTAAATGGTTTAATATTAACATTTATTAAATGTATTTTACACATTAAATGTATTTAATTAATTTCATTACATGTATTTCACCCATAATAAGATAAAACTAAACTAAACTGAATGGACAAATTGAAAATGAATTACAAAAAAAAAAAAACTAAATTAAAATTCGGAATAATAATAACTCTGGTTGTAAACTTTCTTTAGTCTATGTTTGAGTGGAGGGGAAAAATCAACAAATAATTGAAAAGGTCAACAAGAAGTGTGTTGAAGGACAGTTTTGTCTTCATACACCTAAAGCATATGCTTTCATTCTGAAACCAAGGATACTAATCATAAATGGTGTTTTGTTGCATTTATATTGACAAATGTTTTTCTTAGTTGTGAAGGTTAAAATAAGCGTAAAATATTGATGTTGATTTTACGGTTACAATTTTAAGATTCATGAACAGATTCATTCAGACTCGGCCTGTTAAGGACTCAGTCTTGAATCCGACTCAGCCCCTTCTGGACTTGGACTCGACTCAGACTCGATTGTTTAAAGACTCGGACTCGACTAAGGTGGACTTGAACCCAACACTAGTTAGTACACCATTATATGGGCAAAAACCATGTTTCTCCATTGACGGCCATTTAGAAGTAGCCGTGGTAAAATAAAAATGTCATATAGCAGAAGTATCACCATTGATCTGTTTTTGTTGAAGGGCTCTTAATAGTGTTAAATGGACTTGCTGCAAGGAGATAATTTACACTCTCTGAGGACTTTATTAAGAACACTGTGGTCCTAATAAAGTGCCCGACGTGGTCTTCTGCTGTTGTAGCCCACCCGCCTCAAAGTTCAATGTGTTGTACATTCTGAGATGCTATTCTGCTCACTACAGTTGTACAGAGTGGTTGTCTGAGTTACCATTGCCTTTCTGTCAGCTCGAACCAGTCTTGCCATTCTCCGTTGACATCTCTTATCAACAAAGCATTTCTGTCCACGGAAATGCCAATCACTGGATGTTTTTTGTTTTTGGCACCATTCTGAGTAAACTCTAGAGACTGTTGTGTTTGAAAATCCCAGGAGATCAGCAGTTACAGAAATACTCAAACCAGCCCGTCTGGCACCAACAATCATACCACGTTCGAAATCACTGAGATCACATGTTTTCCTCATTCTGATGGTTGATGAAAACATTAACTGAAGCTCCTGGATGATTTTATGCATTGCACTGCTACCACACGATTGGCTGATTAGATTATCGCATGAAGTAGGAGCTGCACAGGTGTTCCTAATAAAGTGCTCAGTGAGTGTAGATTGATCAGCCACATGGCATTTATGGCTTATTCGATTGGCTCAAAATGAACTAAGGCTACATCCACATTAATCTGTATACATTTGAAAACTGCATTTTCATTTTCGAAACGCTCTCTGTCAACACTGCCGTTTTCAACCGTTTTCCAAAATGTGCTCATCCACACTGAAACGTATGATACTCTTAAATCCCCTTACTGCTCATGCGAAAAAATGCAATTATCCTTCTGTTCCGTCGCTAGACAGCAATTCAGATTAAACGTACTTTCGCCTTTGAAAGAATGCAATGTGAAGGTTGTACAAAGTAACATTTATCTTTAACAACGCTTTTAAAGTAGATAGCAAGCACTACAACACGGGCCGCCATCTTGATTGTTTTGGGTTGAATGGATCACATGACTGCATCACATGACAATGTCCATTTCCCCTGTCCATTCTACAATGCGAAGACGGCATTTTAAAACGTATCCACGTGGGGGAGCGTTTTCGAAAAGCTCAATTTTCGCTGTCAAAAATGCTGTCCCAGTATAGATGGAATGCCAAAACGTAGAGACAAAGATATATTTTCAAACAAAAATTTATTAGAGTGGACGTGGCCCAAGCAGACAGCATACTTATGGAGCAACATTGCAGCAGCTGAGCAACTGACATTGAGATGAATGGGAATTCTAAAGTATAGCTCTCTCTTGGTATGAGAGGGCTCCTTGGTCCCTTCTGCTTTCATTGCTCTGAAAAATTACTTTGAAAAACATGTTGTTCTGATACTAACCCCATCCTCTCCTTAACAGACCCCTGGTGTGACCTCAAATTTCTTGTTCTTAATGTGCACATAATGTATTTTCCTGAAGGTTGTGTGCCAGAAAGAAATGGCTATGTACTAGTCTTTGATTTTTAATGGGAACTAAACAAAAAAAAAAAAAGTGTGTGTGTGGCATTTATTTTTTTGTGGATGTAACAGGGTTAATGTGGGCAAGGAGGAGGCGGGAACTGGCTGAACAGTCAAAATAAAGTTTAATGAAAACTTTAAAAACCACAAACATAAACACACATGGCAGCTGCGAGTGGCTCTCTCTCTCGAACTGCCACATCCGGCTCGGCCTTATCCTTCTCCTCGGCTGATTAGCCCAATTGGGGGCCAGCCGTGCGGACTCACGGCCCAGCCCCGCCCTCCTCATCGCCACAATGACTTAAAAAAATGACCACCCTACCTGTCAAATAATAATTATATTAAGCGTAACACTGACACCGGTTCAGAACTTTCTATAAGCAAACGTCATGCGCAAAATAAACAAATACAACACATGCTACGACTTTATTCTTGTAATTTTCACATTATTCTCAAAATATAATGACAATAATCTCAAAGGGCTACATACGACTTTATTCTAATAATTTTGACTTTATTCTCATAGGAATTTTTTCTCTTTATCCTCATCATTTTTACTTTATTCGCAAAATATTATGAGTTTATTCTCGAAATCTTAATTTTTCTTTTTATTTAACGTGGCAATAAAATGCCATCATAGGATCACAGAGTATAGTTAAAAATAAACTGCATCTCCAAACACCTGCATTGTGTTTCATGACTGTTACACGATTAAACATGATTCCAGGCTGTTTTGAATCAAAGGATAGTTTCAGTGCTTGATAAATGGTAAGACAGTGTTTTTCCATTTTACTCTGGTGTGCAGACTTAAGTAGCCTACAATAATTAGACAAGTTCAATGACATTTGATTTTAAACCATTTAAAAATCAAGGCACCCCAAAGAGGCTATTTAACTCCACACACGACATGGAAATGTGAACCTGCCCGGACAGAGCGCATATACAAGCAGTGACAGTTTGATCATTTTTGTTTGACTTAATGCAGGGGCGGACTAGGAAGAGAAATCGGCCCTGGATTTTAAATAAAAACCAGCCCAAAAGTTGTTGGGGTGGGGTGTTCAGCCTCTTTTCGCGGCCAGCCCACCGGGAAAGTCCCAATTCTCCCTATGGCCAGTCCACCCCTGCTTTAATGTGAGGTTTAATCATTTTAAGACCTACAGTTGAAGTCAGAAGTTTACATACACCTTAGACAAATACATTTAAACTCAGTTTTTCACAATTCCTGACATTTAGTCATAGAAGACATTCCCTTTCTTAGGCCAATTAGGATCACTACTTTATTTTAAGAATGTGAAATTTCAGAATAATAGTAGAGAGAATGATTTATTTCAGCTTTTATTTCTTACATCACATTCCCAGTGGGTCAGAAGTTTACATACACTTTGTTAGTATTTGGTAGCATTGCCTTTAAATTGTTTAACTTGGGTCAAATGTTTTGGGTAGCCTTCCACAAGCATCTCACAAGAAGTTGCTGGAATTTTGGCCCATTCCTCCAGACAGAACTGGTGTAACTGAGTCAGGTTTGTAGGCCTCCTTGCTTGCACATGCTTTTTCAGCCCACAAATTTTCTATTGGATTGAAGTCAGGGCTTTGTGATGGCCACTCCAATACCTTGACTTTGTTGTCCTAAAGCAATTTTTCCACAACTTTAGAGGTATGCTTGGGGTCATTGTCCATTTGGAAGACCCATTTGCGACCGAGCTTTAACTTTCTGGCTGATGTCTTGAGATGTTGCTTCAATATATTCAGATAATTTTCCTTCCTCATGATGCCATGTATTTTGTGAAGTGCACCAGTCAGCAAAGCACCCCCACATCATGATGCTGCCACCCCCATGCTTCACGGTTGGGATGGTGTTCTTTAGCTTGCAAGCCTCACCAAACATAACAATGGTCATTATGGCCAAACAGAGGACATTTCTCCAAAAAGTAAGATCTTTTTTTTTCTGAGGTCTTGGCTGAATTCTTTTGATTTTCCCATGATGTCAAGCAAAGAAGCACTGAGTTTGAAGGTAGGCCTTAAAATACATCCACAGGTACACCTCCAATTCAGTACACCTCCTATCAGAAGCTAATTTGCTAATTGTCTAAAGGTTTGACATCATTTTCTGGAATTTTCCAAGCTGCTTAAAGGCACAGTTAACTTAGTGTATGTAGACTTCTGACCCAATTGTGAAATAGTCAATTAAAAGTGAAACAGTCTGTCTGTAAACAATTGTTGGAAAAATTACTTGTGTCATGCACAAAGCAGATGTCCTAAACGACTTGCCAAAATTATAGTTTGCTAATATTAAATCTGTGGAGTGGTAAAAAAATGAGTTTTAATGACTTCAACCTAAGTGTATGTAAACTTCTGACTTCAACTGTATGTATTGTGCTATTTAGGCTCATAGATCACTGTGCTGCTATTCTGAGTTGTGTTTGAGAAAATTCCATTGCAATAAACATTCTTTATTTCCACGTACTGACTCCCGGCGAAAACCCAAATAACCGTTCGTGAAACCTAGCGTTTAAATGGTTTAACCTTTTAACGAACCGTGCACATCCCTACTACAAATTATCAACAGATAATTATAAATCCAGATATTTGGTCAGCTCACTTGTAACTTAATTAATTAACAACTAGTCATTAATGTGACTACCTACTGGCATAACAATTGTACATCCTACAAATCTTATCCTTATTAAAATTTTGTTGGTTGATTGAAGGTATTGTTACTGACATACCTTTTTCATTCTGATCGACTAATGCTAAGTAAAGTCTGGTTGGTACGCCGTTCAGTGAACTTGCTGCTAATTTGATTATGGATGGTAATTCTTAAACATGCTAGCTGATTTTAAGAGTCCATCTTAGGGTGCTCCGAACAAGTTGACTGGTGCATGCATTAAAATCTATTTGATGTGTAAATTGTTAAAAACCAATGAAGATTAGAAATGAGGCTTATAGATTATATATTTAGAAATAAGGCTTGCATAATAAAACCTCTGTGCCTCTGATGCAGAAAAGCTGCATCCCTGTGAGAGAAAATAGAAAGCTCCCACTTCAGGCGTTCTTAACGTGTTTGATGAACTTGAGCATGAACAGCAGGTTAAAGTAAAAATGCAAACTGTCAGTTAATGCTTGTTGGGCTCACTGATCGAAATTCATTTACATTTGAAGCCAGAATTGCAGCCTGCCTTTTTGCTTTTGTACTCTGATGTAATATAACATTGAGCCTTACTTACTACTACTTTTTTTTTTATCATAAAAAAAAAAAAACACACAAAAAAAAAAAACATTCATGGCTATTAACAAAAGATCCAGGGCTTCAGCCCTATCAGCCAGGGTCTTGCTACGCCACTGCCATGGAGTTGGCTTTCACTCTTATAGTAGATCCCAACATGCAAAATCTTGAGTCTGAGAAATGCACTACAGTAACTGCAGTTTATTGTAAATAAAGTCCAACCTGGTATATGCTTTACAGTTATGTTATTATTTATTTGTATTACTTGGCCTAAAGCCCAAAGTATACTTTGGTCAGATGCAGACACTCAGCATACAGGATGCGTGATGCAAATCTAGTCATAACCAGAGTGCTCAAACTCTGAAAGTGCGCAGCCCGATTTTTCTAACCGTGCATCTTTGAACGTGCAGAATGCACATGCGCCTGGAATTATTTGCAATAATAAGTGGGTCCACAAGGAGGCAACACCCACATTCCAGGTACTCGAACATGGCAGCAATGATCAATCATGAAAATGATGATCGATGGTGATGCATGATGTGACTTTTCAATTAATTCGAAATTCAGTGACAATTACCTGACAACTAAACACAAACGTGTCAAAGAGGGAGCTTTTTTTTTTTTTTAATTTTTTAATATTGATTACGTTGTGGTTTTGAGGGGTACATTGATTGTCAGAGATGTCTCTTAGCAACCAAACTGATATACAATGCTGCAATGCTATCATTACGATAATCAAAAGAGAGCGTAATTAACCGTGTTTTGAACACCTGTCTCTGCAAAACGTTTGCTAAACACGTTTTATTATCATTTAATGTAAGAACTTTGACTCATTAATGGATATTATTTAATAAAAGTGAATGTTTGTCACTGACTGTAAACCTCCCTGCCCTGGATGCCGACATTTTTGCATGATGTAACACACCTGCATCTCGACAAAATGGGAGTTGAAGATTTCTGCACGAGTTTCCAAGTTAGATGTCTGACATAAAGTGTCATCTCGTTGCACTTTTCCCAGTTGAAAGGTGGAAATTCCAACCCCGAGTTGAATGGAATGCTTCATGAATCATCACAGCAACAAGAATATGGAGCATCGTGGCTTTCCCCACAGGAGTGAACACTTGGGGAGACACACACACACACACACAGACAGACTCAATGTGGACCAATGTGCTGAACCAGTGCATATACAGCAGGTGAGTGTTTCAAACAGATAGACAGAGCACACCTAAATGGAACAGAATGCAGCGTCTTCAAAACTGAACTTCAACTTAACACGCATATTAAAAATGTGATGGTTATGGCATCTCCTGTTAAGCCAACCACAATTTGAAAATAGACGGTTCAGACAGTCACTAAAAAAACTGGTGCATGCTTACTAAGACTACTACGGTAACCTGAAGGAAGAACAGACAGATGCGCGTTGTGCACATTCATTGAGTTGGGCTGCGAATCTTCACATAATGACAAAATATGGTGCATTTTATTTTGATTATGCAATCTTTTGTACATTTTGTAACCTATCTAAGCCTATAATAATGAATAGACGATACAATGGAACAACAAGACGCAATGCAGCAGCCAAAGACGTTTGTCAGACTTGTTATTATATATACACAGTTATGGACATATCAAGTACTCGAGTAATTAGTCTGAGTACTCGAGTAGACAAAATGGCCAAAATGCCCATCCCTACGCTAAAGATCAGGAGATGAAGGTAAAAACAACAACAGTGGATGTGCAAGTCAAGAGCGCATGTGTGGGGATATCTTGAAATACCTGCATTTGTATAACTCTAGTCTGAAGGAATACAAAAGCATATTTATGGGTCTAAACTCCTGATGAGAAAGTCCAGTGTCTCGTAGCAGTCGTAGCATGCATGTGCCAACCGCCTGTGTATGCGTGCAGCGGCGCACAGTTATATGGAGCATACCTTGACAGGCTTGCGTTCAACAGTATGCTTACGCTGAGCGTAATGCTCGAGGAAGGCTATATTCAGATTATATACGGTATACAGTTGAAGTCAGAAGTTTACATTCACTTAGGTCGAAGTCATTAAAACTCATTTTTTAACCACTCCACAGATTTCATATTAGCAAACTATAGTATTGGCAAGTAATTTAGGACATCTACTTTGTGAATGACATGAGTAATTTTTCCAACAATTATTTACAGACAGATTGTTTCACTTTTAATTGACTATATCACAATTCCAGTGGGTCAGAAGTTTACATACACTAAGTTAACTGTGCCTTTAAGCAGCTTGGAAAATTCCAGAAAATGCTGTCAAGCCTTTAGGCAATTAGCCAATTAGCCTCTGATAGGCTAATTGGAGTCAATTGGAGGTGTACCTGTGAATGTATTTAAAGGCCTACCTTCAAACTCAGTGCCTCTTTGCTTGACATCATGGGAAAATCAAAAGAAATCAGCCAAGACCTCAGGTTCATCCTTGGGAGCAATTTCCAAATGCCTGAAGGTACTATGTTCATCTGTACAAACAATAGTAAGCAAGTATAAACACCATGGGACCACACTGCCATCATACCGCTCAGGAAGGAGATGCATTCTGTCTCCAAGAGATGAACGTAGTTTGGTGCGAAAAGTGCAAATCAATCCCAGAACAACAACAAAGGACCTTGTGAAGATGCTGGAGGAAACAGGTAGACAAGTATCTATATCCATGTAAGGGAGTTAGAGTGAAAGGAGAACACAGGGAAGTGGGTTTTCCAGGCTCAGGTAAGACTTTTAATCAGCCACCTCAGTGCTTTATAACTTCACAAACTCATCAGCTTCACAGGCACATAGCAACTTCAACACATCAGCTTCACAGGCACGTAGTAACTTAAGCACATCAGCTTCACAGGCATGTAGTAACTTCAGCTCATTAGCTTCACAAACATAACAGAATAAATGTAACAGCTTCAGGAGCACAGTGGCCTTCCTTGTGCCAGACTCTCTCTCTCCGTTCTGCTGGTGGTGTGGCTGCTTATATGCCACTCTCCCCATGCTCAATGGAATTAGAAACAGGTGTTAAACATAATCTAGCTCAGGTACAAGTACCCTTACCGCTTTCTCTCTCTCCGGACGGACGCTTGACCACGCCCCCACTGCCACAATCCACAGTAAAACAAGTCCTATTTCGACATAACCTGAAAGGTTGCTCAGCAAGCAAGAAGCCACTGCTCCAAAACTGCCATAAAAAAGCCAGACTACAGTTTGCAAGTACACATGGGGACAAAGATCTTATTTTTTGGAGAAATGTCCTCTAGTCTGATGAAACAAAAATTGAACTGTTTGGCCATAATGACCATCATTATGTTTGGAGGAGAAAGGGTGAGGCTTGCAAGCTGAAGAACACCATCCCAACTGTGAAGCATGGGGGTGGCAGCATCATGATGTGGGGGTGCTTTGCTGCAGGAGGGACTGGTGCACTTCATAAAATCGATGGCATCATGAGGAAGGAAAATTATGTGGATATATTGACGCAACATCTCAAGACATCAGCCAGGGAAGTTAAATCTTGGTCGCAAATGGGTCTTCCAAATGAAAAGTGACCCCAAGTATACCTCCCAAGTTGTGGCAAAATGGCTAAAGGACAACAGAGTCAAGGTATTGGAGTGGTCATCACAAAGCCCTGACCTCAATCTGATAGAAAATTTGTGGGCAGAACTGAAAAAGCATGTGCGAGCAGGGAGGCCTACAAACCTGACTCAGTTACACCAGTTCTGTCTGGAGGAATGGGCCAGTTAAACAATTTAAAGGCAATGAAACCAAATACTAACAACATGTATGTAAACTTCTGACCCACTTGTCATATGATGAAAGAAATAAAAGCCAAAATAAGTTAGTCTCTCTACTATTATTCTGACATTCCACATTCTTAAAATAAAGTAGTGATCCTAACTGGCCTAAGACAGGGAATGTTTTCTATGATTAAATGTCAAGAATTGTGAAAAACTGAGTTTAAATGTATTTGGCTAAGGTGTGTGTTAACTTCTGACTTCAACTGTATATATACAGTATATATATACACTATATTGCCAAAAGTATTCGCTCATCTGCCTTTAGACGCATATGAACTTAAGTGACATCTCATTCTTAATCCATAGGGTTTAATATGACGTCGGCCCACCCTTTGCAGCTATAACAGCTTCAACTCTTCTGGGAAGGCTTTCCACAAGGTTTAGGAGTGTGTTTATGGGAATTTTTGACCATTCTTCCAGAAGCGCATTTGTGAGGTCAGACACTGATGTTGGACGAGAAGGCCTGGCTTGCAGTCTTCGCTCTAATTCATCCCAAAGGTGCTCTATCGGGTTGAGGTCAGGACTCTGTGCAGGCCAGTCAAGTTCTTCCACACCAAACTCGCTCATCCATGTCTTTATGGACCTTGCTTTGTGCACTGGTGCGCAGTCATGTTGGAACAGGAAGGGGCCATCCCCAAACTGTTCCCACAAAGTTGGGAGCATGGAATTGTCCAAAATCTCTTGGTATGCTGAAGCATTCAGAGTTCCTTTCACTGGAACTAAGGGGCCAATCCCAGCTCCTCAAAAACAACCCCACACCATAATCCCCCCTCCACCAAACTTCACAGTTGGCACAATGCAGTCAGACAAGTACTGTTCTCCTGGCAACTGCCAAACCCAGACTCGTCCATCAGATTGCCAGATGGAGAAGCGTGATTCGTCACTCCAGAGAACGCGTCTCTACTGCTCTAGAGTCCAGTGGTGACGTGCTTTACACCACTGCATCCGACGCTTTGCATTGCACTTGGTGATGTATGGCTTGGATGCAGCTGCTCGGCCATGGAAACCCATTCCATGAAGCTCTCTACGCACTGTTCTTGAGCTAATCTGAAGGCCACATGAACTTTGGAGGTCTGTAGTGATTTACTCTGCAGAAAGTTGGCGACCTCTGCGCACTATGCGCCTCAGCATCTGCTGACCCCGCTCTGTCATTTTACGTGGCCTATCACTTCGTGGCTGAGTTGCTGTCATTCCCAATCGCTTCCACTTTGTTATAATACCACTGACAGTTGACTGTGGAATATTTAGTAGCGAGGAAATTTCACGACTGGACTTGTTGCACAGGTGGCATACTATCACAGTACCACGCTGGAATTTACTGAGCTCCTGAGAGCGGCCCATTCTTTCACAAATGTTTGTAGAAGCAGTCTGCATGCCTAGGTGCTTCATTTTATACACCTGTGGCCATGGAAGTGATTGGAACACCTGAATTCAATTATTTGGATGGGTGAGCGAATACTTTTGGCAATATAGTGTATATACATATATATTGTGGTATTTTAAGATATCTGTTTTTCTCTGATCATATAGTAAAAGTAAATCAGCATTGTTATTCTTCAAAATTATCCCTCAAAATGCTGCTTATTTCCTTTTGGTAGTCCACTCACCTGAAAATGGTGACTAGGATTCAATCTAATCATAAAGCCTGGTCAGACTCAGCCTTTTTCTGCCAGCGAGTGCTGCATTCATTTTCCACTCAAGTAATTTTTCTAATGGCTGGGCCAACACAGCCTGCCTCCCTTCTGCTCATTAGCTCTTACATCGCCGCCTGCACTATACTTAACTTAATAATGAGACCCAATTAACAACAGCCCTGGCACCACTCCAGGTGCTTTGAGGGTGAGGGGGATGGAAGAAGATGCACGTACGTGCTTTACTTGTGAGATCTCTGAATGGAATTAATGGCGATACATGAGTAACGAAAAAGAGTAGAAAAGATATCTATTAAGAACTGTCTTGCAAAGTAAAATGTAGATCAGAATCAGATTCAGAATCAGAATCAGCATCAGCTTTATTGCCAAGTATGCTTACACATACAAGGTATTTGTCTTGGTGACAGGAGCTTCTAGTGTACAATTGTACAAAAACAATACAAAAACAGACGTAAAGACGTAGATAATCATAAAAAATTTAAATAAGAAAATAATTATACACATACGTACAGACACACACATACATACATACATACACACATACACATAGGTAGTGCAAATCTAATACAATCTGTTATCTGTTATGTACAGTGCAAATACAAATCTGTTATGTACAGTGCACATTTTTATTTATTTATTTATTTTTTTTTCAGAGGAATGAAATGGCAGAAGAGGTTGGATGTGTTGTATAATTATAAAAAAGACTAAACTGTGTATTGCACATAGTTATTGCTCAATGGAGCAGTTTAACTGTTCATGAGATGTATAGCCTGAAGGAAAAAACTGTTCCTGTGCCTGAAGGTTCTGGTGCTCAGCTCTGAAGCGTCGGCCGGAAGGCAACAGTTCAAATAGGTAGTGGGCAGGGTGAGTGGTTTCCAGAGTGATTTTATCAGCATTTTTCCTCACTCTGGAAGTGTACAGTTCTTGAAGGGGGTTGCAGGAGGTGTTGGTGTTTGTATGAAGCGAAGGTCAGAGTGGGTGTGGGGTGTGAGAATGGGCCTTTCAAATCTGCAGTAGAACACATTCAGGTCGTCAGCCAGTTGTTGGTTCCCTACATGGTTGGGGGTAGGAGTCCTGTAATTTGTGAGTTGTTTCATGCCACTCCACACTGATGCAGGTTCGTTAGCTGAAAACTTGTTTTTCAGCTTTTCAGAGTATCTTCTTTTAGCCACTCTGATTTCCTTGTTCAGTGTGTTCCTGGCCTGATTGTACAAGACTTTATCCCCACCCTTGTAAGCATCCTCTTTGTCCTGACGAAGCTGCCTGAGCTCTGCTGTAAACCACGGTTTGTCGTTGTTGAACTTTAAATAAGTCCTAGTAGTAATGCACATATCCTCACAGAAACTGATATAATCAATCAAATCAAATCAAAATCAAATCACTTTATTGTCACACAGCCATATACACAAGTGCAATGGTGTGTGAAATTCTTGGGTGCAGTTCCGATCAACATAGCAGTCGTGACAGTGATGAGACATACGCCAATCTACAATAAACATCAAATTAACACAACGCAATTTAAACATCTGTTATACATAATTAAACTCGACTTAAAACATCAAATTAACACAACACAATTTAAACATCTGTTATACATAATTACACAACTTAAAACATCAAATTAACACAACACAATTTAAACATCTGTTATACACAATTACACTCAACAATATACAATAATAACATACATTGCACAGTATACAATATGCTGTTTTTGTTTTTTTTTGTTTTTTTTTGTTTTTTACTATATAGATACTACATAGATACACATTATTCAATAAAAATTAAAATATATATGAAAAAAGTATATATATAGAATGTACAGTATTGTACTGTATTGACATTCAGGCTGTCGGTTGATAGTCAGTTGTTAAGAGAGACATAATATAATGACAGTAATATAATTTATGACAGTCCGGTGTGAGATAAAAGAGTAATAAAGTGCAGTGCTGATGTATTTTGATCGTGGGAGATCAAGAGTTCAGAAGTCTGATTGCTTGGGGGAAGAAGCTATCATGGAGTCGGCTGGTGCGGGTCCTGATGCTGCGATACCGCCTACCTGATGGTAGCAGTGAGAACAGCCCATGGCTCGGATGGCTGGAGTCTCTGATGATCCTCCGAGCTTTTTTCACACACCGCCTTGTATATATTTCCTGGAGGGAGGGAAGCTCACCTCCGATGATGTGTTTGGCAGTTCGCACCACCCTTTGCAGTGCTTTGCGGTTGTGGGCAGTGCTATTGCCGTACCAGGCGGAGATACAGCCAGTCAGGATGCTCTCCACAGTGCAGGTGTAGAACCGTGTGAGGATGTGGCGGTTCATTCCAAACTTCCTCAGCCGTCTCAGGAAGAAAAGGCGCTGATGAGCCTTCTTCACAACGACTTCAGTGTGGACGGACCATGTTAGTTCCTCAGTGATGTGGACACCCAGGAACTTGAAGCTGCTGACTCTCTCCACTGGTGCTCCATTGATGGTGATTGGACTGTGTTCTCTGTCTTTTCTCCTGAAGTCCACCACAAGCTCCTTTGTCTTACTGACGTTGAGGGAGAGGTTGTGCTCCTGACACCAGTGTGTCAGAGTGTGCACCTCCTCTCTGTAGGCTGTTTCATCATTGTCAGTGATCAGACCTACCACCGTCGTGTCATCAGCAAACTTAATGATGGCATTGGAGTTATGTGTTGCCACACAGTCATGTGTGTACAGGGAATACAGTAGTGGGCTGAGAACACAGCCCTGCGGGGCTCCAGTGTTGAGGGTCAGTGATGAGGAGATGTTGCTGCCTATTCTAACCACCTGGCGTCTGCTTGACAGGAAGTCCAGGATCCAGCTGCACAGCGAGCTGTTTAAGCCCAGAGCCCGGAGTTTCTCATCTAGCTTGGAGGGCACTATGGTGTTGAATGCTGAGCTGTAGTCTACAAACAGCATTCTCACATAAGTGTTCTTTTTTTCCAGGTGGGAGAGAGCAGTGTGTATTGTAGATGCAATGGCATCATCAGTGGAGCGGTTGTTACGGTAAGCAAACTGCAGCGGGTCAAGATTGAGTGGTAATACAGAGCAGATGTAATCTCTGATTAGTCTCTCAAAACATTTGCTGATGATGGGGGTCAGAGCAACAGGACGCCAGTCATTTAAACAAGTTATTTTCGATTGTTTTGGAACAGGCACAATGGTGGATGTTTTAAAGCATGTGGGGACTACAGACAAAGAGAGGGAAAGGTTGAAAATGTCTGTAAAAACACCAGCCAGCTGGTTCACGCACGCTCTGATGACGCGGCCCGGAATGCCGTCTGGACCCGCGGCTTTGCGGATATTCACCCGTCGGAAGGATCGGGTTACATCCGCTACAGAGACGGAGAGTGAACTAACCTCTGTAGCTTCGGCCGTGAGAGCTCTCTCCGCGAGGGCGGTGTTATTTCCCTCGAAACGAGCATAAAAAGTATTTAGCTCATCCGGTAGAGAGGCAGCAGTGTTCATGGCGGAGTTTTTATTCCCTTTAAAGTCCGTGATGATGTTAATTCCCTGCCACATGCTTCTAGAGTTGGTGGTGTTAAACTGTCCTTCAATCTTACTCCTGTACTGGCGTTTTGCTGTTTTGATAGTTTTTCGGAGGGCATAACTGGCTTGTTTATGCTCCTCCGCGTTCCCGGAATTAAAAGCGGAGGTCCGCACATTAAGTGCTGCGCGAACATCGCTGTTGATCCACGGCTTCTGATTCGGATAGATTTGCACAGTTCTGGTCGGAATCACTTCCTCTACACACGTTCTGATGAAGCACATTACGCTATCAGCGTAAAGCTCGATGTCGTCATCAGAGGCGGACCGGAACATCTCCCAGTCCGTGCGATCAAAACAGTCTTGTAGCGTAGAGTCTGATTGGTCCGACCAGCACTGGATCGTTCTGAGGGTGGGTGCTTCCTGTTTCAGTTTCTGCCTGTAAGCGGGCAGAAGCAGAATGGAAGAGTGGTCCGATTTGCCAAATGGTGGGCGGGGGAGGGATTTGTAGCCATCCCGGAACGGAGAGTAGCAATGGTCCAAAACCCGGTCCCCTCGTGTGTTGAAACTAATGTGCTGATGATATTTTGGTGCGACTGATTTTAAACTGGCTTTATTAAAGTCCCCGGTCACAATGAACGCGGCCTCAGGGTGCGCGGTTTCCTGCTCACTTATACTCCCATACAGTTCCTTGAGTGCCCGGTCTGTGTCGGCTTGTGGGGGGATGTACACAGCTGTGATAATGACCGCTGTGAATTCCCTCGGTAGCCAGAATGGTCGACACAGAAGCATAAGAAATTCCAGATCAGGAGAACAGAAAGACTTGATAGAATGTATGTTCCTCTGATCACACCAGGATTTGTTGATCATAAAACATACACCACCTCCTCTAGTTTTACCTGAGAGGTCTTTCGCTCTGTCCGCTCGGAGCATGGAGAACCCCGCGGGTTCAATGGCTGAGTCTGGAATCTCCGCAGACATCCAAGTTTCCGTAAGGCAGATAACGCAGCAGTCCCTCGTCTCTCGTTGGAAAGAGATCCGCGCTTTCAGCTCGCAGAGCTTGTTATCCAGAGACTGAACATTTGCCAGTAGAATAGTGGGTAGCGGGGGTCGATTTGCGCGGCGTCTTACTCTGATGAGAACGCCGGCTCTGTTTCCCCTTTTCCTCCTGCGTTTCCGCGGCCGTGCTGCCCAGACAAAGGGCTCCGCTTGCGTGTTTGTAAACAGCGGGTCGGCATTGAGGAATGTGAAGTCCGGTTTACGGTGTGAGATCGCTGAGCCAATGTCCAAAAGTGTTTGTCTGTCGTAGACAATAAGGCAGGCAACATCCAAGACAAAAAACATAAGAATTGTAAACAAAACAAACAAACCATTGCTAAGTTGTGTCGGAGCTCGCAACGCAGCAGCCATACTCGGCGCCATCTTGAGTCCAAAACTGTCCATATATGATGTAACAGTATCTGTGAGCTCATCCAGGTCTGTGGCTGCAGCCTCAAAAACACTTCAATCTGTGCAATCAAAGCAGGCTTGTAGTTCCCGCTCTGCTTCATTGGTCCATCTCTTTACAGTCCTTACTACTGGCTTGGTTGATTTTAATTTCTGCCTGTAGGTTGGAAGAAGGTGAACCAGACACTGATCAGAGAGTCCCAAAGCTGCTCTAGGGACAGAGCGATATGCATCCTTTATTGTTGTGTAGCTATGAACCAGTATGTTCCTGTCTCTGGTGGGGCATGTAATGTGCTGTTTGTATTTGGGCAGTTCACGTGTGAGATTTGCTTTGTTAAAATCCCCAAGAATAATAATAACTGAGTCCGGGTATTTTTGTTCCGTGTCTGTGATTTGATCAGCCAGCTGTTGCAACGCGGCATTCAAACATGCGTTTGGCGCGATATACACACTCACCAGAATAAATGAGGAAAACTCCCACGGCGAGTAGAACGGCTTACAGTTAATAAAGAGTGCTTCCAAATTAGGACAGCACATCCTCTTTAACGTTGTTACATCTGTACACCAACTTTCTTTGATGTAAAAGCATGTTCCACTGCCTCTCGTTTTCCCTGTTAACTCCGCAATGCGATCCGCTCTGAACGGCTGGAAGCCCGGCAGATGTAACGCGCTATCCGGAATGGCTTCACTCAGCCAGGTTTCTGTGAAGCACAAGGCAGCAGAGGTTGAAAAGTCCTTGTTTGTGTGGGTGAGGAGATGTAGTTTGTCCGTTTTGTTAGGAAGAGAGCGGAGATTCGCTAAGTGAATACTCGGCAGTGCTGCTCGTCTCCCTCGCCAGCGTCTCTTGAACAGCAGAGCTGCGCCTCCAACTAAAATGTCCAGCAATATGTCTGAATATTCGAAAATTGGGAAAAGATTGTCTGGTATACGCTGTCGAATGTTCAGCAGTTCGTCTCTGGTAAAACTGACTGGAAAAAGATTACTAAACACAGGACAAACAAACAAAAACAACAAAAGAACTGAGGAGCTCCACACCGAGGCAGCCATCCGCGGTGCCATCATGATCATGATAGATCATGATAGATGGATCCATTGTAATCTAGTCCACATTCTGCATTTGTGCATGGGACTGCAGTAAACTCTGGTCAGTCATTAAGTCCATTAGGTATGCCCTCATGTTGACCACAGGACCTTGGCATGGCTGTATGTCTGACTGTGAGAGAAAGAGAGAGAAACAAAGAAGGCAGAGAGGGAGAGGAGCATTTTTCTACTGTCGTGTGTCTGTCTGCAAGCATAAAGGAAAGAAAATGGCAAGAGGAAAAAGCAGAGGCATTTAAATCCAGAAGTTGTGTCATGTGGCCTCTTGCTTTAGGGCATCTGAAAGTAGCAGGGGCCTCAGTCACTGTCTATAGGGAAGGTCCAGATGGCCTTAGGGCTCTGAAAAGACATGTCCCCATCTCTCCCGTGATGGCCCCATCACAGCCCTTAGTCATACCCCATTTTCCTCTGCCAGTAGGCCCCTGCCAGCCCACTTTAAGCACCAGTAACCCAGGAAGCAAGCACAAATAAGCAAGAGCCCGGATCACATCCACTTAATCCACTGTTTACGGCCATTTATTTTTTGTTCCTGGTTGTATTTTTCTTGGGTTTCAAGCACTGCATGCTGCATTCTGAGGAAATGCCACACAGATCTTAAAAAGAATCAGTTGCACCAGAGAAATGAAGCAATGTGCAGCTCATTCTTGCCAAGGGTTTTTTGAGACTCGGTTTCATTTGCATCGAAAAACTTGATGAGATGAGAATCAGACAAATTTTGAAAGGCATAGCCAAAATGAAAATTCTTTCATAATTTACTCACCCTTAAGTCATTCCAAAATCAAAGGACTTGCTTTATTCTGTAAAAAAATACAAAACGAGATGTTAGGCAGAATGTATGGAACAACATAAGGGTGAGTAAATAATGAATTTTTTCAGTGAACTATCCCCTTAGAATATACCCCATCTAAATTTCAGCTTATTGAGAGATGATTGGTTTGGAGCTTTACATCACTGAGATTAAATTTCCATTGTTTGTGTCCTTTTTGTTTTCTTTTCATGGTATGTGTTGTATACAAAAGCAAAATGTGATGACTTGTGTTGGAGAATGAGAGGAAAGGGTAATTAAATGAAAGGAACACTTCAGATTTTCCATTTGAGAGAGTTACATTCAGTATATGCTTCTGGATCCAGACTGAAGCTTGGCGATGACAACCGCAACTTCCCAGAATGTTGGGACTACTTCAGAGGCCAATGTTTGTTCACCTGCTGGACCTGGATGACCTGTGACTTCAGATGACATTGAATCATACCTACCCTCACCCAAGCTATGACCACATTTGCTATTGTGACTTCTTGAACCATGAAAAACTGCTTCGTATAATACAGTTTTGTATTTATTAATTTTTTTAGTTTTATTCTGTTTTAGTTATCAGCAAATATTAACTTTTTAACTTTTGGCATATTGAATTAGAAGCCCC
Source organism: Myxocyprinus asiaticus (assembly GCF_019703515.2). NCBI lineage: Eukaryota > Metazoa > Chordata > Actinopteri > Cypriniformes > Catostomidae > Myxocyprinus > Myxocyprinus asiaticus. The sequence goes on along the minus strand of NC_059361.1, from coordinate 25,962,279 downwards.
ACACCCTCTCTCCAAAACACACCATTCAAAGACTTGTCAGAAAACCTGATGTTAGTAAACTCAAATGTTCACATTTTTTTCAGGCAGAAATCGTTTCTAATAAAATCAGTAAGTGTGGGCATAGACACATAGACAGAGTGATTTCTGAAGACACCTACATTATTTCAGTGATGTCTGTCAGTACCAGTGATATTTTATAGCAGGTATTCCATAAAAAAAAATTCTTACAGCACTTTTAAGACTTTTTACGTCTTACATTTTGCATCTAAAACTACCCGTAATGAAAATCTCACATGAATGGAAAATCATTCTGACAGTATTTTTAATAAAATATGAAGAGTTCAAGCAACTATACAATGTCCTATAATTGTCTGAATTCTTTCAAATGGTAAACTAGATGCTGAAATTTCATTTGAAAACAAATTTTGACATCTTTTGTTTGATTTCTTTCTTTAAACTCTGTTTATTTTGAAATGGGGTATGCAAGTTTTCTTGTGCCAGTTGTATGGACTCATGCCACAGAAATACTTATAAACTACTGTTTGGCCTGCTCAGAGAGCAGTTTCCATGACCTGCTTTCTAACATGCACAAAGCTGAGCATTTGCAGGAGAAGGGGTGTCACCCTTTGCTCAGAGCTAGGTTTAGTTCATACTTTCTGGCTATGTTCAGAATAGCATACTACCATACTTCTCTTACTATTTCCATAGTATGCACTCACCTAGCAATTTATTTGGAACACTATGGCCCTAATAAAGTGCCAGACATGTCTTCTGCTGTTGTAGCCCATCTGCCTCAAGGATCGACGTGATGTGCATTCAGAGATGCTATTCTAGCTTTCAACACCATCATCCCAGCTATACTCCAGAATAAATTACACCAACTCTCTGTTCCCATGTCTATCTGTCAGTGGATTACCAGCTTTCTGATGGACAGGCAGCAGCTTGTGAGACAGGGGAAACTCACTTCTAGCACCTGTACAGTCAGCACTGGTGCCCCCCAGGGATGTGTGCTCTCCCCACTACTCTTCTCCCTCTACAACTATGACTGCATCATCAAGGACCCCTCTGTCAAGCTCCTGAAGTTTGCAGACGACGCCACTCTCATTGGCCTCATCAAAGATGACGATGAGTCTGCATACAGAAGGGAGGTTGAACAGCTGGCTGTCTGGTGCAGTCAAAACAACATTGAGCGGAACACGCTCAAAATGGTGGAGATCATTGTGGACTTTAGGAGGAACCCCCCAACACTGTCCCCCCTCACCATTCTAAACAGCACTGTGGCAGCAGTGGAGTCATTCAGGTTCCTGGGCACTACCATCTCACAGGACCTGAAGTGGGAGACCCACATTGACTCCATTGTGAAAAAGGCCCAGCAGAGGTTGTACTTCCTTCGCCAGCTGAGGAAATTCAACCTGCCACAGGCGCTGCTGACACAGTTTTGCTCAGCAGTCATTGAGTCTGTCCTCTGCACTTCAATAACTGTCTGGTTTGGTTCAGCTATGAAATCAGACATCAGAAGACTACAAAGGGCAGTTTGGACTGCTGAGAGGATTATTGGTTGCCCCCTGCCCCCCTCTTCAAGAACTATACACTTCCAGAGTGAGGAAAAAGGCTGGAAAAATCACTCTGGACCCCACTCACCCTGCCCACTACCTTTTTGAACTGTTGCCTTCTGGCCAATGCTTCAGAGCTTTGAGCACCAGAACCGTCAGGCACAGGAACAGTTTTTTCCCTCAGGCTATCCATCTCATGAACAGTTAATTTGCCCCATTGAGCAATATCTATGTGCAGTACAATTTAGTCTTTTTTATATTTATCCAATACATCCAACCTCTTCTGCCATTTCATTCCTCTGAAAAAAAAGAAAAGAAAACATTTGCACTGTACATAACAGATTTGTATTTGCACTGTACATAACAGATTGTATTAGATTTGCACTACCCATGTGTATGTGTGTATGTATGTATGTATGTATGTGTGTGTCTGTACATATGTGTATAATTATTTTTTATTTTTTATTATTATCTATGTCTTGCTGCTGTTTTTGTATTGTTTTTGTATTGTTGTACACTGGAAGCTCCTGTCACCAAGACAAATTCCTTGTATGTGTAAGCATACTTGGCAATAAAGCTGATTCTGATTCTGCTCTCTACAATTGTACAGAGTGGTTATCTGATTTACCGTATCCTTTCTGTCAGCTAGAACCAGTCTTGCCATTCTCCGTTGACCTCTCTCATAAACAAGGCGTTTCCATCCGCAGAACTGCCGCTCACTGGAATTTTTGTTTTTGGTACGATTCTGAGTAAATTCTCGAGACTATTGTGCAAGGAAATCACAAGAGATCAGCAGTTACAGAAATACTCAAACCAGCCCGTCTAGCATCAACAATCATGCCACGGTTGAAATCACTGAGATCACATTTTTTCCCCAATCTGATGGTTGATGTGAACATTAACTGAAGCTCCTGACCCATATCTGCATGATTTAAATGCATTGCACTACTGCCACACGATTGGCTGATTAGATAATCGCATGAATAACTAGGTGTACAGGTCTTTCTAATAAAGTGCTCAGTGAGTGTATGTTATGTATACTGTGTACAATATGCATTTTCTGTATGCATAGAATACTTGGATGACTTGCTACTTTCCCCAAAACGAGCAGTATACAACAGTGCTTACTGCATGGAATACTGTATTCTTCAAAGGAATTCACTCGACCCTCCATTTTCAGTATGATTAATGAAATAGAAGTAATAGAGCTGTAGGTTCTGTATAAATTGTGCAGTATTCAGTAAGTAGTAAGCTTGGAAAGGTTACAGTGAGGCACTTACAATGGAACTTAAATGGGGCTAACGTTTGGAGGGTTTAAAAGCAAAAATGTCAAACTTATAATTTTATAAATGCACTTGCATTATTTCTTCTGTTATTTGAGCTTAATATTGTTTAAATCATCGCTCTTACGTGTTACATCTTCATTGCGACGGAGTTGTAAAATTGGATATCATTTTAGGCAGAAAAGGTTAGTAAGCGATTTGATCACACTAAAATCATGTTCCCTATCTGTCACTCACTCAACGTTGTGTCGATGTAGTGACACTAGGAGTCACACTTGGGAGCCCGAAACACCTCTGATCTTTGAAAAAATTCCAATGAGAATTGGCGAGTGGAATTTACATGCCACTCCCCCGGAGATACGGGTATAAAAGGAGCTGGTATGCAACCACTCATTCAGATTTTCTCTTTGGAGCCGAGCAGTTGCATTCAGTGCACTGAATACAATACCTCTAGAATAGCTCACCTCGCTAAAGACTGCTGGATTTGGCAGTGCATTTCAGTGGCTTCACCCCCTCTGTGCCTGTACAGTGCAGAGAACGCCCCTGGGCACTTCAGTAGAGCAAAAAAGAGCATATTCTGAAAAAGAGTATATTTTCCATTCATAAAAGAGCGGCACACACGGAACCCTGATGCCCTTCTGTTTGTGTGTTATTCCTGGTTGCGGTCACTATCTCTCCACTTCCGATGGCCACGATCGCTGTCTTAAGTGTCTGGGCGCTGCCCATGTGGAGACATTGTTCGTGGATGGATCATGTCCTCATTGCGAGAACATGACCATGGCAACGTTGCGGTCGCGGCTCGTATTCGTAAGAAAGCAAGCCACCCCAGCAGCTCCCCACCTCGGTCCTTCTACCTACGGATTTGGGGACCTCAATGGGACCACCTCCGCTGGGTATCCCCCCACGGACCTCCCATTCCCCAGCACGCTCGCTTGCCCCGATCGCGTGCTTGGACGAGATCAGCGGCTCATCTCAGGGCGGGTTCGACATCTCGTTTCGCGCCCCGGAAGATAATGAGTTATCGAGCGCAGCATCGGAGAGTGGGCTCATCCCGTCTGACACTAAGGCTTCATCTGGGCTTCCTCCTTCGGGAACGGTTGCCCAGTCTCAGGCCAACGCGGAAATGACAGACATGCTTTCCCGGGCAGCCACGAGCATCGGGCTAGAGTGGAACCCTCCACTCTCCCCTGAACCCTCGCGGCTCGACGATTGGTTCCTGGGCTCGGGGCACCGCTCACAGCCGCGCCCCACCCCCGTTCCTTTCTTCCCGGAAGAGCATGAGGAGCTGACGAGGTTGTGGGAGGCACCTTTTATTGCCCGGTCCCGATCTTTCAGCTCCCCCGCTCTCGCTAACCTCGACGGTGGAGCGGCCAGGGGGTATTCGGTGATCCCCCAGGTGGAAAAGGCGCTTGAGGTGCACTTATGTCCGCAGTGCGCCACCACCTGGCACGGGCGCTCGAAGCTCCCGTCCAAGGCCTGTAGGTTTATGTTGTCTCTGACGGCTAAGGCCTACGGTGCCGCTGGACAAGACGCCTCCGTCCTGCACGCCATGGCTCTCCTGCAAGTACACCAAGCCAAAGCGTTAAAAGAACCGGTACGTCCGATACGATTATCCCCTTGGTCCCCCTCGCCCGGAGTTTGGACACGTGGCTCGTGCTTTCCATCCTGTCGCGATGGCTGACCCAGACCGTCCGACTCGGCTACGCGATTCAGTTCGCCAGGCACCCGCCCAGGTTCAGCGGCATCCGCTTCACCTCGGTGAAGGGCGAGAACGCTGCTACCTTGCGTGCGGAGATCACGACCCTCCTGAGCAAGGCCGCGATAGAGCCTGTCCCTCCAGCCGAGATGAGGAAAGGGTTCTACAGCCCTTACTTCATCTTACCAAAGAAAGGCGGTGGGTCGCGACCAATCTTGGACCTGCGAGTACTGAACCGGGCCTTGCACAGACTCCAGTTAAAGATGCTAACGCAAAAACGCATTCTAACGAGCGTCCGACATCTAGATTGGTTCACGGTGGTAGACCTGAAGGACGCATACTTCCATGTCTCGGTCCTACCTCGACACAGACCCTTCCTGCGGTTTTCCTTCGAGGTCCAGGCGTACCAGTACAAAGTCCTCCCCTTTGGCCTGTCCTTGTCCCCTCGCATCTTCACGAAGGTCGCGGAGGCAGCCCTTGTCCCGCTAAGGGAAGTGGGCATCCGTATTCTCAACTATCTCGACGACTGGCTGATCTTAGCTCACTCTCGAGAGTTGCTATGTGCATACAGGGACCTCGTGCTTCGAGACCTCAGCCGACTGGGGCTTCGGGTCAACTGGAAAAGAGCAAGCTCTCCCCGGTTCAGAGCATCTCTTTTCTTGGTTTGGAGTTGGACTCGGTCTCGATGACAACGTGTCTCACAAATGAACGTGCTCAGTCAGTGCTGAACTGTCTGAAGGTATTCAGATGGAGGACAGCGGTTCCACTGAAATTTTTCAGAAGCTCCTGGGGCATATGGCATCCTCAGCGATGGCCACACCACTCGCGTTGATGCATATGAGACCGCTTCAGCACTGGCTTCAGACTCGAGTCCCGAGATGGGAATGGCGCCGCGGGACACATCGCTTGGCCATCATGCTGATCTGTCGCCGCCTCTTCAGCCCTTGGACAGACCTGGATTTCTACGGGCAGGGGTTCCCCTAGAGCAGGTCTCCAGACGCGTCGTGGTTACAACAGACTCCTCCAAGACGGGCTGGGGTGCCGTATGCAATGGGCACACAGCTGCCGGTTCTTGGACTGGCCCGCGGCTGCGTTGGCACACCAACTGCCTAGAGTTGTTAGCAGTACTGCTCGCCTTGCGGAGGTTTCGGCCATTGTTCCAAGGCAAGCACGTGTTGGTCTGGACAGACAACACAGCAACGGTAGCTTACATCAACTGCCAAGGTGGTCTACGCTCCCATCGCATGTCACAACTCGCCCACCGTCTCCTCCTCTGGAGTCAGCAGCGCCTCATGTCTCTACGAGCCACTCACATCCTGGGCGACTTCAACACCACAGCGGACGCGCTGTCACGTCAGGTTACCCTCAGGGGAGAGTGGAGACTCCACGCTCAGGTGGTCCAGCTGATTTTGAGTCGAATCAGTCAAGCACAGGTAGACCTGTTTGCTTCCTGGGAATCCTCCCACTGCCCGTTTTGGGACGCCCTGACCGAGGCACCTCTCGGTATAGATGCGTTGGCACACAGCTGGCCCCCTGGACTATGCAAGTATGCGTTTCCCCCAGTGAGCCTACTTGCACAGACCCTGTGCAAGGTCAGGGAGGACGGAGAGCAGGTCATCCTAGTAGCACCCTACTGGCCCACCCAGACATGGTTCTCGGATCTCACGCTCCTTGTGACAGCCCCCCCGGTGAGTTCCCCTTAGGAAGGACCTTCTTTCTCAGGGACGGGGCACCATCTGGCACCCATGACCAGACCTCTGGAATCTCCACATCTGGCCCTTGGACGGGACGCAGAGGACTTAAGTGGCCTACCGCCCACGGTGATAGACACGATCACTCAGGCTAGGGCTCCCTCTACGAGGCGCCTGTATACCTTGAAGTGGCGTCTGATCGCTAAGTGGTGTTCTTCCTGATGGGAAGACCCCCAGAGATGCGCATTCGGATCGTAACTTTCCTTCTTGCAGGAGAAGTTGGAGGGGCGGCTTTCCCCCTCCACCTTGAAGGTGTATGTAGCCACTATTTCGGCTCATCACGATGCAGTAGATGGCAAGTACTTGGGGAAGCACGACTTGATCATCAGGTTTCTGAGAGGCGCTAGGAGGTTGAACCCCTCTAGACCGCACCTCGTTCCCCCATGGGACCTCTCTGTAGTCCTTCAGGGTCTACAGGGAGCTCCCTTTGAACCCTTGGAGTCAGCTGAGCTTAAGGCACTCTCTTTCAAGACTTCCCTCCTGACTGCGCTCACTTCCATCAAGAGGGTAGGAGGCCTGCAAGCATTCTCTGTCAGCGAATCATGCCTGGAGACCGGCCTATGTGCCCAAGGTTCCCACGACCCCTTTTAGGGATCAGGTGGTGAACCTGTAAGTGCTGCCCCAGGAGGAGGCAGACCCAGCCTTGGCGTTGCTATGTCCGGTTAGAGCTTTACGCATCTATTTGGATCGCACGCAGAGCTTTAGAAGCTCCGAGCAGCTCTTTGTCTGCTTTGGTGGACAGTGGAACGGAAGCGCTGTCTCCAAACAGAGGATCGCCCACTGGGTCATTGACGCCATCACTATGTCATATCAAGCTCAGGACGTGCCACCCCCTGCGGGGTTACGAGCCCACTCTACCAGGAGTGTGGCGGCCTCCTGGGCCCTGGCCAGTGGCGCCTCTTTGGCAGACATCTGCAGAGCAGCGGGCTGGGCAACACCCAACAACTTTGCGAGGTTCTACAATCTCCGGGTTGAGTCGGAGTCGGTAACCATGACGTTAACACGCATATTGTTTACGTCTTACTCTTGTGGCTATACTTTTGAAACTCTGAGTATTTTAAAATGTACATATTGTCTAACATTCACTTCCATTTTAAGCCCATACAAAAACTTGCCACAGATTCACCACAGACAATTTTCACATGCAAATCAGCTTTGCGGCAAACATGCGGCAAATTGTCCATTGTCACCAAAGGTTTGCCGGAGGTTCACCACTGCCGGTAAAGAGCTGCAAACTTCTGGCAAAAATTTGCTGCGAATCACCAGCTCATTTGCATGTGAAAATAACAAGCAGCAAATTTGCAGCAAAAATATATTTTTTGGTAAAGGAGTGCCTCACTGCAACCTGCTTTTTTTTAAAGAAAGGGAGGGTGTAGCGCAGAGGAGGGCTTGGGGCCGGGCGGAATGACGGACGCCCGGACCCCAATCAGCTTGATGAGGCGAGCGAGGGATAAAGGCGACCGGAGATGGCAGCTTGAGAGAGAGAGAATTACGGGCAGCTGTCCTCTGTGTTTGTGTGTGTCTTTTTGTTTAAGTTTATCATTAAACTTTATTTATATTGTCAAGCCAGTTCTCGCCTCCTCCTTTCCCTTATAACCCCTTTACAGAGGGTTATCAACATTATGCCACCAATGCTGTCGATTGAGCTTAACTTGTAATTAACCTGAAATATTCCTTTAAAGATATAATTTGTAGAGCAATTTAACTTTTTATTTCTGTAAAGTGTTTTGTTTCTTTCTAGCTCAAATGGTTTGGAACAAGTCCCTTTAAACCCTTTTCAGACCTAATAGAGACATCAAAACAGTCTTGACTGACTTTCTGACCATGTATATAGTTCTCAAGCTTACGTAAACAGAAACAGAATCTTAAGACAAAAGCTAAACATTGTCGGCTGTTGTTTTGCTCCCCCTCATGGCACGTCAACAGGAAAGAGCGACAGAGACAGAGAGAGTGTGTGTTTTCAAGAGGAAAACAACGTCACTCTGTCTCTTGTAATCTTTCTTAGGCATGACCCTGACAACATTTCAGCATTTCCTGTCACCTTCGCTATTCATTGGACATCACCCTTTCGGCAATGACATCAACAGGAAGTACCTATGGCTTATATTTCGCTCCTAGTGAACTCACTGTTATTTGGAACCATCTTAGGGTGTCTTGGCCAAAAAAGGGGCTGAAGTTGACAACTTTAATCAACTGATTATACCAATGCGAAGACTTTTGTCGATTAGATTTACTGTAAAAATCTATAGAATATTTAAAGCAGAAGTGTAATTAGTTTGGATGTTAAAATACTTTTTCCAGTTTAACATGCAGAGTCAACTATAATTATAATTAAGCCATTTGATTTCCCTGAAAAGTGGCTCTGTGTCTTTAAATGTTGCTCTAAATATTGTTTTGTTTGAGCATTACAACCATTCTGACACAGCAACATTACGTGAGTTTGGGACAGGGCTATCTGTTTTGGAATACATGTGGGGTTGATTAGAAAAAGGTGTTTAAAAACCATGATAATTTTTGCAATTCTGTTTTGTGATGCTACCCACTTCAGCTTAAATATCCAGAAAGTTTTGCTTGGTTGAAGCTTTACTAAATTCACCTAAGCATTTTCAAGCACTAGATTCTGAGCAAACTTAATGCTGAGCCCCTGTAATTTCCACAGGATCGTCATTGTCCAGGCTCTTTCAGTGTATATTTAGAACAGGCCTCTGCTGCTTGGACAATACAAACACACTGTCATTTTCTACATGATTATGGGGCAAACAGAGTTTAGTGAAATATTTGAAAGGCAGCTTCTGTTTTTAGATTTTTTTTTAGATCTATGGATGACCACTGAAATGACATGCTAGAGACTCTTCTCCGCCCAGAGCTGAAACCTCCTTTGTTCCACGGGCTTGCTTCGGCCACTAAATTACCATTGCAGCTGCCAAGAGATGCAATGCGACATTTCCCCTCCACCACTAACAAGCCTTCTCATGTTGAGAAGACAAAGAAGTTTTTGGACACAGTAACAACATTTCAGGAGTTTAGACCAAAGGCTCCATGCTTAAGATGCTTGCTTCTTAAAGAGTCTCATTGTGAACTGTTTTGTCATTTATAATGTCTGTGTGTTGAGGATTGTCAACTAGTAGAGACATCAAAGTCAGTGTTGCAATTGATGTTGTCTAGCTGCCCTTTACAAACAGGCTTTGATCAGCATTATTTGATTATCCAAGTGTTTATCGTCTGAGTTCTTTCACAGAACTTCTCAGGACATCGAGTTCTCTGTATGAACAAGTGGGCTCTTGAACTTGGACACAAAACTAGTTTATTGCATGCAGGGGTATTCGCTGAGTGCTTGCCCAGAGGACTTAATGGAAGATCTTAGTTCTATTTCATTTATGCATCAACTTTGTGGCAGATGTTTCTTCTAAACTTCCTTAGGAGAATTGAAATAGAAACAACTGAGACAACTGTTGACATGCAGTTAGAGTGAAGAGCTATAAAATTTATGTGGATAGCATAGCTCAGATAATTTGGTCTTGAAAGAATTTGATGAGAAATGTTCTCTGGCCCTCCACCTGCTATTAAGATGCGTTTTCAGCCGAAATGGTCAGCCGAGAAGTAACGCTGTTTCCACCAGTTAATACCATCCATCTTAAATGCGTCTCCTGTGACCACTTGTGTTCGGATTTTGAGGGGAGGGTCTATGACTTTTTCTCCTCTCCGGAGTTAAAATAATGTTGTTCTGGATATAATCATCTAATTAGGGCAAGAGGCTGCTCTTGGAAAGGCTGAATATCACATTTCAAAGGGTCATGTCTGACAGCCTCCGCACCGATGGTAAGATATCCAATGGTATGGTGGCACGGTCCTGCGTGTAAGTGAGAGTGGCTGCGTGTGACAGGGTGAGAGAGCATTCCTGTGTGCTTGTGTAGGATTGCGTGCGACTGCATGTCACTCGCTCCACGAATATTATGGAAGCCATTGTGCAAGCTGGACCCTTATCAGCAGTCCATCTTAATCAGTCCTGCCTTATTTCTCTTTGTGCCAGCCCCTAAACTCCTGGTGCCCTCCATATGGACCCAAAGTGGAGCGATGATATCTGTCTTTCTGGTGCAAGGGGCACTGTTTACTAGTCACCTTAAACTGGAGCTTGATGTGCAATACTTCAATATACGTGAATATTTGCAGACCTTCTTATGTATCGTGACCTGAGAAGAATCCTAGGTATAAGAGAAGGAGAAGCATTGAAGTTTTACAGAGAGAATGAGAGAGAGAGCAATCCTGACAGAGTACACCAGGCGGGGCATAATCCCAGTGCTGCATTGTGGGTAATTACAGACTCCTCTGTGGATATTAGTAGGTTCCAGTGATGTGCATGCATAACCACTTTCCCACTACAGTTTTGAAAGGATAAAATGAAAAAAAAAAAAGTTTTTGTTAAAGTTTGGGGAGTAAGAATGGATGTCGAAATATGACTTTAAAATAAAATTTCACTTCTATCTGATCATTCCAGCTCTATTTTTTATTTTTTTTTGTAGTTTGTTTGTACATATACACCACTGTTCAGCCACACATATGCACTATAAGGTGCTGTTCACACGAATGTGGTTTTGTGTGCATCTGTGCTGTTTTTCAGATTATTTTCTTAATGAACATGCTCTAGACCAGGGCTACTCATCTTTAGAAAGCTCAGGGGCCCCAAAGCTGGATTACGGGGGTCTAGGTGGGTCTCAGACCCCTGAGTGTAAACGGAGAAAGCTAATTTTTACATTCTGCATTTAACGTGATCGGAATCAGAGCCGATCAAGATCTGTCTCTTTCTCTCTGCCTCTCTTTCTTGTTTCCCCGCCCTGTCACACGCTTCACAACACCACCCCCCCCATCAAAGAACTTCACACAAGCGCTCCACCACGCACAACCCATGTAACATCCAGCTACACTTAGATGTTCTTTGTTGTTTATTTCATTCATTAAATCCTTTTGTGTTTTATTTCCCTCTCTAACTGTGCTGTGATCCAGCAATACAGAGAACTACTGTAAATACTCTGGAAAATGGATACCTCACAATTCATGCACATTTGAAAGGCTATTGATAAATATATTTTTGATGATGAATTCATAACGGGGGCCGCAAAAGATGGCTCCAGTGCCACATGTGGTTCGGGTGTTGAGTAAAACTGTGCTACACAGATGTCTTTTCCCATTACGCAGTGTTGTTTAAAGTACCCAATCGTCATACTTAAGTGAAAATAAAGATATCTTTAGGGAAATTGAGTGAAGTTAAACTTATGAACGGCTAAATATTATACATGAACAGTTTTCAAGGAAAGGTGGGAGACTTGAACAAATGTTATTGTGCAGCTTTTGTAGTGAAGGCCCCATGATTATGGAACAGCCTGCCCTGGGATATTAAATCTGCTGAATCTGTGTCTGTTTTAAAAACTCATTTTGTATGGACTTGCTTTTACTACTTTGTGAATTTTTGTTTTTACCTTGTGTTTTACTGAGTGTGTTTTGATTTATATTTTGTGAAGCACTTTGTGCTAAATTGCTAAAAAGTGCTATATGAATAAAGTTATTATTATACTATTATTAGTTATCATTACATAACTTCATTAGTATATGATAACATTCATAATGTTAACATGTAAATTAGTTTCCATTTGAAGTGGAGCTGCAACACGCTTTGTCCAGTGTTCCCCTCATGATTTTGATTTAGCTTTGCCAACTGATTCGCTTAAAGGTGCTATATGTAAGACTGACAACAAGCATTTGAAATGGGTACTGCAGTCCAAATTCAAAATACTGGAGAGTTGCTGCCACGCCCCAGACTCAAACTCATGTGGGTTTCCAGAATGTTGACATGCAAATTAGCCAACTCAGCATCCGTTTTAAAGGATTTCTGGGCTTTAAGCTGTCTCTATCTTCCAAAGGCATCTCCAATATTTATCCTTGTTTTACTACGCCTCTGGTAATTGTGGTTTTTAGATGGATGGCGAGGCTTTTTAGGTCGGGTGGAATCTGTTATCTCTGATCCAGTTCGTTTGCTGGCTTCCATGGCTGCAGCAGGCCGTGTTGTTTGCCTAACTTGTTAAAATCTGGCAACCTGGCGGTGTCGAAATACTATTGGTGAGTGGGCAGTGGGCGGGATCACACAGGCCAAAACATAAACAGAAATTCCAGCCCAGAATGGAAACTTCAAAGTAGACTATACTGGCTGTAGCATTGTTATCGGAGAAGCCAGTATTTCAACTTAGCATGTTTCCTAATTCTCTAATGACAGATTATGGTCATTTTATGATTTAGTACAGTAAAAATATTACATATAGCACCTTTAACATTTCGGTAACACTTTACAATAAGGTTCCATTCGTTAACATTAGTTAATGCATTAGGTATGAACTAACAATTAACTATTTTATTTTAATTTGTTTTTTTACAGCATTTATTAATCTTTGTTAATGCTTGTAAAAAATTTAAAAATGTCATTGTTATTTCATGTTGGTTCATAGTGCATTAACTAATGTTAACATATACAACTGTATTTTGTTGAAATTAACATTAACCAAGATTAACAAATGATGTAAAAGTATTGTTTATTGTTATTCATGTTAACTAATTTAAATAATTTAAACAAATTGAACTTTATTGCAAAGTGTTACCAACGATACGATTTCTGTCCACTTTGTGATTGATTTGACTGATTCAAAAGAATCAAACTGATCAAAAGATTCACCTCAAACGAGTTTTTCGTGAACTGTACATCACTATCATCGCGCTGCACGCAATTTACATTTGTATATTTTTTGCAGTATTCAGTTGCAAAAGTAACAAAAGACTCTGGAGAAATTTATTTTTAGATGCTGTGTGAAGTTAAAAAGAACTTTAACCTGTGTTCTGTTATATTCCTTAAGCTGCGTCTAGCTTTTTTAGCACAAGAACGCGTTCAGTCTGAACGGACCCTAAATAGGCACCATTTTCCCATCCACTGTTGCTCCTGCTATTCCAAAAATGAGGCATGCGCAATTAACAACAATGGTTTCTTCTTTCCAAGTCTGTCATCACATTAAGGTGAGATGGTGGAGAGGGCAATAGAGGAAAGGGGTGGTAAGTTCAGATATGAGAGATGAGAAGAGCAGCAACCCCCCACCCCTGCTGCCTGCAATATCAATAGATTAACAAGCAGAGAGAGCAGAATTATTTCTAACTTGTGTGAAGTGGAGTCGGAAACAGATGTGGCGATGATTGTAGTACTGTATGTGAGCTGTAACACTGTCTGCTCTACCTTCTCCAATCTGGCTTCCATATCTTCACAGTCACTGAGAGAGCATGCCGTAAATCATCTAACACTGGGGATAGTTAGAGCGCACTTCTGCACTCCATTTCCAGTAAATTCATATTTGTTGCACAATAATTATGTCTAGACACTTTAAACCATTTAACACCATTGCTGCATTTAAGCTGAAGACAAAATATGGACCCCCTTTTCATCCTGTGAACTTTGCAGAGGAGCACTGGAACCTTTGGAACTTGAACCCAGTAATATTTCATAGTACCTCCTCTGTGGCAGAGACACAGTTTAGGTCATTGGATTTATTTGGAGCCTCTGCTACTACAGAGGTCATTGCATTAATTGATAATCTGCTCTGCCTTACACTCCGTCATCTCATATTTCCACAGTTGTAGCCACTTACAGGGCATTACATTCTCCCTGGGTTAACTCACAAGTATGTATAGGATTGCCATGGAGGGGTGTTGCATGGCTGTATTTTTAGCGTGTCGAGCAGGTGCAATAAATCTTTTTTCTGTCTCTCTCTCGTTTTTTTTCTTCCATGATCATGTGAACAGAGGGGGAAGTTGGGACAGATGCAGGCTCCTGTCACTTCAAAGGTCCAGTCCTACTGACTGATATATTTATTTAAAGAGAGACACACATATTTATCCATATACACCGATCAGCCACAACATTAAAACCAGTGTAGTGCATAAAATCAGGCAGATACGGGTCAGGAGCACCAGTTAATGTTCACATCAGCCATCAGAATGTGGAAAAAATTTGATCTCAGTGATTTGGATCGTGGCATGATTGTTGGTGCCAGATGGGCTGGTTTGGGTATTTCTGTAACTGCTGATCTCCTGGGATTTTCACACACAACAGTCTCTAGAATTTACTTTATTCTAGTCACACTGATCAGCTGGTGTGTAGAAGGGATGGAATCATTTCATACTCTGGTTGTGTGTTAAAGACCCGAAGGATGTGTTTGAGGGAAGATGTAATGTGTGTATGATGTAATATATTTTTTGTGTTTTAGATGTCTATGTGTCATTGCTAGTAAATTTTACTTGAACTTTCTGAATCCACGATTACAGTTCCAGTATGTTAGCAAATACCTCTTTAAATACTGTTTTTTTTATTTTTTTTTTAAGGAAAATTCCAGGTTCAATACAAGATAAGCTCAATTGACAGCATTTGTGGTTACAGTGAGGCTCTTACAATGGAAGTGAATGGGGCCAATTTTTGGAGGGTTACAAGGTAGAGATGTGAAGCTTATAATTTAATAAAATCACTTACATTAATTCTTCTGTTAAAACTTGTGTATTATTTGAGCTGAAGAGTTTTTTAAATCGTTATTTTAGGGTTTTAAGGTTTTTTACGGCGTTGAGTCATCATGGCAACAAAGTTGTAAAATTGTAATATAACTTTAAACAGAAAAGGTTATTAAGCGATTTTATCACACTGAAATCATGTTAACAGGCAGATTGTTTATGTCTTGTAACTATGCAAGTTGAAATAAATTGTTGTGGTAATCAGCTTTTATTTAACCTGGAATATACCTTTTAAGTAGCATTATACATAAAATTTGAAAAGCTATGTTATATTATAAATAATTAGTAAATGAAACTTAAATATTGATGTATTTTGTCAATATTACCTTTTAATATTTAATAATAACAATAATATTTTCTTTAAATATATAGTATAATATATTAATACAATACTATATATTGCATTATTATAGTGTATTATTTATTTTAGGGTATATTTTCAAAATAATAATACATTTTAATTTAAAAACAAAATGCAAAACCATACATAAAAAGGATACATCAACACACACACTACCGGTCAAAAGTTTTGAAACACTCATTCTTTATTCTAATTTTGTTCTTCACATTTTAGAATAATAGTAAAGTCATCAAAACTATGGGATAACATAAATGGAACTATGGGAATTATGTTGTGACTAAACAAAATCCAAAATAAATCAAAACTGTGTTATATTTTAGCATCTTCAAAGTAGTCACCCTTTGCCTAGAATTTGCAGACATGTACTCTTGACATTTTCTCAACAAACTTCTTGAGGTATCACCCTGGGATGCTTTTTAAACAGTATTGAAGGAGTTCCCATCTATGTTGGGCACTTATTAGATGCTTTTCTTTATTATTTGGTCAAAGTCATCAATTTCAAAAAAACATTTTTTTTTTTTTTATTACATTTTAGTTTTATAATGAAATAAATTAATATAGTGGCACAATTATATTTTTGTCTACAAAACTAATTTCAAACATATAAGCATACGCCTTCAGATCAAAAGATTTTTAAGATCATGAGAAACATTTCAGTCAAGTGTTTCAAAACTTTAACCGGTAGTGTAAACAACATGAATATAAATACATAAACACAACATTTATAAAACAGAGGAATAAATCAAATGAATTGTATTAAAAATATGTATTAACTTTTTATTTGTTTATTAAATGTGTGCAAAATGTATTATATTTGAACATTTAATGCTATTATGCAATAATTATATCTTATTAATCTGTAGCGCCCTGTTAGCATTCATAAACTGAACAAACCCTTCCACTGTCTCTAGCTGCACGTGTGACTATGTAACTAAACTATTGAACGATCATTGGCTTGCTCATGCTGTTGTAAGAATTTGAGGCATGGGAATTTTGAAACGGTCTCGTGTAATATTACATTGTGGTTAGTGTCTAAATGCGGAGTTATCTTTGAAGTTCTTGTTCTCGTTTTCAATATCACAAGACAGCAGGGCTCAAGTCGGCGTCTGGTTCCAATTTAGTTTAAAAAAGGACTGGATGAATTTGGTTTTATGTCCTTTGAATCCATGGAGGAACATCTGAAAGTGTTTGTTATAAAATATAATTTCAGTTCAGTTTTTCTGTGGTATTAACAGACCAAAGTGTTCAATGTAAGAATTTTCATTAATGAACAAAACAGGCTAAAGTCTAGAGGTGTAACATGCTAAGAGCAGGAGGTTTGAGAGTCTTTGAAGACAGTCTTCTTTTTTTTTTTTTTTTTAAATGGAGGGGCTAATATGCATGTTTAGCTACACAAGAGGTTGATGTTGTATGCAGTACATTTAACAAGATACATTTACTTGAGAAGCAAAATTGTAGATAATAAGATGAGACGGTTTTTTTTCTTACCCTATTTTCATATTGTTAGGGTTATGTTTAAAAATGCTAATGGGGTTAGATAAATACAGATATATTTATAACACTTTACAATAAAGTTGTTTTTGTCAGTTCACCCAAAAATGAAAATTCACTCATCATTTACTCAACCTCATGCCATCCCAGATGTGAATGATTTTTTTCTGCTGAACACAAATGAATTATTTTAGAAGAAAAAAAAAACTGCACTGTAGGTCCATACAATGCAAGTGAATAGGTGACCAGGTGACTCTAAAAGCTCCAAAAAGGAGATAAAGTCTGGATAAAAGTAATCCATAAGACTCCAGTGGTTTAATCAATGTCTTCTGAAACGATCTAGTTGGTTTTGAGTGAGAACAGACCAAAATGGTACTCCTTTTTCACTGTTCATCTTGCCATTACAGTCTCTAGGCACGATCATGGTTTCAAGCTCGATTACACTTCCTAGTGCTTGATGCATGCGCATAATGCCAGATGGTACTATATGAAGTCTTTTATCGTTAGGTGCTCGCATCTTTGTTTTGAACACCTAACCCATTCATACTAATGCACTACCTTCATGTTCTTTAAAAAGAAAGAAAAAAAAAACCTTTCCTTGCTATGTGTACTGTTCTAAGCTATGTGAGACTTGTATTACAGCACTTATTATATTGTTGCCCCTTTTATTGGATGAATCACTTCTATTGTTCTCCTCATTTGTAAGTCACTTTGGATAAAAGTGTCTGCTAATTGAATAAATGTAAATGTAAATGAAGTGTAATCGAGCTTGAAATCTTGATCACTATGGAGACTGCTTTCAAGATGTATAGTGAAAATAAAACAGAGATATATTTTGGTCTGTTCTCACCCAAAGCTAACTGGATCACTTCAGAAGACATTGATGAAACCACTTGAGGCTTATGGATTACTTTTATGCTGACCTTATCTCCTTTTTGGAGTTCTGGTCATCATTTACTTGCATTGTATGGACCAACAGAGCTAAAATATTCTTTTAATATTCTTCATTTGTGTTCAGCAGAAGAAAGAAAGTCATACACATCTGGGATGGCATGAGGGTGAGTAAATGATGAGAGAAATTTCATTTTACTGTCCCTTTAACATTAGTAAATGCATTTGGTATCATGAACTATATATTTAACTTTTTTAAAAATTATTATTAATCTTGGTTAATGTTAATGTTTGAAAATACAGTTGTTCATTGTTAGTTCATAATGCATTAACTAATGTTAACATATTTGCCGATATTTGTTATTTATAAATGATTGGCATCAGCAGGTCAATTATCTCATTTGGCTAATTAGTTTCTTAATCCGTGACAGCGGTTGCCTGCTTGCATGTGAAGGAGCCGTCTGAGATATGTAAATGACCAATCACAGTTTATTTTGTTGTTGCATGCCATCATGTTTCTACAATAATAGACTGGTGACACAGTCTCATTTAAAGGGTGCATGTCATGGAGAATAAAATGTTCCTTGATCTTTTGACATATAAGAATTTACGGTACTATAAAAACATACAGTACGTTTCAGAACTCAAAACTAGCATTTATTGACACCAAGCTGCAAAAATGACTTGTTCTCTACTTCCACGACTTCCCTACCTCAATAGGGGACCTTCATTAATGCATGACCGCCTCCACAACAAGAGATCAACACCTCCTTTTACATCATTGCCTCTAAGGTTCGCCCACTGGTGTGCAGTCAGAGTGAATGATGAGAGCTGGACAGGTACAGCCATTGCTACACACCTAGAGGGACTATTGCTGTAGTTGTTATTTAACTAACAGAGAAATTGTCATGTTGGGGAAGATTTTAAAATGTTGTGCCATTCCTGGCTGTGGAAATTTAGCGTCTCTGCAGATAGCCTTCCGAAGGATGACAGAGTTAGGAAAGAGTGGCTGAAGTTTATTTTGAACAAAGTTCTCTGAGGGATTGCATGTTTTTTTCGGCACACTTCTCTAAGGCTTCTTTTGAGAACTATTATGATTTAGACTTTGCAAAGAAACTTTGTCAGCTGTTTTTAATTGTAAAATAAACCATGATCAGGTCTCCAATGTGGAGAGGATAGTACTTATTACACGGTTACTTACCAAAGAAATACGTCATTTCTCACGAAATATTGATGTGAGATTAAATTATTTTGTTATGCAAGAAGAATGCGTAGCGTGAAGTGCAACAAAGCACAATGGTGAAGTATAGTACGCTAGTAAAGCCCAAAGTATAATCCGGTCAGATGCATCCACATTTGGGTCCACGTAGACGACACGTGACATAAATCTTGTCATCAGCAGAGTGCGTGAGCACTGAACGCACACAACCCGATTGTTCTAACCGCGCCTCTTTGAATGCGCGTGCACCTGAAGTTATTTGCACTAATTATTGGGTCCACAAGGTGGAAACATTTACATTTTGAGCTGTTGCTGTCACGATGAAGAGCTAGATGTAATCGCTTCTAAACATCAGGAGATGAAGGTAAAAACAACAACGGTGGATGTGCACATCAAAACTGCATGTGTGAGGAGGTCAGGAGATACCTGCATTTGTATGACTTGAATCTGAAGGAATATAAAGGCATCTTTATGGGTCTAAACTCCTAAAGAGAAATAGTCCAGTCTCTCATAGCAGTCGTAGCGCTCATGCGCCAACCGCCTGTGTGTGCGCGCACAGTTATATGGAGTATACGACAGGCTTGCATTCGACTGTACCTAGGGCTTATGGTTGGCAGCTTTTCATTTGTCTCATATTAGCCAGGACATCCTATATTTTGGCCGAAATGAACGCATCGGCATGCCCATTATCCCGTATTTAAACAGCAAAACAGTTGAGTGGGATTCCCTTCCTCGGTCAACCAGTGAAATGATCAGGGATGCGACTCCCCACCCGGTGAACATGCCGTATTTCCTATTACACAGGAGGCGAACAACCAACTATTACAGCTGGATATAGAATTATTGATCCTTCACATTTGCAGTTTGTGTAAGTCTGGACTATTTTCAGCTATATATATATTGTAACACCAAATCATGTATGCCTAATAAGTATTTGGGTGCAACAGTGTGCCGACTTTGTTGAATGCACTGAACACCGGCAAAATGAACTGCTTTTAAACGGGTTAATTACCTCACTCAAATGCATCCTAATTATACATGAGATTAATCACTACTGTATTTCCACAACATTCAATATTACAACTTGCATCTGCACAGACAATAAAGCGAACAGGGTGAACTTAAACTAAGTTACTCGCTAGTCATATTAAACTGCCTGACCAAAAAAAAAAATGTCGGCGTTTGGATTATAATAAGCAGATACTTAAGAGCCTATGATTGGATCATTATTGCAGTGATTAATATGTTTCAGCTGTCAACAATTCTGTTAACCCTAACTGATGTAGTGTGTAGCTTCTAATTTCTTAAACAACTATGTCGGAAGACGTATCCCGTGGTCGTGGAAAAGATCTTACTGTGTTTCAGAAGGGGCAAATTATTGGCCTGCATCAAGCAAAGAAAACAACTAAGGAGATTGTTGAAATCACTGGAATTGGGTTAAGAACTGTCCAATGCATTATTAAAACCTGGAAGGATAGTGGTGAACCGTCAGCTTCGCAGAAGAAATGTGGTGGGAAAAAAATCTTGAATGATCGTGATCGCCGATCACTAAAATGCTTGGTGAAGTCACATCATAAGAAATCGACAATAGAACTCATGGCTATGTTTAATAGTGAAAGTAAAAGCATTTCCACACACAATTTGACAAGAACTTACATGGTTGGGACTAAACAGCCGTGTGGCCACAAGAAAGCCACTTGTTAGTGAGGCTAATTGGAAAAAATTACTTCAATTTGCTAGAGAGCATAAAGATTGGACTGTGGAGCAATGGAAAAAGGTAATGTGGTCTGATGAATCTAGATTTCCCCTTTTCCAATGTGATGGGCACATCAGGGTAAGAAGGGAAGCGCATGAAGCGATGCACTTGTCATGCATAGTGCCCACTGTACATGCCTCTGGAGGCAGTGTTATGATCTGGGGTTGCTTAAATTGCTCAGAACATTATGTGGCAATAAAATGAAGTCAGCTGACTACCTGAATGTACTGAATGACCAGGTTATCAATGGATTTGTTTCTTCCCTGACGGCACGGGCATATTCCAGGATGACAATGCCAAGATTCATCGGGCTCAAATTGTGAAAGAGTGGTTCAGGGAGCATGAGGAATCATTTTCACACATTAATTGGCCACCACAGAGTCCTGACCATAGCCCCATTGAAAGTCTTTGGGATGTGCTGGAGAAGACTTTACGGAGTGGTTCGACCCTCCCGTCATCAATACAAGATCTCGGCCAAAAATAAATGCATCTCTGGATGGAAATACATTTTGTGACATTGCTTAAGGTTGTTGAAACAATGCCATGATGAATGCGTGCCATAATCTAAGGTAAAGGCGGTCCAACGAAATATTAGAGTATGCAACTTTTTGGTTGGCCAGGCAGTGTATGCGTAACTTGCGTTGCGTAACCTGCATTGTGAATATGCTGTTTTCATAAAAAACACGTCACACACAATGCTATGCATCTAAAGACTAAAACTATGACTAAAACAACAAAAAAAAAACTGTGTATAAATCAACACTGCTGGATTCGCACTAGCGCATGAGCAATTTCAAAGTAAAAGCACTTCACGTGCACTATAAGTAAATGTCATTTTCACTGTGCACTGTACCCTCATTGAGCACTTTATTAAGAACACCTGTACACCTACATACGCATGTAATTATCTAAGCAGCCAATCTTGTGGCAGCACTGCAATGCATAAAACCATGCAGATACGGGTCAGGAGCTTCAATTAATGTTCACATCAACCATCACAATGGGGAAAAATGTAATCTCAGTGATTTAGACCATGGCATGTTTGCTGGTGCCAGGTGGGCTGGTTTGAGTATTTCTGCAACTGCTGATCTCCTCTAAAGTTTACTCAAATTGGTGCCAAAAGCAAAAAACATCCAGTGAGTGGACGGAAACGCCTTGTTGATGAGAGAGGTCAACGGAGAATCGGCAGGCTGGCTCGAGCTGTCAGAAAGGCTATGGTAACTCAGATAACCACTCCATACAATTTTAGTGAGCAGAATAGCATCTCAGAAATCACAACACATCAAACCTTGAGGCAGATGGGATACAACAGTTGAAGACCATGTTGGGCACTTTATTAGGACCATAGTGTTCCTAATACAGTGCTCAGTGAGTGTATGTACAATTAGTTTAACTTGTCTTTTTGTGAGAAAATGCAATTGCTAATGCACACATACCGTCCGTGGTTGTTTGACTGTGTGCACTGTTGTTATTTGTTTCTTCCTAATGTTTTACAAATTCTTTATATGATAACATTTTCTAAAATGGGAAGACTAAACAGAAACCAGGAGAAGCTGATATTTACTGTCTAAAACACACAAATCTTTTTCTTTTTTTTCTATTTACAAAGTTTGTGTGACATTTTTAGTAAATATAATGCAAATTAAAATTCATTTATTTTTTCAGCCAATGTATATGTGATTTACTATTATATTAAATTGTGTGAAATATCGCCATCGGTCTATCGGCCACCCTTCTCTCTGGACATCAGCATCTGCATCTGCATCGACCATTAAAAATCCCATATCAGTCGATCACTAATTAAATTAAAAAATTCAAAAAATGCTATTTATTTTTTTATGGATGTTTAGATATTTCTACTAGAAAACAAGACAAAAATATTTATATTAAGATTTTTTTTTTTTTTTTTTTTTTTTTTGCAGTGTACTTTCATATAGATAAATTTTTTTAACACACATACTATTTATCATATACAGTATTTATAGTAAAACAATTAATACAATTATGAATAAAAGAGCATTTTCTTTATCACATTTTAATGTTTGTTCAGCTAACTATTTTGCATAATTACAACACTGCAACTACTTCATAATGTTCTGTTTTTACTATTAAAAAACAGGCAAAGAGATTATTTATTAATGAATTGTTGTTTTAGGCAATGCACAGTTAGCATTTACAAAACCATTTCCTCCTCCTAATGAGCGCTTTTTTTTTAAACACTAATGGAGACTATCTGGTTGATGGAGGCTGGAGGAAGGTTAGATGTTAGGCAGGTGATGATGTGAGGCATCCACTCCCACTGTTTGGGTTCCAGTTTGTCCCCAGAGGCGTCTAACGTCCCGTGGCGCTCCCTTATCTTAATGACCACTAACCATCCTTGCTCCATGTCAAAGGGAGAGAATGCAATGAAAAAGAGAGAAAGAGTGGGAGGGAGACACAGTGAGAGAGGGAGAGCCTCAGTTAGAGAATTCCTGACAGCTGATAAGAGGAAGTAGGAGATCCAGTTTACTGCACAGATAGGAGAGGAATGTGCTGCCAGATGATGACTCTGCCCATGACTATACTGCTGCCCGTATCCTACCCTATCAAGGGCCATCAACGTTGCGTCTCTCTCCCTTTGTCTCTCTTTCCTAGAATTTTACTCAGGATGAAGGCTGTTATACTCCTGCATATCTGTTATGGAGCATCATAAACCCATTTAGTTTATAGCCGCAGATTGAGAATATCAGAAACCTGACTTTGTCACCGTTCATGTGTTCTAGGAACACTGTGGGTGGAAATCATTAAGGTGGTTTTCACACTGGGTACATTTGCTGTGGTCCGAATCCAAGCGCGATTGTTCCTGGAGCCCCCCGGAGCGTTGGTCTGGTTTCAGACTCGCATATGATTCTGTCGAACCCCGGTGTTTTTCCTTAATCACAAATGTGCACATGATGGAAAACACACACGCATGATGCGCACTAGAGTGAACGACACTTGCACCTCTGTGCTTTGCATGCCGTAATTCAGCAGTTGTATATGTCCAGGATAAGGCGACTATATCTGATGCTCAAAAAATGTTTTTGAGGACACAACTGGAAGCACGCTCACTCACGCACATATATAAAAGGCACCTCACCTTTTCTGTGTCCCACAACATTTCCCTGACACTCATGATGCACGTTTGTGTATGTTTTTGTGCAACTGATGATGTCATCATGCTCAAATCGGCAAAAACGCTTGCGCAAGTCATTTTCCTTTATGAAAAAGTGCGGACCTGAGTACAGGTTGCTTTCTCACTCATGTGAACCGCGCCACAGTTCCATTGCAGCCGAGCTCAGACCACGTCCTACAGGTAGTCTCTGGTTCGGTACCACAGTCCGCTTCCTGATCAGCAAAACAGCTTTTACATTACCAACTTTTCATTCGAACCGTGCTCTGTTTCGGGCTAAACTGCCAGTGTGAAAGCCCCCTAAGACCACGTCCACACTAATCCGTTTTCAGTTTCCTCACATCATCGTATCCATTTTTGGTGGAGGAAACGTTTGTTCCAGTGTGGATGAGAGGCGAAAACATGGCAAATTCAATGCATTTTGTAATGAAAACTTATTCGTGTGGATGTTTTCCACGAATGTATACACAACCGTACAGGCGTTGGGTGTCCAGCAACGCCACCCAGCTATGCCTTCCTTTAAATTTAGGAGTGGGAAATTTAATGCGTTCATTTCTACTATTAATAGCTGACAATTTAACGCGTTAAAAATCAATAAATAATGCAATTACTGCAGTATCTATTTTTTTCACTTCCTGAAAACTTCACTGATGTTTTTCCCCACTTCCTGTGGCTTAAATTGACATATATACAATTCCAGAAGGTACATGCTAAACACGACTGGTACACGCTAAACATGACTGCACATCCTAGCACAGAAACTGATTGTGTGAAGCAGTGCACGCTTATTCGTTACGCTCGATGAATGTCTGGGGAATAATAAACACGGGAGCTGATTTACTGTACGGAGAGTGTAGACTTCACCTTCAAGTGGTGAGCCAGGTGTGAGAGAGATAAGGGCAAGCTGCCGTATCTTTTCGCATCGCCAGAAAACACTTACTCACTGTCATCTGAACCAGAGTCAAAAGCAAAACCATGCGAGAGAGACCCAGAGACTGAACGGCAACCAGAGAAAATAATAATTTTAAGATTTTAAACTTTAGCGAATTAAACTTCAGCATTCAATTTGTTTTATATATGCATAGTGTCATATAATGCATTGGCAATGTACACTTAAGTTTATCTAGCCAATAAAGCTTGATATGAATTGAATCTGCCCATTTGACAGTTTTTAAAAAAGTCCACTGAAAAACGGCAGAACATTTTGCCGGACTTTAAATTACAGCATGTCCAATGATTTTATGGCATGCATACATATACTTTTATCAAAGATTTATACCTGAAAAAAATTGTCTTATTAACTCTATCTGCTAAAAAAAACGGAACATTTTAACATGTTTATATTTAAATAATTAAAATAAATAATAACTAACCAATTTCTTGCAAGTTTTTTGAGACTAAATATAAAGTAAATATACAGTATTTATGAAGAGATTTTAATGTGTTTTAATTTACTATGTACCGTAATTAGCCACGATTAATCACAGAAAACTGTGTGAATTAATAAGTTAATAAAATTTTAATCGATACACAGCCCTAATTAAATTACATTTAATTCGACCCAAATTTTCAAGGGACATACATTATTGACTTAAGCCTATGCTAGAAGATATATTGTGTATAGGCCTTTAAAAAAAAAAGTTTCATTTTGTGGTTTGTCAGCTTGAATAAAGCCTTGGGTGCATATGGAGAAATTATAAACATCACCCTTTCTAAACTTTCAGTTTGCGCAGTTACAGTTTTTCATACACCAACCTGCAAACTCATCAACGTCACTTTGTTCATTCTTGAAGAAGTGCAAAAACCTTCATATGTAACTTGTCTGTATAGTGATTAGGTTATCTGTTTTTATTCCACCTCTATGCACCACACCAACGCATTCTGTATACAATTCCTGTGCCTTGTCCTACCCACGACACGGCGTGGTACTTCTTGTCCGTTGTAGGACTGGATTAAGAATGAATTTTGCCTACTGAGTGCATTCTTTATTTGCTCACACTGTCGCCGTTATTTTGTCAACTGATTCACTGAAGGAATTATGCAAATCAATGATAATACAAACACAGCATAACATTTTGTGCTAAACGCAATTTGAACGGCACAGTTACAGATCGTGCAGGTTGGTTCTGAATGCTAGGTTGAGGAGGATGCAGTTGACTATTGCAATTTGCTATTCTTATACTTGGACTGTACAGAATCACTCAACCACTGCAATCCAGACACCTGTATTAGCTCTTTTATATGCAGGAAGTGCACTTGACTACACTGTGCATGGATATATGCCAGGTTATTATGCTCTTCTCTATCATTTGATCATTATTTGGTGAATTACTACTGCCATGATTATTGGAAAATGTACACAAAGGTCTCTTTTAACCATCCTGTTGTCTTTGGGTCATTTTTGACCTGGGACAGGTAAATAATACATTATAAGTACCGCATAGTTTTTGGTACTGGAACGAAATGTTGTGACTTTGTCAAGAGCATTAAAACAAAGAAAAAAAAATGTTTGTACTTGACTACACAGTACATATGGATATATGCATGGTTATTATGCTCTTCTCTATCATTTGATCATCATTTGATGAATTACTACTGCCAATCGTAATCATATTGGAAAATGTACACAAAGGTCTCCTTTAAACAAAATTTTGTTTACTACCTGCTTTCCATGGGCGGCAACAGCGTCACATTAATAGGCACATTAATAATTACCAGACAAATAGTGCTGATTTTTGTGAATAATGCGCAATCTGATAGCCTAACTTACAGTACATAGAAAGGAGGCGTGTTTGCGCTGAAATAATTATAATGACTTAATGTAAATTTTGCACAGCACTATTTTAGCACATTAGGCGTCTGTATATAGTGGGTGGTTGGTGAATAAGGCAAAGGTTTTTGCACTGAAATAGCACACACAAAAATGGTGCAACTGTTTAGATAATTCACTCCTCTGAATTCCATGCTTCTTGCTGAATATTCCTGTAGCCTCTAGGTAACTCATCAGATTTGACTGGACTCAGCGTCTCCTACAAAACAAGCTTGTTATTTCAGATACATCAGCTCTCTGTGTGTGCATTATTCAGCTTTTAGCATTACAATGGCTGTGTCAGGCAGAGAAATGCAATCCTTGTCAGACAGTGTGGAAGTAAGCCAGCCAAACAGAGAGAGCATTTCAACAGTGTGGTCTGAGCCACTACCCTTTTTAAATTAATTATAGATCACTATGGACATAGTGACATGGTGAGTGGGGAACGGGGCAGTGGTGCAGACAACATTTCATGCTAAGAGATTGGGTTAGTACCAGACTCTTTCTTCTGTTCTTTCATCCCACCCAGCCATCTCCTTTCCTGTCCTCTCATCCCATTCACTTTCCCTCTGCTTCTTGTTTGTGGAAGTCTGATTGCCTGGTTACTGCATTATGCATGCCTTGCTCATTGGGAAAGAGTGGGTTAAGCAACTAGACTGTTTTGGCAGGGACCCCAGTGTCCCCGTTTCTTAAAGAGTAAGTGTAAGAGAACAGAGAATAATCAGTAAAACCAGGGTGTGTCTTTGATCAGTGGTTCTCAACTGTTTCGCTTCAAGACCCAGATTTTACATTGGACATCAAGTGGTGACCCAGCAATGAACCAGAATTGTTTATCATGCAAATGTAAAGAAAAATCACAATGTTTGTGAAATCAAATGTTGATTGAAATGCATTAATATTACCGTGAACTGCATAGGCCCAACTATTTACACAATTATTAACATGATAAGCTTATCTTTATAGTTTACCATAAAGTAAACTTGCAGCCTTTTTCTATAGACATCAAAATAGATTTTTTGCCTTTTATAGACACAAAATTGCCCCTAAACATAAAGTGACTACACTTGTTTTTATTTTTATTTTTTTTATTTTTTTTTTATTATTTTTTTTTTTTATTATTATTATTAGAACAGTAGCTAATTTACAGAAAGATCTGTAGACTCTTTATTCATATTTTGAAAGTCTTTGGTCTCAGTTACAGCTGCAAGCCTTCTTCGTAATAACTTTGCACACCTGGATTTGGGCAGTTTTTTTCAATCTCCCTCGCAAATTGTCTGAATTTATCCATTTGCAATTTTCTCTCCACAGTTTTTCTATAAGGTTCAGTCCAGGCTTTATGCTATTTAAGGACATTCGGAGACCTCTCTTAAAGTCACTACAGACCTGCATGCTTTGTGTTGTTTTCATGCTGAAATGTGAATTTTTGTAGTAGTTTGAGGGTGTGTGCTCTTCCAAAGGCTCCCTGTCTTTTTTTTTCTTTTTTTTTCTTGGTTCCCATCTCGCAGTTCCAGTCACCAAGAAGCATCATGATGCTGCTGGGCATCTGCACAATGTATAGTATTAACCTGGTTATGAGCAGTACCTTTATTCCTGGTTTCATGTGAGATGGTCAACATTCACACTAAAGTGTTCATTAATTGACTCATCAGACATGAAAATCATCCTCATCTTCTTAGATGGGAGGACTGACTCCCCTAGCTGAGTCTGGTTTCTTCCAAAGTTTATTTTCCCCCTCAACTAACTAACATCTTACAGAGTTTTTTTCCTTGTCACAGTCACTTTTGGCTAGCTGACTTGGGACTCAAAGTCCCCAGCAACCATGCCTTTATGTCTTTGTCTTTAAGGCATTATTGACATTACATTATGAAATTCTGTAAAGCTGCTTTTAAACTATGTATATTGTAAAAAGCACTATACAAATAAAAAATACTTGACTCAGAGTCTATGTTCTCAGACTCCTAAGGTCCTTGGAAAACTTAATAGATCAACTAAGTGCTACAGGAATGGTGGACCTCACCAAGCTTTTCTTGCCCAAATATTTAATCTGGCCATTTCTTAATCTGGTTCCAAACCTCTTCTATTCTATTCAACAATAATGAAAGGCACTTTATTTCTTGTTTTGTTGTATATGTAATGACATATGATGCACTTAAGCTCAGTGCTTTGTCCCATATTAAACATTTTGAACACTGTTGCAATTGGGTATTATTTCTACATTTTTAATATATTTTAATATTTTTAACCATAAAGCAAAAATGTGTTTTCATTTTGTTTTTATGAGGGTATTTGTGTTGACTGACAGCAGTAATATTAAGTCAATCCATTTTGAAATAAATCAATAACATGAAAAGTTTCCAAAAAAATGAGGGGAACAGAGTACTTTCTGAAGTACTGTAAAATTAACACAAAATTCTCTGAACCACCAAGACCTGGATCTGATTAGTTTTTTGCTCTTTGTTCCAACTAAACAATCACAACTGAAGAAAAAGAGGGAGTTGGTTACATTTGGCAGACCTTTTTAACTTTTAATGCATAAAATCATACCAGTTGTATAACATGAATTACATGATTAAAAACAGCATGTTTTCTCCAAACCACAAAAATGCATTTGTTAACAACAATCAGATAAGTTGGCTGTATAGGCTCACTTGAAAAAGTTTTTATCTGGTTCAAAGTGCACTGAAATGTTCATGCTGTAACTAGCAAAATCATTATAGCAATCATTCGTCTTCCTCTGGTGTATTCCACTTAATTCCATCCCATGAGCAGTTCCTAAAAATTCTGATCTGATTACCACTTCCTTTTGTAATGCAAATGGTCAAACGTGGCTCCACAGTTTCAATTAGATATTGCTTCTATAACAATTAAAGGGTCAGTTCAATAGAGTGTCAAAGTCTTATTGCCCTTCCTTGAGCTGTGAATGTGAGCTTTGTCACCGTGGCAGGACGGAAGTTTTTTTTTGGATGTGTGTGTGATCAGGGGTCACAATACAAAGACATCACTGCTGACCTCCTCTTCTCCTCCAGCCTAGACAGAAACAGGAAACAGGAGGACACAAGGGCAGCAGGCTAGTCTTCAACCCATGAACTGAACTTTACCCCAATTTTCATGTCCAGCACAGTAAACAGAACTGTAGCGTGGAGCCAGGCACGTTCACTCCTTCATATACTGTATGACTGTATTCTGCCACTCTGAGCATAGGATGAATGCCCTAAAGCCGGCTTCAAACTAGCCAAATTTTCCTGTGATTTTCAGGTGTGAGCTTCATTAACATGATCGCCAGGCAGGTGGAGGGAGACGAAGTGCACATTAGCGTCTGCCAGCAGGGGGTCGTTAATCACTTGACTGTCGGGACCCCCTACTGAGTTAATGTTTCCAGCAACGGGAAAAAAGAATCCAACACGACAGAAAAAAAACGTTCTGTTGCTGGGCTCTTGTGTTCTCTTCAAATGACCAATGAGCATCTTCTTTTACCTAAGAACTGACAACACATCAAGCTGATTTCAACGTTTTCATGTGCAATCACACTCAGCTGCATATCATCACAATCGCTGATTGGATTATGGATTACATAGTGATTCTGTCTTCAAGCATTTTTTTCTACATTTTTCCCTACAAAAATGACATATGCAATCAGAAAGCGGATGCACAACAGTCTGTTTTTATTGAACAAAATGTATTTACACTGAAAGCTGCATATGAACATATGCATTCTGCGGCGAGCCTCGAGGGGATAAATACATAAATACACACTTTTACAAGGTATGTTACTAGATTAATCGCTTCCCAAATCACTCTTTTACAATTGCTTATGTGCAAGCAGTACTCTTGTTGTTATTACGGTGAGCTCCACGTGATGGGAATAGAGAGAGAGAGAGAGAGTGTTGTAGTGAGTTGGTATGTCTGTCACCCCTCCACCATTTTGTATCAGCAAGTGTATCATACCTTCAACTGAAGAGAGCGATATCTCAGCAAAACAGTCTGCATGTGTGACACCCTCAGCCAAAATCAAGTTTGAGTTTGGTAATGCGGCGCCAGCTTAAACAAAGTTACAAAATAAAGACTGTTTTCTAACAGGTTTTGAAAGACTGCCTCTATCTACCATAGTTTGGACAAACAGAAAGTCCCACCCCAAACTCATGCCAGTGGTTGAGCCAATGTTGCTGCAAGCTATTTGGGATTCTGAAACAAACAGAGCAATGTTTTGAAAGTGCCACAGAGCCACAGTGTTTACACTTTGAGGAAATCAACCTACAAATTGCTTGCTTATAGTTGTCTCTACATATTAAGCTAGGACTGAAAAAAAAAATTACACACTTCAGCTATAAATACACTATGATGATGGTATAAAGACTGGCGACATGGGAAAGGATCTGATCTCCGTGTCTGTTCGTGTCTGTCTGAGCATCTATCTTTGAACAATAGCACTGAATGCATTTTTGTAGAGTTTTCTATGTATTATCTTCCCCATCACACCCTGATGATAGTGCACAGACTGGCGTCGCAGTCTGCGATCACTGTCAGAAGCTGTATCTCTCTTTTTCCATCTCTCTTTCTCTGTGCAGCAGAGCGTGGCATTATGGAGGCGGTCTGTTCAGGGGGTGGGAAAGCCTTTGTCGTGAGAAAAAGTACAGAGTCAGTGTGTGTGTGTTTGTTTG
Organism: Myxocyprinus asiaticus; assembly: GCF_019703515.2. NCBI lineage: Eukaryota > Metazoa > Chordata > Actinopteri > Cypriniformes > Catostomidae > Myxocyprinus > Myxocyprinus asiaticus. Next base: position 25,931,071 of record NC_059361.1, on the reverse strand, counting down.
AGAAAATGAAGACAAGATGGCACCGGTGAAAGGGCAGAGCAGACTGGAGCCAGCAGGGAGAGGCCAGTGGTATTATCATCCAGCTCTGTGTTCTCTGGTGACGCGATGAGCCCTTATCTCCATCGTCATCGGACTCTTTGTCTACCGCTGAGTCATGGCCTGTCCTGGTCCCAGTACAGAGAGACAGGGTGAGCTGCCGAGAGCAGGGCTGATCTTATGATCTTGGTGGGTGCTGTAGGAGGACATCTAGCCCGTGGCCCCATCATGCATGCCCTCTCCTTAAAAGGCAGCACAAAAGCACTTGAGTAAGATTGTTATACTCCCCTCGACAGTGTCTCGAAATGACATCCATGGCTGGCCATCCGTTCCTAAGACACTCAGACAAAGACAAGTGACCCAGCCCTGGGGTGGCGTCTCGCTCTACTTTGCATTCTTCCAACTTCCCAAAGAACTGCTGGTCTTCAATGGGTTGGTCCACTGGTTTCTTCCCATTGATATACAATTGCTCCAAAAAGTTTTTACACACTTAAAGGCATAGCACACAGAAATGTAAATTATCTCATTATTTACTCACCCTCATACCATCCAGGGCTGCGTTTCCCAATAACGATCGATCTTAGCGTTTAAGAGCATTTTCTACGAGCAATTTTACGAACGTTCGTTATTTTTTACGTGCGTTTCCCAAAACTGCACTTAACATGAACATGCAAGGATGCGCTTTTAATGCTACTTAAGAGTGTTGCTGAAATGTGCTGTTCGTCATTGTTACTTCATTATATTTGTGCGTAACTTTACAATCATTTGTTATTTACTTTGCTAACATTTGTAATAACATATTTTCTTAAATATTCAACCTAATTAACTACATATTTACATATTGTTTTTATAATAATTTTGTGCAGAACAATCTTTTTCTTTTACACAATCTGCTTCCATAATCAGGTGTGCATTTGTAAAATGTAATATTCACAAATTCCACTTGATATAAAAGCTTCCAGGATTAGTGAAGAAAGTGGAGGCCCTGTGTATTGTACGTTCTACTGGTTGTTTAGATCAGTGTTACTATCAGAAATAATTAATAATTATTTCTTTAGTTATTAATTAATATTTAAATTAAATAATTGAATCTAACTCATTAAAGTCTCACATGGGGCACCAGTAAATGTAGTGCACTACGTTCAGGAGTGGGTTTGGTTATTAGCAATAATTAATAATTATAAAAAATAATTATCAATTATTAAAATCAATAGAACATTGATTTGAATCAATGTTAGCTCTTTTAATACTTCACATCAACAATCAAAGATAACCATCAAATTCAATAGATTATTAATTATTATCAAAGATAATCATTAATTATTAAAATCAATGAAACATTGATTAGAATTAACACTAGCTTATTGATCCTTCAAATTCAACAATCATCAAAGATAATTAACAATTATCAAAATCAATAGAATATTAATAAGGATTAATATCGCCGGGGCACCACCCTGGAATCAGGGACTAATAACCAGACAGTATAACAGTCTCAATATTAGATTGTTCTCTTAAGAAAATCGACATTCAAAAGGAAACAATGAAGGCTTGAATCCGAGCACTGACATCCCCTGCCAGCATTTGACACAGGTGTATGCAAAACAAACCAAAACACTTCTCTTTGAAATATAACAAAATTTATTTATGCAGTAATATCAATTAATAATCAATACAATGCAGTCAATAAACTTCCGACTTACAACTACAAACTAAACAGTGACATGATTAGATATGGTAACCAAAATAATCCTATAACACATGAGAGGAAGGTGTGTGTGTGTGTGTGTGTGTGTGTGTGTGTGTGTGTGTGTGTGTGTGTGTGTAAGGAGTGACGCACACAAAATGGTGGACGTGACTCTTGTGGAGTGTACATCACGCGAGATTTCCAGCTAGAGAATATGGCTGCAAATGTGGGCGGAGAGATGCCGGTTAATGGCGTCTGCCCGTTTAACGGGTGTCTCTGCTTGTACGATAACTTAGGGACAAAGCTGAGCTTTATCACAAAGTTATCTACTAGCCAAAAGTGTGTGCAAGAATGTTTGTGAGGGGTCGCGTGTGTGTGTGGTTAGTACGAGAGAGAGAGAGAATAAAGTGGCGGCACCAAAGCTGGTTTCGCGATCGTGGGAGAGAAAGCAGCTGTTAGTTTATCACTCAGAGACGCGGTGGACGGCTTGTAAACCGTCCCGCAGTCTTTGGTTCTTTAATGGATAAACTCAGTGTGCTGGTCTCACCCGCAATGGCGGAAATACACAACAGTCCAGTGTGGTTGGACTACAACACAGCAGATCTCATTCGTGATAACAGTAGATTACAGTAATACCTTGAGTATTATTAGCAGCAATGAGCGGACTTGGCGGTCCATAAACTATACAAGCAATAACCTTGATACACAAGAATAACACACTATAATATTCTATCTCTGCCCAGATGTAAACCTCTTAATTGAATCGTATGAGGACGCAGACAAATGTGTGTTCATCCGTCTTTTAACTCCGACTCGGTTCCTCGAGGCTCGGGTGATGACAGGAGGCCGTTTCTCGCTCTGTGAGCGGGCGGTACAGCTGCTGATTCTCGGTAGGCTGGCGGAGATATCAGCAACGTTGATTTGATTGAAGAGAGAAGAGAAATCTTTTTCTCTTCACTTCTGCAGGCAAACGGATGAAGATGTGGATTGCTCGGCGGTCTCCTTTGGATCCGTTAGAGTGTTCGGTGGAACACAGAGTAATCTCAACTCGTCCAGCGAGATGGAGATTGTATGGCCACAGTTTAAAGTCGGATGTTCCTTCCTTGTGCCACGAGGCTACACCTGAGAGCAGCGATGAGCTGCGTCTACAAACGGCGAGCAAAGTTGCTGGAAGCAATGCCCGGAAGGATCTCGGAGTTATTTCTACTCCCAATGATGTCATGGTTGAGGGCCGTTCTGTTGTGTGCCTCATCCAATAGGAGTTGAGAGTTCGATCCTTTAGTGAGCAAGGCTTCATGGGATTTGTAGTCTGTTTTGGACTCCCTTTGTTTGATTTTGGCACGGTTTTTATCAGTAAGATTTATGACTGTGTGTGGGCCTCAGTCAGGTTTTACGACTGTGTTAGGCCTGCCTTTGTCATCTATCTGAATACATGAGGCCCAACAGTATGATCCTTCTAATAACAAGCATTCATTGAATATTACGAGGTTCAACATGTTGTTGTGGAGTGCTTTATTGGGTCATTCACCAATAAATTGGAGGTCTGCTCTTGACTCCCAAAAGTGATAACGGTGACAGCAATGCTGCATGTCCGGTGTTACACAACTTGTAGTGCTGGCGAGAGAGCCTTTGGGTTCACAGAGGAAGAGGAGATGAGTATAAAATCTGTTCATCCATTTAGACTATCTATTTTAGCCTATGCATTTCTATATTATTATTATTAGACTTGTCTTTTAAAATTAAAATAAATAAAACACATATATCCTGATATTAAAGTCTCTGCATAAAGTGTAGCTATTGGTATTTAAATTGTGTGAAGTGTAATTTCACGATTGTCCTGCAGGTGTCTTTGGGGAGCCTTCCACAAGCTTCTCACAATAAGTTTCTGGAATTTTGGCCCATTTCTCCAGACAGAACTGGTGTAACTGAGGCAGGTTTGTAGGCCTCCTTGCTCGCACACGCTTTTTCAGTTCTGCCCACAAATTGTCTATTGGATTGAGGTCAGGGCTTTGTGATGGCCACTCCAATACCTTGACTTTGTTGTCCTTAAGCCATTTTGCCACAACTTTGGAGGTATGCTTGGGGTCGTTGTCCATTTGGAAGACCCATTTGTGACCGAGCTTTAACTTCCTGGCTGATGTCTTGAGATGTTGCTTCAATATATCCACATAATTTTCCTTCCTCATGATGACATCTATTTTGTTAAGTGCACCAGTCCCTCCTGCAGCAAAGCACCCCCACAACATGATGTTGCTACCCATGCTTCACAGTTGGGATGATGTTCTTCAGCTTGCAAGCCTCACCCTTTTTCCTCCAAACATAACGATGGTCATTATGGCCAAACAGTTCAATTTTTGTTTCAACAGACCAGAGGACATTTTTCCAAAAAGTAAGACCTTTGTCCCCATGTGCACAAACTGTAGTCTGTCTTTTTTATGGTGGTTTGGAGCAGTGGCTTCTTCCTTGCTGAGCAGCCTTTCAGGTTATGTTGATATACGACTCGTTTTACTGTGGATATAGATACTTGTCTACCTGTTTCCTCCAGCATCTTCACAAGGTCGTTGGCTGTTGTTCTGAGATTGATTTGCACTTTCCCCACCAAACTATGAGACAGAATGTGTCTCCATCCTGAGTGGTATGATGGCTGTGTGGTCCCATGGTATTTATACTTGTGCACTATTGTTTGTACAGATGAACGTGTTATCTTCAGGCATTTGGAAATTGCTCCCAAGGATGAACCAGACTTGTGGAGGTCTGCAGTTTTTTTTTTCTGAGGTCTTGGCTGATATCTTTTGATTTTCCCATGATGTCAAGCAAAGAGGTACTGTGTTTGAAGGTAGGCCTTAAAATAAATCCACAGGTACACCTCCAATTGACTCCAATTAGCCAATTAGCCTATCAGAATCTAATTGCCTAAAGGCTTGACATCATTTTCCAAGCTGCTTAAAAGTCAACTTAGTGTATGTAAACTTCTGACCCACTGGAATTGTGATATAGTCAATTAAAAGTGAAACAATCTGTCTGTAAACAATTGTTGGAAAAATTACTCTTGTCATGCACAAAGTAGATGTCCTAAATGACTTACATAGTCTGCTAATATCAAATCTTTTTCATATTTCAACCTAAGTGTATTTAAACTTCTGACTTCAACTGTGTATATATATATATGTATATATGTGTGTATATATATGTATATATGTATATATATATATATATATATATATATATATATATATATATATATATATATATATATATATATATCTCAAACCAAGTGACATTGCTTTCAAGGAAATAGAGCACAAGCACATTCTTCAAACAAAACATTTCACAAAAGGAAGAGTGTTAGTATTTATATGGTAAAACAATAGTTATACTGATCAAAATGAAGACAAAGGTATTTGGACACTTTCTGGTTGTCAAACTTAGTGGAACATGTCCATAGTTAATGTTTTTCCAGAAACCCTAATAAACAGGGTTGAGTAATCATATCAGTCATTTGGCAAGGTTTTCCATTTTTATTGTCTCAAGTAAGCTATACATTTACGTATAGGTGAGGCTGGTATTAGAAGAGGTTAAAATCAGGATGTGATTTCTTCAGATTATGCAGATAATCATTGTGCACACCCTGTAACTGTGTATGCGAACTGAAAAACAGGTAGTGAGTGTGTTGGGGCTTTTCTGTGGATTAACCAGTCTGGACTGGTACAGTCATTAAACAGCTCATGAAATTCGTGCCTCTTTTAGCTCAAATAATAATAAGAAGCATATAGAAATGTAAATCAACTATGTTTGGAATTTGGTTGAAATATTTAGTCTTTATTTGTCAGTTTGTGGTTATGCTTTTCCTGTGCAAAATATTTGTTTGTGTTGCCTGACAACAGTCTTGCACAAAAGTCTTTTTTTGAGGAGTTTTACTGGGCGGTAAATTGGAACCTGTAACATTTCAATGTGGGTTGGTTGTTTAGAATTACTTTTTCCACTTTTCTTTTTCTTGGACAGACCACCTCTGAGAGGGACTTTTTAAAAGATATTGAATAAATCAGATTCTCTAGGATAAACAAACTGTGGTCTCTCTGTATTAAATGTGTCATGGTTTAGCATCTCCACTATGACCCCATTCTGTATTTGATAAGTTGATCCAAAGCCACGGAGTGGGAGAACAGGGGCGGATCACACCATGTGGAATGGAGTACTGAGTGAACTGGGTTATTGGATAAAATTAAAAGACCACAACCCAAGACAACTCATGATTAGTAGATGTTCCATCTTGCTATTGGCTTGACTTAGATGACCACATACGATTTAGTTTCCAGAACTGAGTAGCAGTGAAAATCCGGTGTACTGGAATGAGACATCCTTACATGTTTGTTAGACATACAGTAGATGTAACATTTCACCATTCATCAATGTTCTTTTCACTATACTTTGTTATTAATAATAATAGAAGCATAATTATAGATTAAAGCAATAAGCCAAGAGAGGCTGTGTGATACAGTCGTCAAATCACTCACCAACATCAACACCAATGTTCAATTAAGAGTTACATTGATTTTTAAGAATTATTGGAATAAACTATTTTCATAATCCTAAATGTACTGTAGGCTATTTGCAGTTGTGAAACAAGCAACGAAGCATTAATTTAGAATGTGCGGTCACAAGTTTCACACGCAGCTCATCCAATCAGAATTTACAATTGAAATTGTTTTATAAGAAAAATGTATAATTCTGTATTACTTCTCTTGTAGACTTTCGCAGTCTAGTACTTTCATCTAATCTGAGACTGTCCCCTCCCTGCCCCCTGTTCTCAACCCCCTGCCAGACGGCCTGACACCTGAGAGCTCTGATGCTGTTATTCCACCTCGCCCTCCCAAACATGTAGGACAGTGTTTCAGGAGAGCCCACTGTTTCCTCTGCCCCTAGCCAGTCTCTGTTCAGTGTCTGTCTGCTTGTTTCAGGTCAGCAAAAATAAGCAAGAGCACAAAAGAAGCCGCAGTCTGTCCTCAGGCACTGACTGTAAGGTAGAACGGCTTGAGAGAAAGACAGAGAGAGAGAGAGAGTAATAGAGAAAGAAAGATAAGCAAAGTATGACACGGATCAACCGAGTTGATGGCAATATGAGCTGTATTATGCCCTGCCTGGTGCCAAGCTGCCAAATCATGTCCTCAGATGTCCTTGTAAAATTAATTTATAAATCATTGTCAATATTACTGCAATCAGTCATCTGAGTAGTAAATTCAAAAGCATAATTAGAGCTGTGCAACTAGAAATTTATTTATATATTTATTTATTTTTTAATAGGCTCTGTTTTTAAATTACAGGTAAAGGTTTCCACATGCCTAAGATAGAGTTGTCTCATTTATCATATTAAATGATTATATATAAAGGATAGCTCCAGTCCGGAATTCTTAGTCAATACAGCATTCCAGCCGTGCAAAATAAACAATATAGTAACAACTACACTGCAAAAAATAATTTTCTTGATCAGCATTTTTGTCATAAAATATCTAAGCATCCTTCAAATAAGATACATTTACTTGAGAGGTAATAAGACTTGTTTAAAGAGACTATATCTTGAATTAAGTTTATTTGGTAACACTTTACAATAAGGTTCCATTTGTTAACATTAGTTAACAGCAACACCAGTTAACTTGAACTAAAAATGAACAATACTTTTACAGCATTTATTAACCTTAGTTCATGTTAAGTTCAACCTATATTAATACATTTTTAAAATCAAAAGTTGTATTGGTTTACATTAGTTAATGCACTATAAACTAACAATGAACAACTGTATTTTTATTAACTAACATAAACAAAGATTAATAAATGTTGTAAAAAAAAATGTAGTTCATGATACCTAATGCATTTACTAATGTTAACAAATGGAACCTTAATGTATATATATAATAATGGCAAATAGTTTTTTTCTTGTTTTATGCTTAAACCTAACAAAATCTTGTAAGTTTTATACTTTAAATAAGAAAACAATAATTTGCCTATGGGGTAAAAAAAAAAAAAGTAACGGTATAGCCACTTTGCATTATTCCAAACAATGCCCTTTACATTTGACTGTATTTACAATATAGCATTTCCTCTTCTACCTCTCCTGATCAGAGGGCTTCATATCATTGGTTATATCCACCATGTTGTGGGTTTGTTGGTATCTCTTTGTTTTGCATTCTTCTGGCTGAGCATCAAAAGTGTGAGTGAAAGTCGGTGTGGCTGACATTGTGTTTTAAGGAGACAGGCTGCTTAGACACATACATATACACACAGATTGTGTAGTTAGGAGACAGGAATATTTGAAGCAGATGTGGGTTTGGTCCAGAGCTGAGCCAAAGCGTTGTCCTTGTGTTATTGATTGCCAATCTTCTGGCATGTTAAGCCTATCAGCGGTTCTTCGCAGCCATGATGATGAATTGTGATAGTAGAGGGTATTAGAGCAGAGAGGGAATTTAAGGCATTGGGAACATGGCATATTTTGAGCTGTAAAGATTGGATAAAAAACAGACAAGGATGTGCTTGGATTTAAAGAGATAGTTCAGGTCAAAAATGAAAAATAATTTATCAACCCTAGAGCCGTTCCAAACCTGTAAGACTTTCTTTCTTCTATGGAACACAAAGAGAGATATTCTGAAGAATCTCTTTAATCCCAATCATGTTTGCGCATGTGCAAATTTGTAGCACCAAGCAGAAAATGCTATTGTTTCTAGCATTTCTTGGATATGATGCAATGTGGTCAGATTTGAGAGCTGTGGCAGAGTGGACGACTTTAGTTAAAGCTGCACTACATAACTTTGTGCTCTCTAGCGACATCTGTGGTTGAAATGTAAAATTGCAAGCAACTTGCGGAAGAACAATTTATGCAAGTTGTGTTTTGGGACTGCTCTTTTGTGCAGATAAATCTCATGGTTTGAGGTTACATGGACATTGCCTGCGATTTTCACCAGTGGAGCTGGAGTCATAAAGTGCTATTTTCATGTTGATATTATGGTATTCGATTCAACATTTATAACCAAAATAGGATTTGCTTCGATGAAGATAAACAACACTCGTATTTACATATTTTGAATGAATTAATACATTTTACACTTATTGCGCTTTTCACATAGAGAACAGTCGACTCTCTTCAACCACCACCAGTTACCAGTATATTTTAATATGATTATTCAAGTGTTTTATATACTATAAATGTTTGTATTGTAATACACTTATCAATTTAAGAGACTGTCATGTATATTTTGTTGGCTCATGTTTTTCATGTCTTTGAAAATCTAATTCCTGTTTCATGTCATGTGGTTCCCTTGTCATGTGATTTCATGTTTCCCTCCATGTTCATGTGTCTTGTTTTCATTGGTTTATTGTCTTGTTATCTTGTTTAGATTTCTTAGTGTTTATTGGTTATCTTTGTCATGTGTTCTCCCATGTCATGTATTTAACCCTCATGTTTTCCATGGTCCATCGTCAGGTATTGTTTGTTGAATGTAACTTTGGTTGTGAATTTCAAGTTTATGTCAAATCAATTCTATGTCAAGCCAAGTTCATGTTTATGTGTGCTTCATGTTTGTAGTTAGGGTTTTTGGATACACATTGGAATAAATTTGCACTTGGGTTCTTTACACCATCGTCATCGTCTTTATCATTGCCAGTGCCAGCAACATCGTTGCAGACGTTACAGCGATATGGCTGATACAAGTTCAATTGAAAATTTTATATTTATTTTATTTGTACAGTGCAAGTAAACTGTTGTACTACAATAGTACGTCTGTGTACTGCAGACAATAACACACTGTAAACGAAAAACATAAAATTAGGATTCAATAATGATGGGGATATAATATACAGTTGCAATCTAAATTATTCAACCCCCCCAAGACCATAAGGATTTACAAAGTTAAGCTTTTCTGATGACCCAGAATTTTTAAACTTTACATCTATGAATATATAACCTAATATTTCTAAATAGCAAGATTTTTTAAAAATACAGCCATGTCATAATTATTCAACCCCTATTGCATGTAGCTGTTTCTTAAATATGTAAGGCTACACAAGTAATTGTTTTAAAACAAAATTAAGTCATCAATCTGCAATGGCACTTATTTAAGTTTTAAAAGTTAAGTTTAGCGTTGTCAGCAAAAATGTGTTTCTATGCAAAAAATGCAATTAAATATAAGCTGTCTCAAAAGCTAATAAAAAAAGATTATTTCATTACACAAGAAAGGTCATGGCTAAAAGTAAATTTCCAAGGCACTTCAATTTCCAATAGACAAAGTTGGCAGCACCATTCATACATTTTTTAAATATGGTACAACAGCAACCTTCTTGGGGTGTGGAAGAAAGCAAAACTTCACCAAGGGAAATGTTGACCTGAATATTCAAGAAGTAATTAGGAAAGACCTGTGGAGTCCTGGAAGAAGGTTTTATAGACGAATAACACTAAACTGAAAATGAGTTTTAGACCCATGTGTCAGCAGTACGTCTGGAGTAAGATGACAAGGTGATGACAAGAATGACACCATCCCCACAGTCAAGCATGGAGGTGGGTCAGTCCTGTTATGGGGCTATCCTGACTATGTGACTGACACCATGGATTCTTTCAGGTATCAGGCCATTTTGGCATGAAAAATGTGATGCCTTCAGTGTGTAAATTGAAGCTCTGTGATCACTGGACTTTCCAGCAAGACAATAACACCAAGGATACGTCCAAGTTGTCCAAAATCTGGTTCAGGGATAGGTCATGGAATGTCCTTAAATGGCCCTTTCAGTCCATCATTAAAATCCCATTGCAAACCTTTGTTGGGATTTCAAGGTAGCAGTGGCAGCACAGAAACCAAAGAATGTCAATGAGCTGGAAGCTTTTGCTCATGAGAAATGTGTAAAAATTCTAATAGAGAGGTGTCCGAAGCCTGAGAACACTTACCTGAAACATTTATTTGCTGTTATTAAGGATAAGGGATGCTCCACAAATGATTGACTTTGGGGGCTGAATATTTTTGACATGACATTTGTGGAGAGAATGAGTTAGTTAAATTTTGGTAAACTGAACTCTTTGTTCTCAAAATCACTCAAATGTGTATTAAAAACTTTGTTACTGAGGTTTTAGTTGATGTGTTTTAATTCACATCACCAGAATATATTGCTGGTCAGGGGGGTTGAATCATTTTGATTGCAATTGTACTTTATTAAACATGAACATAATATGCAGAAATGTACAATATAACAATAACAATACATTTCCTTAAAGGTGCAGTATGTAAACATTTTCATGTAATATTCACCTTATTTTTGCCAATGTGTGAACGGCTTGTAACGCAACTTTAAAAAATGAGCCCTTCCTGGACTTCCTAGGTTGCCTATTAAAGCCTGTAGACTGATTTTCATTTGAAGGGAGCGGGTCGGTTTTGACGGAAAAATCCAAAGGATGTGATGTTTATGCACGCTCCTGAGAGCCTTGCCTCAGTGCTTCTCTTCCGCGATTCAACAGTGACAACAAACTGCAACACTTGGTAACATTATCTTAGAGATGGAATCCAGCAAACAGCCGGCTCCCAGCACAACACCGACTCCTACACAAACTCAGAGTAAGCAAAAAAAAAAAAAAAAAAACATTTATCTACTGAATCACGTCTGGCTAAGTGGGAACGTGATCATGGTTGAGCGAAAACTAGAGTGAACATCGGCAGGGCATTTCATTCCTGGAGGGACCTTCGTTCAAAACCGACCCTGATTTCTTATTGGACAGGTAAGCTTACATAACTGCAAAGCATGTGAAATATAGTGCCATAAGGATTGATCTGTGTAATTTTAGCTAACTTGATCTTGCCTGCTAACGCTGATGAATTGCAAGCTACCTTGCTTCGTAACTTTCAAATAATTTCAACGATCTTCTCTTTATACTAAAAGTCAGGTATACAGGATAAATTTAAGCAAGTATGCTGGTTTCTTGATCGTAGTACAACATATGACATACAAAACATACAATAGTGCAACATAACAGTGCAGTGCAACAGTAAACTGTCTGGTATAGTTCGGTAGTATGTAGCTGTATGTGTGTATCAGGATGCTATGTTAGCTGATAAGTAGTTTTAGTATAGTCTCAAAGTTTGTAGTAAAACAATCATAACTGTGTAATTTTAATTATGCTACCTCATCTGTCAGCATGATGCTGGTGAATCACGTTCATTGTCTTTGTACGTTACGTCATGTTTTTGGCCGAAGCTCACTCGCTCACATCCCTATGTAGTGTGCGCACGAGCGCGAGCACAAGCAACAGGTAGCTGGCTGCAGTTCACTTAATGACCACAGGTGTCATTAATAACAAGGGTTTCTGAATCTTACATACTGCACCTTTAAATATTTCCTTAGCAGTAAAGTTATAATAGAGAGATACACACTAAACAAATAAATATGTACATTACTGTCAGGGTTGGGGAGTAACGGAATACATGTAACGGGATTACGTATTTAAAATACAAAATATAAGTAACTGTATTCCACTACAGTTACAATTTAAATCATTGGTAATTAGAATACATTCAAAAAGTATTTTGATTACTGAAGAGATTACTTTGCATTTTATTGTCATTTGTTTCATTTAATATTTAGTCCTTTCAGATGGAAAACATTTATACATATAAATGATGCGATCCAAAGTGCGTTTGAACAGCGGTGAAACACTTTCTTATGATGTGTTACATTCATACGAGCAGACAGAGAAGTAAGTTTGAAGTAAGTTTGGAGCAGAAGAAATAGAAATTAACCTTGTGTAAATTGTCAGCTTTAGCTAAGCTAAAATACTATTTCTAGCCATTTTACATGCACATGTTACCAGGCACAATCATATTTTTTATCAAGAAAATTCATGTTGGATCATAATTTCTTTTTTTCTAGTAAAACCTTTGATATTAGGGCAAAAATCATATTCTTGATAATAACTTTTGTATTGTTTTCCTGTAAAAATATCTAAAAATCCTTAAAACAAGATCAATTAGATTAATCTTGTTTTTGAAACAACACTGCATATGATATTTAGGTTTTTCAGAGAATGTATTTTTAACATGTGTAATTTTGTCTTACTGTACTGGCAGAGTTTTTATAGTCAAAACAAGTGAAAAAATCTACCAGTGCTGAAGAAGTAATCCAAAGTATTTAGAATACATTACTGACCTTGAGTAATCTAACGGAATATGTGACAAATTACATTTTACAGCATGTATTCTGTAATCTGTAGTGGAATACATTTCAAAAGTAACCCTCCCAACCCTGATTACTGTGCTATGAAATTGGTACATTATAAAAAACTTGATGATTATACATAACTATCTTGTAGTAACTTGTACCTATAATGGCTTTCAAATTGACTTTTAAACAGACTAATAGGTCCTGCTAACAGGACAATGCAAATGGAAAACTTGTGCATTTCTGTGACTGGAGTAAAGGAAATAAGAAAACATGGCACACAACACACACTTAGGAAACCTCAAAACTGTAACAATGTTATAAAATACTCAGAAATCAATAACATTCATAAATATGTTACAGTAACTTCACTGGAAAATGTAGATACATCGCGATTGGTAAACACGAGTAATGTTCGATTCATTAAAGCATGACGTAATAAATATAAGCTTCAACAACCCTACCAGAAAAAATATCCAAGCATTATAGCAAGTAAAGAACTTTGTCAAACAGTTAACAGATAAACATCCATCCAGATTGCTGCGATGCTCTTCTGAACTGTGTGACTGACTGAACAACGTACTTTCCCCAGCCAGAACACACGACAGCTGACCTTCTTTTTTCTGTGTTTACATACATTATGTAAAGACGCAAGGATGAATGACAGTAGCCTGCGATTTCGTGCCAAACCTGACCCAATGCCTCAAAATACAAAGTACGCCTCAAATAATGGCATTTTGTTCCGTAGTGTAGCTTTAATAACAACTTAAATTAGGGTCTTCACACAGAGTTTTCATATGGCTTCAAAATACTTTTTTGTCATTTTTGTAGCTTAACAGCCCCAGGTTACCATATACGTTTGCAGTATGAAAAAGAGCATTGTGAACATTTTTTTAAAATATCTCTAATGATGATGATGGTGAACTAACTCTTTAAAGGCTTCATTATTTACTGTACATGTAGGCTGAGATCTAATGTGCATAGTACTATGTTAGACTTCAAATTAGTAATGATCTCATTTACAATTTACAAAAAAGGCTTGACCATCATTGAAATGTCCCATCCAACATGTAATGTTGGAATTATTTTTGAGAGTGCCCTCTTTGTGTTGGTTTGTATTAACAGCCATCAATGGCACCTCTCTTCCTGGGTCTGACCGGCTGCCCACGTCTGCGTCTCTTCCACTGCTCCACACGCTGATGCAGCCCACTGATACATTTCAATCTCACCAGGCAATTAGGCAGCTCTGCCCTTTGCTGTGAAAAGAGCGAGGGAGAGAAGAAAAGAGGAGAGATTAGGGCTGGGAGGAGAAGCGGTCAGGGGAGGGCAGGGTGCAGTCAGAGTGTCTACTTCCCCAGGCCCTAGTCCATTCTCTTGGCTGCCACGGCCCGACGCCGCCACTGCCTTTCTTATCAGCCTGCTCAGCTCAGCACAGAGCAGCTCAGCGCAGCGGCAGCTCATACAAGAAGCTGTTTATCTGAGCTCAGCCCTGTATCTACACTCTGGCTCCAGTCAAATCTGCCTGGCCAGACTAGCTCTCAAAAAATACAGTTTGTAGGGAGAAAGAGGGAGACAGGAAGAGGTTACAGGAGGATAATTCATTGAGAATCACCCTCCCTCTATGCATTTGACTATCCCACAGTTGCACTATACACAGTTCTTGTCTTTATTATATCCAAGTACATATATTTCACTATTGTTACCTTCTCTGAGAACTTTGACTAGGGTTTTTCCTGTCATGTCTGCACAAAGCTGGCGTGTTTGCAGCTAAATAAACTCGGCATACATGTGCATTCCTTTTAGCTTTGATCTTTTTTGTGTATGGGATTATTTGCATAGTGCGTTTACATGTAAAACAAAATGCTGATAACTTTTAAAAGTCGGCTCGTTATTGAAACACGACAATGCAAGAAAAACAAGTTTGCATGTGAATAGAAATTGTTAGTTTTTTCTGGTTTTGATGTCAAAATGTAAATATACATCTGCACAACCTGTCATAACACCGATAAATGTGTTTTGTATGCACAGCAAAATCATGCCTTTTTTAAGTGGAAATTATTTGAATTACCTTACACATTGATGGGTTCTTAAAGGGATAGTGCACCAAAAAATTAAACTTTGTAATCATTTACTCACTCTTATGTTGTTCCATACCTGTATGACTTTCTTTTTTCATGGAACTCAGAAGATGTTAGGCAGAATAACTCAGTCACATTTAGGGGTGTAACGAACTGCATGGTTCGCCAACCAAGGTTCGGTAAGCACTGGCACAGTGGTTCACCTCAAGTTTAACGACGCATCTGGAGCATAAGGTTTTGTGAAGAAAACAAATCGTGAAATAGACACGCTAAGTTACAACCTCTGCTAATGCACCTGCATGGATCTGTAAATGGACACACTCTGCCTGTGTTTCACGTGGGTCAAATTGATGACATCACCATTCTGCACACTTTGTACATAGTTGAAATGGCAAGTGAAGGAACCGAGCCGCTGATAGAGAAGCCCCCTGCGCTATTCAAATCTCCTGCCTGAGAAAAAAATGTCGCAGTTAATTACAACAGCGATGGTCATAAAACGTTTACAAAACAGGCACTGTTTGCAGACATCGCTTGATGTGAGTGCTATATACTTGTAATACATCGATATATGTTTAATAATTTACACCGACATCACCCAGGGAAAGATAGCACGTGGTGCGCACAGAGCCGCAGATGAGCCGAAACTGCACACACTCCCTTTCGTTTTTAAGCAGGCACTCAGTGCTTATTCCGACAGTCATGACACAATAACTAAAGCGTTTGGAGTGTACATTGCCATGAAGTTATGCTACTATACTCCATTGATAAGGATGTGGGATTTCAGCATATGATTTTAAACACTTGAGCTCATCACGTCATCTTGGACCCCCTCGTATCCATTTTGATGAGGTTCCTTCTATACTGATGTATAGCTTCCGAATGTTGAATGTTGAGTTGAGTATGAAACGCACTTTTTATTGATGCATGTAGCCTAATACTGCAGGTATTAAAGGAATAGTTCACCCAAAAATGAAAATTTGCTGATAATTTACTCACCCTCAGGCCATCCAAGATGTATCTGAGTTTCTTTCTTTTCTTTTTTTTTCACCCAATTTGGAATGCCCAATTCCCAATGTGCTTTTAAGTCCTCGTGGTAGCGTAGTGATTCGCCTCAATCCGGGTGGCGGAGGACGAATCCCAGCTGCCTCCACGTCTGAGACCGTCAACCTGTGCATCTTATCACGAGGCTTATTGAGCGCATTGCCACGGAGACATAGTGCGTGTGGAGGCTTCACGCCACTCAGAGTCACTCAGCACGCCCTGGGATTCGAACTAGTGAACTAGCGAACTCCAGGGGTGGTAGTGAGTTTCTTTCTTCAAAAAAACAGAATTTAAGATTTTTAGGATTTCATTTCAGGCCTCCTCCTTTAAACAATGCAAGTGAATGTACTCCATTTTTTGATGGTCCAAAATGCATATTTAGGGTGCATCAAAATAATCCACACGACTCCAGTCGACAAACAAAGTTCTTCTGAACCCAAACGATTGATTATTTTTAGAAACAAAACAATTCTTATATAGTTTTTATAAAGTTTAACAACAAATTGTAGCTTCCGTACATCTCTGTGACGTGTGCTCATGAGAGGGATGACATAAGCTCGTTGGTAAGGTCACGCGTGGAGGAGGAGGCAGGAAGCGCGTCATTGAGAAACTTGCACAGACCACAGACCAAGCACCGTTCACAAACCAAAACAGTCCAAAACAATTTCAAACACGATGTCGGAGGATTTTGATTTTAGAAGAAAAGAGGAGATGGAGTTTTTCGCCCAATCCTACCTATTTGAGCCCGAATACACCGATGAGGAACTGAGGGAGATGGAGGAGGCTGCAGCAGCGGTGCAATCACAAGTTTCGGGGAGGCAGAGATCTATGGAGACATGGTGGTGCACATGTAGTAAATGCCAACTAATGCCAACAGAGGCAGAGAGCCTGTGCTGCCACGATTGGACCATAGCAATCCCACCGTTGGAAACAATTAGCGAGGCAGCCGGTGAGAACACTCCTAGTCCTAGCTGCATTACCAAACATAATGGTTTTCCACCATTACTGAGCCCCCCAGCGTTTTATAGGTGTTTTTCAGTTTGCCACGAATAAATTGGAAGCGCTGTCCGAGGCCAGAAGGACCCAATGGCATCCTATCAGTAGAGTAAGTATCATGTTTTGTTTGTTACACTAGCTACTATATAGAAATACATAGGCTATATGACAAAGTTTTCACACCTACCTGAGTTCGCTGGAAAAACAGCACGGGCACAGCCGATGAATTCAGATATCGACCCTTTGTTTCTTTCGATGGTCTGAAATCATCAGGGGTAAAATGTTCACTGCACACCCTCCAGTATTTGAGAGAATGTAGGGGTGTACTGATATCCAGGTTCAGTGCGATAAGCCAGAGCTTCAATCGCTCATGATCATATACAGGCAATTGATGAAAAGTTAATATTTTTCCTGGCGTGCATTTTCTTTGGGGATTCTGAAGGTTGAAGCTTCCAGGATACATGCCAAATGACCATTTTGAACAATACACTTATACAAATACAAATCTACAGCAAAGACAATTAAACTTTTGTACAGCGCTCCTTCTCTTGTAAACAATGATGCACTTCCTGCCTCCTCCTCCACGTGATGCGTGACCTTACCAACGAGCTTATGAGCCCTCTCATGAGCGCACGTCACAGAGATGTACGGAAGCGAAAATCTGTAGTTAAAAAGTATATAAGTATTGTTTTGTTTCTAAAAATAATCGATCGTTTGGGTTCAGAAGAACTTTATTTGTCGACTGGATTCGTGTGGATTATTTTGATGCACCCTAAATAGGCATTTTGGGCTGTCAAAAAATTTAGTACATTCACTGAAATGGCCTGAAATGAAATCCTAAAAATCTTAAATTCTGTTTTGATGAAGAAAGAAACTCAGATACATCTTGGATGGCCTGAGGGTGAGTAAATTATCAGCACATTTTCATTTTGGGGTGAACGATTTTTTTTTTTTTTTTTTTTGATAGATAAGGTCCCTAACGAAATGAACCATGGTTTTACTATAATAATATTGTAGTAATCATGACTGAAGTAACCATGACTGCTGTCACCAGGGTTTTCTTAGCAGAAATCATGGTTTTGATACAATTAAGCATGGTTCACAACAGTAATACTGTAGTTTCCATATAGTAACCATGATTTTACTATAGTATTGTAGTAACCATGAGAGTTACCATGTTGATTTTGTGGTTACTATGATTTTACTACAAATATCATGATTAAACTATGGTTACTGTAGTAAGACCATGATTTTTTTAAGGGCAAACCTGTTGAAGTGTTTGTTACCAAATAGAGTATTCTTACTTGGCAGTAATATATATTTTTTCTGAACATAGCAAATAACAAACCGTACCAAAACCATGACCCTAAAACTGTGATACAAACCGAACCATGAAAAATTTTAACCGTTACACCCCTAGTCACAATTCACTTTTATTGTATGGGGAAAAAAATGCAATGAAAGTGAATGATGACTAAGGCTGTCATTCTTCCTAACATCACCTTTTGTGCTCCATGGAAGAAAGTCATACAGGTTTGGAACAACATGAAAGTGAGTAAATGATGACAAGGTTTCATTTTTGCATGAACTATCACAGTGGTTATCAAAATGGGGGGCACGAACACAAACATAGTATTTATAATTATTTATTTATTAAAGATTTTTTTTAAATCGTGTAAAAGTGATCATTAATACATAACCAACATATCATAAAATGTGTTTTGGAATCATTAATATTTACAAAATTATTATCAGGATCCAGATGTCCACAAATTATGCTGTAATTTGAAAAATAACGTGTTGTTTGTTAGGTTGCCATGGATTCCGTCAGTGCAGGGATCATTGCAGCAGGCTAATTAAAGGTGCTGCAAGCGATTTTTGCTATTCTTGAACTTCCACTAGACCGAGACATTAAATTAGACACGTCCCCTTTTTTTAAACAACGCCCACCAAAGATACTGTTGAGACCGACACCAAACCATAGAGCAGTGCATCTTCTCACAGTTGTCAAATACAACAGTAGCAAAATAGCGCTTTCAGCTGACAACTGTTATGAATCTAAATATGACATTACACCTAAATGTTCTGCTTCAACTACTACACTATGAGAACATGCAAAATGATTAACAGGCAGAAAGCAAATGAAAGACTTCTGATTGGCTGATCAAATAACGTCTCTGCGACCCACAGTCACATACTGTATTTGTTTGCTGTTTACACAGTCTAGAGCTGTCACAGAGACTGGTGAGATATCTCAGGCCACTTATTTCAGTGATAACTTTCAGGGAGAAGGAATGTTTTCTCCATACTATTCCATAAAAAAAAAAATCGCTTACAACACCTAATGCTCTGAAACCATTTCAATGTAGAGCCTCTCTCCTGAACAAACCATTAGTAGTGTGAGATCATGCATGTAAACACATTCTGATACAAGAAGTATTGACTTTCTCAGATAAACCTGTACCTGTCTTCCCCAATCATTTATTAGTGCACCAATAAGCTCTGATATCTTTCTGTGAGGATGAAGGCATCTTTTAAATGCCTTCAGCCACAATTCCAATTGCATCCCCTGGATTCCTCTGCTATCACCAAAGAGGGGATCTCTGGTGGTCGGAAAGACATCTCAGCAGACAGACAGCTTCTGCTATCTGCTGTTTCCACACAGTTGAATCTTCCTCCATTTATTTAATAAACAGGCAGATTAAGAGAAAGACAAGTTATTTCACTGGTTGATGTAAAGGAAAGTAAACATCAACAGCAACATCACCAACAAAATGTTTTATTCCTGCTCATTCCTTTAAACAATTCCAAGCTACATGTTTGTTGTCGCTCTTGGTAATATCAGGCCCAACAAGTTGCATGACTTAAACACATGCATTTTTAGGACATTTGGGTTGTTGACACATAACATGTCCATGGACATTTTTTTTAATCAACATCAAGATATTAGGTAAAAATTTAACACTTAGGGAACATTTTACAATGAGGTTGTATTTATTAACATTAGTTAATGCATTATATATGTATTAACTAACAATGAACAATTTTTTTTTTTTTTTTAACAGCATTTTTTAATCTTGGTTAATGTTAATCAATCAAAATACTATTGTTCACTGTTTGTTTTTAAGTTAGTTTATATTTATTTAATGTTAATGTAAATATATATTTAATGAAAAAAACAAATATGTGTATATGCAGAAATGAACATGAACCAAGACTAATAAATGCTATAAAAGTATTGTCCATTGTTAGTTCACTGATGCATTAACTAATGTTAACCTATACAAACTTATTGTAACTAGTATTTCTACCTTCATATGGTTCTGTGTTGTGACCAACTATATTAGCCCCATGCATAATAATTATAAAAGCTTGAGAAAAATTATATTTTAGATGGAGTAAGTCAACTTTAATTTGCTCTTTGTTCAGTTCACTGAGCAAAAAGAGTTTTCTCCGTGTTTCACTATGGTATGGTTATTGACTTAAAAACATTTAACTTGGGAAGAGGCTTTTTTAAAACTTCTGTGGTCAACATATACCATTACTGACACAGCTTAAAAAACACACTCAAGACTCCATTGACCCACATTTTGTTCAGCTAACCTAAGAGCATTTTAACTGATGAGGCACAGATAATTTAAATAGGCTAACTCTTTATATTTGCTGACTTGGCTGAATGTCTGATCTCAAATTCACAGTGCCGCAAAGAAAGCATTTCGGGACAATGCTTTTAAAGAACTCAGTGAACCCAGAGTAGTTAATGAGGTGGGTTATAATTGACATGTGACTAGAGTCCCTTTGTGAGTGTATGTTTGACTTTGCCTGGGTTTACAGTTCATTGTTCACAAGTTAAGATTGATCCATGTATCTATTTATTTGTGTGTGTGTGTGTGTGTGTGTGTATACAGTATATATATATATATATTACACCGATCAGCCACAACATTAAAACCACCTGCCTAATATTGTGTAGGTCCCCCTCGTGCCGCTAAAACAGTGTCAACCAGCATCTCAGAATAGTATTCTATAGTGGTTATCTGAGTTACCGTAGACTTTGTCAGTTCGAACCAGTCTGGCCATTCTCTGTTGACCTCTCTCATCAACAAGGCATTTCTGTCCACAGAACTGCTGCTCACTGGATGTTTTTTGTTTTTGGCACCATTCGGAGTAAATTCTAGAGATTGTTGTGTGTGAAAATCACAGGAGATCAGCAGTTACAGAAATACTCAAACCAGCCCATAGAATCAGGTATATGTAATCTGTAGCTTACATTTCAAAGGCACCACACCAAAACCTTTGGCAAGACCAAAGGATAGGCTTTGGTCTTGTCATGACCTGATAAGAGACACTGTGTTAGCTTGAGCCAGATACACAGCAACTGACCTGGGGTCAGCGTCCACTGCAACAAATAAGAATCGACTTTCTCATAAGAATCAAATTTCTCATATATGTCTCTGAATCAGAAAGCTTTTGTTTAATTACAATTCTATATATGTTTATTGTTAATGCTTTGTGGTTAGGATACAGTCATGTATTGTGAATTACATTTGTGCTGAGCTTTCATACTGGTACTCAACTTGGTTTGACTTATCTTAGCACTTGAATTGTATCCAGTAATTAAGTGATATTGGTACTGTGTTTGTCATTGTATTAGCGTTCTTGTTAAGTTGATTCCCAAATACACAGTATACCTAAACAATACGTAGTAATATTTTTTTTTTTTTTTTTTGGTGATGCTTTAAAAAAAAAAAAAGGCTACTAGCAACCAGCAACTTTCTCACAGCAGGAGAAACAGAGCATTGGTCCGTTTTCATGCCTGTTATTGCGAGATCAAATAACAGCTCTGTGTTTGAGTGTACGCACATGTAGGCCTCTGGCTCGTCTCCCTATGTGGCAGTGGAAAGAAAGCTTTAATGAGTTCACATTCAGAAATGACAGAGAGCGGCTGGAAAAACAGAGCCCCACAGGCCACTTTTATTAACCCATCTTGGAGTCCATCCTCAAATGTGTGTGCTTCAGTGTTCCCTTAAGCTTTTTATCAGTGGCCGCCATTCATATCCATAATCCATATCTCAGTAAAAGATGATCTCCATATTTCTCTGAACAGTTGTCTTTATATTTTGTTGAACTTGCACATCATCTTTTCTCTCATTCACACTTTTTCCCTGAATGTTAAGAAGTTATGGCTGGTGATGAATGTTTGACATAAAATGCACAATGTCAGAAACACATTAGTGTTCCTTATGTGGTTAATCTGCATTTCCTGCTAATCAGACTTGAAGTAGCCGGCTGCATAACTGCATAGTCAGTGACACACTGGAAATAAAGCAAGTTCTATGTCCCCACTGTGTGTCCTGTCCAGAGGAACAGGTTTGTATTTGCACTTCCATGTGTGCAAGTATTTATTAATGTGTGTTTTTTGTGTGTATATTTGTGAGTGTTAGTTTTGTCAAAGAAATAGTATTTGACTTTATTTATGCATGCGGAACAGTCTCAGTTATAGTATCAGTCTGTTCAGGGCCAAGATGCCAGTCAGGGGACCACAAAGAGTATGCATTTTATTTTCCAGTCAAGATTACTTTTCATAAATGCCTCTCTCAGCTGGTCGAGACAGGTAAAATAATAAAGTGATTTAAAGCCTTTGTTGTTCACAAAGTTGAC
Source organism: Myxocyprinus asiaticus (assembly GCF_019703515.2). Taxonomy (NCBI): domain Eukaryota; kingdom Metazoa; phylum Chordata; class Actinopteri; order Cypriniformes; family Catostomidae; genus Myxocyprinus; species Myxocyprinus asiaticus. The sequence continues at coordinate 25,908,391 of NC_059361.1, read as the reverse complement.
CTGTAAGACATTTGGAGCAGTGTCTAAAAAAGCACACTGGGGTCTAAAAGTTTGCGATCGCTAATCAAAATGTTTTTATTATTTAATACAACATTTTTAATTGCAAATTATATTATCAGCTTAACAATGTAATTTGAAAAATGTAATTTCTGAATTTCTTAGTTTTTGGGATGTTCTTCGTTTGCTTAAATGACAGCATGCATTCGAGCTGGTATGGATTCTGTAAGTTTGGGCAAATCCAGAGGACCCATGTTATCCCAGCATGATTTGAGAATGATCCAAAGAGCATCTTGGGTGTTTCAATGGAAGCAAGAAAATCTCACCTTACAAAGGAGTTAAGTAATTTTGCTTGATCAGCGACTTGTTTAAAATTGTTCAAAATCCCAAATCTTGCTGTTTATTTCCCAGTTAATTCCCAGATTTTCAAAGTAATCACAGACTTTTGGACGTGTATTTGCCAATAGAGTATGGTACGCATGGTCTCTTAGTTACATATCAAGTCTATCCTTGGCAAGTGTTTGATTGTTGAAGTGCAGAGTGTAAGTTTGATTTGTATTTGTGTATATGTGTGCCCTTATGTCCACTGCAATATGTGAAAACTAGCTTGACTCTCTCCATAGTCACTGTGCAGGGTCTGAACTGTTATCATGCCTATCATGCCTTCTAACCATTGGGGTGTGTGGGGGGGGGGGGGGGGTGCCTGGGGCTCATGCTAGGTGAGTGGACAGCGCTACTGCAAGGCGCCTGTAGAGCTGGGAGCTGCTAGGCTGCTGAGCTCTATGTTTGTGTATGGAGCGCGGCTGTCTTATCTCTGGGCTGTACTGACGCCACTCTCTTCCTGTTTAAAATCCGTACTGCTGATTTTTCTCTTCACTCCTGCCTCTGCTAAACTTCACCTCCCTTGCTCCTTAGGCCTCCTTTTTACTTCAGCCAGTTCCCTTATACTTGCTTCGTTGGTGATGAGTATGCATGTGTATCTGTGGGTTTTAAACTTTTGTATAAATTTCAGTACAAGTTGTCATTGCCATGACTTATGCAAGAGATTGGAATGTTGTCTCCACGGACACTCGCAAATGTTTTGGTCGAAAATATATCATCCCTAATTCAAATAACTAACTCAGGGAAATGAACATTGGAGTTATTTGCATAATTGACTGCAATCAGATCCCCAGAGCCCCTCATTGCAGACAGGGCATGCTAATATGGCAGCCAGACAGGAAATATTTGCACACACGTAGGCTAGACATACAGTAACACAAATGCATCAACACTTACATACAAATGTATGCATGAGGTGTTCATGCTTAAAGTACATTCAAAAGTACTAGCATTAGTGGGTCCACATGGAGTTGTAAAGAAAAAATAAGGTACACTATCAAATTAGTAATTGCGTGTTACATGTACATGCTCAAAAGGGCAGTCGTGATTTCAAAACTTTATTGTATAATTTTTTTTTTTATTATTGTATTATGTACTGTAGACAAAGTTCATCCCTAAAGCTCGTTTACATATTTTAGCATTTATTTAGTAGAAAATATATAAATAAAGGCCCATGTTCAGTATAAACTATAGTTTTTGTCTTCACATGAATGAGCCATTCAAAATCTCTGTCAACAATCTTAGAACAATACTCTGTGTAATATCTAACAACAATCCTATGTAATCCTCATTTGCATAGATATTTGCATTGCTAAGGCTGCCTTATAAAGCTTTTTATATTTACATGAAACATGTCAATACTCAAAAGAACATTTCATAGCCAAAGCACATTTCAAAATATTTTAGAATGTTCCATGAATATGGCATTATTTACCTAACTTTGAGAGTTGCCAGCACTATTTTATTCCAAAATACTTGGCTTTGGGGAGAGTTCATATTCTTCTGTCTTCTTGTGTTTTCGAATCAGTCGAATCAGTACCATCTAAAATATATAAACACTGCCTGAGGTTGACTTACTGACTAGCCCTTTCACTTGGTATTTAGTGAACTTCACCGCTTGTCTTCCTCTCCCCGTCTGCCTCTTGCAGTCGCCTGGATGGCCGCTTCTGATGGCGCCTTGCATATTCAGGAACAACGTGGGGGCAGCCTGCTATCGACGAGGGTTTTTTCCCTTTCCTCTGTTTTCCACTGCATTTCCTTCCTCATTTTCCTTGATATTCTCTCCTTGGCAATGTGAAGCCAGATACAGTTCTATTAGTAATAGATAAATGAGGGTAAAAGCCTTATGGCATTCATGGAGGCGAAGCACAGAGAACCAATTTCTCACTATGGCTGGCCAATGTTCATGCAGCCACAATGTACAATCTTGGCCAGTCACAGCCCAGCACATCTAAGAAAAGATTCCTAAATGTTCCAAGACCTACAGAACTTAGCTGCCTTGCTGCCTAGCTGCCTTCTAAGGCCATGTACACACAGTTTCCTAACTAGGGATGTGTGGAATGACTATTTTGACTGACTTTTAAATGTACATTTTGGAGTCAACTAGTCTAAAATGTAAGAAACCCTCAGAAAACAGTCAAAAACATTGTGTTTATGCGACCCCTTTAAAATACTAGTTCTGTTCCAACAACAGCCAAATCCGACACTAAATTCCACTGAAAAGAGGCATTTATTTGCAATGTGTTTGCCTTGCATTATGATCATTGTACATTAAATATAGAACATGACATGCATTCATTGAATCAACGTTAGCAAATACAGGCATATTTATTGAAAACAATTGAATGAATAGTGCAGGAAAAATAGAGCAACCCCAATAGCATGTTCTAAACGGAAGTCACCAAAAGTTACTTAACATATTAAAACAGTCAGGACATTGTTGAAAATGATTAACAGGTAAGCCAAATCTAAGAGAAAGAGAAAAATGTGCATATTTCATGACATGCATTAGCCTATGATCTAATATGGCAACTGTTTGGTTAAGAATGTTAACCAATAACAGCTGCAATGTAAAAAGAAAAACAAAAAAGCTAGAATTACAAAAGGGGCCTGTGAGAAATGTACAATAAACCTAATGTATTGTTCTAAACATGACGTGCCCACAGAATGACAAATAGGTTAAGCAGTCGGCACATCATTGAAAATAGCCTTCTTGATCAGCAGGGTAAAAATAATTTGCATACCTATCTTAAAATAGTCATTTGCTACTAATTTAGAACATTCATTTTTGATGAGCAAAATTAACATGTCATCATGGTCAGGTGAAAGACGGGACCTGACTCTCCTGAGGCAATTATCGTGCACTTGAAAAAGCCAGCTCGGCTGGAAAATAACTTGCGAGCAAGCACACATTTAAAGAATACTTGAATGTGAAAACATCCATAGTGACTCGCAGGCCAACACATCGGAAATCCACCTCCCGCACCACTGGTCTTCCGAGAGAAAATGTTTCCGTGCGCACTGCGAGTGAGAGAGGGAAGACGCATGCGCAACCTTAGGTATCCTCTTTTTTAATAATTGTATTATTAATTAAATTTAAAATGTAACATTAACATGAGAGTAATTTAAACACAGCCTTTGTAAACATATAAATGTGTAAAAATGTTGAACTGTTTCATGGAGAAAAAAATTGACAGACTAGTTATTCCAGTGTCGACCAGCAGCATCAGAACCGTTTAATCGACTAGTCTCGCACATCCATATTTCTAACATCATTGTTTTTCCCAAAGTATGTGGTAATGGAGAGCATTTTCTAAATGCTCTGTTTTCAGCAGAGAAAAACGCTGTTCTAGTGTGTGTAAGAGGCGTAAATTAATTAACTAAATTAATGTGTTTTTTTAAACGTGTGGACGTGCACTAAGGATGCATCCTAACAGAGATGGAAAATCAAGGAACTCATTTTTAATGCTGTACGTAGGTAGCAACTCTGCACACCATACAAACAGTGCTCTGTATAGGAGAATTGATTCACATTTGATTTTTGCATGTTGCTAAGCTAACGATCAGCCTGTCAGGCACAAAGCAGGGCACATTTTTGGAATCAGTGTAATGCCTTATTAAGCATAAAATACACACAAATATTGGATGAAATAGTACCTTTTTAATTAGAATATTTTTTATGGATAGAATTCATGGGATTAAATTAACTATATTTTTAAACTACATTTATATAATTTAGTTCGCTATGATTGATTTATTTTTCATTCAGTTGGTCGCGATGTATTCTGGAATTACCTTCTCCACAAAGGAAACGTGCGATGCCGTCGAACAATTTGGCCAAAACAAGGCACTAAGGAGGCAGCATAATTAACATGCCTACCTTTTTGAACATTCTTTAAAATACTGCCTCTTCGGCAGCTCACCAGGTTTTTTAAGAGAGCTATAGTGTAAAAACAGTTCATTCTTGATGTGGAACAGCTCTGGATACTAAGAGTTATTAATGTCAGAGGAACTCATAGCATAATGTACCACTTCTGTTGGAGCTGAAGGTTCAAATTTCTTCTGCTGAATATATATGATTACATGCTTATGTTTAATGTTCAGATCTTAGTCTTCCTGGATAGGTTGAGTGGTTCCATCCTACTAGTTTTGTTAAGAAAGAGCCATAAAGCACATTAAGAGGGGGATTCATTTCTGTTCTTTGGAAAGGCAAAACCTTTTTTTGTACATTTATGTTCAATACACACACACACACACACACACACACACACGCACACACATGTTGGTGCAGCTATCGTTATGAGGACTCTCCATAAACATAATGATTTTTATACTGTACAAACTGTAGATTTTATCCCCTAACCCTACCCCTAAATCTAACCCTCACAGAAAACTTTCTGCATTTTTACTTTTTCAATAAAACATAGTTTAGTATGTTTTTTAAGCGATTTGAATTATGGAGACACAAGAAATGTCCTCATAAACCATATTTATAGCATAATACACTTGTAATTACCAGTTTGTAACCTAAAAAAAAGTCCTCGTAAACCACTTAAACCTGCCCAAACACACACACACACACACACACACACGTCATATGTGTATAATTAGCCTGTGTGAAATTACATAGTTCAATGTAGTTCTGTACTTTTCCTTAGTAACTTGTAGTGTAGTTAACTACTTTTTATAGGGTAGTTTGACTATAGTATAATTTATTTTAAATTTAAGAGTATCTTGTAGCTTGGGAAACTACTATTTCAAATTAGCTTCTCCAGCACTGCTACAAAGCTATGCAATACAGAGAGGCTACTTAAGCAGTAGCATACATTGTAGTCACTGCTGGAGATTACATTGAGACTCTACCTACATAAAAAAAATACATGTATTATGTAGAATTTCACATGCAGCTCTGACCTGGGATTTCACGATAAGGCTAACTTTTCCCCAACACCAACATGGCAGCCATACTTATAGCAAACTCTCTGCAAAAAATCTATGGATCAAATGAATTCAAGGATGTTTTAATATCAACAGTGAAAAAGCCCAGTTTACACAACTCTAAAGGAAACAACAATAAATCAACCCCACCTCCTTCCCTCCAGACATTTCCTTGTGTTTGTGTATTTATGACTGAATAAAGTAGGGATCAAGCATTTTTACCATGGCAAATGTATTCCATGGTGCTGTCAGAGGTTCACACTTCCAGAAGAAATATATCTCAGGAGGGACTTTGGACACAGCGTAGACATTTAGAGTATACTAGTGTATCTCTCCAAGCTCATAAACAGTGAATTTATAAATGTCTAGTAGTATCTTAAAGAGCCACACAGATTAACAGTCACAATGCATGCAAACCTCTGAATAAAGATTGATGGAAGCCATTGATAGAACAAGGCTTCAATTATTTCATTACATTGTCTGTTTTAGATGGCTTTGGACTTTCTGAGTACATACACTCCACCAGGATATCCTCCCCTGCCACTGACTGCAAATTACCCATGAGGCAGTGGGGCTACTTTGGGCCGCCCATTGTGATCAGGCCTCTGCACTGAGGTCATGAGGGGAGCCAGACTGGCAGGCACTCTGCGGCTTCCTCTGAGATACCAGATCAAGTAAATCAGAATTAGAACTCGTTAGCCCTTCAGGAGCCCTGATGACTGCGACTCCTCATCTAGCACTCAGTGGTACCAGAGAGGCGGCTCACTGTGGGAATAAAGGTGCTGGAAACTTTGAAGAGGCCATGTCAACAAGAATTTCTTGTGCATTTGTTTCTCTGTCATGCATACTTCTGGTGTGGTTAACCAGAGACTGTGTGAGGCTGAAAGTGTTTGTGTTTGTATTAAAGCACAAAGAACTGCAGCGGCCAACAGACAAGGCAGAGCTCCATTAAGCTGCTGATAACCACAGATCATGGTGTTACTCTATCACCTCTTAAAGAGATCCATTTTTCACAGGCTTCCTCAGGCCATAAAGACAAGAGACAAACCAATTGATTTTAATATGGCTTCCATGTCAAGGGAACACAGGAGAGTGGACATATGGAGATTAATCTCTTCTGCGCCAACATACTATTGGTAAATCCGCTGATTCATGCCTTCATGTGTGGGGAGAGGTGGAGAGGTGGAGAGGTTCATTGATCTAGTGCACTTTCCCTCTGAGCTTTTTTCTTCTTTTTGTTGAGTCCATTTTGGCCACCTTTTGTTTCAAAGCTGTATCGTTACTCTGTGTGGTTTGTCTGCTCAGAGTCACTGCGGTGAACCTCTAAATTCCCATTAACTTGAATGAAAGGCCTGAGTGTGCACATGCCTTATTGGCAGCTCTGCCATTATGTTGATTGATAACTTCTGCACATTATCTGCTAATCACAGCGGCAGTGTGTCTCAGCATCTGTTGTGTCAGTATCTCGTCAGACCGAAGTTTTCAGGTTAATGAGTCACTTGAGAAACGTGTTTATGTTTAGTGTAAACTGCAATTGTAAGAGGACAGATTTAGCTTAAGGGGAATAACCATAAAATAGATAACTTAAACATGTTTTCAAAGATGCATTTAGAGGTCTGACTCAATCAACTGTTGAGCTTTGCAGAGAGTGAGACAGTTTGCCAACCACTTTCTGTCTCCCTTTTCTTCCTTTTCCCTTTTGATTTATTCCACCAGTCTGGAAATGGCGGCATAGCGAAATCATCACTGCCTATGCTCTGTGCACCACTAAACGAGTGGCTCTTCTGGGAGGATAGACCAAGGCAAGGCTGGGGGTCACGGTAGAAAGTTTGTCCGCCACAGCAGAATAAATCAAGAGTGAGGAGAGAGGGTCGCAAGGATGACCTCAACAGCACCAGTAAAGTTTAAATCAACCAGCTTCCCTGGGTAGAGACAGTGCAAGGTACATAATGAAAACAGCATGTACCATTTGACGTGGCTGATGCTTAAAGGGTCAACTTTCAATGGCTCTGCATTGACTCAAAAGTAGTGAGTTTTTGTCCAGGAGCCAGTAAAAAAATACAGTATAGATCGGTAATATTGGTAATCCCTCAAATACATTGGGCTGTGTGCAAATTTTCCAGATGTTTTAACTTTAGCTCCTATTCACAGCAATGATATTATAACAGCTACCCTACTGAAAAGCCAGCAAATGTTTTGTTTTGGATGCTGGTCTGCAGCATCGGATGCTAGTATGCTGGTGTCCCCACCATGCTCCTTAACTAGCTTAACCAACAAGACTTCCTTGACCAACCAGCTTCATCCAATAGACCATTCTTGTTGACCAGCTTCCAAGTTTCCAAGTCTCCAAACAAGTTTTGCATGGCTTTGCTGGTCTAAAAACTTGACCAGCGCAAAACCAGTGCAAAACCAGCACTAACTAACCATGAATATGGAACTGCCTGGAAGTTCATGCTGGTCTACATTGGTCTTTTCAGCAAGATAATCAGGTTCCCTTAATTCAGATACCAAATAGTGTGGCCTCAGACGTATCCACCACAAAAAGGGGTTTTGAGAAATCTATTGCAAAGCCTGAGAAGAACAGGACATAGCTATGCACACGAATGTCCTTTATCAGAGCCGACCTTTGTTAATCTTGACCTCTTGTTGGTTGTGTCCATTAACTCACCGGTAGTAGTCCTGGCTCCCATTAAAATAAATTGGCCTGATGACATACTCTTCCTGTGTCTGCCCCTCAGCAGGCCCCGCTCTGACGAAGGGAATGGCGAGGCTTGGAGTCCCAGCATAATGCTCTATTTTGGGAGGTCATTTTGAGCAGGACGCCCTGTCTCACCAGGACTGCCTGTCTGCTGATAGCCTATCAGATTGCTGGCTCTTAAAGGGGAGCCGCTGCCATTTGCCACCCTGACGCCAGGCAAACCAATTATCATTATCAGGACCCTCGACACCAGATTAACCAGTCCCAGTGCTAATGAGCATCTTAAGAAAGGGTTGCACCATGCATGTAGGAGCAGCAACAATAACAGCAAGGGTACAAAAAACAGCAATGGACACCGGAAGACAAATAATAGAATATTAATGATCAAGTACATTTCAGTGGCATGTACTTACATAATGTTAATAAATAATTTTATTACAGGGCAGTTCCTCTGAATTGATGAGTAGTTGAAGGTAATCATAAATATATGATGAAAACATTCACATAAAGACATAGAAATATCTGATAATTTTAGATATGGAAGTCTTTTATGGTCCCTCTGTACAAAATGCATGTTATTGGCTTTTTAATCGATTGTGGCAAAGAAATCTCTGACTCCAAGGTAGGTTCTTCCATAAACAACGTTTAAACAACTGTGAGAGAATTTACAAAATCCTCGATCCCTGACATTTCAAAAGGATGTGACTAAAACACTCAGATATCCATGCCAAACTCAACACGCGCAGTGAATAAACCAACAATAGGCAAGGCTGAGTGCCTCAACACAAACAATTTTGTTATTGGTTGTGGTGTTGCATTCAGTTGAGAGGTAACAACACAAATAAAAGTGGTACACACAATAATTTTGTTTTATTGCTATTGGTGTTGTAACAGTTGTGCAGTTGTAGAACAGAACTTCTACAGTATATACATTGCCTTTTATCCAATTCAAAACAGAATCCTATTCACAAGCTTTTTGTTTCAGCTTACATAGAAAACAATCAAGAATGGAAGTATGATGACTCCATGTGATAATAATTATAGGGAGGGGTGTTGTAATACAAACAAGCTTTATCATGCTCGTCATTATCTTGTGTGTATTCTCAATGCTATCATGTGTTGCAACTGATCATTCCATTATTCCTCACATGTCAATGGAGTGTTGAAAGGGGCTTTTTACTCTTAGCATGGCTTTAGAATATCATACCCAAGCTGCGGCTATCAAAATGGCTCCCTCCTCTATAGTGAGGAAGAAATTGGCTATTAATACTGTAAATACTCGCACAAACATCAGCCCACATGCTCAGTAACTCGGCTATGTAGGAATGCTGTTGATCGGCATTAATAAAGCCTATTGAACAACCAAATTTCAAAAGCAACAAGGCAGTGTAATGAAGTTCTCTGTCTCCGAGGCTCACATTAGCACTTGCGTGATGAGATTTGCCATGTCACAGTTAAAATTGTCAATTATGCAGGAATCAAATAACATATGGTCTGGGTTTGCACAATCAAACTGTAATGAGAAAACATCTACTGATCTCTTTTATCGCCCTTTTTCTCTCTAAACCCTCTTTGCCTGCTTGAATCATATAGATTCAGAAATCTCACTTGTGCCACTGTCAAATGACTTTGGTCGGCCAGTCCTCTCAATGCTCAGTTTGATGGGGTAAGCTCAAGGTACAAAACAGGCTCTGTGGCCAGGCTGGCCCCTCTTCTTCTTTCAAATGAAGTATGTGAAATCATAAAAAATGTCTGTGGATGATGTCAGGCTTGATATTGGTTCCAACACGGGTTTTCGGAGCGCTACATTTACTAGCATTCGGGAAACATAAAAAGTACAGTGGTTCACAGTCAGAGAGTCTATGCTTTCTACAGCAGCCCTTCCCTTCATGTCCCCAAAGCTTGGCCACTGTGCCATGGCGGCATATATTAAAAACACAGTTTTATTAAAACATCCAGCACTTTGATACTCTCATTTCACCCATTTGGGAATGTTTACAAGATTTTTTCCTCAACAAACTCCCTCACCCTCTGAGAAGAAGGTCTTTTTTGGATGTAACGTGTTATGAATACTTTGTTGTGATTAGTCAATAATCTATTATTGGTGGACGGAATGCTAAGTGTGTTTAGGGCCTACATGTGAATGTTTTTGCCCAAGTGTGAGGACTGGGTTATGCCAAAGTGTGAAAGTTTGCTTGGTGCCAGTATATTTTGGCCCGCGCTCTTTCTTCTGTATGTGTTGGCATCTTTTCTCACACAGTATTTTTCTTACAGTAATGGATCCTGGTTACTACTTCAGGCGATCCGGAGTAAAACTTTATGAATGTGTAAATCTTTACATAAACATACTCAAAGTAATGAGCCTAGTCTAGTCTTGTAATACACTCACATTTATATATCATCTTTGTTGTTGGTACAGTAGGTATTGCTTTGCTTTGCTTTTGGCTAGGCTGAGAGATGGTGTAGTTGAAGATGTTGTGATTCTGCTTGTGATATTATAAAGAGATGCACAGGCAGTTCTACCTTTGTTCAAACATGACATCAGCCCAATCCTATGTCAACATCTAATTCAAATTAAAAACAAAGCTTCACAAAGGTATCATTACAAACAATTAATCTACCAGAGAAGTCACAAACAAAGTTTGGGTGGTTCAGAGAGTGGAATAGGTTGCCATTCCCATCAGGGTTGCCTTTCCTCAGAGAACATGCCTCTAATTTGGGGCCTAGAGGAATGTGTGTGACTGCGTTTAAGTCAATCTGGCAGAGACAGTGCAATTAGAGGTTTTGACTTGGTTATCTGGCTATAAAAGACAGACTGTCTCCATGACCCACTGAACAAATGCTGATAAAAGGCTGGAAAATATTATTCTTCACACAAGCGTGTCTCTGGTTTGGGCTCTGGTGACCCAGTCATACGAGGCTCAGCCTCGCCGTCTCTGCCGGTCAGGAAGGAAGAGAGATAGGAAAAAACACGCAACATTCAGATAACCAAACTATTGATCAGCCTTCTTCAGCATCAGCCTATAAAAAAACTACTTAATAGAGAACTGTCATTAGTGCTTGCACTGAGAAAGCAGCCCAGGTATCCTGCTTGGGTTTGCTTCCCATGTAATACTTGTGGAACAGAAGTTTTAACTAATTATTTGGAGCAGTGTGGATTTTGGGATTTGTTGGTGTGAGCAGTAGACACTGGGACATTTCAAACTCATTAGTCAGTGGCTAATGTTCGGATTTAAATACTAGCTTACTACTTACTGAATACTGCACAATAGACACTGTATTCTGCTTAGTATTCTTTTAAGTAAGTGAAACAGTAAGCATTATTTCACTATAAACACTTCTAACAGTAGCATGCTATGTTGTTGTGACATGAGCTCATTACCTTTATCACATGGGCTCATCACGTTGCATGTTTAGTTCAATGAGTGCCGTCCAATTATCAACATGGACATAAAATCGGTTATTTGGCATTTTTTATCCAGTTTTCCATAAAAATTGTCTTAACAGTTGGCAGTCCAGTCAAATAATGAGTAAAGAAACAGATGCTGAAAATCACCACTGAGTGATTTTACTTCATTCATCACACTACAAATGGAAGGTCAAGTCAGACACTTTGCACTGTAAAATACAGTATTGCATGCAGTGTGCTCTGTTGTGTGCTGCAACAGTAGATCATCCGGATATTCTATGCAAGCAGAAAATTCATATATGGGGGCCTGGGTAGCTCAGCAAGCAAAGACACTGATTACCACCCCTGGAATCGCATGTTTGAATCCAGGGAGTGCTGAGTGACTCCAGCCAGGCTTCCAAAGCAACCATTTGGCCCAGTTGCTAGGGTGGGAAGAGTAAAGTGGGTTACCTTCCCCATGGTCACTATAAGGTGGTTCTCGCTCTAGGTGGGGTGCGTGGTAGGTTGAGCGTGGATGCTGCGGTGAATAGCGTGAGCCTCCACACGCAAACTTGAAAAACTCATGAATATTAATTAGGTTATGTGCAAATAATGTCATATAATCTTTTTTTACTGCTTTGATAAACAGTTGGTCTTGATGACCAATTTAAGAGCTCCAATAAATATTTCACAGAATTAATTTGATAACTTGATCCTTACATATGGCACTGTCAGTACTTGGATTTTGTTAGTCAGTTGATAAATACATGTGTCAGTGAACTTTAGCCAGAATAACTAATTGGTCTCATGGTAAAGTTTTTGCCTCCAATACAAGGAGTTCAGGGTTCTAATTTTCCCTAATAAAACTTTTTATTTTAATAAACGAAGAGTGCATCTGTACATCAGTGGATGTATATTATGAGCGGGGACACATTTGTTTGCATTTTGCTTTGCGATTTAACTGGAAAAGAGCATGCATCTGGATGCAAAAGAGAACACCGCCGCCCGCTGTCACTCAAAGCCACTGCATACAGCTGCAACGAGCATTCATCCTAACATTAAAGGGGTCATGACATGAGGAATAAAATTTTCCTTGATCTTTTGATATATAAGAGGTCATTGTACTATAAAAACATACTGTAAGTTTCAGAACTGAAAACTTCCTCCTTAATAGAAAAAGAGCATTTATTTAAACCAAGCTGCAAAAACAGCTAGTTTGGAATTCGTGGAAATTGTGACGTCACAAGGACCAAATACATCTGCATATGCAACACCTATTTTTCGGTCATTGCATTCCTTGGCCCCGCCCACTGGTGCTTAGTCAGTCACACAGGTGAAGAGGAGAGACATGGGGTCTGTCATGGGAGATTCATCCAAAGTGGACTTACACAGGACACATTCATGTGCCTGTCTGGATTTAAATGTTTTTCCACATAAACATGCACAGACATCTTTGACCGCTTGATACATATCTCGGGCCGCTTTTAAAAGATGTGGTGTCAAGTTACAACTCTGAAGAGGAAAAGCTCTCTGTCATTCAGCTGCTGTCTCGTGTTCTTTCGCCCATCTGTGCTATTTATAGTTGGTGTATGAAAACATGATGGAAAGATACTGGAAACTGGATGTAGATGTGTCTTCAGCATATTTTAGAGTGGATTGTATGTTTGCCTCTTATCATACCAGTCATAGTACGATTCAAGCTTTGCAAAGGAACTGTTATTGAATGATGGGGCAGTTAAAAACACATGGATGCGATCACAAAAATCATGACTCTGTGATAGTTTATGGTGCTGACACCCTGTTTACACCCGGCGCGTCGACACAAACTTTCTAAACCTTTTATTTGTGTTGTTGGCTGTAGTAGCACCACCGCGTGCAACGCAAAATGGAACTGGACATCTGTTTACTGTCGGCCGCAACACGACGCAGCGCAAAGGACGCTTCCATGGTAGACAGCATCATTGATTATAATGGGTTCTATTGCTTTTGACGCAACTCTCACATCTGGTGTAGACAGGGTTTGAGTGTTAACAGTTGTGCTTTAGATGAACAGTTTAATATATTCAGATGTAATGTGTTGGATGTGTGTTATGTGTAAACCCTGACATTTAGTTTTATTGTGTTTTGATGCTTATACATTTTCTTCCGATTGAGATTCAAAAGTGGCTGTGATTGAGGGGCTTCACGATGTTAGCCAATCATAACAGTGGGCGTTTACGTTGAAGTTTAAAGGAGGCACTTAGGTCAAAACAGAGCGATTCAGACAGAAGGCCAGAGACAGGGTGGAAAATTATCATATATTACTAAATTATGACTATTTTAATGCAAAAAAAAACTTTACTATCATTATCAGTGGACCTCAGGGAAGATAATAAAAAATGAGCATTTCATGACCCCTTTAAAAATAACAAACTTCAGTGCTGGGTAGCCACTTAATATAACACACACGAATGAAATTAAAACTCCTGCTTAAGAATTGGAAATGTTTATTCTGCATTAGACACTTACCTGACGAAAGCTAATTCAAAAAGTGGTGGGGACAAAATTGGCAAGGGCAAAAAGTTGTAGGGACATGTCCCAACCGTCCCACCCGTAAATTACACCTTTGAGTATGTTATTCCAAACATAGTTCATTTCAGTGTGTCCTAAAAGAGTGTGTCCTACCTTTCAGGGGTTGTGACTTCTGACAGCTCCTTAACAGAAAGCATGGGAGGAAATATGCGGCATGTGGAATGTTTAGAGTTAAGTTTGGGAGAGTAATGTAGTATTACAAACCTAAATTATTGCCAGATTTATGACTCAATCCACTATTCCAAACTCAAAATCACATTGCAAAACATTTCATCTTAAACCTTTGCTCTTATAAATCTAACCAACATTTATTCAGTCTGAGTCAGTATGTCATAAAACAACATAAAATATACAAATCTAAATTTTTCCTATGAAAACGGCTACGTTCTTAAACCTGACCTGAATTAAGGATTTAGGACTTACTCATAGTACTCTAGAGGAGGTGTTAACTGTCTAGTGCATTTGAGGAGCCTACATCCCAGGCATATCTAGCAGGTTACTCAAATCAATCAATCCCAAGTTGTGTATATGGGGAATAGCCCAGCCACATTCCCCCACTCCATGGTGTTCCCCAGCTTCCTTCAGTGGCAGAATGGACCCATAATGGGCCAGATCAGCAGGAATGTGATCATGGAGCCTAGCCACTGACTGCCCACCCCTAGGGGCATGAATTACCCTGACTGGTACAAAGAGAAGAGGACACACGCAGCTTCGGGCCCCGTCCGCCTGGACTACCCGTCTCCAATGCAAGCGAGTGAATCAAATTGCCACCAATTAAATATCTCTTTCTTTTCCTTTTTTCTCAGTCCCTTCCATTTTTCTCAACATGCTTTCTGTCTCATAATATAGACATGGCATTTACAAAGAATAGAATGATTGTACAGTATTGAATATACAGGGAAAGGGAGGGTGGGAGGTTCCATTTTTTTTTTCTGTCTTGTGTCATGATTTTGGTGTAGCATTGTGTGAATAGTCCCCTCAACTCCAGGGCCATCCACCCCCACTGTGTCCACAGTCCTAAGTGTGTGAGCCTGTTTTTCATTAGTATATGTCCATACCAAACTCCCTCTAAATTTCCTTATGAAGAATTAAATGCCTCTTGCTTTTTGAATATATGGTTGCTGTCGCATGCTGGTACATTTTATTGTTGTGCTGTCTGCACTCTCTCTCCACTGATTTTCTTCATACAAAAGCCTTACATCCACTCCCACATAATGTCTCTTACTCCTTCTTTTGATTTTTTATTTGCAAATCCTGTTTTCTTTATTTATTTTTTTCAGTATATTATGAGTCGGAAATATCATAATTATGAGTTCCAATATGCATTTGTTATATATAACAGATCTTAAAGTCAACTTATAAGTAAAGATAATGACTCAACCTTCATGGTTTGTTATATTCAAATTAATTAATCATTTGTTCGATACCATGCATCAATTAATCATATTAATGGGCTGTGTAAAAATGCTAAAGGTGTATTTGCGTATGCTTATCCACTGGTACAACAGATAATTAGCTTTTGCTGTCATTCATTGTGAATTCGTTTTAGTTTGACTTCTTTCCGGTTTTGTTTCTGACTTAAATGCATAATAACAAATGCCCATCTTGCCCAACTTGAATGTAGGAGCTTCCCAGGTGCACTTGAAGGCAGCATGTGTTTTGTCACTCCCTAATATGTGTCATTTTACATGATTTGATTAAGTAGATTTCACAAAACAAGGCTTTAAAAGTACTCAAAAATATGAAGTTTAATATTGATGCCTCTTCTTTAAAATAAATATCACATATTACTTTTAACAGTGTAAACCCACTAATTTAGGTCATTTTACATAATTTGATTAAGCAGATTACACTTAAAAAAAAAACAAAAAAAAAAAACAAGGCTTTAAAAGTAATCAAAATTATGAAGTGTAATATTGTTGCATACTGAGTGACATTTTTTCATGTAGAAATCACATATTACTTTTTACAGTGAAATTCAATTGCTCAAGACAAGGCTAGGTATAACAAGTCTTTCTAGCAAGTTAGCCCACTGGCGTCCATCTTTGGAATGCTCTCGGGAAGCTATTTACAGTCATGAAAGTGCATCTCCTATCTACTAGAATGAGGGAACACCAAAATCTCAAAAACGGTTGGTCAAGATAACGATCAGAAAACATATTTCAAATCACAGTAAAATCTGACAACACTGGAATCATAAATTGTTCTTCTTTACCTCAGATTACGAAAAAAAAAAAAAAATACATTTTCCCAGCTTGTATAGCTAATGCGCATGCATGTTTTCAAGTTGATTGACAGGTGATGTCTGTGTCTAAAAGGTGATTGGCTCTTTTACATGTAAGGCGGGACTTCCTTTCTACATCCGTTGACCATTGGGCGTTCCAATTTCTCCCATTCATAGAAGTGGCCCATCTCTGCTAAATAGTCTCTTGTATAACTAAATGCATTACAATATGCATCTGATATCAGTTTCGAGTGTCATACAAACTGAGCTTATTTCATTGCTGCAGACAAAACCAAAGGCTCAGAGCAGCTCTTCAGTGACTGGTCCGATATGAGATATGTGCGCGCAGTCTTCAGTGTGATGCCGGAAAAACTCCCTGTAACTGATCAAAGAAAGTTTATATTTCAGCTGTGCCCTAATACTAAGAAAGGACATTAATATCTCAGATGCTTCTCTCCAGATCCCATTTTTCTTCCTGATTCCTGGGGCTTTTTTCTGCATGTATCTCTTTTATATTTAATTTGATTTGCTATCCTCTCCTTCTGAAGTGTCAGTTCTGTACCAAGCTTGTGTGACCACTGGATTATTACCCCGGGGTCTCCAGGGGTGCGGACACTCTGCCCTGCCGGTCACGGAGAGAGGAGCAGAGCAGGGGAACAGTGTGTGTGTGAACAGCTGGACCCTGTTTTCAGCCCTCTGACTCAATTACCTCCTCCTTTTTGAAGAGCTCTTTCCTTACACACTTTCACACATGTAGCACACATAAGGGTCAATAGATTGGACTGGATCTTTAGGATAAAGGAGGTGCTGCTCAGAGACACACCAAGGAAGAAATAAAGAGGTGAATAATCCAAAGTTATATGATATTATCTTAATGACTAATATAAAAAGAATGCAACAATGTGTCAGTGACATTAAATTTGTGTTTTTTACTTGTAGCAAGGTTTGTTTTTACAGAGATCAAATCTGTAAAAAACAAGTGTCTTTTTTATATCCAAAAACATCATCTTAATGTCATTCCTTGTATGCTTTATGCAAAGCCCTCACGAATGCACTCTTTTCATTTATCAGCAAGCCACTGGAATTGAGAAACACAATGATCAGTGCCAAAGCCATTTGAATGCCAAATCTCTCAAGGCTTACATGGTGTTGGCCAGAAAGCAAAAAATCATTGAAATCACAGAAATCATTCTTTCCCAATGCTTCAGAAAACAGCCTAGAGTAAAACATTGCATTGCAACCACATTAGTGAATAGCAATAGTCAATGAATGAGGTCACAATAATTTATCAGAAAGCCTTTGCCTCCTATAGGCACAAAACTGTACAAGATGGTCATAATGAAAATTAAATGTACAATATTGTCAGAATAAAAAAACTTCTCAAATAAACAGGAGTCCCTATAACTCAATGCATGGTGTCATGTTTCTTATTTCCTAGCTAAACTACTACCTGTTGGAGAAAAGGTGGGTGAAATGGCTACTATTATCGCTATTACACTGAGTGGGGCTTCCACAAATTTTTCAGAAAAGTGTGAGAATGTTTGAACATGAAGTGCTGTGCTGCAATAACTGTTTTCTTTGCCCTGTCTGACGTGTGATTAAGTTACAAAAGAGAATGTATTTGCAACAGGTGCCTCTAATACAGAGCAGGCATGAGGGGCTCCATGCTCTCTCTCTCTCTAACCTCCATGAACCTGCCAGGGAAATCCGATTCCCGCTTACACGCAGGCAAACACCACTCTTACTCGCAGAGCAAGGGGCAGAGGGAGAGGACAGGTGTTTGTCAGTGTGTAAATCATACTATGCTTTTCTCTTCTAGTGCTTTTAGATCTTAGTGCTGCCTTTGACACCATAGACCAAGACATTCTCTTGAATAGGCTTGAGAATTATGTTGGCATTTGTGGTTTAGGTCCTATTTAGCAGACTGCTACCACTTTGTCACTGTAAATGAGGAATTGTCAAATCAAACAAAAGTTTAGTATGGAGTGCCACAGGGATCAGTTTTATGGCCTCTGCTTTTCTCCTTATATGCTTCCCCTGGGAGATATCATCAGGAATCGTGGAAAAAATTTCCACTGTTATGCTGACAATACGCAACCCAATGAAATTTCACAATTCTCCAAATTAGCAGAGTAAATCAATGAAATCAAAGATTGGATGGCCAGAAATTTCCTTCTGCTAAATTCCGACAAAACAGAGTGTACTAATTATTGGACCAAAAACCTCTAAAAAAAATAAGCCGCTATTTTGACTCTCAATGGATGTACTGTTACATCGTCTTCTACAGCGAAGAACTTAGGTGTTATATTTTATACCAATCTGTCCTTTGAAAATCTAATTTCCAGTGTTTGTAGAACAGCATTATTCCACCTCAGAAATATTGCTGTTATGACACATGCTCTCTGTTGCTGGTGCCGAAAAACAAAGTAATGCATTCATGATTATTGTAGATTATTGTAATGCATTACTGGGAGGATGTCCCGCAAGTTCAATAAATAAACTTCAATTGGTTCAAAATGCAGCAGCCAGAGTGCTGACTAGAACCAAGAAATATGATCATATTAGCCCCATTTTATCCTCATTATATTGGCTACCTGTTAAATTTCGTATTAATTTAAACATTTTGTTAACTACGTACAAGCTTTGAATGATCTAGCTCCGCAGTACTTAAGCGACCTTCTACCACGCTATATTCCATCACGTTCATTACGATCGCAAAATTCTGGCCTGTTAATAGTTCCTAGAATATAAAAATCCACAAAATGAGGTAGGTCCTTTTCCTGTTTGGCTCCTAAAATATGGAATAGTCTCCATAACACTGTCTGGGATGCAGACACACTCACTCAGTTCAAGTCTAGACTAAAGACTCATCTATTTAGCCAGGCATACACCTAATTTATTCATAAACTCACAATTAGGTTGCTTTAGTTAGGTCTGAACCAGAACCAGAAACATTTATCATGATCTATCATCATCTACGCTAATATTATTCTATTTGTTTCCCTGTCTCGAGGTTACCAGAGCCGGCCAGATCCAGCTCCGTTCCTGCTTGGTGTCGGACTCCAATGCTACATCTCTGAGTGATGACAACAAAATGCAGCCGGTGCCAGCCAGACATCACTTCAGTCTATTACGATGGACTTCAGGGGATGAACTGATGCCATCTCCAACCATATGACATGGGATACTTCATATTCCACTGCCTGAACCTTGACATAGGATAGACCTCACCGAAAAGACCTGCTGGTTGAACTGCGATACCTATCACTGATCTCTGCCTGCATCACCTTGGTCTAATGATGGACTACACTCTTAAAATGAAATACATAGACTATCAATGAATTGCCAACAAATGCCTTTATCAGCCAACTAACAAAAGACAACGCATCTATGTGAACTTCTGCAGTTAATCCAGGATGAACTTCAAAGACATTAGTCATTAATCTTACAGTTCATACTAAATCTTTGTTTAAACACTGGCCCTTAACACTTACTTAGTTTACTCATTTTAAACCATGACTTGTACTGCTCACGAATAACTAATATTGGCATTATATTCATGCTTTTTAGCCAGAGGGGAACTGTCCCCCACAGTGAGCCTGGTTTCTCCCAAGGTTATTCTCCAACATCTTATGGAGTTTTGTGTTCCTTGCCACAACAATTGTTATTTAATTATTTATTTTTATACACAATTTACAGTCATATTTAATCAAACTACACAATGATCACTCTAAGACTTTATAGATATTACAGTTTCATTTTCTGTTAATGCATGATTTCCTGTAAAGCTGCTTTGAAATTATGTGTTGTGAAAAGCGCTATACAAATAAAAATGACTTGTTTCATTATTACTTTATTTATATTTCAAAGTGGTCTTTACTCCCTGTGTTAATTTAACTTTTTACTTTTTATTTAATGTTTGATATGTAAGGTACAATGGGGCTAAAGTCCCCCCTGGGTAAAAGTCACTGTTGATTTTACTTCCTTCCAAAACACTAAACAGCAACAAAAACTACCACAACACATTCCAAAACACTTGACCTGATCCATGAGGTCATCGTGTGCAATGTCTAAAGGTTGATTTTGAGGTAATTTGATCTAACATTTAATGTTGCAAATGTTTGAGTGAATGAGAGTCCCTGAAATGTAATTCCATTTATTTTGAGACAAAATATGTATTTGTCATTTTCAGTTTTGTTCAAGGTGATTAAATCTAGTTTTTTCAACAACGGTCCAAAAAGTGAAAGGGTAAAAAGTGGGTGGGGTGAAGAAGAAAAAATTGGGGGGAATAGGTTTGTTATGAAGAATGTTCAAAGTGGGCTTACACTGACTGATCCAATCACAGTGGAGATTAATTAGTTTACAGAATACTTGAATTGTTATAATATGCCAAATGTGAATGAAATTAACAGGAAATGGTGCACCTTTTGTGAAGTGGTTATTTTGAGTAAGCATTATGTTAATGTGTTTCTCAAAAAAGCCCCTTGCTGTCTCAATAGTATTTGCAACAGTTGACAAATTTTGCCCTAAAACCAAATTTTATAACTCAAAACAACCTTCAGTTAGATTATTTTTTTCACATAAACTATGTTGCTCCATCGGTACTCAATTAAAAAATATTTTAATCTTAATACACTTTGCGACCATGAAAAAAAGCAAATTTTCCTTAAGGGGTGCCTTTTACCCAGTAGTAAGCTAGACAGAGTAAAGTTGTAACTGAATACAGTTGAAACACTGTGAATATCTCCCTTGTAATGCAAGTTTGTACTTTCATTTTCAGTATGCATATTCACATTAGCATCATCTCTCTGTGTGGAAAATTTGAAGAATATTCTCCACATTGATAAGCAATTATTAGAGAACATCAATTTTGGGGGATCATTTCTTTTTTTTTTTTTTTTTTTTTTTTTTTTACTCTTTCATTGTGAATAAATCATTATCTCTGAATGACCATGAAAGGAAACTTTGCTTGTTGTAATTATTGATTTTTCTACCTTCAACTAATGTATTTTGGGACATCCTAGGATGCAAAGTCATGGAGCAAATCAGGCAAAAATTCAAGGTGATCAGCGGGGGACAGATGTAACTGTATCCGCTACTTAAGAAACATGTGTTAGCTTTTTTCAGTCAGAAAGCTTAGATAAGTAAGCAAAACAAATTAATGAATATAGATAGATAGACAGACAGACCGACTGACCGACCGACCGACTGACCAGCCACAAAATTAAAACTACCTGCCTAATATTGTGGAGGTCCCCCTCATGCCGCCAAAACAGCAGCAACCTGCATCTCAGAATAGAATTCTGAGATGTTATTCTTCTCACGATTGTACAGAGCGGTTATCTGAGTTACCGTAGACTTTGTCAATTCAAACTAAATTCTAGAAACTTTTGTGTGTAAAAAAATCCCAGGAGATCAGCAGTTACAGAAATATTCAAACCAGCCCATCTGGCACCAACAATCATCCATGCAATTATCTAATCAGCCAATCATGTGGCAGAAATGCAGTGCATAAAATCATGCAGATACATGTCAGGAGCTTCAGTTAATGTTCACATAAACCATCAGAATGGGGAAAAAATGTGATCTCATTGATTTGGACTGTGGCGTGATTGTTGGTGCCAGACGAGCTGGTTTGAGTATTTCTGTCACTTCTGATCTTCTGGGATTTTCACACACAACAATCTCTAGAATTTACTCAGAATGGTGCCAGAAACAAAAAACATCCAGTGAGTGGCAGTTATGTGGACGGAAATGCCTTGTTGATGAGAGAGGTCAACAGAAAATGAACAGACTGGTTTGAACTGACAAAGTCTACAGTAACTGAGATAACTGCTCTGTACAATTGTGCTGAGAAGAATATAATCTCAGAATTCTATTCTGTGATGCGTGTTGGCGCTGTTTTTGCGGCACGAAGGGGATCTACACTATATTAGGCAGGTGGTTTTAATGTTGTGGCTGATCAGGACAGACAGACAGACAGATAG
Organism: Myxocyprinus asiaticus; assembly: GCF_019703515.2. Classification (NCBI taxonomy): domain Eukaryota; kingdom Metazoa; phylum Chordata; class Actinopteri; order Cypriniformes; family Catostomidae; genus Myxocyprinus; species Myxocyprinus asiaticus. The sequence continues at coordinate 25,886,207 of NC_059361.1, read as the reverse complement.
ATAGATAAATAGATTTTGTAAAGTATATTTAGTCCAAAAATATTATTGTAAATTAGTATTTTGGTTGGTTTGCATGTGCCGGGGTAGTATTATGACTGTACCTGATATGGGAACAGTTGTAACAAAAGCGCTTCTTGTCTTCAAACACTAATTGTAGAAAATAGGATCAAAGCGTGCTAGTTTTAGGCTTTTTTTCTTTTCGTTATTATTATTATTTTTTTTAAATAGATAAAGGTATCTCATGTGAAAACATTGCATGTTTACTCTGCTCTGTATTTGTGCAGGACAGCAAAAAGTGTTACAACTGTACTCTAACCTACCCTACTATACATATATCTATTTGGTTATCAATGAAATCTAGTATTGGCTGTTTTCATGTAGGGAAAAAAATTATTCTTTCTTCTTCTATTTTTTACTATTTTGAAAAAAGGAAATAATGTTTCAGTTCTATGTTTGAGCCCTCGTTTGAAACTATTTTTTGCAAATATGTTTTTCATTTTAGAGTGCTTAGAGCCCTGATTTGACAGTTTGAGGTCTTCGTTAATTGCACATCCTCCTGATCACTTGATAAATAAGGCTGTCAGCACAACTCCATTGTTAAGACTGTATTTACATAGCTTCTTGCCGAATAAGCGTGTCAAATATTGTGCTCCGCTTCTTGGCAGCCTGCCGGGAAATAGGGAATTTATTTCATTCACTGGCAATTGCAACAACTATGTAGGGTAGTCTATTTGCATTTTTCTTCCTCTTTCAACCAATCCCTGTCTCAGGGGGCATGTCGTAAATGTTGGGGAACCAATCGGCAGTGTTTATTGCTGAACTTTTGCTACTTTGGGCGAGTTAAAACATTGAGTGACGACGCCCCGCCCCGGTCTACTCCTGCGAAAGCCTTTAACTCTTTATGTATGCACAAGCGTACATGACACGAAAAAGCGCAACCAAAAAAAGTGATTTACAAATTGATTCGCTTCTAACATTGATTAATACTTTTATACTTACTTGACGTTATAGTTGCTTTTAGTGTTGAAGTAGCCACCAACAAGTACATTGTAACTAATATCATCATAAAGTAGCTCGTAAGCAGGTTATGTCGTCCTCAAGTTTTACTATTTAAGATGTTTTTCAAATAAAAACCACAACGTCAAAACGTGATGCAAGCCTTACAATAAAATAAAAATAAAAATAAATAAATAAATAAAAACCGCATTATCAGTATTGGATTCAAAGAACACAACAATATCGACCACAGCTAAATCGCGCGCTGTGTTTACGTGAACGTAATACATTTTACCTGCGAACTACGGATATTCAAGGGTTTTGGAGGGATGTATCTTGCAGTCTGTTCATGGACCATAGCTGGAATTCACACCGAATGAGACACCCTCGCGCCTCATGAGGTCATTCTGTGGAATTCGCGCGCTTCCCGCTCACTAAAAAAAATTCTCGTGTACAGGTAACGCGCCGCCCGTGTCACAATAACAAAACAACTTCATAATCTGAATCGGATTTATTTGCCAGATAAGACTGCTTTTACGAGAAATTGACAAGCTGCTTGCAATAGACGGACGTTAAATAAGGATATAGCCTAAGAAGTGGATAGCAGGTCTCAAGTATGCCAACTTATAAATAAAAATTAAATTAAGAGAAAACAATATCAGCATAAGAGTTGCATATGTATGAGACTTTGAATGGTTCGTTTTATTATGCATTGGCAGGATATTATGCAAAGTTCTTATGCATTTATCTTATAGTATACTCTTTTGCATTTTATAATTTGTACACACCAGAAGGGCTTTAAAGTTTAGCTGCAGAGTTTTCCTCTAAAGCTCTAAAGTTTAGCTCTAAGTTCAGATTCAACTGAAATTCCATTGACATCGTATTGGAAATGTTTGCTGAATATTTCTTGGATTTTTACATTTGTTTGAATTTAGTCTTAGTTTTTTCTCTGCTGAAAATAAACAATCATCTTAGTTATGATACATGAAGAAAAAAGAAATAGATGGATGTTACGCCTTTAAGAGTTAAGAAACTTGAAACCTTGTTTGCGCAACAATCAGTGTAGCTCAGAGCCGCCAAAGTGTCTAGACTAGCACATGATGGTAGTCAGCCAATGGCTCCATCGCTCTCCTCGGGGGCCCTGTGTGTGTGTGTGTGTGTGTGTGTGTGTGTGTGTGTGTGTGTGTGTGTGTGTGTGTGTGTGTGTGTGTGTGTGTGTGTGTGTGTGTGTGTGTGTGTGTGACAGGGGGAGAAAAAAGGAAAAGGGGAGAGAAACAGAGAAAGAGAGAGAGATCTGGGTTGCAGTTTGACCAGGTCTGAACACGGAACCAGGAGCATAGTATAAGTCCACGGATTGTTCCTTTGCGGCGCACAAGGATATTTTGGGATTGCATAAAGAGTGCGCTGGAATAGTGGAAAACAACTGGAATTGTGAATGCTGTGAGGAATTGTCTATGGATTTAATTCGCCGAGGAGCAGCTTCATTCATGTCACCAGCGCCGTTGTCGAAGAGTGGATTTGAACGTGTTTCAAAGTCCGAAAACATTTGAGAGCGCGCAAGTTTGTCGCTAGCTATTGTAGCTTTTCGGTCGGATGTTTTGCCGACAAATGCCTCCTAAGTCGGTCTCTCCTGTCTTTGAATAATTACTTGCTCCCCTAAAACTTGTAGTGCTTTTAAAATCCAAAATGATCGGATTGTAGGTCCACTTTGCAACAAACATCGTTCACATGTACTAGACTGCATTCTTCTAAGATGAATGCATTTTGATTTCTGTGTAGTCTTGCATTTGTTCAGTGTTTTTTATTTTTTATGCAATATAACATTGCGCCTTCAAAACTAATGTGGTTTTGCCACCAATATACGGTGCTCTGCTGTGCACGCGCTGCACAGCGTTCGGCGATCATTAATGTTTCGCGACCTCAGAATTAGTTCTAAATCGCGAAGATCTGAACGTAAATAAGAACACATCTTGAGTGTCAAGTTGTCGTATGTTCAGGACGAAACGTGCAGGTCTTGTGCGGCGACTCTGGAGAAGCCGTTTGATTCCAGATAAAGAGGGGGGCGATGGATATGGCAAGAGCGGCGAGGGGTCTCGGGACGATCTGCTTGGCACCAACCCAGAGAAAATTCCCAAGACGGAGTTCGGATCGATGACCCCGAGCGGGTCGCCTGGCGTGGACTATGGGGAAGTGTGTATGAGGAATCCCACTGAGAGCAGCAGTGGCTCATCAGGGGGCATTTTGGACCAAGATGGGGGTACGGCGTGTGTCCTGGAGCAGGGAAGCCCTCGGTCAGTGCAGGACAGCGATTATAGAACAGTCACTTGCTGTTTATTTAAAGATCGGGACCATCACTCTGGATCTAGAAGCCCGGAGGAGTCTCAAGGAAAAGAGCAAGGCTCGTGTCAGTTTGTGCTGAGAAACATTGGTTCATCTCGGGACCCCGGTCCTCTAGAGAGTCAGGAGACGAAATCTCGCTCCGTCATGGAGCAGGAGCTCAAGACCGCCACCTACTCACTATTGAAAAGGCTTAAAGAGAAAACATTGGATACTTTGTTGGAAGCCGTGGAGTCCAAAGGAGGGATGCCGAGCGAATGTGTAATGGTATCGCGGACCGAGTTGCGGCTGGGCGGCCACATGGCACCTCCTCAGCTGCTCATCTGTAAGCTCTACCGGTGGCCAGACCTGCAGCACACGGCCCAGCTTAAAGCGCTCTGTGAGTGCAAGAGCTTTGGAGCTCAGGACGGTCCGGTAGTGTGCTGCAATCCATATCATTACAGCCGACTCTGTGGGCCAGGTAAGCGCTCGCTTTCCTGAGCTTTTTGAGGTGAATATGCTCATGTTGAGAGTCTGATATTTCTTGTGTACTTTAAAATGTTAAATCGACTAGGCCAGTTGTAACTGCGAATAATACATTACTGGATTATTGGTATCTCATTATATTATCTAGAGTTGCTTTACTTGCCACCTGATATATCAGTGGGCTTTCCTCTGGGTGCATTGAAGCTCTGTTATTCAGTTGTACAGTGCCATTCTTTTATTGCAGCTATTGATACAATATAGCAGCTTGGAATTGTTGAAAATTCTACTGTTGCAAAATCAAATGGAAATGTAGACTGGCTTTTCAAGATTAAAATATAACTGATACTCTCAGTAGTATGTAAAAAGAAAATGTTTTACTTGCCTTAAATATTCAGTATTTAATAACAATTTACACACACATTTTGCACCTTGTCCCTAATATACCAGGCCAGATCTTTATATTTTGTGCTACTTCATTATTTACCAACAACTAAGGAAGCTATGGACCGATGGAATACAAAAATACTTATCTAATAGAAAATGCATGGCATTTTACACTCGTGTCCTCTTACAAATGGATGTATTTATTGGACGTTGCTGAACTGACGATAGGCAACATTTTGGATGGTGTTTGTGACCCTGATTAGAGCATGCTGCAAAGTTTATAAATTATCTGCCAGCCAATGGCTTATGTGTTCTCCAAATCATTGCCTCAAGTTATGGAGTAAGAGGAACAGATAACCCATAATGGGCAAGGACAGTTATTATATTTAGTTGTTTTAGACTGGAAAACTATCCTGAGGCTCTAACTATGAATACACAGGCTTAGCATATCTTAAAACTTCATCCAAGAAGTTAGGAGTGCAGACATTTTTAATAAGTCTTCATTTCTATATTTTACTTTGTCAAGCCTTTAGCAATAATATCATTTATTCAACCAGTGGTTTCTTTCCCAATCTCGTTTTATTTAAGATCACTTGTCTGTGTGTGTGTCTCACAAGACTATCTGACTTCATAATGACCAATGTCTAAAGTAGGGTTGTGTCAAGACAAAACAAAATCGATATATCGTGATAAGTTTTCTCATGATATTGTATCGATAGTCTCGACCCATGTATCGGTGTTTGTATTCTATAACTGTCTGTGTATTCATATCATGTAAACACACAACAAAGTTGGCACACTTCCAAATCAATTTAATGAGCACACCAAGCGACAAATGCGTGATGTTTTGAGCTATATGCTCTTTATCAGACATCAGTATATAACTGAAATATATCCAAATGAATTGGAATTGAAATTGAAATTAATTTGTAATCATGATATCGTAATTATGATATCGTGATGTATCGCAATATATCGAATCGTGAAATGTGTATTGTAATACATATTGTATAGTGAGGTGCCAGATACCCAGCCATACTTTAAAGTTTCAAAATTTTAGGTGTTTTGTCATTTGACATATTTAAACTTAGAAAATAGTCAAATAAGCAGATTATTTTTAGTGAACTGCTCCTCACAGGTTGTAAAATCCCGCAGATTTATGGGCTAGCGTTCATTTTAAAATTCCTTGCATTCCTGTGATAGATTGACAATCCTGTTAGGAAAACACTCGGCAACCTGAGACATTTGGCAAACTATAAATCTGTTTTTCTATAATAAATCCTCACATATACTACTGATATTTTAATAACACTAAGACACTACGACCGGCTAAGACTTCAAAACTTTTTGCTCAACATTTTATTGGAGTTTCTCAGAGTAGAGTCGCTTGAGGGAGACAGAAGCCCCCTTCTCTCAACCCCCTCTGTTCTCTCTTATTGGGGCAGGAGTGCAGAGACGCACATAGACAACAGAGCCCTCTCAATCTTCAAACTCCATCAATGGTTTTGACGTCTTTTTTGCAAGGTTAATTTTCACAGACAACGTTAAAGAGAGAAATCCTATTGTTCGGATCTTGCCCTGTGCCTTTGAGAGCATTTAATCACGCAAAACAGTGTTTGAGCAAACATTTCAATGTATTTAGCGAAGCCGCCTACTGTTGTGCTAAAAAGGCTCACACACACACACACACAAAATAAATAATTTACAACAGGATTTGTTTATCAAGATTAGCAATAAAGACCTCTAACTTTAATTTTGTTTTGTGTAGATTAAGGCAGTTTAGGATTTACATGAACTAAAACACGTTTCCTCTCTGAATGATATCACTTTCAAGTTGAGCTTTAAAAGTTGCCTTTTTTCCTGAGGAGTACCCCTCATGCTATTTAGGTGAAGGAGTGGCAGTAATATACAGTTTGCATACAACTGGCGCCAGACTGACTCGCTGTGTATCTGAGTGACTGAGTTAAGGATCCTGCCGTCACTCTTAAAGAGACAGTACACATTATGCTTTTGTTTTGTTTTTTTGCCTCCACGACCAAAAGGCGAGGTTGTTACTTGTCCAGTGACTTTTTCCCTTTGTGCTGTCAAACTTTTCATGGTTTCCTTTGTTTAGTAGGAGTTTTGTGTTTTACTGTAGTTAAAAACTCCATTACCTAACTAGCACCAGTCATTTTTGTATTAATTGTAAATAGCAATTAGTGCATATGACATTTAATGGTGAATCGTCTCAAAAGAATAGGCTTGTACCTTTTTATTATTGTAAGCCTAACATTTTATGATAAGGCTGTTCATGTTTTGATCACTTTCAGATGGGATTTGTCTCAGAAAGACAAAACATTTATAGAAAATATATATTTAATGATTCTCTCATACTATACCCTGTGCATCATTCCATAGTATTTTAAATCCAGGGTGTTTAAGTATCCTGTTTAAATAAAAAATTGAATGTTATGTGTTTATGAAACAGTGTAATGCAGTTTTTGTTGATTTACAGAAACGCAATAGAAAATTAAAAGTATTAAACTGAGCTGCTCTATTTTAAATTGCTTTGACAAAATGAGGAAACATTTATGACTTTGTTTGGGGTTAAATATGTTAAGCAGAGCTGAGGGCACTCCACTTATATTGATAGATGTAAGCATATAAAATTAGCCAAAATATTGAATAAACGAACATACAAGGGACGGGGAAATAGTAGAACTTTGTGAATGAGGTGCGTTAAAATTTTGTGGAAATCTGTGGAGCTTTCTGCAGAATTTTGCATGTGCAGATTCCATGTGGGCCTACAGATAACATATAGATGTTGTAGAGAAGATCACAGACACCTTGCACCAGTTAGTCTTGGTCTCCCAACCTAGTTTGCCCAGATTTTAGTTGTTGAAAAAAATAATCTTTTGTTAATTTGGGCACAAATTATTTCTCCACGTTTTTCAATTCCAATTGTAATCATACTTTTGTCATGTTTTAGAGTCACCCCCTCCTCCATACTCAAGACTTTCCCCCAGCGAAGAACATAAGCCACTGGGTAAGTTTCTGCCTTGTTGTCTCTTTTACACGCAGACTGGATCTAGTTACTGATAAAATATGTGCTTATTTAAGTAGTTAAAAGGCATGTAAATGTATGCACATTCTGAGGGAACAGATGATGGGAGATCATTTACTGCCAAATTTAATAAAATAATCTGTGTAACAAAATAACCTGGCCCCTGTGATGAAGTCAGTGCCATCAGTTGTCACCCACTGGTTGAATCCCTGGCTTTACGGAGAGCCAAAGGGGAAGCAAAATGTAGAACAACATGAAGAATTTTAATGGTGGCAATTAGGCACAGTGACCAGCTGAGAGCCAGTGGAGGCTGCAGCCAATATCCGGCAGGCCCATTTTCAGCATGCCAATCTGGAGCCGGCCTAGGCTCGGCCCTGTTTGTTGTGAGGGCTGCGAGGGCCTGGCACTCGGAAGGCGACTGGGCTGGGATATCCTCTCGGTACCATAGCTTAACATCGGGCACACTGTTGACAGGAGGTGGGGTGGGGAGGAGGTACCATCTGGAATTGATGCTTTGGTGGTTTTAAGCTTGGCTTGTTAATTGTGATTGCTTTTTAGAGACCAGCATAAGTTGCCTGATAACACATATTTATAGTTGTATCATCATTTTGAAAATTATTGTTGAAATTTAAGATCCACACTTAATCAAAATAAGCTCTATACAAGATTGAATTACTTAGGCATGCCTATTTTCCTCAGATCTGTCAGATTCCACACTGTCTTACACTGAAACGGAGGCTGCCATCTCGCCAAACGTCACCCAAGGGGAATTCTCAGGTGAGTCTGCTTATTTAAGATATTTAGGCTTTGAAATTTAGATTTGAGCTTAACCTCTGTGTTAATTAGATTTTTTTGGAATGTTCATGTTAGTGTGGCTTGTAATACAGTTCTCCGACTTGTTGCTGTTTTTCAGTCCATGAGAGCTTCTGTGGTAATATCTTTGTTCAAACAAAAGCTACATGCCTTTAATGGTGAACTTGCACCAGATATTTACTCTTTTTTTTTCTTCTGCAAGAGGGAGCAATGTTATGCATGTTTTTTTCCTGTTGAGGTATTATAAGTTTACAAACATCCTTTTTTTTATCATATGTGTTCTGAAACATTATTCCATGTTCCAGGAATGGAGACAGGTCACAATTACCAATCAAAATTGGGTGCCACTATTCCATAGACATACTGTACAGTGGCCCTAAAAAGTACTTGGTCAATTAAACTTTATACATCCACTAAAAATCACATTGACACCATTTGGCTAAAAGTAATTTGAATGATGAAAGTAAAGTTAATTAAAAAAAAAAAAAGTCATTAGCATAATTTGTTTGCAGATCCCACTTGGTCTGATATTTTGTATTTAATGAAATTACATTCAAACATTTTTAAGTGTGTCAAAAAGTGTCCAGATTTGAGGCTACTGTAGTTTTGTTTTCAGGGCCAAATCAGTTTTAAGGGCCAGGAAGGAGTTAAGTGCTGTGAAAAAATCTGAAAGGTGTAGAAAACTTCTAAACATACCATCTGCTGTCTTAAGCTGTACGGGTTCCCATGGAGTGCATTTGGATAAATGAGCAAACTTTGCAGGTAATTTGGTTTTTATGTTGTGCTTTGCTCCTCCTCATTAAAGGCCATTAGGAGCAGAGAGAGTGCGGTGGAGATAAAGCTCTCATTGTGAGCTCAGCAAGAGGTTCAGTGGGCCGTGTTGGCTGGCCATAGAGCCTGCCTCCCCTCCTCTGTTTTCCTTGAGAAATATTTGAGTGGGATCAAACTGTAATAAGATCCAAGCTCACAGGGACACACACACTCGAGCACACAGTCACGTTATACGCACTGGCCGATCGTGCACACATGCCACACACACAAAAGGAAAAATCCGAAGACACATGCTCACACACAAACACACATATCAGAGCATGATACCCACACACATTCACTCACCCACACGCACACTCACAAAGCTTTTACAACTCTATCTTAACAGAAAGCGAAGGGTGGGCTAGGAGAGAGTTTTTTTTTGTTCCTGTGAAAGGGCCACACCAAGAGTAGAGGAGAAACGGTCCTATCCTGTCTCATGATTTGAGACAAAACACTCTCCTTTCATGGTATGAAATCAACATGCTTCTCCCATAAAACTGAAGCCACACTGTGCATGTGTAGGATCGTGGCCGAAAGAGAAAGGCTAAGGTCTTGTTTTCCACAGCTAGAAATAGCATTCAAAGAGAGAGCAGGTCTTTCCACCCCTTTCCCAGAAGGAGCTACCTCAGCTTGTGGCTTCATGCAAACCCCCCTCTTTACATTCATGCACCCTGTCACCACCACTACACAGGCTGGCGACACTCCCTGTGCAAACAAATCATGTTTAAAGTGCTTACTGAGATTTTGCTCTGTACTGGGTCTGTGAGAACTGTGACTTGCATTTAGTTACATAATAATGCCATTTTTAGTATGCATGCAGGATTTAGTTTGCGTGTTACATTTTAGCTAGAAAAGTTTATTATTTTCCTATGTTGGATTAGGGAAGTGGGCTCAGACATGTATAGCATGTATCAAACTGTAAATGTGAAGTGGAAGGGAAGTTCTTGCTTAAAAAACAGCTTAGACAAATTTCAATGCTATATTAGGCTGGATTGGTGTTGGTTTAGCTGGTGGGCCAACATAGTAAAGGTGAACATGTAAATCAAATAAATAATCAAGGTTATTAACTAATTAACTAATCATGAAAGTCTCAATTACAGCATTCCTTTTAGGTCTACTGAAGTTATTGCTGTGTTATCCATCAGTACCTAGTACTTTTTCATTTAAAAATGCATATATTTTGCTAAGTTTACACCTTTCATCCACACTGGAATGAGGTTTTTCTGCACCGAAAACAGAGACTTTCAAAAATGTTCTCCATTACCACATCCTTTGAATAACGATAATGTTTGCAAACTGACAACGGAGTTCTCAAACGAAAGCAGATTAGTGTGGACGTGGCTTAAGGCGGCGAATGTGAAGTTGATCGTTTAGGCGCTGTCTTAATTTACTGATGGACAAAACAGCAATAAAGTCATTCAGGGAAAGTTCTCAGTTTGTTTCGGATGTGTAGCCTACATAAAGTAGATGACATACAGTTGCCCCACAGAAAGAAAAAAAAAAGGATTTTAATGTAAATTATATTTATCAAAATCACAATATCAAAGAGAAAATAATCTGCAATTATAAACTTATTTTGAACAATTATGAACAATTATGTCATAATCATGCAGCCCTACAACATAGCGATGCGGTTCACCAGCAAAGCTTAGCTGGTTAAACTAGTTAAGATCCCAAAAACACACATGCTGTTTTTTTCTGCTGGACTTAAAATATTTTGATGCAAAGCATTGAATTGACACTTCTACAAAAATGTTCAGTAGTTAGTCCCGTGCTCTCCATTCTATGGAGCTTAAATTGTTGATACACATTGCTGAATTCCACACAAGTTCCACAGAATTCCATAAGCAATCCTCTCCTAATACAAATCAACCTACCCCTATATCACTCTCCAGCACGCAACCCGTAAAGAAGAAAATAGAAAGAAACGATCAATCTAACAGCGTGCAAACATGTGGCCATCCACCCACCCCTGAGTCCCTTATCCCCAACCCACCCACATGCAGGAAATAGTAAAGCTCTTAAAAGTGAGGCCAGGGGGGCCAAAGGTGGGAGGGAAGCAGATTTTTGCCCCCTAGGTGGGTGTAACTCTTGCTCCGAACACTCGTCCACTCTGTCTGACAATAGCAACAAAACACATCTCAACGAGCCTGATGAAAAGTCTCTGCCGCCCAAGGGCTAGATTTTAGAAAACTTGCCGTGGTCGGAAAATAAGGTCTATGGACGCCTGAGATCTAGGGCTATGTCTGTTTTACATCTTTGGTGCCCTGCAGCCTCAATGAGTTTGTTCTAAGCACACTGTATTAGGATTTTCAGCTTACCCTTTATTGCATTTCCGTAATCTCCCCCTGAATGTATTTAGTATTTGGTCTGCGTCAGCTATTGTGAGATCGCATACTGGAATCCGGGCGAATATTTGTGTTTCTTCGAGTTTGTGTTTGCACACGCCTCTGTGATGTATGTGCACTCCTGTGTGTTTGGGTACATCTCTTTCTGTTTGTGTTGTCTGTATCTGGATGTCTAGCTTTCTGTTTCGTGTGCTGGAATTGGCCATCGCATTTTCTTTAAAAGAAACAGTGTTTGTCAGATTGTGTTTACACTATTGCTATTGATTAAGTTTCCAGTATGTTGTCAAAGCATGTGCTACATGTGTGTCTCTAAAAGTGTGCATGTGTGTGTTCGCAGTCACATTCTGTATCTGTGACTGGGTTGTAATTCAGCCCACCTGTTTCCTCGCTCCTTGTTGTGGCCGTGTGAAGATCAGAATTATGCCCTTTGAAGTAGGCCTTATTGCTTCCTGTATAACTGCATGCATGTGAGTTTGTGTTTCCTCCCAGTATTGGGGTTTTTGTGATCTTGGTGGTTCACAAACCCCTGTATTCAAGAGGTGGTCTCCTCATCGCCAGTGCTTGATGTTGACTGAGCATCTAGGCCTTTTGATCAACACTGAGACCTTGATGCAAGCCATACTACTGTCTGCAGAACAGTAGAATTGTTTTTCTAGTAATTATTATCACTCTGTGATGAGGTATCTGACAGATGTTGAGTGAAAGGCCGGCAGGGGCAAGAAAACTAGTGGCTGTTTACAAATTATTATCAGACCAGCCATAGATGTGCTACAGCTGAGATGCACCCTGGTAAGACCACTGGAATTTGTCACCAGATGTGAAAAAGGAAGCAAATCTAAACTGTTTACATGCGTGCAACCATCTTCCGAGACGTCATAATCGGCAAACAGAGTGAGATTGAGTTGTGTCATCACTCTGTGAGAGACCCTGGATCCCTCTCAGGAATCCCACGGTGCCATTGTGTGCATATGTTTTTTATATCTCCACTCTTCCTGGTTTTCCTTGAGAATGTTTAGAATAGAATACTAGCTTTCTACTTACTCAGTACTGTGCAGTATACACTGTATACTGCCTACTTTTTAAAAGAAAATAGTATGTGAAACAGAATACATTATCTAGTGATAAGCACTTCAATCCTTAGTTTGCTACAGTTGTCACATGTTGTCATCATGTTGCATGTCTAATTCAGATAGTATGTCTATATGCACTTAAAAGTTTTCAAATGGGCTAAAACAATAATAAAACGCTTTAATCCGACTGAAATGGTATCAGTCCGATTTTTGCGAAGTGGGACAGACCTAGATAATGCAATTGTAGCTCGACTTCATCCAGCATGTAATTGAACCACACTTGGCCCCAGCATTGTACACTTGCTCCTATAAACAGATGTGGCATGCGGCGTACATTTAACTCTGCATATTACACTTGTGTCATGTATACTTGGACAGACAGATAACTCTACCTTAACTACGCAACAGACCACTGTAGCTTGATTATATCTGTGCATGAAAATGTAGTGAATGAGTGGCATCATGTTATCCTCTTGGAAATTAAAATGTTTATTTGGTTGTATGCTATTCTGAAAATCTTTGGAAAACTGGTGGGAAGGCAGATGGTTGTGGGTAGATGGAAGGATTTTGGAGTGCCATTCTGGAATAAGGAGGAGGAGGAATGGCATGGTCAGGTTGTTTGGTGTTCTGTAATTTTTTTCTTGGTGCTTTGTGATATTTACACTGCTTTTATTGAGCAGACCACAGCCTTGCTGCCATCTATTTGAGGTCTATCAGTGCTGTATGTTTTAACAATATAAATGAATGACAGCCTCATTCAACCTGTAGTGGACTTTACCAAACTGATAAGCATTGTAACTGTAAATTGAAGCCAGTGAGAAGTTAAGTATGAAAGGCATTGATTTCCATGATTCTCAGTGGCAAACTGAACAAAACGGGTAGCATTGCTAGCACAAGGAGCCATTGGTTAATCACAGTATTGATAGGACAACTTTCTGTCTTTGTTTTCATAAAAATGCCATCTTTGTTGTCATACTTGTGCCAGTGTGTGTTTTGTTTTGCTGATAGTCTGATATAAGTGTATTCACACACTCACGTTCTCACTAAATCGTACAGACACAACCAAGCATGGCTTTTTTTGATAAACTGGCATCACTAAATACATGCCAGTCGGCGCTTAGGTCTGACCTCATTCCTGAAGTGCATGGCAAGGACTCCTGGAATTGCATGGCACAATTAAGTGAGTAATCAAGCATGTGATGGCATGCTGATTACCACTGATTTGATTGCATCCATAGATTTTCAACAGCCTTAAAAGGCATGTGATGTCTGTCCCTCAATTTGAATTTATTAGCTTGTCCACAGACGTCTGAAAATAGCTGGACAGTATTTTGAATTTTTTTTTTTTGCTGTCAAGGCCTAAATCATTCCTATTTGGTACACTCTGGGCTATTATAAATGAAAATTAATGTCACTTATTTACTCACCCTTATTTCGTTATAAACCTCTATGAATTTCTTTGTTCCATAAAGCAAAAAAGGAGACATTTTGAAGAATTTTCACATTGCTCTTATACATGCAATTAAAGCATACACTGACCAGGGACTGTAAAAAAATAATTAAAAAAAACCCCACCATAAATGGACAATAAAGTAATATTTACACTTCATTCCATGTCTTCTGAAGCCATACAGTACAATGGCTTTGTATGAGTAACAGATCGAAAATAAAAATGTTATTCACAGGAGATCTTCCCTTTTGCTGTAGCTATCAAATCTTATTAGAACTTCCGCGTATTCAAACTTCGAATGCCTTTGAAAGACATGAGGGTGAGTAAATTACAACTTTTTCATTTTGGGTGAACTATCCCTTTAAGCCTCTGAACCTGAGCAAGATCATAATGAAAACATTGACATTTTGTATGCAATGTGAAGGCTGTACTAAACTGCATTTTCTCCATTGCTAAGGAAATCTGTGATGGTCGGAATGACATCAACTGGATTACATCATGGACAGCAGAACATGAATGATGAATTATATAACTTAAAGAGCCTAAACAGCTCTGCAGTGGAACTGTTTGAATTTTAGCCATCCTTTCCATTCTTTTTTAAAATTCATGCCAGTCTATATTATTCAAGTATGACAGAAAGACAGAACAGCCCCACATACACATCCTACCCTGCCTCTACATCAAAGTCTATATGTTACCTTGCTAGTGAAAAATAAGCCTCAGTGGGGTAGACAGTGAGGCCTTATCGGTGCGGGGGCCACCCTTTTGCTCTCCCCCCTTATATTCCCTCACCTCAATGAGCCTTATATCTCTCTCCCCCAGTCTCTCTTTCCCTCCTTTACCCCCTCTCCCCCATTCCCGTTGCCTGACACAGGGCCTCAGGTTTCCACCGCAGTCCCAGAGCCTGCCCACACTCCCCCAGGGCTCCGAGTGCTCCAGGATACGGGATGTGGAAATAATGTGACTGGAGTACTTCCACCCTGCCTCCAGAAAATGAGGTTCTGCGGATTGTTTATTTGAGGGGAAGGAGGCCTCAGTCAAACATCCTGTTTTAAAAAGCTTGCCTGGGTTTTGTAGCACAGGGGCTGCTCAACTGCCCCTTTGACGGCAGGGGGAAGCTGAGGAATGTTAAAGAAAAGGCCAGTGGCCTGGAGGTGATGGGTTAGAATGTGTGTTTACAGTATATGCATGTGTGAGAGAGTATGTGTGTCTGTGTGGCATATTTTGTTGATTTGTGGCATTGATTTCAGTTTTATTTTGACTGAGAGATGCAGAGCATGCAAATAATAAATATATATTCCACAAACACAGGCAGTACTGTGCTGTCATGGCTATACCATACGGCTCTCCTTGAGTGTGTGTTCCTGTCCTGAATGACTGGCTTCCTCTTCCCCTTGCATAACACACATAAACAAGGCACAAGACATGCTCATCAACCAATAGAGGACAGCTGAAATAGTCACACCTCTACTGTATGCCATAACAGATTCAGAAGAAATATATTTATCATCATGTTTTTATGTCTAAGTAGGATTGTATCATGTTTGTGTCTTTGTCTATGAGTTTACATGTGTGGGTGCTAGGGCTGGTGCACATTCATATTGATACAGATTTCCCGATTCGATTCACAAGCTCTCGATTGGATCCGATTCTGATTTCTATGGGTATATTTCATTTATAATGTCAAATGTTTCTTACATATGAAAGAAATTCTCTCTCAGGTTATGGTGTTAATTGTATTAAAGACTTTCTAACTATTATGAACTATATTAACTAAATATGAATGTAAAAAAATGTATTTTGCATAATTTCGTTCACATTTTAGCTTTTAATTTTTAAATGTACACATCCATGTATCCCATTAATAAATAGCTATGTCTTGAAATTATATATATATATATATATATATATATATATATATATATATATATATATATATATATATATATAATGTATGAATATACAGTATAGTTACAATGTTTAATTTTTACATGCATAATTTGTACTGTTTTCAAGTATCATTGATACTGTATGTAGAACAAGTGCTAAAACAGCAGTCTCTTTAAGAATTGTGGCAGTTCAGAGAGCGTCTCACAGAAGGGTTTTGGTTGAGCACATATTAACGAGAGTGGAGTTGCATGGCTTCTTTTCCGTATCCGTGCTATGTTTGATTAAAATTAAATGTCACTATTTTTTTTTTCATCAAAAACTGAACAGAAAGGGTATTAAATGAAACATTATTCAATGACAAATGGATTGCGTGGATCTCGTAGTTGGACGCATTACACTGAACGAGTCAAACCAAACATTTACTCTCAACCTGCAGTCAAGGATCTTGTAGCTGAACTTCTTCGCCAATATACTATTCAATAACTGGTGAGTGAAATCTGAAAATTTACCAGCCAGTGGCTAATCAGACATTTTTAGCTGCATAGCACAAAATTTTGTCACATATGTGTTTGACCAAACACGCATTGTAAAGGGTTGTCACATAGAGTAAAAGATCGATCTTGGGATTTAAGAATAAATATCGAAGATTGCGATGCATCGGAAAATCTATATTTTTATCCAGTCCTAGTGGGTGCATGCAACTTAAATCCCTTTATTTTTCAGGGATATTAGATTATAATTTTCCTTTTGGTCTTCTACACATTGTTTGTTATAAATATTTCAAGATTTGAAGCATTTTGGAAAGAGAGAGAGTGAGATGGAGCTTTTTTGGAAGAGCTCAGTAGTACACAAAATCAATATCAAGAATCACTATTTGGTTCATGGTTGGCAATTTGGTAGTAGCTCTATCTTGTAACTAGTGTGGCATTTGTTTCAGTCTGGCATATTTCGACCTCTTTTTGGCTAACTGAAATGTTGTTCATCAAGTACACTGTGTATTTGCTCTGAAAATAGGTCAGCAGACATCAACAGAAACTTTAAGGATGCCTGTTCAGTATTTATTTGTCCTCTAATGGCAGTAATATCAGGTGTTGAATGAACAGTAGCTTAAGATTGTTATATGCTTTATGTCCGCACAAGCATTAGTATGTACGTGCCAGAAGTGACATCATCATCCAATTTTTGTCACCTTGTACACTTTTGCATGTGGTGCATGAATCTCCTTAATCATTTACCAAAATCTGAAGGTACATCACCACACTGAGCTTGTTTAAAAAAAATGCAGTCCATTTGTACAGGTTAAACTAATCAGTTCCTAACTGACCCCACCCCCACCCATGGAAAATAATGATGCTTTGGGAAGGCTGGGGCAAGCCATCTCTCCTCTCCCTCCACCCAGCACGCCGCTGCGCCTGCCTGCCTCCTCCAATAGAGCCATTCATTCAGTCCAGGCCACGGGGTTAGGGAAACAAATAAAGAGGCAGCCATGCCATTAAAAATGTATGGAATGTCCAACTGTTAGTTTAGTTTCAGCGAGCCTCCTCTCAAGGCTGCGGAAGGGGGAATAAAACTGTGAGTGTCACTGTAAAAGCTTTTGCTGGTCTCAGCTGGCCCATGCCCAGGGGACCGGGCTGAAAAAGATGGCCGTAGTGGATGCAAAGGCTTTTTTATTTTCTGACCGGTTTCGGTGCCCCAGTAATTATAAATTCTAGAGCCTGGCACCAGGGGCGGACGGATCGTGATTTAGGCCTGCGGTTTGATTGCCTGGCTAAAATAAAGTGAAGAATGTTTTCCCCCCTTCCTCCCCAGAGGAACATTGACAGTTGTGCAGGGACCTATGGCAGTCAGTATTTTTAAAACTGGGAGAGCCAAAGCATTCCTCTGGCCTGCAGAAAGCACTGTGTGGATTAACTGCAGGGACCCATGGAGTCCAACATCCTTACGTTAACCTTCATTAAGAGCATGCATGGAGAAAACAGACACTGTGTGTGTTTTTGTATGTGTGGCACAATTAGGGTTGCAATGGTATGAGATTTTCACGGTACAATAACTGTCTCAGAAAATATCACGTTATACGGTATTACACATTTATTATTATCAGTTACAGTGACCCTTAAAGGAGTGAAAACAGAAGGGTTTGTTTTTTGGTTGAACAAACACTTTATTATAATTGAAACTTGAAACTATTTTTTTTTTAATGGAAGTATGTGTAAAAAAAAGTCTCCCTTTTGAAAATAAATAAGAAAGCTAACAGAATTATAATAATAGGTAGGTGCGCGACAGCACAGCCAGACTGCTCCTGTCTGTACCTTTAACTCAGTGGTTCTCAACTGGTTTTGCTTCAGGACCCAGATTTTACATTGGAAATCAAGTGGTGACCCACCATAGTAAAAATGTAATCTGTATTTAATGTACCCTGGGTCGCATTTCCTTTTATGTTGCATAGTTTTGTTCATGGTTTTCAAGTACAAGGACATGCATCAAGTGACATTATTTTTGTTGTTGACGTCAACAACAAAAGCTACAGGAATTTTCTCTCCCCCCTTTTAAAAATTGAAGAGCATATTTACTTATATGAGCCCATTATTATCCCATTTGTTTCCAAATTTCAAGCAGAACATACATATTACACAGGAGGAAGGCTCCTCATTACCATGGTTAGGTCAGTGTAACTAGTCTTAAATAATAGTAATAATAATAACTAATTATAGTATTTATGAAAAAATAAGTACTAGCTGAAACACATCTTGAAACTTTAGCTACTACTGCCACTGTTGATATTAAATGTGGTCTAATAGGTTCTACCTTTAGATTATTTCATATGAAACTATAAAAAAATTTCAAAATATAACTACTTACTTTTACTCATGTAAAATCATGAAACAATTTTGTAAAGTTGAAGCATAATGAAAAAAAGAAATGAGCGCATAGCACAGTGTTGCTCTTTTCCTCAGTGCTGTTTGGCATGTAAGGGCAGCCTACTGTTTGATGGGTTTGACTTGACTGCCTCCGTAACGCTTTAAATGTCTGCGCTCTGCGCTCTGACCCCAGCTTGGCTGGGATATGTGAAAAAAATTAATTCACTGTATATGTGCAAATGTGTAATGTGTGATAAATAAATAAAATTATAATTAATTAAACTAAAGTCTCACTAGAATTGAAATTGGTCACATCAGTTTTGAGGACTGCGTTCTGCAATATCGAGGGAAGCCCGGTTGTTGCGCACGCGCCAGAGAGAAGAGCATATCATGATCGCGAGCTGGTTCCGTTACACTCGCACGAAAGTGCAGTTGAGAAGCCTTTAGCCTTTGTGAGATTATCATTAAATCTGCCTCAGCAGTCCTAAATAGGCTATCACTTGGGCGGCCGCCGAAATAGCTTCAATGGGAGAACCATGGCATTGTTCTTTCCCTGCTGTCCGCGACCCAGTCCGAATAGACCTGCGACCCACCAGTTGAGAAACACTGCTTTAACTCACACACACACTCAGTTATGTCAGACACCCTCGCCTCGCTTCTCTCTGACATTTTCTCTGCTGCATGTGTGTGTGTGGCGCAAGTTGACAAGTCTGACAGGCAGACGAGGAGGAAAGGAGATGCGCATGTGCAGGTGAGATTCTCCGTCCGGTTGCATTTTTTTTTCTTAATAACGTAGATAAGCAAATGTACATGGTATGATAACAGTCAATTTTCATACTGTGGTATACCGTGAAACTGGTATACTGCTACAACCCTAGGCACAATGGAGCTCTAATGTTTAGAGATGTGCAAAACTACAACTACACTATTTTCGGTCATCTACCTGAATGACTAGTCAACTAAAGGAGATAAGGAAGCCCTGTATAAGTAAGCTGGTTTCGGGTTCACATGATCCTAGCATTGCATTTCTAAGGGGGGCTTTTACAGAAAACACATTCAAAAACAGCTTAACAGACGATCATAACAGAATGCAGGGGTCTCAAGACACATTTTTAATAGTTGGACTATTTTTAACTTGACTCAGCATTTTGAAAACTCAATGCTTTCTGTGGATGCAAAAACTGTTTAAAATGTGATGCAGTGCCAAGACACCCATCTGCATGTTTATAGCTATACTGGCAGCGACTTAAAGGGGATGAATTTAAAGATGCCATATTTCCGAGGGTTTTATCGTGCAAAATTGTCTTGTGACTAAAGCTCAACACGAGGCCAGCACACTATTTAAAACCCTGCCACTAAAATATCAAACCTAAAAATAAAGTATATGAAAAAGTCTAGAATAACTAGTCAACCTCACTAATTGATTAAATGGTTGTTCAACGACTAGTTAACCTTCGTGACACATCCCTACTAGTGTTTAAATGTTTCTTTCTGTATGACCAGAGCTTTTTTTTAAGTATAGTGTGAGTAATAATCTGATGTAATGTTTTTCACTGGATGCATTTGTCACAGTGCATTTGAGGTTCCTGTCTTTTTTATGTTTCATATGTCAATTTGGCTTTCTGTTTTTTCTTTCCACAAGTTTGACCAAACAAGCATGATCTGCGCTCCTTTTAGAAATGGGTGCTACAATCAAAAGGGTTGAAAGCAGTGCACACTTGTCAGACTAACTCATTTTGTCATCAGCACATTTTTGGATTTTTCCAGAGCACCATGGGGAGTGTTTTGTTTTTTTCCCCCTTGTGTTTGCTACCTGAAAATATGGAAATATTAATCAGACTAAACGAGTGGGATCCGTTTGTGAATCATCACAAGGAACTGAGCTCACAAGGGGGAATTCAGTTGTACCCTCACAAAAGACAGATCCTTGTACTAAACTACGAAGACGTAGGGTGCTTTCACACTTGGTTCGATTACTTGGGCCGAACCCAAGTTCGTTTCCTCCTTCCTCCCCCTGCTTCTTCTGGTCTCTGTTCACATCATATTATTTGGGTTCGAACCACGGTCTGATTACATCATCAACGTGAGTACAAGTGGCAGCTGTTTATCACTGTAAATGGGTAACAACTATGGAAGAAATCAGCTTCAATGTGTTATTAAAGTATTTGAATGTTTGGATTTACCACCAAACCTTTACATGCACAGATATGTAAGTGCAGCGTAGTTCTAGCGGGAAGACTAGCAACTGTACATCATCGCACCATTAGCTAGAACTCCTAGCCAATCACATGTAAGCCATTGCTTTATAAGTTTGCTCACAATCTATCACATTGCTGTTTCAGTGTGCTAACGCGGCAACCTCCATCACCCCACCACCACAATTCGAGTCCCGTCCTGCACGGTGGTTGGCTCCTTGCCCCTGCCTCCTATCTCCGGCAGGATATGACAGTTCAGAGTACAACTTCTTCGGACCGCCAGACGGGGCTTACGCCAAAGAGAGACATTACATTTCTGTTTTATATTCATCAAATAAATGTCATCTTAAATTTCACTCAAGTCTGCGAGTCTTCCTGATAGAACGACACTTATGTTTGTCTCTCGGATGCATTTAATGTGTCATGATGTGGAAAATGTTAGCGTTTGTCTGCCGTGAGCCTGCGAATGTGTTGTAAGAGATGTGAAGAATGTGAGCTGCTCTCTGAAGGGGATTTATTTGGAGACAAGCAGGTATGAGAAATGCATTATACCATAATAATTGTGATCGGGAGCCTGCAAAGATGCAAATTATACGTCATCACAAATGGTTCACTTCCGCGATTTGGTACTATTGCGTTCATATCAGCAGTGAACTGTATTGGAGTTCACATGAACCGTACCCCAGACCACCTTTTCAAGCGGACCCAGGTGCAGTACGCAGGTGTGCACCAGGATTCGGAAAACAGCGTTCACATCATCTAAACGAACCAAACTTTGACGACATTCGAACTCAGGTGTGCACCAAGAGTGCTAGTGTGAAAGCACCCTTAAGGCCTTTGCACACCAGAGGTGACGCGATATTGCAAAATGCAGACAAATGGTCCTTTCAGATTAAAAGCGTGGCGAATGATCGCCGTTAGCACATTCACGCCTTTACAATAGGTGCCGCTAATCAACAAGCAATTTTACCCCGGTACGGAAGGTGGTGCAAAGCATCTTTCAGCTGGTGTTCCCTCCGCCCATCATGGATGAGAAGAAGAACATCTCAGTATGAAAGACAAAGTTCTCTAGCGAGCTGATTGAAAAAATAAAGCACATTTTCTACAAGCTGCAGCAGATGACGAGTTTGTTGTTGATTTGCTCAACGAGAAAGAAACCTTCATGCCACTTTCACACACTATTTAAATTCACCTGAAGAACAAGTTAACTGATCATGTATAGGCTGTATCAGGAGCGTCATGCACTTGTTTTTTGGAGGGGGCACCAAGGTCAGCCTAAACTATAGATGTGTGAATAAAGATTTTTGCCACATAAATAACCATTTAATTTAATTATCGAAGATAAAAATTTGTTTTTGGAATTTCAAATGAACCATTCAAAATCCACTTGGCTCACAAATCTAAGGGGGCACATTTCCCCTCAGTCTAAATGGGCATGATGCCTCTGGGCTGTACCACAGTCTGAGGGGTGATTAGAAAGTATCGAGTGTGAAAATAATATTAACTTTAAAACAAATGTTATCAGTTGGAACAAGATTATATCTTATTGCCATGTACAGTACATCTACCTGTGTTATTTGCATTTGTTCAAAAATCTGCATGTTGCGAGTTAAATGCATTAAATAAAATGCAAAGGCAAAAATGCAGCAATATGAAATACATTATGAAGACAATCTACGTAAGATCAGAAGGTTTTTTTTAATAGGATGCAAGGCAGTGATGCAGCAATGTTAAGCCATATTTATTTATTTATTTTTTTCAGTTTTTAACACATCCTCAATGATGTCTAGTGCATTCAAGCTATACATTATTTTTTTTACCAGCTCATGTTTTCCCTGAGAGTCAAACCCACAACCTTGGTGTTGCTAGCGGCACAGTCTACCAGGAATAAAATTGCACAGTTGTTGCAATATAGTCAACTCCTTCTAGTAACTAAAGAAGAAGCTGTCTGTTTTTCTTTGCATTTAAGAGCCCTTGATCCCCACGCTAATGACTCCAAAACAGATAAGGAAAAGAGACACAGAGGTAGAGAGAGAGACAGGCCTGGCGATCAAACTGCAATCACTCACTCTTTCACTCACTTAGCCGCAGCGCATTCTCTGATCTGATTAGTGGTATGACGAAACACACTGTACCTGTTTTAGTTTGCCCTGTTGGTCAATCTAAGCATGGAACAAAAGACTCCCTCAGAGACACAAAACGGGATTTGTGCGCACCAGAGAGCAAGAGGAACATTAAGTTGATCCACACTAGCTTGACCTTTTCTATATGTCCAGAGTTTGGTCTCTCTTACTAAATGCAATTACAGCCCTCAATAGGGAGTTTGTGCCATACCTCAGTGGCCCTTATTGAGGATTTTGAAAACCCACAGCAAACAGGTCTATTAACTTCTGCTTATTGTGGTGTACTGCAGAGTTTCGAGTGGTTTTCTGATGAAAAATGTGTCTGTGTCTATTAAAGTATGTGGTTGTGGTGTGCTTCAAGGTTCTTTCACCAGACCTACTGGCTTCTGTTTTTTTTTTTTTTTTTTTTTTTTAGTTAACCTTTGACTAAAATGCAAATTGCCAGGTCCTAAAATTATAATTTGGTTCTTTTGATTTTGGAGTATGAAAAATGAGAAAAAAATAAAAAATAAAATATATACATATATATATATATATATATATATATATATATATATATATATATATATATGGAAAAAAAATTATGGTCATAGATGTAGTTTATATTTTCTTTATGGAAAATATAATTATATATATAATTTTTCTTTTTTTTTTTTCTGTATTTATTTGAGGTTAAATGAGTCTAGGACATTGTTTGACCTGTTTCATGAGCATCACCCAAGTACACACATTTTCACGTGCATAACTCAGAAAACAGTTCTGCTTGTGGATATCTAGTTAACTTGATACTAGTTGTATCTTGATACTAGTGCCTCAAACTTTCAAAGTGCCTCAAACTTTCAAAGATTTGATGCCACTAACTTTGCAAACTTTGCAAATCCAGTGATATTTCATCCTCAAAGGCACTCTTGGCTTCCAGGAAGACAGATAAAAAAAAACCATCTGTGTCTTAACTCCAGAAAGTTGTCTAAAGCCAGCCAATCAGATTAGAGCTTGCCAGATTCACTGTCCGGTTTTGTGTGCAATATGGATCAGATGGTCAGTGAGCGGACTGTGGGTGGTACAGTACATCGGCTTGCCATCTGAGTCTGAGACTAGTCTCGTTTAGTCTTTTCTCTATCTGACAGGCTTTCCTAATGCGAACCTTCTACTCTCTCTCCATCTATGTTGACAGGCCTGAGGTACCAGAACTGCTAGCTCCTGCATTTTTAATGGGCGAACATAAACAATTTACTTTGTTTTAGAAAGCAGTTGTGTAGCTACCCCATGTGAGTGCGGCTTCAACCTTTTGTGACTGAAACAGAATGCGAAGACGGCTTGGCTCCTGTCACGATGCATTCACTTGAGTGTTTATGATCTACTGGACCAATCAATATCAGGCCATCGTCTGAGCTGAGAGTGTGTCCATCACCTTGCAGACGTGCTGTATCCAAATACATAGCTTTCCCTTAAGTTAACCTGACCTCAGGAACTGTCTGAAATGCTAGCGTGGCTCCCACTCTGAAACTGTACCTGCTGTGTAACGTTCAGCTGTCAGAGCCCATTTCCCCATTAATGTACAGCAGCTTGATATCTTTTATGACAGCAACAGTTGTGGGGAACTCCAGTTCTCTTTGATAAATTACACTTAATAGATAATAATCACTTGAATAATAGTTTATCTTTGTTTTCTTATCTTTATTCCTTGGATGATCATTGTTAAAAGGTGTCAGTTTTTATAGCATGATGTAACCTAAAGTTCTGTCATCATTTACCCACCCTCATGCAGTTCCAAAGCCGTATGACATACTTTCTGTTGTTGATGCTGCTATGTTTTCCATACAAGAAAGTGTATGGTGACCGAGGCTGTCAGTCCCTAACACTAAGCCTAACATAATTTTGTGTTCCGCATAATAAATAAAGTCATTTTGAACAACATGACAGTGAGTAAATTACAGAATTTTCATTTTTAAGTGTACTATCCCTTTTAAAGATCTGGGATGGTAACCGAAAGGTTGAAGGTTCAAACACTAGATTGTCACATGTAAAAAGTGTACTGCACATTGCTTTGGATAAATGTGTCAACTAAATGACAAATGAGTAATTAGTGAAAGGGTCTCAAAGTTCGTTGAATTTTTATGGCTTACACTATTGACATTTTCATGGCTTCTTAGATACATTGCAGAATCTGCCTTTAGTTCAGCCTGCTGAAACCGAAAATCTTTCCCATGTTTCCCTAATAGAAGCAGCAGCCGTTTGGTGTTGAGAGGGAGCTGTAGATAGTCTGTATTTCTGGGAGTTTGTCCTTCACACTGCCCTGTCTGTTCTCATGGTAAAGGAATTCAGTTTGGATCCCCCAGTCCTTCTGGCTAAGTTTTGCCTGTGGAGATCAGTACACAGGTCTGTGGGTCTTCACACCACTTGATTGTGCTGTGGAAATCACTGCAGAGGCCCACCGATCTGACCCAGGGAGACTGCATACTTGTTCATGAGTTGCTCTGGACTCAGATTGCCCATGTGTTAAAATGTCAACACTAGTGAGTTTGTTCTGCATTTTTTGAAGCTATAGAGGGAACTAGAAGATAAAAAGCCACACGTGCCCCCTAAGAGCTCCCCAGAAGCAATAATAATTAAATTGCAAAAGTGTTGTATGTTTAAAAAGAGTAATGGACCCTTTTCACATTTCCAGGTTTGGAACGCAAAAATAAACTGTAGTGTGTAAAGTTCTATATCAGTGAATGGGAGACCACAGCAAATTAAATTTTTGCTTTCCCTTTCGCTACAAAAGCAAAAGAAAAAATCTGCTATTTTCCACGACTTCAAAAGAGGAAAGAAATGGAGTAAGAAATAAGATGGATTTCGAAGAAGAGAGAAAGATGCCAAATTTACTGTCACTTCTTCATCAGATGTATTTGAAATCCCATCACATTATAATTGTAAAAATGGAAAATATTAAAACATTTGCTAGATAAGGAATAAACATGTCATCACAGTCTGTGAAAAGGGTCCATTCACATGTCCAAATCAGTCCAATCTAGTCTCACCTTTTGCAGATAATTTGATTTATAGGAAGAGCTTACCCAGAACCATTGTTTTAAACTCATTGTTTTTCCCCATGGAACACAAAATGAGTGGACCCACTTTATATTAGGTGTCTTTAACTACAATGTATTTAAACATTGATACAATGAACTTATTATGTACATACGCATTGTACTTGTATTTAAAGTACATGCATTTAATTACATCTGTAGTTACACTGTTTACCTTAACCCTAACCCTAAACCCTAACCAGTACCCCTAAACCTAACCCTACCCCAATCCTTACCCTAAACCCTAACACCTACTCCTAACCCTACTCCAAAACCTACCCATACCTCAACCTTAGGAGCAGCAAATGTGAATCTTGTGAGAATTTTGCAGAACAGAATTTAGTTACACAATAAGTACATTGTATTGTATGTATTTTAATTTTAGTAAATAGTAGTTAAAGACACCAAATATAAAGTGGGTCCAAATGAGTTATTATGTAAAATGACCAAGCTCCTCTTGTCCATACAAAGAAAGTACACGCATCAATGGCTATGCAGTATTTGCTTGGTTTATTTTAAAAATAATTTATTTAGATTTTAACTCGAGGCCCACTCACACTCTAAACAAAAATCTATACCAGTGAGATAAAGCATCATAATTTAGTAATAATCATGGTTTCTCTCTAAAACACTTATATAATTCTAATAATATCTAGACACCAAGTAAATCTACCATTTAAGGCATCAAGTAAGCCAGAGCCACTACTGATGCCCTCTGAAAAATAGAAGTGCATGACGCTTGAATATGTTTCTCTCTTCATTGATTTATTAACTCTGTTTGTCGGTCAGCATTAATGCTATAGTTCCTTCTCACAGAAATGAAAGAGAGAGAGGGAGAACAAGTTGCTGTAATTTCTATGTTGTTGTATTTCTCTCAACATGATTCCATTGCTTTCACTTCTGACTGTATATTGTCTCACCACTTTACGGCCTTACAATGGCAACAAGGAGCCTGTGAAAATACTAAAAACTCACCAATGTAATGAAGTAAGCGAAAGAATGGAAAAGAGAGAGAGGGTCAAAGAGAAGGAAACTCATCTGTGTGAGAGTGCAGCCCCAGTTAGTGCGTCTGGCTGATAAAGCAGTCTTTGATGGCGGAGATAGCACAGACGCCAGCCTAAATGTGGCCCGTTAGTGTGTTATAAGTTGTGCTGTAGTGATAGTTGTCTAAAAAATCAGAGCCATACCAAAGAGAAGCAGGAGGGAGGGAGATACGTCGGCATTGTTTATTGTTTCACTTTTTTTCCCTGGTCCAGGCAACCGTAATTTCATAGAATTGCTTTTCTCTCTGACCTCAGTACAAAGAATAATGCCCAGGCCTGTCAAGACTGGCGTCAAAAGATGAATTCTGTCCACCATAAAACTTCACTGTACTCTCTCTCTCAGTTTCTTCTGCTCACATAAACACTCTCTGTCTTTCTCCCCCTCTGCCTGTCAGCCCAGTGGTACAGTCTAATAGCTGGAGGGAATCTAATCCTTGGCACAGGATAAGAGATTTAGACTCCCACTCTGTTCCTTCCCTCTCTCTCTCTC
Source organism: Myxocyprinus asiaticus (assembly GCF_019703515.2). Lineage (NCBI taxonomy): Eukaryota > Metazoa > Chordata > Actinopteri > Cypriniformes > Catostomidae > Myxocyprinus > Myxocyprinus asiaticus. The sequence continues at coordinate 25,858,818 of NC_059361.1, read as the reverse complement.
TCTCTCTCTCTCTCTCTCTCTCTCTCTCGCTTGCTTGCTCGCTCACAGTTCAGTTCAATTCAAGAAAGCCTCACTGCCATGTATGTTAGGATCACATTATTTCCAAAGCAACATTGTCTCTCTCTCTCTCTCTCTCTCTCTCTCTCTCTCTCTCTCTCTCTCTCTCTCTCTCTCTCCCTCTCTGGTTAAAGGGTCTGGCAGGAGTGCTGTGGAGGAATGAGTTCATCTTTTCAGAATTCCCTGGATTGGAGGGGATGAAAAAGACAGAGATGTGGGCCTGTAGTTTGGTGGGAAGAGATGACAAGCTGCTGTTTTTTATGTCTCTCTTGCTCTGGATCTCCCCTATGGACATGTGTGTTTACCCCAAAGCTGTTCTTTTCTCTCCGTTCTTTTCTCATTCCTGCATGGTGCTTTTAAAAGCATTTGTGGATAATCACATAGTATTGCCATAGAAATCAACTTCCTTTTGTGTACTTAATTACCCCAACTTACCCCCAAATTAATTTTTTGATGGGGTGTGTATGCAAGTAGATCCTCCACTTATGTCTGTGTGACTGTCTGTCTGTCTCAAAATCTCCTTTTTTCAAAATTGTTCCACCTCACATGAAGTCGCGCTTGTGTGCAGCCACGAAAATGTAACGCGAGTCATTGTTTGAAATAGAATATGATCAATGTACGGTCCACATTTTGTCATGCATAATTCATATTCTACCATTCCTGTTTTCTTTGCTTGTAATGCACCTCTTTCTCAGGTCTGAACACAAAGTTCACAGTTCATGCAAACTTGTTGCTTAATGTCACTTAAACAGGCTCCTAAATGGGCTTCTTTTTGAATGAGTAGAGAGATCAGATGAGGTGAAGTTATTTTACCTTAAAGGGGATAGTTCACCCCAAAATTTACTTGAACTATGACTTTCTTTCTTCTGTGGAACACAAAAGGAAATGTTAGATGAAATGACAGCCTCATTTACCATTAACTTTCTTTGTTTGAAAAAAAGATTGACATTCTGCCAAGAAAGTCACACAGGTTTTAAACAACACCTAACATGCTAAAACAGCATGCAGTACTTGAGTTAAAAACAAAAGACTCAGAACAATAACAGTAATATTATAAAAGGCATAATTCCTTGTTTATTTAAGGTCGGTTTAAAATTGCTAATATAAATGGCACATCTTTTGAATTCGGCAACAATTTGCACTGTTCCATGGCAACCGTAAACAACTGTTTCGCATTGTGCCAAACAACAGCCCTTAATAGCAAGTTCATCCTCGTCTTGACTTGTTTGGGAATTGTCCTGGTTTAAATTTGAGCATTACCCAGGTTTCTTTGTCACACTTGAAAATAATATTAAGCAGTCCTGCCCACTGATAGCCACACAAAGTAGGCTATACCATCATTCCACCCAGCCCTAAATAGAGTGTTTTTGTTTTTTGTTTTTTGTAATGGAAATGTGGCAGTCTGGCCTGAGAACGGGCTGTGAAATGCATGTTTACCTTACTGATTGTGTAGAACGTCCACCAGAGCATTATGCACAAGCCCTGAAATTCAAAGGAAATACCTTTCTGGCTGTCTAGCTGACTGTGTGTGCACGTTTTGTGCATTTTGTGCTTTGTAAAAGGAGTTGCTCTTTGTCTGAAAACAAAATGGAGACTAAATCAAAGACTTTAGACCTCTGATAAAGTAACCTTTAGTCTCACAGCCTCCTTCTTAAGCTCTTACTTTGTGAGTCAATACGGCCTTCGCTGCTGTTTGATCTCAGCTCCCTGTGCCCCTTGTTTGCTTAGCTTTGAGCGATTTACTACTCTAATATAATCTTGACCTCAAGCAACTGTTCTCGTCTCTCATACGCTAATGCATTTTCGACAAATTTTGCACCTGTGGGCTGTTTGCATACTGTGAAATGACACACACACTTGAACTGTCACCAGAGCTACTCGCTGGTTGGTGAAGGCCGATACCACGAAGGAACAACTCCAGAAATGTAATTCCAACCCCATAGTTTTCATTCAATAGGGCATATGTGCAGCAAGGCAGTGTGTCTGTGAAGCTTTGTGTTTTTCTGCCATTCTGGCTGAGCTCTGGAAGAGATTAGACCAGAGAGTGAAATTAACCATGGCTCTGGGCAAAAATGCCACCAAACGTGACAAAATTGCCCCAGATATTTAAAATGTAGTGGCAAAAATGCCCCTGTAGTTTTGTTATTTAATATTTAATACATTTCATTATACTGTATTATTTTCTTCTAGGCCTATCTATTTATGAGTTCAGTGCCTCTGCAGACACTGACCATGTTTACATGCATTTAAGAAAACGGTTTATTCAAGGGTTTTTGCAGAAAGTGGCATTCTGAAACATCATGTAAATGAGAACTCCAATGTCCTTATGCCGCTTAAGGGATTTAGAGAAAGCGGTTTAACACACCCAGGTTTCTCCTCGAGAACGCAGCTTAATGCGGCCATGTAAACACATCAGAGTACAGTGGGAAAAGCACATACACTATAAACTATACCCATTTATACAAGGCAATAGAAAACATTGATGGTCCCTCACATATATGCACTCTTACATTGGGGTAATCCTGTAAGAGGTAAACCCTATTATTACAGCGCAATTCTGCTGCATGTCGTGATGCAAAGTTGAGAAAACAAACACAACAACAACTCTGGAATATCTGGAAATAAAGCAAAGCAAAGGAGAATAAAGTAGCAAAGTCTTCTTTGGATGCCATGGTTGTTATTTACACAAGCGTCGCGGGGAAATTATATTGCTGTGGAGAAAGCTGCTTACTGACCGAGACACATGTATACGGGAGTAAAGAGTACAGCGCATGTAAACCGGTACGATGCTTTCTCGCAATTAGCCACTGTCTGGTGTCCATGTAAACGTAGTCACTGTAGTGACCTGTAACTGTCTAATATTGTAGTCTCATAGGCTAGTGTAGCTCAGATAGCTAATATTAAGTGGTTTTTGATTAGAAAAAAATATAATCAGCTCTAAAAACACTGAATATGAAGAAAGCATTTCCAACTTCTGCAAAATGTACAATTATATATAAAGTGCTGTAAAATCTAACATAGAAACCAGAAAATTATTTAAAATATGTTCAAGCAGAGTGTATGCGTTATGACATCTTGTCCGTTATTTACAGCTACTTGGTTATTTGATTAGGATTTTATCATTAACAGCCATAATTGTTCAGATTGTATTGTGTTTTCTAGTTAATTCATTAAATTGCAGTATTAAACTAAACACACGCTTTGTGTTTTATATGGTTACAAAATATTTAAATATGCACTCATAAAAGTAAAAATGCCACTGAAAATCAATTTCTGGAGGAAAATATTGCCTCTTAATAAAAAAAATAATTTCTGACACTGGGCTCTCGTTGTCGTCTTCTCAATGCCTTTGACAGTGTGTTTCTCTGAAGAGACTGACACTGGCGGAGACAGTTTTGAGAATATAATAACAATAATAAAACACTCTACCTTTCTAATGGGCAAACTGAGCTGTTGAGAGGTGCTGGGGTTAAATGAATGCAGAACAGTGTAATTGCTCCCAGCTTTTGTCTTCCTCCCCTTGTGAAGTCTGTAGACTGTAGAGTTTTTGAGGCTTACTCACTTAAGTGAGAAGAACACAGTTACCACTTTGTCTGCCATTATTATCAGTACTCAAAGTGACAGGCCCACAGCGCTTAAGTGTTGTTAACTAAACCAGTGCTGAGTCATTAAGGTACATGATTTTAGACAGCGGTTGACTTTGAACTAACACTTACTCACCGCTGTTGATAACTTAAATGAGGTTTATTATACTAAAGTACCGTAATTGGCCACGATTAGAGCTGCGGTGCCATCCGTCTGTCTCTCTGTGTCTCCCGCTCTGACTAAGACGGTATTTCCAGCACTGGCAAACTGTCAGAGGCACTTCACTGACTCATGAGTGAGGCCTCCAGGGAAAGGGAGACAGGAACTCTGCATCCTGCTTGTTTTGCGCTTGCTGATGTGCATTTTCCAGCCCCTACCTGAACACATGCACACACACACAAACACGCTTCGATGCAGTGCACTGATTTAACATTCTGTCTTGGACCAAACTTGTTCCTTGAGTTGAAGAGCACAGATAAATAGCCTGTCATTATGAAATTTTTCAGAGGGCAGCCCTGCTGGAAAATCCAGCTTAAGACAATGTCTTTTGGGACATGGTTGCTGGTTTCTAGCTGGTCTTAGCTGGTCCAAACAAGTCATTAGCTGGTTCATCAGTCACCATGTTCCAAAAACCAGCTTGACCACCTTAATCTCATATGATCAGCTGGTAATTGGTTTGTTGATTGTCTAAGATGGTCTATGAGCTTGGACCAGCTAGTGACCAGCTTAGTAGACCAGTTATTGACCAGTTTGAAGCAGCTAATACCTGCTCATACCTGGTAGAAACCAACTACCATGTTCCAAAACCCAGCTTGACCACCTTAAGATGAAATGACCAACAAGTAGCTTATTGGTCATACCATATTAGACCAGCAACAAACCAGCTATTAGCTAATTACCAGCTTGGACCAGTTAATGACCCGTTTGGACGAGCCAGTACCTGCTTTGACATGCTTGAAACCAGCTAACATGTTCTGAAAACCATCTTGACCACCTTAAGATCTATGACCTGCTGGTAGCTGGTTTGATTTTTGTCCAAGATGGTCTACCAATTTGGACCAGCTAATGACCAGCTTCAACCAGTTAATGACCAGACAAGCTAATAAACTCTTTGGGCTAGCTTATGACCAGCTTAGACCAGCTAGAAACAAGCTACCATGTTCCAAAAACCAGCTTGACCACTCTGAGATGGTATGACCAGCTGATAGATGGTTTATTGCTGGTCCAAGATTGTCTTCCAGTTTGGACCAGCTAATGACCAGCTTCAACCTGTTAATGACCAGACAAGTTTATAACCTGTTTGGACTAGCTAATGTCCAGCTTAGACCAGCTAGAAACCAACCATCATGTTCCAAAAACCAGCTTGACCTCCTTAAGATGGAATGACCAACTAGCGGCCAGTTTGTTGCTGGTCCAAACCAGCTACTAGCTAATGACTAGTAAATGACCAGTTAGGACCAGCTAATACCTTCTTCCAGCTGCTAGAAACCAGCTACCATGTTCCAAAAACCAGCTTCACCACTTTAAGATGGTATGATCTGCCAGAAACCAGCTACTATGTTCCAAAACATATCTTGAGCTGGATTTTTCAACAGGAAGTGAAAAAAAAAAAAAAAAAGGAAAGAAGAAAGCTGAAAAACAGTGAGATGGCATCAGTTGGTTAAGAGTTTTAAGATACTAATGAGTTTGCCCGATTTGTTCTCTTCTTTACCTGTGTCTGTTTCCACTGATACAGTCACACGGTATCGCTCAGGCGAGACCAGCCAAAACACACACTGCTCTCTCAAACACATACATTAGCAGATATTCTTTTCAACACTAATATACTTAAAACTCATGAACACACATGCACAATACCCTCAGGAAAAGGGCTGGTCTTTAGGCTGAGCATTGTTTGCTCCCAAGCTAAACATTAAATAGATTATTAACCTTTAATCTTTGCACCTCTGTTAAAACCCACAAAACAGGCAGCACAGACTCCACCACCCTTTTCTGTCTCTCTCTTTCACATTAAGAAGGGGTATTATATTAATCATATAATAGCACTTCTATGTTAGACAGCCATGTGAAACTTCCTGTTATATTGTTTAATTTCTTGCATCTGTTTGATCAGGTATAAGTTTAAATTCAGCCCTCAGTAGACTATTTAGGTGGAAGCATGCTTTCCTGTTTAATTTCCGTTGACTTAAAGTAGAGCTATGGACTTAACATAGATCCTTAAAGCTGTAGTGTGTATTTTCGGCACCACTAGCACCATAAAAACGGAATTGCACGAATAATGATTGTTTTCTAACATGTTTCGAACACTCTCTGTGTGTCAGCCATTTGTTGAACAAACATTGTTAAGCCAATGCTGCTGTGTCAGGCTGGTCGGGATGCTCAACAAAACCTGCTTAACCTACCCATGACTATCAATTTCAATGACACATTGAAAAAAACTACACACTTCAGTTTTAATGGATAAAATTGCAACCGCTTTGAAAACACACAGTTATAATGATTCAGCAGCAGTAACATTATTCTCCATGAAGTGTCTTTTTTGGATGCAGTCTAGAGGAATGGTTTCATTAGAGCATTCAAGCAGGAAAAGCTGCCTTGCCAGCTCAAGGATGATCTAAGGTACTCCGTAATGTTAACATGCAGGGGCCCAGCGCAAAGGGGCCATTTAAGTGGGAAGTCAGTCCTAATTCCACATACTGTATGCAAACAGTTGTGCTTGAATGGGCAGCAGTTGTCATATATAGAATTTTTAGATTTTAGGTTTTTATGTTATTCTGTAAGGTAGGCATTCTTAACTCTTGGGGCCAATTTTTTGGGTCTTGCTTCTACGGCAGATCTTCAATGCATTGGTTAATGGGTCTGGCATTTAGTCCCTGAAAGCACAGCAAGTGAAAGGAATGGGACCATAGACCTGGCCTTCAAAATTCCCCCTGCCAAATGCCTCTCAGGAGCTAAATAATGGCATCACTCAGTGTGCAAGTTAATCGGAGCTGATAGCGTGAAGCTGGAGGGGTCAGGGGGTCACAGGCTTGCGCTAAGTTGTCAGGGAGCTGAAAGCTGTCCCCAGGCCCACAGCAGGAGAGACTCTCCTTCTCCTCCCAAGCCATCATCACCATCACCCACCCACAGGAATGTGGAGGAGAAAGGAGGGTAGGGTGTGGGAGTGTGTGGGGGTTTGTGGGGTGTTTGCCGGATATGAGCTCATAGCTTTTCTATATCCCGCTTTCCACAAATGCTTTCTCCCCGGATAAAGAAAGAACAGGCAGAAATGTACACAATGTGTGGTGCCAGATAGTGTGGAAGCATTTATGTGCTTGTGTGGCTGAGGTAGACATGCATTCAGGGAGTTGTAACTCAGTGTTTGGCACTGCACACAGTCCACAGACAGACTACCACGAAAAGTGAATTAAATGAGCTGATTTGGAGCGTTTGAGGCTGTTCTTTCAGAGCTCTGTTTCATGTATGCATTGCAGGTATGCATTTCTCTGTATATTATTACTAGGGATGTTTGCTTAAGGTTTGCTGTCTTTGTTTTGGGGGCTTAAAATTACAAATGGTTCTTTCTCATCTTCAGCTATGCTGATATGATATAAGAGAGAATAACTTTAATGAATTAGGTTTTGACGTAGTGCCCTCTTGAGGTAGTACATAACAGTGCAGCGTTGAAATACTCCACATCATAAACCTACTCTAACTGCAGTCTTTACAGCCAGCAAATAGTATTATCCAATTTGCTTGATAATGTCGTGGGAAATATTTGCAAGTTACTGACACTTTCTCTTTCCTATTGCAGATGCTAGTCTGTCACCTGATGCCCCCAAGCAGAGTCACTGGTGTAACGTGGCATACTGGGAGCATCGAACACGGGTGGGCCGCCTCTACACGGTGTACCAGCCCGCCGTCAGCATTTTCTATGACCTACCTCAAGGCACAGGCTTCTGCCTCGGGCAGCTGAGCCTGGACCAGCGCAGTAGCACCGTGCAGCGGACTCGAGGCAAGATCGGCTACGGTTTGCTCCTCAGCAAAGAGCTGGACGGAGTCTGGGCCTACAACCGCAGCCAGCACCCCATCTTCGTCAACTCTCCTACTCTGGACATACCAGGGAGTCGTAGCTTGGTTGTCCGCAAGGTGATGCCCGGCTACTCCATCAAGGTGTTTGACTATGAACGCTCATCCATGCTTAGGCAGGGGGCAGAGTCTGAGCTGCTAGACGGACCGTATGACCCGAACAGTGTGCGCATCAGTTTCGCAAAGGGCTGGGGCCCTTGTTACTCCCGCCAGTTCATCACCTCCTGCCCCTGCTGGCTGGAGGTCCTCCTCAACAACCACAGATAACACATACACACACGGATTCACTTACATTGAGAGACTGTTGGACTCCACAAACCATCCCAAATATCATCTACTTAGATTTAATATAAAGTTTTATATATTATAAGAAATATATATTATACTTGTAAATAGTGGAGTCATTTTTACGATGTAATTATTTATGTATGGTGCAATGTGTACATGAACAAGAGGAAAAAAACGGGAAATGCACTTTGGCTTAAATATATATATATATATATATATATATATATATATATATATATATATATATATATATATATATATATATATATATATATAAAGATAAAAAATCTTTCAATACCAATTTGAAAAATTATACAGCAAAAATAGGAAGAGCCTGGTTTTGGTGTATAGTTTTCATATACTATTAATATCCAGATGAAAAGCTAACACCATTCACACATTGATAATAAAGTATTCGCATAATGTTGCTTTGCTTTCTGTCTCTCACTTATTAATTTTTCACCCATAAGGATCACTTGATCATAAATGACTACTTGTATTGAAGTGAATGAGAACTGCACTGTAGACAGTCATCATCGTCTGATGTCAGGCTTTGTATATCAACATCATGTCCTCAACATCTCTCAGTTGTGACTCAAGCATGTCCTTGGCTGTTAAAACAAACCCCTATTCCTGTGGAAGAGGAAAAGTAATACAGAAATTAAAGGCTTTTGAAAATTGGATTTGAGCAAACAGGAGCTTTGGGCACTGGCTTTCATTCCATAATTTGTCCAAACCTCTGGAATTAACAATTTTGTTGATGCAATGTTATTTTAGGCATTAATGTTCCTTTTCACTCCAAACCCAAACTCACATCCACATGTACCTCTCAGTTAGAAGCCCTGGTTGGTTGAGAAGAGGTTGCAGCCAGAGTTCCTTGAGGTCCTTGAGAGCCTTGTTTAACAGTTTTGAGGAGGGAGGAGGAGCTTTATGAAGAGAAGATGATGTATCCTCAAGCATGGCTTCCTCCCTGCTCAGGCCTGTGCTTTTGTCCCTGCAGCTCCAGCAAATCCAGTGTGCATGCCTCCTGAGCGAATAGCCTCCACAGCGTGGTCAGTGGTTTTTGGGTCCAGCTGCGCTTCTGCCTTCTGTGAGGAGAGGAGGTGGTGGCGGCATCCGTCCAGTGCATTGATATATCTCCACGAAGGCACATGGCAAAACCAAGACCTTTAAAAGAAACTATGCATACAGGCCAGAAAAACTGCATCCGAGGTGGATGTGGTAGGGCTGGCTTCCTTTCTAATTGTGGGTGTTGGTTGTCAGAGTCACTGGGGGAGAAGAGGAGGGGGCTGTAGGCTAACTTGCCAACAACAATCTGTTTGAAGAAAACAACAATCTAGTAGTGCAGGCAAACAAATGCTCTCCTGCAACGAAATAAAATGCTGTTTATTCAACAGTCATTGACTGTAAAGTTTACAGAACTGTAAACAAGGAGATGTGCAACTGCTGGGAGTGCAGCTGGATCACCCAACTAGAGTTGAGTCAGTTAACAATGAGCACGTTTACTTGCACGAGTTTACACCAATTATGCTTCATAAGCCGACAACGTGTGTGGTCATGTAAACACGTTCACCTAAGGTCAGAAATGGTTTAAGCAAACAAATAATCGACGCAGGTAGATTTTTTCTCATTACCCTGATTTCACATTGCATGTAAACACCTTTAATCTTGTTCTTACCAGCTTATCCAATGTGTGCATGTGTTGTGCCAAACCTCGTGACCAAACATCACTAGGGCGATCCCGACACGCACTCAACATTTAGAAATTGTTACTAAGCGTAACGACAGCTTTGACGTCAGTGATGACAAATACTATTATTTCTCCTGTGTCTCGTGACCTATTGCAACATTCTAATGTTTGGATGTATATTCTTGAATTAGATTAAACCCTTTATACCTTAATTAAACCCTTCAGTTTCACTCAGAGCTATTGTGTGACTTTGGAGGGCTTTGAATGCAGCAGAGTCATTTGCAATACTTCTATAGTGTTTTTTTGTATTTGTTTTGGAATAAATTAATGTGACTGTACTTGCATCTGCTTGTTACATCTTGTATATTGTGAGAATTGGTTAGGTGTAGGGGTGGGGTTAGGTGCTCAAAATATCTATATAATAGTGTAATTACATGTTTCATATCGTTGATAATTGGTTAGGGGCTCTAAAATAACGATATGATAGTATAATGTAACTAAAATAATGAATTTCTATGGATAATAAAGCATATTGCGGTTAAACACATGATAAAATACGAAGATGCAGAGCCTGTGACAGAATCGTTCGAACTGAGGACAGACCGTTCTATCCGTGACATTTTCATGGTGTATTTAAAACGTCGCTATGGTGATGCCTCGCTAATAAGCCTGACCTGGTCGTGCGCATGACTGTTTACGTTTTGACGTCAAAAGTAGTAAATAATCCAATGATTTCAAATTTCGCGGAAAGCGGTTTTCTGGCATTGATGGATTTTTGGAATTAGGCATTTTTTGGTAGTTATTTTCATATTGGTGTGGATGTAAATGCACTCACTATCCTTGGATGTGGAGGAGGTATTGCGAAAAAGGCTTTGCCATCTCACACAGAGAGCAAAGGTCTTTCTCCATACACACCGTTTGCCGCCAGCCCCGTGCCGAGTTCAAACAGCCCTAAGGAGTGGCTTCTCTCCCTGCAACTGGGGGCCATTATCTTGCTCCTTTGTGTCTGCTTTATGGGAAGAGGGCCCAGATCACCACTTGGGGAGGAACTGGCAGACTATTATATTGGGGCAGGGCTAGATCCTGAAACACATAGTACACAGATTACACAAGGCACCTCAGCGGGTACAAAAGGGGGCCTAATTAGACCAGGCCTGAGTGAGGTCCAGAGAAAAAGAGAGATATAGGCAGGATGCACATCCAACTTCCAGGCCTGGGAACGCGCCCTGTTCCTCTTACTTGTGGGAGCTCTGTAACTCTAGTTTGGAGTGAATAAGTGAGGGACGGATGGGGGAAGAAAGAAAAAGAAAGAGAGAGAGGGAGGGAGGAGAAACGGAAAAGCAGTGTAAGCAGCTTTGCGAGTGTGCCGCTACCTCAGGGATGGTATTGATTAACAGGGTTTCAGAGCGCTGTCGCTGCCAAAGATGTCTTAAGCAGCTAAAAGCTGGTGTGGTTCAACAATCACGCCATTTTGTATGCCCCTTTAGCGTTCGGTTTGGTGGTCTTTGTGCCTTGCAAACTACTGTACAACAAATCTTTAAAATAAACTTTTCCTTCTCCCTCTACTGGTATGTTTACAAAGAAGAATCTTTAGCTTCAAACTATTGTTGGGCAACCCAGAAGAAAGTTTTATTGCTCAGATGTTACTTTAATTTTTTCAGTTGCTCTCCATTTAATCTTACTGTCTTAAAAGTAACAATTAAAATAATTGAGTCATTTTTTTAACTACTTAACTTTTTCTTAACAACTAGAGTACCCGCATCATTATACACCGATGCAATATAATTTCTAAAGTCTAAAAATATTCACACAACTTTCTTCTGAGTGTGTATGCATGCGCTTGAGTGTCTTGAATATGCATCTGACTACTTTTTAAAGCATAGCTTGGAAGCCTTGTGATTATGGCATGCTTCTTGCCAAACCCTCAATGAATTCCATGGGCCACAGAGTTCAGGATGCAAATCCCTCCTTGGGTCTGCTCTCCTGTTGCATACAGGGTAATTACTGTAAACACTAAAAACTGACTTGTTTTAGTCAAAAAGCTTTCATAAAATGAACTGAAAGTCTATGGAATGCTGACCTTCATGCTAATAGTTGCCATACAAGTAAATTCATTGGATAGAAGTTTGAATAAAATGAAAACACTACAATTGTGATACAAGCATGTTAGAATACAAACCTGAGAATGCTGCCATTGTATGAGAGCATGATCTTGAATGCAGAATATCTGTAACCTTTTTGTTCATGTGTTTTCCCATTGACCCTGAATTTTTGCAGCTTTTTTCTAGGTGCAGAGAGTTGTCCTGAATCTTACAGATGTATGTATTAGACTTTATTTAAAGGGTTCCCACAGCACCCAACCAAATTTGTCTTTCTATAAATTAAACAATGCCTTTATGATCTGTTGCCAAAGATTTAATTTAAAACAATTTGACTTAATTTAGTCTCAGTCATGTTTCTGTAAAATATGTTATCTTAAGTAAGAACTAAGGTGTCTAAATAACATAAAATAAAGTTATAAAATGTCAATTTAATAATAAACCTACATAATTTGATTTTGAGAGAAATGCTCATATTAAAATCTCTGACATTTGATCGCAGACTTTGGCATTTTGGCAAATCTGAGCACATTTTGAGATGTTGAGATCTGTTCTGAAGCTAAAGTGAAGACATGAGATTACGAGAGTCTTTTCTCAGGAGTAAAATCTGAGAAGCAGGATGCTTACTGTAAGCAAATAAGACATTGCTGCGTAGGAGAATCTATTGAGATTAAAATGATCCCATTTCTTTTCTTCCCTACGTGTTGAACTAAATGTCCCTTTCTCCCTAGATATTTTCTAAGATTGTAATACTTTCAATACTAGATGTTTAATGAGAATCTCAGATGTAATATTATATCAAGGGGTCAGGTTTATTCTTGTACGATCACTGTTACACCACTCCCAGGTAATTCCCTAGGTTGTTATCAGTGTGTTTGATGGTGTTACCCTGGAATGTGTTCAGATGCTGTTTTATTGCGTGGCGTCACATCATGTAAATCAATCACTCTTTACACATTAAGGATGAAATTTCAGAATATTGCAGGTCTTTTATATTTACTTATATGACATTGTTTTTCCATGACAACCTTTCAACAAATATGTACTACACAGCATGATATACAGCCCAGATATTAAAGTGTGATAAACATGCTAGTTCTCAATAGCAGTGGTTGACCGATACATGTTTTTTAATGGCCAACACCGATAACTAGAGAGCTGGGTGGCCAATGGCAACAACAAAAAAAAAATGTTACACAATATTTTCACAAATGTCACTAAAAATTTTGGAAACAGAAACTATCCATTTAACTAGGCTGTTGGTAGATTTTCAACTGACCCAAAGTAGAGTAAATGCTTCTGCTAATTGTCCAAGTGGGCATGGTTATTGGCAATGTCAGTCATTTCAAAATGGCCAAAGTTTGGCCGATTTATTAGTCTAATCTCCTAAATTGGCCAAATATTGGTTGATTAATCAGTCAAACCTCAAAATTGCCTAATTTTGGCCGATTTATAAATCTAATCTCAAAATGACCAAATGTTGGTCGATTAATCAGTCAACCCTCAAAATGGTCTAATATTAGTAGAGTTATCAGTCTAATCTAAAAAAAAGAAAAAGCAGAAAATTGGTCGATTAATCAGTCAAACCTCAAAATGGTCTAATTTTGGCCGATTTATTAGTTTAATCTCAAAAAGGCCAAATATTGGTCGATTAATCTGTCAAACCTCAAAATGGTCTACCATTGGTACAGTTATCGGATTAATCTAAAAAGTTAAATTTGCCAAGTTTTTTGAATAAGCTGTTTTTTTATATAGTTATCAGCATATTGATGTGCATCTGCACTTATTGTGTCTCTGATTCTCGCATATCTATTCCCTGAAATCTGTGAAAAAGGTTGGCCATTAATATTTTGCAGAGAAGTACATTGGGAAGTATCATGATAATATCAGCTCGGATCAAGTTGACCTTGCATAGTTTTTGCAAAACTATCACCAACTGCAAGTGGTGAAATGCCTTGTGCTGTAACCATGAGATGCTTTGGAGAGCTCTGCTGCACCAATTTTTCTGCGTTACTCCCTCCCTCCCCGCTATAATTGCAGGGTTAAGAGGGGCCTCACTGACGTACACACAGGATTTATTTTAGTGAGTTTCCACAGAGCTTAAAAGAATACCATAGCACACCCTCCACAGATACACACACACACTCAGAGAGTTTTGAGTCAATAAATGCAATAAATACAAATGTACTCTCATTCCCCGCATGCAATTATTTTAAAATACATACTCATGTACACACAGCCTTAGGTGAGTTTCTGATAACATAAATCAACCGATACATCTTTATAGCCTTCACCTCTGTCAAAGCTCTCTTTAGGCAAAAAACACACAATAGACCTTGTGCAATTTTGCGGTTTCAGTTTGGCTTTTCACCAATGTTAAAGATTGTTATTTGATCATTTATTGTCACTGCACATTTTCATTGAGAATATTTCCTTTAAAGGGCTTCCTTGTCCTCTGTGTTAGCACAAGCACTAACACAATAGGCCAACCTTGTAAACTACTTGTGTTTTGCTAATTATAAAGCGTAATACATTGTCTTTTTTTTATTTTTTAATGGAGCAGATATGTGTGTTTTCTCCTTTTCTCTCTCTTTTTCAACACAAAGACACTGCGCCTGACTTCACTACAATCTTCCTTTCAGAGAAATTTAGCCATGACAGTGGGCTGTGTCCCTACTCTTGAAACCTGGCCAAGACCCCCCCCCCCTTTTTCAGAAGAATGAGAAAGGCATTCCTTTTTCAGTTAACCCCTACCAGGGGACAAGACTCCATTCAAATGGAATCAGACTTAAATTACATTGTCGGTCCTTCTGTTTTTTAGAAAGAAGAGGTGAAGTTTTTCATACAGATACACTATATATGTGTTCCACCACAGACAAGAGTAGTTAAGAAGCTCAATGTTTTTATCATTTCAGTTGTTGGTACCAGTAAACTTTCCACAAGATAGCTATCACCACAATTGCTCAAACCAATGTGCTATTGAAAAAAAAAGGAAAAGTTACACAAGTATATAGAGTATTTGTAGGACTTTGGCATCAGTATTCATGTACAGTATGTGTTCAACTATGACTGTTTCTAAACTTCAGCTTGGACTGTGGGTAAAGACAACAACAAAAAAACTAAATTGCTTAAGACTGCTTAAAACTGTAAAAATGATGTCATTCTTTTATGCCCTCTTCTGCTGTGTACTTTTGCCACAACATTCCCTAATGTCCACCCAAGGCATAGCATTCCGTGATTTAAAACTATGTAATGCTACTTTAATTTGGGGTGAACAAGCGGCTTTACTTTTATACTTGTCTACCAGCCTGTCCCATCAGCAGTAAAGAGACCATTTTTTTCCAAGGGGGCCTATTAAACTGAAAATGTAGAATGTTAGCAGCCTCTTTCTTTCTCTTTCTCTCCCTCTGTTCTCCTTCCTAATATGTTCCATATTGTGAGTTTAAATAGGGTGGACTCAGGAAATGCAGTCACACTGGCTTGCCTTTCCAAGATTCCAGGCTGAGGTTTGGCCCAGTGTGGTGGTGGTTCTGCGGGCCCGGGCTCCTTGGCAGGCCTGTATCGGGTTTCCTCCTCCTGGGAGAATAGGTGTCCACGTCGCCTGTTTTGCTGGTTATATGCAGAGTGGTTTGTGCTCTATTTTATTGTGCTATGCTGCTTTGCAAAGCAATCCTTTTGCAAACTATTTGCAGTTGTAATATATTTCACAGAGCAACTGAGGCTGTTATAAGAGTGTTATGCTCATTAAAGTCTGCAAATAATTTTTGTTACACGAGGTGTGAGAATGCTGTTGTAGTGCCAACATTGTGTATTGTGCGTATGTCTGTGTTTACTTATAGTTTGGGTTACTTATAGTTACTTATAGTTGTCCCCAGAAGTTTGTTAATATATATATATATATATATATATATATATATATATATATATATATATATATATATATATATATATATTTACTCACAGGCCACTTTATTAGGTATGCCTGTACATCTACTTATTCATGTGATTATCTAATTAGCCAATCGTGTGGCATCAGTGTAATGTATAAAATCATGCATATATGGGTCAGGAGCTTCAGTTAATGTTCACATCAGCCATCAGAATGGGGAAAAAATGTGATCTCAGTGATTTAGACCATGACATTTTGAGTATTTCTGTAACTGCTGATCTCCTGGGATTTTCACGCACAACAGTCTATAGAGTTTACTCAGAATGGTGCCAAAAACAAAACACATACAGTGAGCGGCAGTTCTGTGGACAAAAGCACCTTGTTGATGAGAGAGGTCAACGGAGAATGGCCAGACTGGTTCTAGCTGACAGAAAGGCTACGGTAACTCAGATAACCACTCTTTATAATTGAAGTGAGCAGAATAGCATCTCAGAATGAACATGTCGAACCATGAGGCGGATGGGCTACAACAGCAGAAGACCACATTGGGTTCCACTTCTGTCAGCCAAGAACAGAAAACTGAGGCTGCAGTGGGCCTACCATTTGTGTACCTCAGCAGAAATCCAGATTTGTCAGACCAGGTGATGTTTTTCCAATCATCTACTGTCCAGTTTTGGTGAGCCTGTGCCCACTGCAGCCTCAGTTTCCTGTTCTAAGCTGACAGTACCGGAGGGGTCTTTGCTGCTGTAGCCCATCCATCTCAATGTTTGACGTGTTGTACGCTCAGGAATGCTTTTCTGTATAGAACTGTTGTAACGTGTGGTTATTTGGGTTACTGTCACCTTGGACCAGTCTGGCCATTCTTCTCTGAACTCTCTCATCAACAAGCCGTTTTCGCCCACAGAACTGTCACTCGCTGGATGTTTTTTGCACTATTCTCTTTACACTCTAGAGACTGTTGTGCGTGGAAATCTCAGGAGATCAGCAGTTACAGAATACTCAAACCAGCCCGTCTGGCACCAACAATCATGCTACGGTCTAAATCATGGTGATCACACTTTTTTCCCATTCTGATGGTTGATGTGAACATTAACTGGAGCTCCTGACCCATATCTGCATGATTTTATATATTACACTGCTGCCACACGATTGGCTGATTAGATAATCGCATGAATATGTAGATGTACAGGTGTACCTAATAAAGTGGCCGGTGAGTGTATATGTCTATAAAATTATTAGTTATATATAAAAACAATATAATTCTTTGATATATTCTCATTTAGATGGCTATGTAAACATGTCTGTGTGTTAGTGAATGAGTTAAGATAATGGCATGTTTTCTGTACACTCTGCATTGCATATCCTGAAGATATCAGTCTTTGAGAATCTGGAGAACTTCATGAGCACTTCAGCAAAGCAGAGAAGATCAGAGATGTTCTGTGAAAACCTCCCTCTTTCTCTGCTCCAGCTAATCAATCACAGAGCCTGGTCTGCCACTGCCAAACATTTTTGAAGTGCTTCTTGCAGGCGAATCAGACAAAACAGCGTTGTAGTTCTCATGTCTTTATCTCACACAGTATCTCACACAGAATTGCCCAGGGGGAAAATGCCTCTTAACTTTAAGTAATATTCTTATTGTGGTTTTGAGTTCTGCTGTTTGCAGCTTTAGTCCAGTGTGTGTAGAAGTGGAAAGGGGGGTTTTGAGCCCTTCTTTCTCAGGAAAAAAGATGAGTGAATAGATCTGGCTTCAGCTTAGGGGTCAGGTTACACATTCCAGGGGCACACACAACTGCCTGTCTCCACACTAATATACCTGTATGCATTTGTGGATAAGAGTGTGTGTGTACATACTAAGCTATAGAAAAGGAACAAAACTGTCCCCAGAAGTGAGCTGACGATACTTCCCTTGGAGACGTCTTCATTTGGAATAACATTTTTCATAAATAAAATAATGTAATTTATTTTAATTCTAAAAATGCTAAGTTTTATTTTAGTGGTTAGGGTTAGTGTAAAGTAGTTAAAATTAGCTTTATACAACACTTAATTCTGGTCCTTGAATCTGATTGGATGAACGGTGTTCCAAGAGTGTTGACTGGGATGCATATTTACGCCAGTAGGTGGCGACAAAGGAGTTTCTTTATTGTTATGAGTGAGTCACTCAATCATTGACTCGTTAAAAAACACACTGAAACAATTGAAGTAAACAAGAAAGATTCATTCACCAACAAGATTCATTCAAAAAACAGTTATTTTTTTTTACAAATGAAACACCACTAGATAACAACCAGAGTATGAGTGCAATGCAGAGACTGGAGTTTTGCTTAGAGGTGCTGTAAGTGATTTCAGCCATTCTACTTCCATGAGACTGAGCTGTTGGATTAGCCACGCCCCCTCTTTGCAAAACCCCGAACTCCAAAGATACCAAAATGAGCTTTTTTTTTTAGAGCAGAAACGGTTGTTAAAAACAACAGTAGAAAAACAGCGCCCTCAACTGACAACTGTGATGAACAACATGGCATAAAATGGCATTATGCCTCAATAATTCGCTGCAACTACAATACTATGAGAATGTGCAAAATGATTGACAGGTAGAAAGCGTCATTGTCTGCAGATGCATTTTTGTTTGCTGTTTACAAAATCTAGAGTCATCACAGAGACCAGTGAGATATCTCAGGACACTTATTTCATTAATATCTTTCAGGGAGTAGGAAAATGTTTTGCATACCTTTCCATGAAAAAACTGCTTACAGCACCTTTAATGCTTTGGCTTATTTTGGAACTATTTTTGCTGGCAAAGAAATGTATTACAAACTAACTGGCCAAATTTTGTCTCAAGCATTAAGTTATTTAATATTATATTATAACAATAGTCTAATATGCCCCCATTTATATAGCAAGGTAAATGTGTGTGCATTCATGTTAATGTCCATTTGTTGGTGCATGTAAGCATATACTGTACATACCTTTCTTAAACAACAAGATAACTCAATGGTGTGTTCTGCATTTTAATAACCCAGCTCACAGTATTCTTTTGCATAAATCCTACACTTTTCTGGTTTCCAAGGCATTTTATTCCAGATATGATATCCAGCATATAATTACAGTATTGTGAGAGCAGAATTACCGGGTATTAGTCTGTAGAGGGCTTTAGTCTGTGGTCCAGAACACTTTGACATGACTGTGGGAGAATGGAGCTGATATGAGAGCCAGGCTCCATCGCAGACAGTGGAGAGGGGTAATGAGAGAGAGGAGCCCAGAGTCAGCCACTGTAATTGGGCTGTAAATGTCCAGAGAGCTCCAGGGACCAACCCCCGCACATGGACTTTCCAGATGTTGAACGCCCTCTTCAATCATTCTGATATCTGAGTCACAGTAGCCACACACATACGGAGTTTGAATCGTGTCTCATTTTAATAACGAATCTTCATTTTAATTCTCCAGGCATGGCTTTTTTGTTTGCTAAACAGTTCTGTCATTTGCATAAAACAATTGATCAGTATAAAGAATGACTCAAAACCAGGAAATTGAATGTTTGGTTTTCAATTTCATGGAGAATTGTTTATAGATAATAACTCAATTGTCCCAGAATACCAGTTTTGTGGTAAACATCTAAAGACATGTACAAAGCATCTCAAACTGATTTCATTAAGTAACATACTCACTACCACATGTATTTGGTACACAACTGGAAGCAATAAACAATCACATATGAGAGACTAATTGAAGGAAGTAAACAGAAAGTGAAAAGAAAAGAAGAGAAAGAAAGAACTCTCTTTTAGTCTAATTAGCTGAAAAGCTTGTGCCCTTAAAATTCTGCGGAATCCAGTAAGAGAAACCACGGGAGTGCTGTGTGTGTGTGTGTGTGTGTATGTGTGTGTTTGTGTGTGTGTGTGTGTGTGTGTGTGTGTGTGTGTGTGTGTGTGTGTGTGTGTGTGTAATTGAAAAAGAGAGAGCAGGACCAGGCCCTTCCACACTGTGGCTTTGATTAAGGCAACAATGTTGTTTATTTTACTATTTTCTGACTTCTACGAAAAACAAGGGAGAGGGAACTGGATGTTCAGCAGAATGATGCTTTTTTTTATCATCAACATCAGCTGATACACTAGTGGTTTATACAATTATTTACATATGTCTTTTGCATATAAGATGATGCTAGCATACTTTGTTTGACATGTTACATTGAGACATTACAAAAGAATTCAATGCTGAAAATTTCCTAAAATGGAAATAAAATAATCTTATTTCTGTACTGAAGTCATATAATCATTATTTAATAACTATAATGGTCTGAAGCATGGTTTACAGTAATGGTTCTTAAACTGGTGGGTCATGACCCTAAAAAGGGTAGCAGACAGCATGGAAAATACAATGCTAAATGCAAATAGTAAATGTATCCGTTCATAGTTTGGATAGCAAAATGCACTGGCTTATCAACCTTTTAAATGAAGGAAAAAACATTCCATATTTTTTGCTAGCTACTGATGTCAAAGTTTCATCGTACATATATTATTGTATTATAAATAGATTTAAATTGTATTATCATTTCTATCGCAGTGTTTTATCTCAATGTGCTAGCCTGGTAAATCTGCTGTTTTTTACGTATTTACAAAATTGTCAATTTTCCTTTTCAGCCTGTCATGTTAATACATTTGCGTATTTTTGGGCCAGTGCAGTTCATGATGATATAAATACATTTTAATCTTTGACATTTTTTGTATGCTAAACAATTTTGGTACTATGTTGGGGTGCCACCTGATTTGAGTTAGTAACCACTTGAATACAGTATGACATAAGAAACAAAACTGCGTTACTATTCTGACCCTATCACCTTCTTTAAAAATATGTTTTACTTGATCTGCTCCCTGACATTAAAGGTGCGCTCAGTAACGTTTGTCTTTGTGTCATCTTGGACTTACATTGACACCTAGTGGCTTGGATGCAGCTTCATTCATTCATCAGATGCCATTGTAGAAATTCACTATTCACAATCAGCCATGATTACTTTAATCAATGAATGAAAGTGTCAAATAACAGGATGGTTACTGAGATTAAGCGAGTGGTATTCAGCTGGCCATGTGATTCTAACATGTGCGGACCCTCTCCATATAGATTAAAACAGCTTTTATAAGGTTAATGATGTGACTGGAGTTTCTACATATATTGCAAAATTACAATTCATGTTAAACTTTTTTAATGAGGAAAAAATTACTGAGTGCACCTTTAACGTTTACTGTTTGGGTATGAATTTCACAAAGTTGAGAGCAGAAAAAATTTGGATATATTTGCTTGTCCTACTCTTTATGTTCCTCTACCCGGTCATATCATCAGCCAAGGGACCAGGGCCTTCAGACCTGAAAAACAAAAAAACAAAAAAACAGTTCTGCTAAAGGCTTTAAAAGGCCCTGGCAGCACCCTGTGTTAATGACCTGCCTTATTCCTGAGCCGTTGTGTAACCTAAGCCCCCGCTCACATTCCTCTCTCTTTTGTTTGACTGCGTTTTAAGCTTTTGAGACTGCCGGAGCTCCTGACTGCTTCACTTGTCTTGTGCCATCCTACTGCAGGCTGTTTAAGGCCTTAATCTGGACCTGTCTTTCAGCTCTGCCCTGTTAAGGCCCGAACTGATTGACTATGAATGCTAACTTCTGTCAGCGCCTGGGAGTAAAGACCTAAGGTTTGGGGGATGGAGAGGGGGACAAGTGAATGTGACCGAAAGAGAGAGAAAGGTAAGGTGAGGGAAAGACAGAGATACTCAGACAGGGGGTTTATATGTGCTGCACATTTACTGACAGAAGATTTTACTGACACTATCCTTTTAAGTTATCATTTAAAAAACAAATCTGGCATATGATATTGCACATGTAATTGCATTGCTTGTATTTCAAATGTCTGGAGTTTGTAATTGGCTCTGGGACTGAAGCAAGCCTTGAGGTTGTTAAGGCAGATTATTGGAGGAATATATTACATGTCATTGGTGGAACTTTGCAGGCCTGGTTTAAGAGAGAGGGAGCAGTGAAGTGTTTCCATCTGGCCCTTTCTATGGTGTTTTAGTGTCCAAACCTAACACACACCCTCACAGACGGATTGATGTCTGTAGAATGTATACCGTTAAACCCACAGGTTCACCAGGCAGCTAAACCAAAATGTGCAACCTTACAAACCTCAAAGAAAAACTCAATATTCAGTACATAAAAAGAAGTGTGCAAAACACCTGTTTTGTGGTAGTGTCATGTGTCATAAAAAATGTGGGATGTTCCTGGCCTGGTTCTCAAAGATTCCTGTGGGGAGATTTATGTAAGCAACCTTCCCCTCGCCTGTGGCTAGCAGGTACGAGTGGCGGCAGTCTGTCAAGGATGATGACACTGGCCATGTTAAAAAATTCATTAACAAAACCAAAAATCCCCATTAGGAATGACCTTGCAGCAAAAAGAGAGCAAGTTTAACCTCAGGCTTGACAGCGGCATGTATACAGATGTGTTGCTTTGAAACCCACACAACATCGCGCTTGGCATCGCGGTATGTGAGCAAAACATTACACAGCCAACACAAATTATCTGATAACATTAGCATCTAAAAAAGGTCTGAATGGTGTTATTACAGAATTACTTTATTTTCCTCAAGGCTAATACAACAAAACAATGCTAACTTGGTGTTAGTCACAGCTGTCATCATAAAACAAATTATAGAATTTAAACAAAATGACGAAAATGATTAAACGAAAAGCCTCTAAAAGCCTCTAACACTTTTCAAAGAAGATGTATATATTTATTTATTTATTTATTTATTTATTTTAGTTAATAATCTTGTAACTGTGACATTCATCCCTGTTGGCATTCCCCTTATGTCTGTGTTTTCTTCTGCTTGTATGAACAGAATGAAGCAGTGCAGATTATTAATATAAATGCTGTAATAAATGCCCATGGGCTTCTCCAGAGTCAGTATAATAGCAGGCGCCTGAGAAGAGCAAGAGAGAGAGACATAAGGGCCTCTTCATTCTTTCTAAGAGACTGGCATGCTTGGGCTTGCCGCTGCTGTTTGGAAAGTGTGCAGCCTGTCTTGCTAACACGCTCCTCTTCTGTTCACGTAAAACAAGCCAACCATACAGCAGGCAGTTTAGACCAACATCTATAAGATGACTGTGCTGAAGTGTAGCCCACATGAAGTCAACCCAATTTTTGGTTTGGTTAGGCAATTTATTGCATTTAAGAATATAGTGTGATCATTGTATGACAGATATTGTCATTTTTGCATGTTCAATTCTAAGTTGCAGGAGAATTATTTCCCTTATTTATTTTTAATGGGATTTGCCTACACAATACACTTAAGTGTGCACTCAATAATTTTTTCCTCACTATAAAGGTTTTACATGGGGGCCGCCATGTTGAGATCACATGACCAGCCGAATACTGCTAATTTTATTTTTGTATAAGCCCCTTATTATTGGACACTTTTACTCACAGAATAAATGAATCATGGCTGACTTTGAATAGAGCATTTCTTCAGTGATATTGGCAACTGAAATGTTTTTAACCCAATCTCATTAAAATTGCGTGACTTTTGCAAAATTTTGCAAAATTATTTTGTAGTATGTGGTTCATTACACGTATCACAGCAGTTCTGAGGTGAAATGTTCACTGTGTGGCACTAAAAGTGAGTTAAATGTTTTAAAATCAACAAAACCTTCCTCCCACCCAAAACCTAAACCGATAGTGTTATAAAAGCAAATGTGAGAGGAAAAACAGGGAGGTTTTTAAGGTAAATGCTCTATTGAGTAAAACTTACATCCCTATCCTAAACATAAAACCTAAACCTCACCAATAGTTTCAAAAAAGCAAAGTCTCTCGCTGTAATGACCTTGCACATGGAGAAGTCAGGAAAAAGTTGGAGAGAAGAAAATATGAGAGAAAAAACAGATGAGGTTTTGAAGGTAAATGCTTTATCTGGTTTAAAATAAACAAAACTGACCTCCCTACCCTAAACCTTAAACCTAACCCTTGCTGATAGTGTCATAAAAGCATATGTGAGAGGAAAAACAGATGAGGTTTTGAAGGTTAATACTTTATCGGTTTAAAATCAACAAAACTTACCTCTCTACCCTAAACCTTAAACCTAAACCTCACCTACAGTGTTCTAAAAGCAAATATGAGATGAAAAACAGAAGAGGTTTTGAAGGGTAACATTCTATCTGGTTTAAAATCTACAAAACCATCCTCCCTACCCTAAACCTTAAACCTAAACCTCACCGATAGTGTTCTAAAAGAAAATATGAGATAAAATCAGATGAGGTTTTGAAGGTTAATGCTCTATTTAGTTTTAAATCAACAAAAACTCCCTCCGTACCCTAAACCTTAAACCTAAAACCTCATTGATAATATCAAAAGCAAATATGAAATGAAAAACAGATGAGGTTTTTAAGGTTAATAATAATAATCTATAATAATAATAATGATATGGTTTAAAAATCAACAAAACCGACCTCCCTACCCTAAACCTTAAACCTTAAACCTCATCGATAGTGTTATAAAAGCAAATGTGAGAGAAAAAGCAGATGAGGTTTTGAAGGTTAATGCTCTATCTGGTTTAAAATCAACAAAACTGACCTCCCTATCCTAATCCTTTAACCTAAACCTCACCGATAGTGTCATAAAAGCAACTGTGAGATGAAAAATGCAATAGCTAAAGCAACCACATCATTTTGTGGTGCTTCTATGACACTCTGAGCTCATGTGTAGTCGGGCATGCTCTTTAGGACCTCAGTCGTTTGCATTGCAAGTGCAACGCTCTATCAGTGGAGCAATTTGATCACATTTGAACAAGCCTGTTAATGTAGTTACAGTATGTGGAACAGGGACAAATGTAAGTGTTTACTAACTCATAATCTGCCTTTTTACTTAGTATTTGTGTGAAAGTGAATAAAAGGCATTGTTGCTCAGGATGGCACACTTATTTTAGGCTGCACTATGTGTAACCCCATCTGGGCTTTCCAGCGATTTTCTATTAATTTTCTGATGTCTCATTTAGAATGCTACAGTGTTGTGGGGAATTTTGGTGCTGACTTAATCGATGTCAGGGATGTGATATTTGATGAAGTTCCGTATGCTGACTAAGCCCACTTTATAAAATGTCAAAGACAAATATTTGTGAGTCCATTATGGGGCTACACCTACAGACACCAGCTTAGGAGACAGTAGGAGTTTGTTTTCATCCTTTTTATCTTCTTTCTCCCTCCGTCACTCCCCACTCTCTCTCACTTGCTCTAGAGTTTTTAATATCAAAGTGCACTGTCTGACAGGAGTAAGTCAGGAACAAGGGGGCTTTTGTTGGATCATTCTAGAACCAGCCAGGGACGACAACAGCTTGTCTACCCTTGTTCAGTGTGAAAGGGAGATGCAAGGAAAAAAGTCCCGAATGGAGAGAGGTTCTTCTGTGGCACACAAAAGAGATTTTTCTCTCTGTGTCTGGTTCAGGCACAGGTTTGAAACAGAATAACTTAATTTCACTTTGTCGGGCCAGACAACAGACAACGGCTAACAAAGGTCTCCTTTTTTCTTAAACCACCCCACCACTTTGTTATTTTCAAGATCATAACTTCTAACAGCATGGAAATTGCTCTACTCTCCTAAAGGCGTTTTGATGAAGAGGGGATGGGTTTTACAGTGGTTAAACAGTGCCCTGGCATATTATAGATGAAAAGAAGGCTTCAGCCTGACTGATTAAAACTATAGCTTAAAAACTAAAGGGTTCATTTAACTTGCAGGCATTACCCAAGGATGTGGTTTGTATTGTTTTGTATATTGTTCAACTGCTAAACTAAGACATAGGAAGTTGCTCTGTGCTAGAGACACAATGGGAGCGAAAGAAACATCCTCACGTATTCAAAGATCCTCAGGGTGTGTGGCGTCATTGTGGTGAGGAACTGAATAAGAGGTTTACCTGCCTCCCCCAAAACATGTTCAGTGTATGTGCTCCTCTATTGTATTATTTATTGTCTGTAATTAAGATCTAAAATCTCATGTCACATCAGCTGTATTGAGCCGTGGTTCTCCGAGTGGTGCTCGGCTTTGATCTCTGAAGTTCAAACCAGTTCAAACCAGTTCAAAGTTTATTGCAAATATTTTGCTTTTTTATAAAACAAAGCAGCAGCCAGTGGGCTGGAAAAAATATATGGTTAATTAAATAGCCAAAAAGTTTAGATGAATGCTTCCGATCCATGAAGAAATTTTTTTTCCATCTCAAACCTAATTTCCATAATGGTTAGAAGGCATTAAATGGATAGTTAACCTAAAAATTAAAATCCTGTCATCATGTACTCACCCTCATGTTGTTCCAAACCTGAATTACTTACTTTTTTCTGTGGATTACAAAAGGAGATGTTCGGCAGAATGTTAGTCTCCATTCACTTTCATTGTGTGGAAAAAAGATGCAATTGAAGTAAATGGTGACTGAGGATAACATTCTGCATAGCATCTCCTTTTGTGTTCCATGGAAAACAAGAAAGTTGGAACAACATTAGGTTGAGTAAATGATGTCAGAATTTTCATTTTTCAAAATGATTACAGAGAATTCTATTTATTCCCACCTCTAACCTTTATTAAGAGACTGCAAACTTAAGTAGCAGACAAAAAAGCCATGTTTCATCACCCCAATTGTAGCTTTGGGAATAAGATTGTGGAGTTGAAAGATATCCTAATAAACACCATGATAGCATAAAGAATGTATGCTGGATCCATTGCTCAAGGTATTTCTCACTCTAAATGTTGCAGGTAGAATATTTCCATCAGCTCTAAGAAAAAAAAAAAAAAAGAAAAAAAAATTGTTGCTGGAACACTGTGATGATGTATAATGCGACCAGAAAATCCTCTCTGAAGTGCCTCCCAATACAAATCTTGAACATCTGAAGTGCACAGGCTCAGTAAAGCTATTATGCCATTCCTATTGGATATTAGCACCAAAGAGTTGGACCAGTGAAGACAGATGATTACAATATATCATCTGTGTTGCCTGTAATTTATTCCTATTAAGACTCATTGGCTGTAAACCCACTGTGTGATGGAACTGTGTTTATAATTTCAGTGCTGAAACTCAAAGGGTTAGTTCACCCAAAAATGACAATTCTGTCATCATTTACTGACCCTCATATCTTTCAAAGCTTGTATGACTTTCTTTCTTTTCTAGAACACAGAATGATTTGTTTATAGCACAACATCCAAGCCACTCTTTTCCATACAGTGAAATTAAATGGTGACCACAACTGTCAAGCAATATTTTCAATTCAAGTTTTTTAGAGACCAGTTTCAGAAATTATCTTTTACATTAAGAGGGAAATATTTGCCCCCTGGACTCAGTGGCAGTTCTAGAGGGGGGGCCCCTTGACAGAAGCCTGGCCCCCCCATGTGCCCCCCCCTCCCCCCCAGATTGGACAACACTCCACTCGAAACCCCCCCGGTCAGACAGAATTTTGGTGCCACCACAGACTGATCACGGGACCCTGCCCAGCCCCCTCTGTGAAAAAATCCTAGCACTGCCCCTGCCTGGATTTGATTATCAGGGGCAATTTTTACCTTTAAGACGGCATTTTTTTCTAACCATTTAAAACATAAACTGTGTCTCATCCATTTATGTCAAATCAGTAGAGGTTCTAGCTTGTATTCCGCCCTGGGTGAAACCCCCATCAGCAATACCCTCTTTCGGTCTGTTCTTCACACAAAGCTATTAAAGATATATTGTATGTTCCTCAGAAAAAAGTCATAAAAGTTTGGAACAACTTGAGTGTGAGTAAATAATGATAGAATTTTCATTTTTGGTAAACTATCCCATGAGGAAATCTTTGTAACATTATAGGTTCATATAAATAAAGCTACACTGCAAAAAAATGTCTGTAATTTTAACGTTAAAACACTGTAAAAATGCAACAGTAAAAAAACTTAAATTGTTTAACGAGTAGTTACCGTAAAATGTATGTGAAAAAGACAATACATGTAGTTTTACGGAGTAAAAAGTATGATTTTCTCGTATGTTAACGGTTAAAATGTATAATATGTTTAACAAGAGAGTACAGAATTACGGTAAAAAACAGTAATCGGGCGTTCCCAGAATTCCTTGCGTGACCCATTACATTTCATTATATTTTATGGAAATAGTTATGTTTCTTCTGGGGTGTTCTGTTTTATATTTATTGTAGTTTAGTTCATGTTTATTGCATAATTTTAATTTCACATGTGTTACCCTGATGGTATTAAGTGTTTGTGTGAGTGACACTGAGCACTGTCTCTACATGTTTATTGGTCATTGCTACTGGAAGAGCCACAATTGGTACGTTATAAAGTGAAAAGCAGATTTTTACAGTTTCAGAAGTTTAAAGTATTAAGTTTATCATTTAATTATATAAATGACGGTACTGCACCATAAAATATACCATAAAAACAAAAGTTTTAAATTGTAAAATTTACAGGTTGTTCTGTAAAGTTGTTTACATTTTAACTGTATTTTTTACATAATTGTTCTGGCAACCACAGCTGCCAGTTTTTTGTTTTTGTTTGTTTGTTTGTTTGTTTGTTTTTGTAAAAACAACAGGATTTTTTTTACAGTGTACACTATGAACCAGCCCAAGTGTATGTTCGGTTTGATTAAGTGCCAGTGTGTTTTTGGCAAGGCAGAGCTATAAACTCCCTTTGATATGGATAGGAGCCATCATTTACTAAGCCCTCCGCTGACCTCTGGTGTGAGCTATAGATCCAGAGGCATTATAACTGACTGAGCATGAAGGGCAAACGGACAGGAGTTTTAGGGGGCTGCTGGCCAGCTGATACCCCAGATGTGCAGCTCTGTTAGGGGCCATGTCTGGCAGTGGAATTATGTTTGTACAATAAGGGCTTACCCTGAACAGGCCCTGCTTGTCTGCCGATATGACAGCAAGTGAGTTCTTTTACATTCAAGAAATGACTTTATTGTAGAGGTGACGACACTTGAATAATAGGGGAGAGGGGTAAGTTGTGCCACATTTTTACTAAGTTGTCTTCAAGGCAGAAATTAGATGAGCAAAAACTAATATGCTTAATTATATTTCAGGATGTCTGCTATGAAGTGAAATTAAGTGTCTATAGCATAGGCCATAGAAATATTACTTCTAAAAAAGTTATCAAATGACAGAACTTTTATAAGAATATTTTCCTCTCATTGAGCTTTCCTGTGTTTAGACCTTATTTGACAGTTTCTTTCCTGATATGGGACAATATGGGAAAATAATGGGGGTGAGGCATGGGGGGAGGGGGCGGGGGCGAGGGGTTATCGACAAATATGGAAAAACTCACCTCACCTTTAAGGCCTGATCTCATGAAAATTCTGTAACTGTGGCGACACTTTTGCAAAATAATATTACGTGGATCCTTACATATATTGCAGCAGTTCCGATGTGAAATGTCCACCGTGTGACCCTAAAAGCTAGTTATATTTTAATATATTTTCTCCCAAACAGATTCAAGTAAGTATTGCTGCATCTCGGAGATCTCCAAAAAGGGGCAGAAACTCCTAAAATGGTGGGAAAACTCCAGAATGGGCGGGGTTACTTCAGAAGAGGGTTGGGCCTATTCCAAAAGTGGGTGGTACTTCCACCCACAGTTAGGTTAAAGGTGGTGTTAGGGGCTCTGTATTTTTTTGCTGGCGGTTTGGAGCTCCCACCCATTTTTGGAGATCGGCCTGCTACTATGTCCTTTTCAGCAGATGAGGCTTGCAAGGTTAATGCTATAAAGAGTTTTATAATCAACAAAACCTACCTCCCTACCCTAAAACTTAAACCTAAACCTAACCGATAGTGTCATAAGCTGCAATTGTGAGATGAAAAACGCAATAGCTGAAACAACCACATCATGTTGTGGTGCTTTTATGACACTTTTGGCTCACGTGGGTTTTTTGCGTTGCAAGTGCAACACATTATCAGTTGAACTATCATGTAATTTCATCACATGTGAACAAACTCGGTTATGTAATGCAAACTTTAAACTGTATCGCCTTACAAGTCATTGCTATAGTAAAATTTTTGGATGTCAAGATTACATTGTGTGCGGAACAGAGCTAAAAATGTGTATGAACTGATAATATGACGTTTTACTTATGATTTGTGTGAGAGGGGATAAAAGTCATTGTTGTTGTAGTGCCTCAGTGTTCAATTCACCAGGAAACTGCTACGTTACATACAACGAGACATGTGAAACTCTTTTTGCAAATGTAGGTATAGTAATGTGACTCTATGGGAACAGTTGTATTCTTCATGAACAAAAACAGATTGGAGCCCTGCTCTGATGATTAGTCACATAGCAGCCAAATGCAAGAATTTACTCATAAGCCAAAATACTTCACAATGGTCTGTTGTATCACTGATGTCTTTCTAAATTAACATCTACACAGCACAACATTTCCCCAGCTGTATGCTTCTTTTTCCATACACAGGACTTGCAAAGATAGTACTGTAGAAATGATAAACAAACAGACACAGAAATTAACTGTGGTGCCTTGTTTGTCATCCCCTTTTGGTTGAGTTCATGTTAGGTCACGTTGTCTCTCTCTTACCCCTTGTCCTTCCCATTTGCTTCTCATCTCTCTTTCCAACCTACCCCCTCCAGTCCCGCACTGAGCGACAACGTGTCCCTCCTCTCCGCTTGGCTGAAGTGTTTTCCATGTGCTCAGGGAAGAAGCACTGCTTCAGCTATCCATTCCCATAGAAGACTCAAAACACACGTGAGTAAAGGTAGCGCTTTCAATCACTACGTATGTTTACTTTCCTCTCATTAGCTCCACTCCCCAGTATAGCCACCTTACAGCATACTCTAAGAATGAGTGCTTACTATTTCTAGAAAATACAGCTGAAAAAAGTACCTCCTCCCAAGGTTATGCAATTAGAAACACAGAATTGTTGTTTTTTTCCACTTTGGTTGTTTTTTCATTGGGTTGTGAATACTCTCATTCATGTAGGTCTGTTTAAGGAGGGTTTTTTATAAGCCCTGGGGCTGGATGAAAGATGTGCTATTTACTGTCCTGGAAGCGCCAAACTGAGTTGCAAAACCAAGTGTAGAGTGCCTTCATGTTTTAACAGTGGACTCTGGTCACGATTAGAGCTCATTGGTTTCTGTCAGAGTGTGCGGGCTACTTGCCCGTCCTGTGATAGATGAATTAGCATAGCTGAACTAGGCTCTTGTGAGAGCACTACAACTAAAGAAGAGATTCACACCAACAAATTAATGAAATGTGAGTTAGACAAGGAACTGTCTCAAAAGTCAGTTAACATCAAACCTCATTGATTCTTGTTCATCTCATTACCAAACGTCATAATGTCATGACAAAAGAACAAGTGAGGTTTTATGTTATCAACATTGCAGCTTAATTGGATTTCAGCACTGTTTATGGACTTTATTATTTATTTTATTTTATTTTATTTGCGAGTTAATAGAGAAAACTGACTCACGAGTCATAGGACTACTTTTATGACACTTTTGGGTGCTTTATTAAACGTTAGTCTTAAAGTAAGTCACAATGTACTGCCTTTGTATTGAATTCAGCCGACGGGACATTCATCGAGTTAGTAAATGATTACAGAATGTTCCTTTTTGTGTGAACTAATTCCTTTTAAGGTGAAGTTTCTGGGCCTCTTGTGTCACCAAACAGAATTGCAAAAATAATAATGACTGTTTTCACCCAGGTTTTCCCCATCTGCCATTGGTCGAGCAAAACAGACTGTCCTACCCAAACTCACGCCATTAGTTGAGCCAGTTCAGCTGGTTGGGATGCTCAAACAAAGAGAACAATATTTTGATAAGTGCTACCGAGCCACATTTTGCACTTTCGTGGAAATCACCGCTATGATTGACTTACTGACAGTTGTCTCTGCAAATTAAGATGGATAGTAGAAAGTATTTTAACATCTAAAATTAAGAAGCACCCAGTTTATTTTTGAGTATAGTAACCTGATTGTGAAAGAGTGAGTATTTCAACTGGGTGTGTCATGACAAAGGAAAAAAATTTACATTTCTGTATTTTTTAAAGATATTATCTGCTTATCTCTGTATTTCCCTCTTCCCTTCTCTTCTGATCTCCCTCCTACTTCCACTCCAAATAAGTCGCACTGCCCTTTCTTCAAATCTCTGAATCTTCTCCTGCTTCTTTCACAGATACAAAACAGTACATACATATACAGTATGGCCACTGAGGTTAATGCATGTTGCTTTTCTCAAAGAGAAAAGATAATGACTGAAGAAAGAATGTGGAGTGCTGTAGAGTCGTCCTCCCTCTCTTTATCTCTGTCTCTCTGTCTCTCTCTCCCTCCCTGGCCTCCCCAAGGGGATCGGATGTTCTCAGCAGTTTTAAGCAAGCAAAGCTGCCGGCCGGCAGACCGGCTGGCTCCACAGCAGCCTGGGCACAGAGACAATGCCAGACCTTCTGTCATGAAGCTTGCTTTTACTGAGGTCAGCTAAACCAGCCTGCAGGCCATAATATAGACATACACACCCACAAACACACACACACACACACACATACAGTACACAATGACATATACAACTTTGCATTTAGCATATTTTAAATGTTAGTTTAACGGGCTGTTTCTCAATGCAAAAAATGCAAAGAACAGACTTGCGTTCTTATTAAGATCAGTCTTGTGACCAGTCAGTGAGGTTTTGCAGGACTAATGACACATTTAAAGAATAAAGTCTGTTAACACTCATTTCCTTCATGTGTTTATTACTATGTTAAAATGATGACCAACAAAACAACAAATTTTAAAAGAGTATAACAACTCTCACAAGCCGTCAGACTTTTGCGAGCTTACATCGGGAAACTCATGAAGTAAAACGCAATGATAAATGTCCTCCGTGTACCGTGGTACTGGGTTCTTGATTCACCATCCGATGCATCCTCGATATTCCACCTGATCAAGAACACATCCGGGTAATTTTATGCGTTCTCTGTACTTGCGTTCTTGAGTATTGGAGTTGAACTTCAGCAGTGGATGATGATCTCATACAAGTCCACGAGAACAGAGAACACAAAAGAACGCACATTGAGAAACAGCCATTATGTTTTTGATTGTTTAGCAATGGTACTGAATGAACAAGAAGTGTCACTTTATCATTAGTATCTTGCTTTGTTAAACTGGTGGCAAACAGAATTTTTCATAAACAGCTTAGTTTTTCCTTTCTCTTTTGTTTTTGATTTATGATAACACCAGATTTAGGCATTTTCAGCTGATTGTGTTTAAAAAGATATTTACTGAAGGTAAGTGAAACATGAGGATGTCTGCCTTCCGTAGGTAGTGGGAAATGAAAGCATCACTATTATTATTGCTCATACATAGGGATTTAAACAAATTTCAGTGCAAAACTCACCCTGATCAGTTTCTACTATTTAAATAGATAAGATCTAAAATTGTGAAGCTTATACAAGAGAGGTGTGCTTTTATGCAATCAGGCCTACAACACCCTAGCATCTAACACCCTTCAGAAAATGAAGAAATCTAGTTAGTATTATAAAGCAAAATAATAATAATAATAATACTTTTGAATGTAACTGTCATGAAGTTAGACAAATTGAAGAAGAAATTACAGAACAGATTTCTGTAAGTGATATGTGTTTAACACACATACAGGCATAGAAAGAAGTATTTTGGATCAAATGGGAGTTTGACACCACATAATCTACTTTTATGATGCTCTTAGGGAGATACTTATATACTTATACTATGTTTTTTTTTTTTATCGTAAATTGGGGGGAGAAAAGTCGTACCAAGAATTTCACTACATATCATACTGTGTATGGTTATGTATGTGACTAATAAAACTTGAAAATCTGAAACTTGAATACTTGTGGCATATTGTACATATGTTAACTGAGAAGGAAAGATAATGATTTTAAACATTGTTACAATACCCTTGTGCGACCCCACGTACACATGCGTGGACATTGTATTTTAGCTTCGCTATTTGCAATACATAATGTAATTTCATTTAAACCAACTGATCTCAGTTCAGAAGACTTTGTACTGTCAGTAGAGGTACTTTTTGTTTGTTGGATTTTTTCCCCTTTTTCTCCCAATTTGGTATGCCCAATTCCCAGTGCGCTTTTTAAGTCCTCGTTGTCACGTAGTGATTCGCCTCAATCTGGGTGGTGGAGGATGAATCCCAGACCATCAACCTGCGCATCTTATCACATGGCTTGTTGAGCGCGTTGCCACGGAGACATAGCGTGTGTAGAGGCTTCACGCCACCCACCGCGGCATCCGTGCTCAACTCACCACGCGCCCCACCGAGAACGAACCACATTATAGTGACCACGAGGAGGTTACCCCATGTGACTCTACCCTCCCTAGCAACCAGGCCAATTTGGTTGCTTAAGAGACCTGGCTGGAGTCACTCAGCACACCCTGGGATTCGAACTAGCGAACTCCAGGGGTGGTAGCCAGCGTCTGTTACCACTGAGCTACCCAGGCCCCAGTAGAGGTACTTTTTACGTATGGTGGCATGTGGCAAAACAACATGGCGCCGATCACAGATGAATTTGTCTTTTGGAGAAATGCCAACAAAAACTACATCTGGTAAGAACCCTAATTACGTTTTTACATAGAAACCTGTTTGAGTCAAGAGTCTCTGGTTTCATCCGCTATGCCATTTGTAAAATTTGAGCGATTTATCACAATTGAAGTGTAGTTTAGCGCATTTTTTCCCTAAGAAATCCTATATTTACTGTACATTATTACATTGAGAATCAATGGGTTCATCCAAAAGCTGAAAGATGTTGCTTTCAGAGGCTTTATATGGAGTGAGGATGAAAATAAGGTGCATTTCAAACTATTCTGAGACCAGTGCACACAGACAGCACACTGGAGGTTAAGCCATTCACTAAATAGGGAGAAAAGGGGACCTCCTATAGATTTCTATGCAGCTAAATGTATTCACATCTTAAATCCGACCAAAGGTTCAGTTTCAGGCTTAAGATGATGTTTGGACCACTCAACATGTTTGACAGACATGGGACAATGCTAATCAGTACATAGATTCAGAATTTATCATGTATAATTTTAAGTGACTGGATGATGCTGGCCTTTACTTTGAAGCAGAATTATTTATGCTAATTTCTGATTTAATGTCTTTAACATCTCAAAAACATGAATAACCAACACTCCTGGAAATAAAATAAACAATTTGATTAAAAACAAATCTGACTTTCTATAGCATGCTCTTTTTTACAATTTCACAACTTAGTCCCGCTGTCCACATATGTGGACATCAATTTTTAGGAAAACTAATTGGTCTATAATGTTTTCTTTTTTCTTTCTTTTTTCTTTTTTTTTTTTTTTTTTTTTTTTTTTTTTGCTTGTTTATTAGGTGCTATTAGTTACAAATCAAAAAGGGAAATGAAAAATGCACACAGCAGTCACACTCGGGTCTCATGAGGAAATACAAAGGGATGACATGCATTTACCAGTGTAACCTAATGTATTCTGGTTGATTCAGTCACATTTATATTTTTACTCAAATAAAGCCCGTTAATCTAGATTTTACAACATGAAGCACATTTTTAGGTTACCTAACAAAGCATTTTTACAGTGTACAAGTTAACTATTCTTTACAAAATAATGCCACACTTATTCTATACACAACTCAAAGTTTTTAAAAGCCATGCATTATAAAGCCACAAATCTTGACATCCTCTTATGACAGAAAATAATGAGTCTATTATAGGTTAAAGGTTTCTCTCTTTCTCTCTCTATTGTACACATTGAGGTGCGGTCAATTTGGAACCTCTAAAACATATAGGAGGTCAAGACTGTGCCTAGGGACGTGTACCGAGTATGCCCAGATTCCCTGAAGTGCATGGATGATAGATTCCAAATGTAGAACACAGACTGTAGAACAGCAGCAACCAGAGCATACACTATTAGCACTGTATCTAGCATACTACAAGCCCTATTCGTGTCTATTTTATCAATTTGATATCTTGTATGCACTCATCTCAGGTGAACTAGTCAGGGAGTGTTGTTTTATGCAAATTAAGCTCTGGGCTGTAACAAACTGTTAGTTGAGTGCATTAAAAAACAAAATAATGTTTACTGTAATCTTAGACATAAGAGACAAGCTATTCAAACTAAAAGAACTCCAGTGACAGCTCATAATTGATGAGTTATTCAGGGGGAGGATCAACTGAAGTGCTGATAGTGGTCTGTGTATTTCTTTCTCCATAGATGTCAGTAAAATCAGCATGGCTCCAGAGTCACAGTGTTAAGAAGTTGAACTAGGTAGATGGTATTTGCCCTTATGACTTTGGGGATAGGCATATCTGCTCACACTCAGGAGAGAAAGAGTAACTTTTCAGAGAGAGTTATTCCAGCTGTGTCTGTTCGTAAGGATGTCTCGTCTGGTTTTGATTTTACCCTCCTGCCCCCCTCCAACCTATCATGCCCTTCTCACACACACACATACATATTCGCACCTCTCTTGCCTGTTTGAATTCTTACACACACCACAACAGGTGTTTACACTTCCCTATCTGTCCACACAGATATAATGGTGATTTATAGAGGATAAAGGGAATTAAGCATGAGGGATTACTTTGTGTATGAGATACTGCAGGGCTGTCGGCGTGTGTGGTGTAAGAATGCCAGTGCTGCAGCTCTCCGCACATTTAAGTGTAAAGCATTCAGCTCCTCAGACTGCATATTTCCTTTAGTACATAAAAGTGTCTTATACAGTAGCTATACTATTTTCATATGTACTGTACAAATGCATAGGATGCGCCTATAAGATGCAAGTATGGGCCTCCTTGTGTAATTGTTTAAGATGCCATGTTTAATTTGGCATAAATCAATACGAGACTGTAAGGGATAGATGTACAGCCTGTCCGATTGGATGTTATGTCTTAAACGAACGCTCAGTAATTTTTTATTTATGTTGCACTGGCTGACATGGCAGTCGTACTGGACTTTGATTACTGTTGTCATTGTAGAAGTATGCTATTCGAAGTCAGCCATGATTAATTTATTCCATAAGTGAAAGTGACAGATAGCTAACAGGAGGTTACTGAGATGAAATAAAAAGTATTTGGCCTATATTGGTCATATGATCTCCACATGGTGGCCACCATGAGGAAGCCCAGCTTCCTTGTATGTAAAATAAACCTTTTTTTAAATAAACCAGATGTCAAATAAAACCGCTTTTATTAGGCTATCTATCTATCTATCTGTCTATCTATCTATCTATCTATCTATCTATCTATCTATCTATCTGTCTGTCTGTCTGTCTGTCTCTGTAGCTAGTTAGCTGGTTGTTTTTGTCTGTATTACCATCAAACTTTTAAAATCTAGTTTAAACATATTTTTCAAAAGAGCTATTCATTTCTTGAGGAATAAAACATTCTTTCCTCCTGAGACCCGAGTGTGACTGATGTGTGCACTTTCCAGTTCCCTTTTTAATTTGTAACTAGTAGCACCTAATAAACATGAAAAAAAAAATAAATAAATAAAAAAAAAATAATTCTGGAGCAAACAGTTTTCCTAAAAAATTGATGGCAACATATGTGGACTAAGTTGTGAAATTTTAAACAGTTGCAAGTTATAGAAAGTCAGATTATTTATTTTTATTTATTTTTTTAATCAAATTGTTTATTATGTTTCCAAGAGTGTTAGTTATTAATGTTATTGAAACGTTACAGATATGATATCAGAAATTAGCATAATTGATTCTGATTGATGGCCTGCATCAGTGCCAACCATGTTAAAATAAAATTATACATGATAAATTCTGAATCTATGTACTGATTATCATTGTCCCATGTCTGCCAAACATGTTGAGTGGTCCAAACATCATCTGCAGCCTAAAACTGATCTTTTGGTCAGATTTAAGGAGTGAATGCATTAAGCTGTATAAGAAAGCTATATACTCCCTTGCTCCCTATTTAGTGAATGACTTATCATCCAGTGTGCTGTCTGTCTGCACTGGTCTCTGAAATGTTCAAAATGCACCTTATTTTCATCCTCACTCCATATAAAGCCTCTGAAAGCAGCATTTTTCAGCTTTTGGATGAACCCATTGTTTCTCAGTGTGATAATGCACAGTAAATATAGGATTTCTAAGGAAAAGATGCACTAAAATATACATTAGTGTACATTGTGTTTAGCAGTGTGGCATTTCGAGATAAATCACTCTAATTTTACAAATGGCATATTGAATTAAATTAGAGACTAATCTTTTGACTCAAACAGGTTTTAGTATGAAAACTTTATTAGGTTTCTTACCAGATGTAGTTTTGTTGGCGTTTCCCCCAAAGACAAACTCCGCTGTGATCTGCTCCATGTTGTTTTGTCACATGCCTCCGTACGTTGAAAGTTTAACCCTTTACTGACAGCACAGAGTTTTCTGAACTAAGATCAGTCGGTTTAAATGAATTTAATTATGCCTTGCATATAGCAAAGCCAAAATACAACATCCGTGCATGTGTAGGCGGGGTCGCACGAGTTTAAGGAGAAAAAAATGTAATGACTTAATGCACCTTTAAGGTCTTGGGTCACATCTAATTTTCACAACCAATATTTTCTGGAGTTGTTTATCCACTGAAAATTTTTCAATATGTCATCGGCTGACGGATTGACCCTAAGGTATACAGCAGGACAACCAATTGAACAGACTGTACGTCTAACCCTCAAACACTCATTTTCATGTGTGTTAAATTTAATATGACATCTAACCTGACTAAGTCCATAGATATAATTGTTTTGGTAAATTGCTAAATATTGCAGTCATACTGTTCCCAAGCTCAGCTGCAAAATTCTTGTTGAAAATAAGGGGAAGAGAGGAGCAAAATGTGAATGGAGAGACCGTGAGGAGTGTTAAATCATTCGTTTGTTTCTCAGTGTGACCGAGAGAGCACATCAGTGTGTGATTGAGCAGTCTTTAAAACGCACCCCAGAGAACGACACAGAGAAAATAAACTGTTTAGTGTTACAGTGGAAACTTTTTTTTCTTCCTGTCCTCCTCCCTCTCCCCCTGTTTCTTTCTGAATGAGAGGCTGAGTAGGAGTGCAATGGAGTGTTAAGGTCTATCAGAAACATATGTGTGGAGTTCAAGGGCGGTTGGATGAAAAAAGTGGATAAGCCTCTCAAAATGGTCTACATTCAGTTAACTGAAGTCTCACTCTCAGAGAGGAAAAACAAGCGCTGAAAAGGCATCTCCTTGTGCAAAAGATATCCTGAAAACAAAGTAGTGGAATGTTTAAATCAGATGAAACCATAAAACAAAAACTGCCCTCAAATCAAATTATTTTCCTTTAATCTTTCCATCACTCTGTGAGTTGTTTCTTGTTATAGTTGTCCCTTTGCTCATTTGTATTTTTTAAGGACAAAACTGTCATAAAGTTTCAAAGAGGGGTCCATTGTAAAAAGTGGTTACACGCACTTGTGGTGCTATTTCTACTAAAATGACATCTGTTGGTGTTATGTATTCAGGTTGATTTAGTCAGATTAAATAATACTGTATATTTAAGTTGAAGTAAAAAAACCAGTTAATTTAGATGTTACCACATGACGCATATATGTTCAGGTTACATCACAGTTTTTTTTTTGTTTTAAGTGTATAGTGATTATTGTACTTTTCTGACAACTTTGAATTGAATTACTGAAGAAGAAAATAGAGTTAAACTCTGAAATCTTGAGTGGATCGATTAGAAATGAGAAACTATTTTGACAAGTTAAATGGATTGAGACAAAGATGCTTCACAGTTTTCCTCAATGACTTTGGCTTATTTTTTTAAACAGTCTTTACATTCTCTAAACTGTAACTGCACTTGTCACAACTGTTTTATGGGACATCACAACTCTATTACATGTCTGCAAAATGTAGTAACTCACCCAAAACATTTAATTCATGCTTCAAAACCTAGTTATTGTGTCAGTAAATTGGCCAATGCCACCAAAATGAAAAGTGTTTTTGTCATCGTGTGAGCTGTACTTGTCAAAATCTTTAGATGTTTTTCTCCATGGCAGTCAACCCTGGAAATGTTTGTTATATACAAATTTCATTTTTGTTCTACTTTTTTGTTGACACTGACTGCTTACTGAACTATACAAGAATGTCAGTTTTGTCTAGCTGAATGCTGTTGTGTATCACACTGAGAATTTTATATACCGATTTCAACAGTAGGTAAGAGATTACTTGGACAATTCAATACTGTACAATACTGTAGTACACAGAAAAAGGATATGCACATTTGTATGTATACAGTAAATGTATTTTTGTAGGAATGTGTAACATGTAAACATAAAATTCACATTTGCATGTCCATTTTTACACATTTCTTACATGTAAAGTCATATATAGTGAACAGAAAATTGCCACAAAATGACATCCATGCAAAGAAAATAAAAATTAAAAAAATATACAGCAATGAAAAAACATTCCATGTCATAGATATTTATGGATATACATGTATGTCTGACAGATTATGATAATTAAATGGATCATTTTGCATGTGATGGCTCACATGATGAAAGAATGTTTAGAAGTTGTGAAAAATATGACAATTTTATTGAGAATCAATTCATCAGTTTTGATCAGCAAGCCATGTGCTTTTCGTTACTGTTCAAATTGTCGACAATTGTACTTACTCTTTTGCACACATGTGCCAAAACACGTGCAATTTGCTTAAATGAATAAGAAATTCAAATCTGGTGTGAACAAGAAACTAACTGTTCAGAGATTTTAACTTCATGTTTTGAAAAAGAAAAATATTTTAAATCGAGAATTGAGCCAAAGCGATTGAGAAAAACTGTAATAACATAATGATGACATTTTTTTTTTACAGTGCACTGCTGAGGTGGCACTCTCCCATTCGTGTGTGTTTATTGTGAGTTAGTGGTAGACATAAAACACATCAGGGACATTTCATTTCTGACATTACCAGAGTACTACAGCTCCCTCTTTTGAGAGGCATATTTGTATTCAACTTGTGTTCATGAATACTGCTTGGGAAATGAACTTTTCCAAAATATTTCAACACCACCTTCTGGCTTTTCAGCATAGTTCATGTAGTCTTCCCTCTATGAAAATACAACAGTATATTTTCTGTTCCCATGTTAATGAAGAGCCAGTGTAATCTGCTGAATAGGTAGGCATCTGACATTTCTCTTGTAGTAATTAAACTTTGTACAATTAATCTACTCTAAATGCAGAGATTCCTTCTAACATGTATAAAATTACTTATGACTTTTGATTTTTATTAATTTGACCAAAGAGTGCATTTAAGAGTGATAGTGACAGTCTGACTGATGTGTATTTGAATTTCTTGCCCTGTCCAGCTAAGCATTTTGGGTTTGGGGTTTGGCAGTGTGTATCTGGGCTGAGGAAGTGAATGGAAAAATCTGTGGCATTTAGGTAGAGCTGTGTCATAAAGGCTGCGCTAATGAGGCTAGGCTTTTGGGAAGAGGGGAAATGGTTTACATATGGAACTGAGAGCATACTGCCATCACTGCTATGCAGTGTGTGTGTAATGAGACACAGCTCTCACACACAAGCCCCCTGTAACGCGTATACCAAATCTAACAAGTTAGAAACAGAGAATGAAAGATAGACCAAAGAAATGAAGATATAAAAGAAAATAAGAGCACTGAATTCCAAACCCGTCTTACTTTTTTCTTTGGTGGAATACAAAAGAAGATGTTAGGCAGAATGTTAGCCTTAGTCACCATTCACTTTCATTATATGGAAAAAAAGATGCAATGAAAGTGAATTGTGACTGAGGCTAACATTCTTCCTTACATTTCCTTATGTGGTTTAGAATAACATGAGTAAATGGGTGAGTAAATGATGACAGTATTTTCATATTTTGTTTAACTATCCCTTTAAGCTTGTCTCCTTTTCTCATGCCTTTCATTCTATCCCTCCTTCTCTACTTCTCTCCCTGTCGTAACATCTAACACCATATTGCTATATCCACATACATCATAGTCCAAACTGGCCAAGTTTTATAGGGCTCTTGCTAAAATAAACAGCAAAGTTGCAATAGCCAGTTAAAGTGCTCACTGCGGGTCTCAACGTCAGTCTCGAGCTACTTTCCCCCAGGCACCGTAATTCAACCTTTGACCCCTACATCCAAACACACATGCTCTCTCACACACGGGTTCTCATGTAACTACACTCACAAGCACATATCATGATATGACAGGAAATGCCAATGACTGCTCATTGCTCTGCCAGAGGAGGGAGATGAAGGCAATGGAAAACCTCCAGTAAAGCAGCATACTTAAGAGGCAAACAATGGTAGACCAAGCAAAGTTCATCTCCCTCCTTTTCAGCAGGAAAGAGGAACAAACGCACTCATAGAGTCAATTACTGTACTTCCAGAGTTGCTCCTCTGGCACCATAGTTTTTAGCTATTTAAGGCTTACAGCAGCAGTGATCGGTGTATTAAAGAGGCGTTCGTGTTTGCTGACTTACAGATATCATATTTCACTTTGTGATTCTTTTGAAAATCTTTCGAACTATGGTATTAGGGCAACAAAATAAACAGTACAGTCATATTCCTGAGAATGAGCGCTTTCATTTGATAAATGACTTGTCCATTTAAGTGCTATGTGAAAGACTTTTATTTTCAAATTAATATTTCTACCCCATTACCTCGAGGGGGCGCCAATTTGCGATGCGAATGTTTAAAACCTTGTTTTGTTATTTTATGTAACATAAATGCAGAAGTGATCTGAAAAGTTCAGATTCTAAGCTTTCAAATGATACCTCATAAGCCTCACTTATGCATACAGGGACTTTAAAGTTTTAAGCGTAAACTTTTTTGCGATATAGTGCCATCTTTTGAGTTTAAAGGGGTTAACTGATTTTTTTTAATGTTTTATTTACTTCTCTCATATCCCAACTTAATATGCTGTGACAAATATAAGTAAAATATTTGTAGATTGATTTCCCTAAAAGTGTAAAAACTCTGATACAGCCAGATACAGCAACATTGACTCAACCAATCTTGTGAGTTTGGGGCGGAACTATCTGTTTGCTCAACCAATCATAGATGGAGGGTGAATTCAGGGAAAGCTGTTTTCACACTTCAGCTTTAAGATAAGGAAGTTTAGAAAATCTACACTTACTATAAAGTACTTACTTACAAAATACTATAATTTCTCAGAAGATATTATTGATTTAGGGACTTTGATTAAGCCCACCACTACTACCAAATGAACAAAATATAATTAGTCTGGTATAATTAATTTATAGACACCAAAAGTTATTTCGATATGCAAGGAAAAGGAATAATGCAAAGCAATTTACATCCATTGTGTTTCTTAAACCATAAAATAGTAGTGTTTTTTTTTTTATTGCCATAGTATTTACATGTTTATTACATTGCCTGAAGCTTTAGAAATTAATCAGATGAAGGGAACAATGCAATTGTGGCTCTTTTGTAAAATAATCAACAGCTATAACATGTCTTATTGTGGCTGACCAATTTACATTTCAATTAATTTCGAGAAAGTAATGATTATTGATGCGCTGCTGCATCACTGCTTCAATATATCTCTCCACAAGCCAGTGATTTCGAAAAAAGCTTATGAAAGAAATTAAAGAGAGAGGGTAAAAGTGTAGAAATCGCTTAAGGGACTGTTTAAGGAGAATAGCTTTTCTTTTCTTTTATGTTTTTTGTAATGTTTTTACCAGTTTGCAATGGCATTACCATTTAGAAAGAAAAGTGAAGAGGCAGGAAAATGCCATTGTTGTTCCCATAACTCAAAGTAATGTTTGTCTTAAAGCGACACCAATATATATATATATATATATATATATATATATATATATATATATATATTATTATTA
This sequence comes from Myxocyprinus asiaticus, assembly GCF_019703515.2. Taxonomy (NCBI): domain Eukaryota; kingdom Metazoa; phylum Chordata; class Actinopteri; order Cypriniformes; family Catostomidae; genus Myxocyprinus; species Myxocyprinus asiaticus. Next base: position 25,815,300 of record NC_059361.1, on the reverse strand, counting down.
TTATTATTATTATTATTATTATTATTATTATTATTTTACCTATTTGTAAGATTTAGGCATTTCAGTTTCATAACAAAATTCCATCAAATTGAATGATGTAATATTTAACCAAATTTAGTTAATAAAACTTAAAATATTCAATGAAAATTATAACTGAAATCTTAATTTTTTTATTGCAAAGTAATGTTATTTTACTTATTAAGATACTATGGTATTTTACTAAAGATTACTTTGCTGTACTAGAATTACTTAATTTAAGCTAAACCTGTGATGACAGACTATTTACCAATAATCGGTTTGCCAAAGACAGGACAAAAGAGTCCTGAACACAATTACACAATCATGTTGTTTTGTAAAAGCTGTTATTGCAACCCTAGAGACATTAGTCACCATGCGAGGAGACATCCCCTGCCACTGCCCCTCCAAAATAAGCATGTTTTAATGTTCATGAAGAATGCTTAATTATCCGTAAATGGCAATTTACAAGCATCTTGCTGTAAGGCACAGCCACTTCAGTGAAGAGACAAGCCCTAATTTAATGGAAAAAACATTACTGTGTGTGCAGTGGAATTATACACAGCATTACCCCCATTTCATAACCCACTTTAACGTTAGCAATTTCATGCATATGGAAACAGCATGGGGGGAGGAGGGTGTTTGATTGCACTGAAAGTAATTTTACAATGATTAGGTTAGTCGGGTAATTGTGTGTGTGTGTGTGTGTGTGTGTGTGTGTGTGTGTGTGTGTGTGTGTGTGTGTGTGTGTGCGGGTTTGGGTGGTTTACGAGGACTTTTTTTTAGGTTACAAACTGGTAATTACAAGGGTATTATGCTATAAATGTGGTTTATGAGGACATTTCTAATGTCCCCATAATTTAAATCGCTTAAAAAACATATTAAACCATGTTTTATTGAAAATGTAAAAATGCAAAAAGGTTTCTGTGAGGGTTAGGTTTAGGGGTAGGGTTAGGGGTAGGGTTAGGGGATAGAATCTATAGTTTGTACAGAATAAAAAATCATTATGTCTATGGAGAGTCCTCATAAGGATAGCCGCACCAGTATATGTGTGTGTGTGTGTGTGTTTGTCAGCATATATATCTTATTGCATCACAGTGTTTGATGTTTTTCAAAGGCTTAGTGATTGTATATGTCATTTACACTCATAGCTTAAGTCTTTCATCTTGCCTGAAGCTAAATGCACTGTCATGTACATATTTACCATAAAGCGTTAGCTGTTGTACGCATTTACATGATTCCTATCCATTTGACTGCATCTCCGGGGACATTACGGTGTGAGAGGGCCTGTTCTGGAGATGGATAGGCATGATCATTGACAATTAACATCTGAATAGTGGTTTTAGGTTTAAAAGGTCCCCAGAGAGATACATGCAGACTGGGTTTGCCTCATGAATTAAATGAGATACAGCATTTGAACTTAGGAACACTGTTTGAAAGTAGATCAATGGTAGCTATAGGGTACATTTGCTCCCACCAGTTTAATTCAGAATGGCATCTAGAACATAATCAAAAGCTGTTCGTAGGGCTTCAACTAACGATTATGTTCAGTTAATGTCTGAAAAAATTATTTCAAATTAATAGTCTCCTTCCAGAACTGTATGAATTGGATGATTGTAGTCATACCTATTATCATTTATTACCAGGTCTTACTTGAGTAGGACGGACGAGTCGAAATAATTTTTTGTGGTAATCAACATTATGCCAGAAATGCTGTCGATTGAGCTTAACTTGTATTGAACCCAGAATATTCCTTTAAATCAAACTAGACTGAATTAATTTTTAAAGTAGTAACATGACATTTTCATGTAGAAATTAAGAATTTGAGATTTTTGTAAATGTAAAACTACATTTAGTGTGTTTGTAGCATAAGAAAATATTGCAACATTTTAATGTACCACTAGATGGAGACATATCGCTATTTTCAACAATACAGACCTTCAATGGCATTGTAACAGGATGACTTCTTGAGTTAAAGCTCTATGAATAACCATCTTTTTGTTATACATTTTTGTTTTAACAGATTACAGTTCTACCATTTCATCTGCTGGAAAAGTCACCGCAAACTAGCTAACATATTCAGTGTTTTTAAAGTAAAAAGAAAATTACAAAAAAAAAAAAAAAAGGTGAGAGGACATCACTACAAAATGATAACTTAAGTCTGTAATTTATCTTGGTAAGTCCTGTGTGCTTACAAGCATTAATAATTCTCTGCTGAGCCACAATATATAAATAAAACTGATAATATTAAATTGATTAATATTCAGTTTTCATGAGTTAAATCTCCAGTGTATGCAGTTAGACAGCAAAACAAAGGGCTTGTCTGTAAGGAAAGATGCAACTATAGAGGATTTGGGGATACAGACTGTGGGGAGTGTGTATAATGCACATTGTGTATGAGGGGTTTATTAAGAGGTCATAGAGAATTATATGGGAAGGGGGCATGTGGGGGACAGCTTAGACAAAACTGATGCTGCCCCAGATTTTGTTTGGTGCAGGGCTCTTCTATCTATCTATCTATCTATCTCTCTGTCTGTCTGTCTGTCCGTCCGTCCGTCCATCTCTCTGTCTACGAAAACCTTTCATCTAACCGCTCATAGTAAAGCACACAATCACTTTTAGGTTTCCATCAATGTTATTAAGTTTTATTGTGGTTACACAAAAGCCATATAATCCTTTGCCCCCTCCTATTCACACCATTGTGTAAAGTCCAGCTGATCCTCCTACTCCCCCTCAAATCCAGCCTGCTTCCTATGTACCCAGTGCCATTCCAGTGCCCAGTCCAGCACAATGCCATTGTTATCCATCGGATTGTCTGCAGTCATTACTCATTCGGCTATCCACTCTGCCTTTTCTCCAAAGCTATCTTTCACTCTGGCCATGGACTTGAGACCTGCCTCTCTCCCATCCTTGCCTGCTTTAGCCCATCTGCCCCCATCTCTTTCTCTCTCTCTCTCTCTCACACACACACACACACATGTTAGTGCGGCTATACTTTTGAGGACTCTCCATAGAAATAATGATTTTTATACTGAATGAACTATAGACTTTATCCCCTAACCCTTCCCCTAAACCTAACTCTCACAAAAAACTTTCTGCATTTTTACATTTTATATAAAACATCGTTTAGTATGTTTTTTAAGTGATTTGAATTATGGGGACACTAGAAATTTCCTCATAAACCGCATTTATATCATAATACCCTTGTAATTACCACTTTGTAACCTAAAAAAAGTCCTCGTAACCCCCCCCCCCCATACACACACACATACACACACACTGACACTCTGCCCACGCTCCATACAAGCTGTCCCAGTGAAGTCCCTGGGGTGAAAACAGGTGCTGGACTTGTGCAGGCCGAAGCAGACGGCACATGGCAGCACATGCTGACTTGTCACCCTCCCCTGAAATCCTGAAACACATGAACTTGATGTTATCAAGAGATGTCCCATTCAGATACGATTAAATTAAATTATTAAGAGCAACCTTTTAAAGACAAACAATTAGAAAAACTATTACATGGCAAAAATAAATAAATAAATAAATAAATAATAATAATCAGTATTTTTTAATATAATTAAAATTGAATTACCTTTTCTTTCTTTTTCTTTTTTTTTTTATTTCTTTTTTTTTTTTGCATTGGTGAATTGCTTTTTTCCATTCAATTTTGTTAGACTTATCCTTAAAACAAGAGACAACAATTTGCCAATGGAGTAGAAAAATAAAACTGAAATGTAAAATATATCCTTAATATAAGTCTTAATATCTTACGCAGTCTTAAGGATTTTACAGGAAAACAAGACAAAAATACTGACTATGAAAGTGATTTGTGAAAATGCCTGTGTACTGAAAAGCATTTTATTTGTTTTAGTAACTGAATAATAATTTGAATTCAGAATTCAGAACTCACTGAAACTGCCAGAGCCCTGTGTGAAATTATACCATGGTGTCCATTGATGGTCAGATAAAAACAGATAAAAGGAAAAGGGGACTATCAGTATGGGCCTCTGGGAAGAGTTATTTATATCATAGGCACAAATCTGTCCAAGGGGAGGGGCATGGTATTCCGTGCATATGAATAAAAGCCCACAAACAGATATAAATACCAACACTGCAGTCACCTTAACAATTTCCACAGGATGCATTCAAGGTGAAATTAAATCACTTTTATTAGGGGGATCAAAGGGTTGGCCTAAAAGAGGTCCTTTAATGGGACATTGCATTGTAGGTTGTAAAAAGGGAATGTGTCCACACTTAACATGCTGAGGGATCCAACAAGCCATTTCTCTTTACAATGTCAGTTTGTATTTCACTCAGAAGACATGATTTTCAAATAATTTAGAGCAGTATTTGCTTTTGGTGATGAGCCAAAGTTTTTTGGAATATTTCATTTGACTGAATAAATGTTTAAACATTAATGGGACACTCAGTTACAGTTACTTGATTTGTTAGAACAGATGTTATTTTAAGTATACCGCTTATCACAGAAAGTAATGTTTAGTGATTGTGCTATTAATATGTTACATGTCTGTTATACATTTTTGGACAGTTGATGAGTCAGCACAATATAAACAGAATTTATATGTGACCTTTAAAATATCTTAATTAATATATCCCAGAGGAAAGTTTCTGATAGAGATTGATTTCCATGGACCCAGAGCCCTTTTACTCCCTCCAGCTGGCATGAATTGACAGTCCTCTTCAGAATGGACATGAAGTGATTTGGGACATTCCCAGTAAGTGCTTACTGAGGGCAAGCTGCAACAGGCCTGAATATGTATGCAAGTGCACACAGAGGACTGCTGCTGTCTCAGACCTTGACCCCTCCCATCCCCATCTGGAGTCTAGAACAAATGTACACAACTTGCCAGGGCTTCAAGTCCAAATAATGAGGTACGCATATCGCCAAAACACCATCATCCTCTAACATTTGCTCAATTTAAGTTGCGTTAAAATTTTATATAGCATGTCAGGTCAAGTCATTTTTATTTGTATAGCACTTTTCACAACACACATCTTCTCAAAGCAGCTTTACAGAAATGATGCTATAACAGAAAAGGAAGCTGTAATATCTTTGAGTCCTCACTGTGCGTTTTGATGAAAACATGATTGTAGATTATGCCTTAAAAAACAAAAACAATATATATATATATATATATATATATATATATATATATATATATATATATATATATACATATATATATACTGTATATACCGTATGTATGAACTTTAAGATTCAAACTTAAAGTTTTTAAAGTAACTTTTGGCTGAAGAAGGCTTTAGTTAGCAGTTAATTTATTGTCTATGAACTGTATTTAACTTTAAATCCTTTAACCAAAATGATGGCATGTTTAGGGTAACTTTGATGTGTTTGTGTGGATGTTGCATTAACCCTCAGAGACACTGAAAATGCATTTTCTTTTTTCTCCTTGAAAGTGTTTTTAGAAAGCCACTGATTAAATAAATCTTGATTTTTAAGCAAATTTAGTTTTGACATTTAATATGCATTTTTCCCTTGTGATACTGTTCAGAGTGTCAGCTACTGTTATGTGTAGTTTTTTTAACCATTTTTAATAATAAAAAATATTATTTAATTGTATTACACACACACACACACACACACACACACACACACACATATATATATATATATATATATATATATATATATATATATATATATATATATATATAGTAATATAATAAACAACGTAGTTTCATAATAACATAATAATAATAAAAAATAATAGTAATAATAAATTGAAACTCTTTGCCTTTTTGCAAAAAGCCTACATGGGTTTTAGGTATGGGTATGTTTATTTCCAAAAGGTCTACATCGGGGTGGTGAGGAGGAGGGGCGGCTCCAGGCAGCGCTGAGTCTCGCCGGGACTTCATTTGTGTGCTGTTCACTTACAGCAGACCTGCTGTGGTAAAACATCTCTCATCATCTGGCAATGTGACTCTAATGGGCATAAAACAAACTTTCAGTTCCTTTGGGCCATTGACTAGATCCATCGACGCTTCTTCTTTCTTATACATCCACACCAGCTGATCTGATCATACGAGGGAAATATTGAGAGCTGTTTAAAGATGTCTATATTGCCTTTCACGCCTCCGATTGTAAAGAGACTTTTGGGCTGGAAGAAGGGCGAGCAGAACGGACAGGAGGAGAAATGGTGTGAGAAGGCCGTGAAGAGTCTGGTGAAGAAGTTGAAGAAGACAGGACAGCTGGAGGAGTTGGAGAAGGCCATTACCACCCAGTGTATCAACACCAAATGCATCACTATACCGAGGTACATACTGTAGTCTGTCTCAAAACATGGTAAGCTAGGCACAGCAGAGGCACATTCTGAACGTTCGGAACACATGTCCAGTTATGGCGTCTAGGTAGACACTTCACTAGTGTTTGAGACACATCCATATACATCAAAGATCTGTGCGGCTAACGCTGCTAACTAGCAAAAATCAGGGATATACACTATTTGTCACGCTCTTCAAACACTGGTTAGATTGTAATAGAGTTGAGTACTTTTGTCAGCCGTTGATGTGGTTTCATTAGCCTGTAAATCAATCGAAATGTATGAGGAATAACTGGAGTAAGATCCAATGACTAGCTTGCTAAAGTCTAGATTTATTATCTATGGGTTTCTTCAGAACTGTTGCCTTTCAGTGTCGTAGCTCGTTTTATAGTGTATAAAGGAAAAGAAAAACAATTTTTGGTTTGGATTATAAAATGTAGTTCTCAGAATTAACAGTGTGCGGTTGCTAGCATTGATATTAGCGCTTTTCAGCTAACCAGAATGGCTGACTATGGCAAAAAAAAAATAAAAAAAAATAGTCCTATATAAACTTCTCCGTTTGTTTTTAAAGCTCGAATGAATGACCATAAACTAAACAACCAGTAGTTTGTATATTATGCTGCGATGTTGGGGCTCAAACAAGTGAATGAAAATGCTCAACACCACTGTGTGCCAAGCTAAGCTGTTATATAATTGTCTCTGATATCTGGGGCAGACTGGACTGCACAATGATGTGAAGTTCACAGATCATATATTATTATCATCTTAAATTAATTTGTTTATTGTGAATGCCATTGTTAAGTTTAAAACATATCAAGTCACAATGCAACTAGTGGGTTTTAAAAAAACAAAAACTTGATTTTGGGTAAATGACCTGTTGTTTTGTGTAATTTAGGGAATATTCTGGGTTCAATGTAAATTGAAATCAATCGACAGCATTTGTGACAATCTTAATTACTACAAAAAATAATTTAGACTCTTCCGTCCTTTTCTTTTTTTAAAAAAGCAAAAAAGTTACAGCGAGGCACTTACAATGGAAGTGAATGGGGCCAATTTTTGGAGGGTTTAAAGGCAGAAACTTGAAGCTTATCATTTTATAAAAGCACACATTAATTCTTCTGTCAAAACTGTAAAATTGTTGAAATTGACATTTTTACAGTTGTTTTAGGATTTTAGGGTTTGTTGACATTACATCCTTATGGCAACGAAGTTGTAGTATTGGATATAACTTTAGAAAAGGTATTTCCAAACATTACTTTTGCAAATAGAAAAGATTATAGAAAAGATTATCTTCATGTATTTTTAATAGAAATAATGCAGGATATGGTTTCATATTATTAATTGAAATATTTATAGCCGTTAATCACGTACCAGTGTATGATGCATTGCCGAATGAGTCTGTCAGACTGAATGAAAGGTTATTGATCATCACTGGTGAATTGATCCAACGCTTATTTATTATTCACTTGGCTATTGTATAGGCCTATATACAGTACAACATTATTGTATGTATATAAATCTGCACTAATCAAACTACTAGTAATGTTGATAGCACCACAGCCACAGCATTTACGCTTTTCAGGGAAATCAACATAAGAATGGCTTACTAATAGTTGTCTCTGTATAAGCTGGAGTAGGAGAAAGTATATATACTGTATATTTACATAAAAATGACACAAGTCAACTTTAAGACCTTTTCACTGACTGAGAAATTGACAACATTATTAGTAATGCCAAAAAGTCATGCCAAGAACATGTCCTGTCCATACACATCTGGTTGATTAAGTGAGTGATTACTCAGAGGGAGACTGTTCAGACACAGAAACAACTAAGAATCAGGCAGAGAAATTTCAGTGGGAATCCCCTGGTGACTCACACAGAGTAAAATGAATAGAGCCTGGGGTTGCATACTTATGAGCATGTAAGTGCATAGCTTACCATCTGAGAACTTCATCTGAGAAAACTCTCTATTGATTCTTATGGATTTGCCTGATGTGTCACTGTCATCGACAACCTGCTGGTTTTAAAGTTGGCAGAGATGTACATCTTTAATGTCTTGATCTGTAATTGTTTCTTTTATTTAGAACTGCTCTATTTTCACAATTGTTGTACATTTCTTGTATTATGATCTTGGTGTTCTACAAGAGTTTACTACTCTAGACCCCCCCTACATTCTGATTTGTTTTCCTTGCTGTCTGCTTTGGTAATTGTCATTTTCACAATACATGCATATTAAATCAGTTAGAGCTGTACTGTGCCTGATCTAGGCACCTGCGTTATTGTATTCCTGCTTTCTACAGTTTGACCACATACATCCTGCCCCTTTTTAAGAGCGCTTTCACAGAGGAAGTGCTTGTGTGCTTGCTTCTCTGCTGCACCTGTCATCTTCAAGCAAACCTCCAAACCCCTGTGTGATCTTTGTTTTTTAAGATAAGAAAATACCAACCAAACACTGTTCAAGCCATATACCTGAGCATCTAAATTTAAATGGGTGTGAATTTCAAGAGTAAGTTCCACACATTTGCACACAGGCAGACTTTCTCTGTACTTTAAACACAGCTGAGAGTGTGTTTACTCAAGAAAGTATGTGTAATGGTTATTCAGAGATCAAGAATGCAGCGCAGGGCCTGGGGAGGGCGTGGGTTGCCGTTTGGTTTGTGGCTGAGTGTAAGAAGTTGGTGTTAGCCACGTTTCAAAAGACATACAATGGCTGTGCTGGGAGACAGAGGGAAGACTACATGTGTGCAACAGAACTAGAGCAGGAAATCACCTGCTCACAGGCTGCTCTGGGTTTCTGAGGTCATGCTATTTCCTGCATGTTCAAACAAAGAGCACAGATATTCTGAGAGCTCCTAACCAAAAGAGGACCAAATCCATGTTAACAACTTGTCTTTTCAAAAGAATCTTTTAATGTAGGGCTGTCCTGAGTTTGCATCATTGTATGTAAAGTGTAAAAATGCATTAGAATGGATTGAAAAAAGATTTTGAACTGAAACTGCTTTTGATATATACTTTATGATACAAAATCAAAAATTCTAGTAACACGTTTTGATCACACTGCCACGGAGCTAGAGTACTTGCCAAGGAATTGCTGTGCGGTTGCTAAGCTGTTCATATCAGGTTTTAGAGTGTTACTATGCGATTACTATGGTGTTCTGAGGGGGTTTTACAGTGTTGCTGCATTTGCTATGGTGTTCTGAGTGGTTGCTGCTGATTGGCTCATGTCAAAAGAGCCCACCCACAACCCTCTAAGCGCCTTTCCACCATCGGGCCGAACGATTCTGAGCACTGTGAGCAGGGGCGATTCTAGGGTCAGTGGAAATACACTTTATAATGGGGTTGCAAATTTTAAGAAATTTTCTTAAGCAACAATCGTTAATGTTAATGAATGAAAATCGATTAAGTATTAACAATAACAATAATAAACTGTATGTGGTGAACAGCTTGAAATTCCAAAAATACGATGACACATATTTTTCTTCAATCAAAGCTTTATTTATACAAAGTTTGATTTTTGACTGACCAACTGTTCTAATGCAAATTTAAAAACATAAACATCTGAGAAAAATCCCTTACTGACTACGTTTGCATGGTCACCAGAAAGCGGCTTATTGCGAGAAAGCAGCGTTCCATTTACATGCACTGTATAAGCGGCGTACTCTTTACTCTCATATACTCATCAAAAAGCTTCTTTCTCCAATCTCCACAGCAAAGTAATTTCCCCATAACAAACATGGTTTTGCTATATTATTCTCTGTTGTTTTGCTTTATTTCCAGATATTTCAGAGTGTTTGCTGTTTCCTTAACTTTATATCGTGACCTGCAGCGGAATTGCGCTGCAATAGTGGGGTTTCCCTCTTACTTAAACTTTTGTATTCCCCCAATGTAGGAGCGCATATTTGAAAGTGAAGGACTTTGGTGTGTATAAACTGGTATAGTTTATAGTGTATGTATGTGCTTTTCTCACTGTACTTGTAAATGTTGAATTCTTTCCGCTGTGTTGACTTGTTGTTGGGCTCCATCCTATGATGTTTGTTATTAGGTCTGTTCACTCTTCAAACACCCATCAGAACACCGCTTACGTATTTACATGGCCACATTAAGCCGCGTTCTCGAGGATAAACCTAGGTGTGTTAAACCGGTTTCTCTTAATCCCTTAAGCAGCAGAAAGAAATCTGCGTTCTTGTTTACATGACGTTTCAGGACGCCGCATTCTGCAAAAACGCTGGAATAAACCGTCTTCTTAAGTGCATGTAAACATGGCCACTGTTGAAGGAAACATGAAAACATGAAACAGCCAGAAGTATGTGCATGTAGCCTACTGTTTAAATATTTAAATAAATACACTTAAGAAATGCGAGTTTGGGTATTTTCCTCTTAATAAATTTTCAGATAAGTGTATTTTAAAAGGGGTCAAGAAATGCTCTTTCTTTTACAGTTTTATTATCTTCCCTGAGATCCATTGATAATGTTCATAATGTTTTATTTTTTATTTTTATTAAAACTGTCATAATTTAAGCAGCATAAGCAGCTTTGCGACAGGCTTGAAGAACAGTTGCTGACCCTGGATGACGCCCTGAAAAAGAAAGAACAAGCAGAACGAAGGAAAGAGCGACTGGTGTATGTTGGTATCAGCGTGGAGAACATCATATATATATATATATATATATATGATAATTTTCCACCCTGTCTCTGGCCCTCTGTCTGAAATGCTCGGTTTTGGCATAAGTGCCTCCTTAAAACCTCAACGTAAATGGCCACTGTTCTGATTGGCTAACATTAGGGCTGGATGGCATATTGACTTTTTAAGGTTTATCAATATATTTTCAAATGACATATTGGATTTAAAAGATCAGATGAGCAGCAAAACAGCAGCGCGATGTTTGACTTGCTTGTGTGTGTGCGGCGGTATACATGCGCTCCGAGAACGCTCACGCCTAAATGGTCAAATACATTTCAAAATTCTTGGTGAGGTGTTCATGTAAACACAGAGAGTTATGTTTAAAGTGAATGTAAATATTGTTTGTAACGAAATGTACGACTTAAGTTTAAATATTTAAAGTTTAAATGTAACCTAATAGACCTGCCGCTGTCAAGTGTGTCCGTAATATTAATCAAACAACAATAACAAGAAAACGAGAAAACACTCACTGCTCTTGACTGAATAACTAACTTGTATAACTCTAGTACAAAAGTATTCATACAGAGAAGACTAGTAGTAGTTTTATGTCAAATTCATTCAGAATCTTATTTGAATACTTGATACTTTTAATTTTTTTAAAAGCTGTAAATAAGCACTGCTTTCTTAATTTGTATTTTTTTTTTTGTTCTATAGTGTTTTATTACTGACTGTTTGCTACTCTTGAATAATAACTTGAGAACTTAATTCTTTTATAATTAACAAGTTAGTTAGTGTTAGGCTATTATTTGTTGTGGTATTGAAGCTGGTATCAAAAATCATCACATTTCTCTGAAGACTACTGAAATTTTGGTATTGTGATAAATGTATATTGTATGGTAAATCTTGCTGCAGTAACACGATGGAAAAGTAGATCTCATTCCAAAGAAGTGTGAGCACCCCTGCTGTACATGATGGTGATGGATGATTTCCTTTATTTGACTACAGTGTGTACATGTAACATAAAATAACCTCCCCTACCCAGCGCAGTTTACATTTCTGTCCCAGAGAATCTAGTTGATTGCATAGGTATAATACTATTCGTTTGGCCATGTCGTAATTTTAGAAAACATACAACAGAAACTCTGACATGTTACTTGACCATGTAACCAATACATGTCCTTTTTTCTCTCTGGACAAGTAACTTTTTACTTGGACAGTTGAATGAACAATTTACTTTTTGCGAAGGACAAGCACATCACAATGCTTAATGTCGAGCTCTGCATGTCATCTGCAGAGAATGCTATAAACAGGTTGCATCCAAAAGTGGAAGCACTTCATATCTCTTCCACTATTTACAACAGCGCCATTAACTTTGTGCTGCTGCTGCATCCCCGGCTGCGAAGCCTTCGCGTTGCAAGCTTCATTTACTCAGCACGCCCTGGATTCGAACTTGCGACTCCAGGAATATAATAAATCTTTAAATATTACTGAAACTAAAAAGTCCAACTTACTTTTGTCTCAGCCTCAGATACAATAAAAAAATCTGACATTACGTGCCTTTAACATGTAGTTTAAAATGTGATTTAAAAGACTATTTTGTCTTTTTCGGCTCTCTGGTCAACATACATTGTGTATAATTGACAGTTTTGAAGTCTATTATTGATTTGTTGGGTGTTTTAAGTTAGTTTAGAAAATAGCAGGCTGTAAATGGGCTAAAATAAGTACTTGTGAGTAAAAATTGTTTTTTGCAAAAAAACGCAAATCCTGGCTTGTGAGGTTTGCAAATTCCCCGAGCACATCTGTATATAATACTCTTTGTTTTCAGGGATATATACAGGTGCATCTCAATAAATTAGAATGTCGTGGAAAAGTTCATTTATTTCAGTAATTCAACTCAAATTGTGAAACTCGTGTATTAAATAAATTCAATGCACACAGACTGAAGTAGTTTAAGTCTTTGGTTCTTTTAATTGTGATGATTTTGGCTCACATTTAACAAAAACCCAGCAATTCACTATCTCAAAAAATTAGAATATGGTGACATGCCAATCAGCTAATCAACTCAAAACACCTGCAAAGGTTTCCTGAGCCTTCAAAATGGTCTCTCAGTTTGGTTCACTAGGCTACACAATCATGGGGAAGACTGCTGATCTGACAGTTGTCCAGAAGACAATCATTGACACCCTTCACAAGGAGGGTAAGCCACAAACATTCATTGCCAAAAAAGCTGGCTGTTCACAGAGTGCTGTATTCAAGCATGTTAACAGAAAGTTGAGTGGAAGGAAAAAGTATGGAAGAAAAAGATGCACAACCAACTTAGAGAACCACAGCCTTATGAAGATTGTCAAGCAAAATCGATTCAAGAATTTGGGTGAACTTCACAAGGAATGGACTGAGGCTGGGATCAAGGCATCAAGAGCCACCACACACAGACGTGTCAAGGAATTTGGCTACAGTTGTTGTATTCCTCTTGTTAAGCCACTCCTGAACCACTAACAACGTCAGAGACGTCTTACCTGGGCTAAGGAGAAGAAGAACTGGACTGTTGCCCAGTGGTCCAAAGTCCTCTTTTCAGATGAGAGCAAGTTTTGTATTTCATTTGGAAACCAAGGTCCTAGAGTCTGGAGGAAGGGTGGAGAAGCTCATAGCCCAAGTTGCTTGAAGTCCAGTGTTAAGTTTCCACAGTCTGTGATGATTTGGGGTGCAATGTCATCTGCTGGTGTTGGTCCATTGTGTTTTTTGAAAACCAAAGTCAGTGCACCTGTTTACCAAGAAATTTTGGAGCACTTCATGCTTCCTTCTGCTGACCAGCTTTTTAAAGATGCTGATTTCATTTTCCAGCAGGATTTGGCACCTGCCCACACTGCCAAAAGCACCAAAAGTTGGTTAAATGACCATGGTGTTGGTGTGCTTGACTGGCCAGCAAACTCACCAGACCTGAACCCCATAGAGAATCTATGGGGTATTGTCAAGAGGAAAATGAGAAACAAGAGACCAAAAAATGCAGATGAGCTGAAGGCCACTGTCAAAGAAACCTGGGCTTCCATACCACCTCAGCAGTGCCACAAACTGATCACCTCCATGCCACGCCGAATTGAGTCAGTAATTAAAGCAAAAGGAGCCCCTACCAAGTATTGAGTACATATACAGTAAATGAACATACTTTCCAGAAGGCCAACAATTCACTAAAAATGTTTTTATTGGTCTTATGATGTATTCAAATTTTTTGAGAGAGTGAATTGGTGGGTTTTTGTTAAATGTGAGCCAAAATCATCACAATTAAAAGAACCAAAGACTTAAACTACTTCAGTCTGTGTGCATTGAATTTATTTAATACACGAGTTTCACAATTTTAGTTGAATTACTGAAATAAATGAACTTTTCCACAACATTCTAATTTACTGAGATGCACCTGTGTGTATATATATATATATATCATAAGATGTTTAAGATGTTTCACAAAAGCATTTGTCTTAAGATGGTTATTTATATCTTCAGCTTTAGTGTGTCAATAGGAAATATAAATGTTAGACTCCCAAACATTACTTTTGCAAATAAAAAAGATTAGAATAGAAGAACAGGGAGCCCTGCAACAGATGTCACAAAGTCCGCCACTGAACATCGTGTTAGTCTGAGATTACATAAAGAGACAGAAGCAATTGAGACAAGTCTAAATAGATAGAAGAACTGTGGCAAATTCTCCAAGAAGCTTAGAACATCCAATCTGCCAACAACCAAGAAAAACTGTCCAGGGGTACCTAGGAGAATTGGTGCTGTTTTAAAGGCAAAGGTGGTCACACCGAAAATTGATTTAGCTTTTTTTATGTTTACTGGACTTTGTATGACATTAACTGATAAATGAAAACTATTATTTTTGAAGACATCCTCACTATGCAACATTTTTCATAAGTACCTAAAACTTTTGCACAGTACTGTGTAATTGTGGATTGTGTGAGAGATATGTAGGTGTAGACAACAAACACTGCTGCTCGAAGAGGAAGCTCTGAGGTTACTGGTGAGCCTCACACTCCCTGTGATATCTCCTCAACTTTTTGTGTGTGTGTGTGTGTGTGTGTGGGATGGAGAGCAGAGGGGATGGGTGCTCTTGGCTTTGACTGAAGAGTGAACGGGTTCAGCTGTTTGTTACTCTCAGGTCAGTCTGGATGTCAGTTTGACTTGAACAGAAGGAATGGAAATTGCATGTCTGTCTTGAGCAGAACTCTGGCAGTGACTTGGGAGGCTCAAGGACTTTGCTTTGTCTCGTTGGTCTGAGTCAGACAATGGGACGGTCTGTCCCCTCTGTGAGTTTGCAAACTGACAAAGAGGTGCCGGTCTTTGGTCCTTGCATAAGTAATAGGCTGAGTAATGTTTGCAAATGTGATTTTGGTGTAGACATTAATAAAGCAAATAGAACTGCTTTTTTAGCTTGAAGTATAAAAGAGTTACTTTTGGACATTTGGAGATTTTTTTGCATCGGTCGATAACAATGCCTGCTTTGCCAACTGTTCAGACTTCAGAGTGCAAATGTTCTAATATTTTTGAGTCCATTTTACAAGCAAAAATAAGTAAATATTTTATAGTATTTAAATAAATATTTAAATTTAGATAAATACGTACATGCATGTTGTAGAAAGGGTACATTTAATAACCACAGTTTTGTGTACATTAATGAAACATGAGCAGAATTCATTTCTGTGTTAATTATTACAAAGAAATACATTTTTACAAGAATTGTCTTTTTTAGACAATTAGGATTAGGTTTGGTTCAGCTACAAAATCGGATATCAGAAGACTACAAAGGACAGTTCGGACTGCTGAGAGGATTATCGGTTGCCCCCTGCCCTCCCTTCAAGAACTATACACTTCCAGAGTGAGGAAAAAGGCTGGAAAAATCACTCTGGACCCCACTCACCCAGCCCACTACATTTTTGAACTGTTGCCTTCTGGCCGACGCATCAGAGCTCTGAGCACCAGAACCATCAGGCACAGGAACAGTTTTTTTCCCCCAGACTATCCATCTCATGAACAGTTAAAACTGCCCCATTGAGCAATAATTATGTGCAATTCAGTCTAATCTTTTTTATACTTATCCAACACATCCAAACTCTTCTGCCATTACATTCCCTTGCACTGTATATAACAGATTTGTTTTGAGATTTGCAGTATGTATGTGTATTTGTGTAAGTATGTATGTGTGTGTCTGTGTATGTGTATATATGTGTGTGTATGTGTGTGTGTATATATATATATATATATATATATATATATATATATATATATATATATATATATATATATATATATATAGTCTTATTGTGTATTCTATATATATATATTATTTTCTATTCAATTTTTATTTATTTTTTAATTTTTTTTTAATTAAATTTGTAATTATTTTTTATTATTATCTCTGTCTTGTTGCTGTATTGTATTGTTGTGCACTGGAAGCTCCTGTCACCAAGACAAATTCCTTGTATGTGTAAGCACATTGTACAATGTGAAAATGTACAAATAATGTACACAAATAATTGTTCTGTGTATGTTTCATAAATAAAGTCCATTACCTTTTATTACACAGGCTATATGAGATATATATTGGTCATCACTCACTGTGTTCTGTACTAGATATTCACATCAGCAATTGCAAAATCTATATAAATCTATAGTCGACCACTAGTTTTTAAGTATTAGGCGAAAGCTACATTTACAAACATATTACGTAAATGCTAATATTTTTGTTTTGTCTGGCAAATACAGTGCATATGTCATCTGTTCCTGTTGGAGGTTTATAGTGCAGAATACTGGCATTCATAGTGCTGGTACATAGCTGAATGAATAGGTAAAATTTACACAGTTCCAGTGACTGCTGGAAAATTGTACAGGCACTGCTTTCAGTGTACTGTCTGCACTGCCACACCATCTTTCTGTACTCATGCCAGGCTACTTCCTCTGAAAGCACTCACTCTTTTTTCTCTCAGAGTCTGAGCTTTTAAAAGAATTACGATGGAAATGTATTAATGCGATGAAATGCATTAGCAATGGCTGTGTATAGGCTGCAATAGCATCAGGATGATTCATACTTTCAATGCATTTTTTTTTCTCCTTACAGCCAGTGACCTCTGCCATCAACGGGCAGCCCCCCTGCCCCCAAACATCATATGAAAATAAGGCCTTACTTTTCCACTATATGCAGCTCTAGTGCCATTATGTGAATATCCTGACTTCTGTGAAAAATGAATTCTTGACCCAGGACTCATTCATGCAAGGGAAAACATTATTGGGCTTTCACTTTAATTAGATTTTGGATTGATGCAATACACTGTTAGAAATAGTGCAAAGTCCTGTTCTAAAAGTTTAATATATCATGTTATTCAGCATCTGTTTTCTGCAGTTGAATAGGCTATTATGACCCTCACTCATTGTTTTATAATACTGATTTTGTGGCTAGAAAAGCAGTGAAGTGATCATAAGTACTTCTCATTGGCTATTATCAACTACAAAGCATTTTTATTAATAGCTTTAATATAATATAAAAGGTAATATATTACATATTAAAATATATAAATAGATAACTATCAGCTGATATAATTGTATATTTTTATGGCAATAAACAACATTTGAACGGACAAATTTACACTACCACCTATAAAACTAGAAAACAACAATTTATGTAACTTAACATACATATATTGTTATAATTAAACATATATTGAAAACATAGCGATGGACAGCAGCATTTGACTAAGTATTATATGATTTTGTAAAATTATTGTAATGAATTTTGTATATCGCTACAAAAAATTGAGGGAAAAACATAAAATTGCTTGCAGTGATCTGCATGAATTGGCCAATCGTTTTCTGGAATCGGTTCATTTTAATTAACCTCCTTAAGGAACAACAAAAACAAGTGTTTTGTGATGCTACACTGTTAGCTGAGCTACTACCACTACTGAAAAATGTCATTTAGTAGCATCACTACTTTTAGTTTCTCCCCAACACTGGTTATTTCATTACCTCCTAAACTCTCTCTACAGGTCTCTGGATGGCCGTCTGCAGGTATCTCACAGAAAAGGCCTCCCTCATGTGATCTACTGCCGGCTATGGCGCTGGCCTGACCTGCAGTCCCACCATGAGCTGCGTGCCATAGACTTGTGTGAGTTTGCCTTCCACATGAAGAAGGACGAGGTGTGTGTGAACCCTTACCACTACCAGCGTGTGGAGACACCAGGTGACCATGGCAGGAGTTTTTACTCAAGCATTAATATTCAAATGCTGTTCACTTCCATGATCAGATTTGAGTATGAAATGAATTTGAGTGATTTAATGGGAAATTTCTCCTGTGTGTGTGTGTTCAGTTTTGCCTCCTGTCCTGGTTCCTCGGCACACTGACATCCCCTCAGACTTCCCTCCACTGGATGATTACTCAATCCCTGAGAACACCATTTTCCCTGCCGGGATTGAGCCTCCGAGCAACTATATACCAGGTAAAAATATGTTTTCTGTTTTCTCTCTGAAAATCACGCGTTAACTTTCACCCAGACATGCACTCACTCTAATACAAACATTGGCTCAACGACTCACAGCTCTTTGATTTTTGCAATGTCTCGGGATATATAAACTGTTTTATCGAAACCAGAGTGTTCAGTCTGGCCTGTAATAAAGTTGGCCAAACAGGACAAAGGCAAGCACAGATCAAAGCGCTCAACTCATGACCTGTTACATCATAGTGAGGCTCAAACTCGATTAAGCAAGACTGTTGGTGTTGAAAATGGTTTGCATGATCCGAACAGTAGAAAGAATTCCATTTAAACAATTTGCTGTGTGGCAGTTAAGTGTCTCATAAAGCCTAGCGCATGCACACTACAAGGCTCGTCACCCAAGTGTTTCTGTCTGCATCCTGCAAGATGAAAAGGAACACTCCCTGTGATCATAAAGTGATTCTGTTGGCTAAATTAACTTTTAGAATCCTATGCATTCACTGTATGATTCATTTTGTTTTAACTGTGTAAATTTGACAAGGAATAACTTTTACATTTTATGTCACATATCATATTATTAAACCAAAGATATAAATGGTGACATTAAACATTTCTCTGTTCTGTTTTCTCCAGTTTGCTCACAAGCTAACTGGTTAGCCTATTAGCTTAGCATATGCTAGCTTCTTTTCTTCATTTTCATCACATTTCTTCTCACTGCTGCCACCTACTGACACAGATTTAACTTTTAATTTGTGGTATATTTAATAATTTTACAAACTTTTCATTTTTTGATGTTTGTGGTTAGGTTTAGGGGTAGGGATAGGGGTGGGTGTAGGGTTGCTGTGGGACTACAATAAACACAACAATCACAGTGTATGAATGTGACATCTGTTGCAAGACTTTTGTCATTTTCAAGTCATTTAAAGGGGGCTTAACTTGTAGTAAGCATGTCTTGTAATAGTCTTGCAGGATGCAGACAGAACCATCTCCTTTTTTTAAGTCTGTGACAGAAAACTTGAGATAGTAGTCAACTTGTAATGTGTGTAAAATCCCCAACACTCTTCTAGCGTTCACACTTGTAAGACATACTGCAAGTAGTTGCAAAATTTCAAACCTGTCTCGCATCGCTATGTGAATGATTTATATGAGAAGTCTTTAAATATGCGGCAGGCTTGTCTTGTAGTGTGCACTTTGCATAATTGTATGTTTTGCATGATATTTAATTACACAAATGTCTGTTTTGTGTTTCAGAGACCCCTCCTCCAGGCTATCTGAGTGAGGATGGGGAAACCAGCGACCATCAAATGAACCACAGCATGGACACAGGTTAGAGCTCTGAGCTTACATACAAGAGATTGATATCAGAAATCAGACCAGGTTCTATTATTAATCTGTTTTGGTTTCTCAGGTTCACCTAACCTTTCACCCAACCCTGTCTCTCCTACAAACAGCAACCTAGGTAAGTAAAAACATGCATCTTTTTTCATTTTATTTATTGACCCAACTGGTATTTCAAAACCAGTTATTACTTAGGGCTTTTTCAAACCTGGCTCGTTTGGAGCATTTGTTTCAGAACCTGGTGTGTTTTCTTCCTTAGTTTGGCTAGTTTGGGCATATACAGTATAAACATGGCAATCGCTTTTGGAACCACACCAAAACAATTGGCCGGAGACCACTTGAATGAGGTAGTCTCAGTCAGATTTTAAGCAAACTCCGGAGTGGTTTGCTTGTGGCCAGAATGCAATATGACCCAAAGGATCAACGAGCCAACCAATATCACTATTATAACCATGATGGATCTTTTAAAGAAGAAATCTGTAGATGAGCACTCCACTGTAATTCATAAACAAAACGTGGATATAGCCTTTTTGGTGACTATATTAGATATAACTGCACGTTTAAAGCTGATGTAACTTTTTCAGTGTTAAAATACTTTCTCCTATCCCAGCTTAATATGCAGAGCCAACTATTTGTAAGCCATTCATAGGTAAATTTTGTTGCAGAAACATACTTCAGCTTTAAAAAAGGTGATTAGGTAATTTTAGTATGATCTCTGTTGGATAGTGGTATAACTGACACAGGTAGGATGGTGTTTTTGACAGATAAAAAAACAAGAAAGAACCACGTAGGAGGCATGATATAGAACTACCACATCAGTTTTCATTTTAACCATCTTTACATGGCTTCACTGTTTTTACTGTTTGATGTGTGTGCATTTGTGTGTGCGTGAGAGAGAGAGAGAAAGATCTCTGTGACCATAAGAACAGGCTCTTTTAATGCAGAATTGATGCAAAAGTTACTAATGACGGATTAGAATAACCATGACGGAAATGTTACAACTTTGTGATGGATAATATTTATTTGTAGCAGAACCTTTGATTGGATTGTGCATTCCGTATCCTGCGACGGTGACATAAACAATACTTGAAAATTTGTACCGGTTGACACATTTTTACATCAATATCATTTAAACCGCTATATTGACCGCTAAATCCCTGAACAGCGCACAAACATTCTGACCAATGAGGGGACAGTTTGTTCAGATGTGGCTTTTATTTACACAATTTTTGTCCGTTTTGAAATGTTGCCTTGTGAAAGCGAACTGAACTAAGAAAAAAGTGCAACATTGTAACAATTGTTGCACCTGTTTCAGAACAAATCAAACAAGCTTAAGGTCTGAATCTGTCCCGTTTACATCTGGCTGTAGTTTGGTTTATACCTTGAAAACAATAATTTCCCTCAAAACTGAGGTGTTTGTTGTGATAGGAGTCAGTCTGATTTCTATAAGTACATCATGAGATGGGGACTCTCCACCCCATTGTGAGGTCTGGCTTTAATCTGTCTGGATTATCTCTGGCATATTATCTCCATAACGTGGCCTTGCCTGACCCTGCTTTCTGTGATTACTGAGAGCGGAAGTCTGCTTCCCTGAGCCCATGAGAAAACACTGGGGTGAGTCACTACCAGTAAAGCAGATGAGTAATGCCACCAGCATCCCTTAGTGTCCTCATTAGAGCATACAATTGCTTGGGGCTGAGAAAGGTGAAGACATTTTCTCAAAAGATATATATATATATATATATATATATATATATATATTTTTTTTTTTTTTACCCTAAAATTGGGTGTTTTATCATCTGTCTGGATCATATGACCAAATAACTATTGGGTATATGTATATGATGTAGGGATTTGCAAAACTGCATACTTTCAAAATCGACTCGTCAGTAGGTTGTCTGAACAGCTTTGAAGTCTTTAGGAAGCCATGTATATATGGCTGGTTTAGGGTCATGCACAGTAGACATAGATCAAATGTGTTTCCTTAGGAATATATGGATTCAAAGCACCACCCTTCAGTGGGTTAACTGACAGATATTAATCAAATAAATAGTCTAAATAACTTTAACCTTTCAAAACTATCATAGTCCTGACAAAAAACCTACAATTTATGCATTTGAATGGAAACATTGTTCATAGCAGCAAATTTGAAGTCCAACAACAAATATCTCTATATTTATTGTTGTTCACCCAAAAATGATAATTCTCTCATCATTTACATTTATATTTACATTTATTCATTTAGCAGATGCTTTTATCCAAAAAGACTTACAAAACAGCTAAACACTGATGTTTTGCTCAACAGCAGGGTTGGCTGGAAAGACAGGTTGAGTTTTACCAGGTTGAGTTGATTTACTCACTCTTTTACTCACCTGACTTACTTTCTTCTGCAGAACACAATTTTTTTTTATGTATTAATATTCATACAATCAATAGGGTCTAACAACTTCAGAGAGGAAGTGTAATCAAGCTTTAAATGATCGTGATAAGGAAACTGCAGGTGTCAAGAAGTATAGTGAAAAAGGAGTTACATTTTGGTCTGTTCTCACCCAAAACTGATCCGATCTGATTGCTTCAGAAGATATGGATTAAACCGCTCGAGTTGTATGGATTACCTTTATTCTGCCTTTATGTCCTTTTTGGAGCTTAAAGTCTGGACCCCATTGACTTGAATGGACAAAACACCTCATATCTCCAAATATGATGACAAAATATCTTTGTGTTCCGCAGAATAAAAAAAGTAATACGAGTTTGAGACGACATACACTGTGTGTCCAATTATTAGGCAAATTGTATTCCTCAGGATTAATTTTATTTTTGAACAAACACAATGCTTTCAGTCAATCCAAAATGTTATTGAATCTCAAACCTGAATGTTTAACAAAGATAATTTTGTCTTTCTTACGGGAATATACAGTATATAAGTGTGCACAATTTTAGGCAACTATTAAACTCAATTGTTCATTCTCAATTTTATGAGTAGGTGCAACAAATAAGAAACACAAAATGACAATTAAATAATATTTTTGGCCTTTCAAAAATATTCAGTGACCAATATAGCCACCCTTCTTTTCAATAACTGCCATGAGCCTTCCATCCATGGAGTCTGTCAGTTTCTTGATCTGTTCACGATCAACTTTAGCTGAAGCAGCAACCACAGCCTCCCAAATGCTGTTCCAAGAGGTGTATTGTCTTCCCTCACTGTAAATCTCACATTTGAGAAGGGCCCACAAGTTCTCAGTAGGATTTAAGTCAGGTGAGGAAGGGAGCCAAGTCATTATTTGGGCATCTTTGAGGCCCTTGCTGGCTAGCCAAGCAGTGGAGTACTTGGATGCATGTGATGGAGCATTGTCCTGCATAGAGATCATGGCCTTCTTGAATGCTGAGGACTTCTTCCTGTACCACTGCTTGAAGAAAGTACTTTCCAGAAACTGGCAGTAGGTTTGAGAGTTGAGTTTCAGTCCATCTTCAACTCGAAAAGGTCCAACTACCTCATCCTTAATGATAGCAGCCCATACTAGTACCCCTCCTCCACCTTGCTGGCACCTGACTCGAAGTGGTGCCCTGTGTCCATTAGTGATCCAGCCAAGGGCCCATCCATCTGGTCCATCAAGAGTCTCTCATTTCATCTGTCCATAAAACCTTTGAAAAATCTGTCTTCATGTATTTCTTTGCCCAATCTTGACGCTTCAACTTGTGAATATGTTCAGTGGTGGTAGTGTTTCAGCCTTCTTGACCTTGGCCATGTCTCTGAGCACTTGACACCTTGTACTTCTGGACACTCCAGGTAGGTTGCAGTTCTGGAATATGGTAGCATTGGAGGATAATGGGTTTCTGGTAGCTTCACGTTTAATTCTTCTCAAGTCATTTTTTGAATTTGCGCCTTTTCTTCTCCATGCATTTTTTGCACCCCAGTTGACTTTTCACAACAAAGCGTTTGATTGTCCGGTGATCACGCCTCAATAGTTTAGCTATTTCAAGAGTGTTGCATCCGTCTGAAAGGCATTTAACAATATTTGACTTTTCGTGCCAGTTAAATCTCTTTTTTGGCCCATTTTACCTGAGGTAATGAAGCTGCCTAATAATTATGCACACCTTGATATAAG
The DNA here is from genome assembly GCF_019703515.2 of Myxocyprinus asiaticus. NCBI lineage: Eukaryota > Metazoa > Chordata > Actinopteri > Cypriniformes > Catostomidae > Myxocyprinus > Myxocyprinus asiaticus. The sequence continues at coordinate 25,791,440 of NC_059361.1, read as the reverse complement.
GTGTTAGTCACTTTCGCCACAGCCTCCCTCATTACACAAATACATACCACCTGAAAATGATTGAATCCAATAAGCATTCAAGTTTATATGATTTGGAGTTGGAAAATGTGCATGGAAATAATAATAAGATCAGAATACTCACTTGCCTAATAATTGGGCACATAGTGTAAAGGTGAGTAAATGATGAGAGAATAATCACTTTTGAGTGAACTATTCCTTTAAAGAGGATAAATATAGAGAAGCAACTTTTCCCATTGGGTGCTGCTAAACTAATAGGACACACAGCTCTTAATGAATTGCCTTTAAAGCACTTTCACTAAAATATTAACGCTTAAAAAACTTTGACAAACTCTAGATAAACTCACTATTTGATCTAACTAATCGAATAGTCAGTTGTTTGAGGACTAGTTGACCACCCTGACCCATCTCTACCATTGTGTTGTAGGTGGTTAGTTCTGTCTTTAGACAGCAGGGTTCGTACAAGGTGCTTTAAGTGCTTGAAGTACTTGAATTTGGCTTTTTCAAATTGAAGTCCTGGAAAACCCTGGAAAATAGCTATTTTTACCAAGAGGTGCTAAAAAAGTTCTTGAATTATAGAAAATCTTAAAATACATTGCTTAAATCATTTAATAAATTAAATGTATTTATTTATTTTCGGAAAAACACGACGACAGACCACTAGACCACTACTGAAGCAGACAGCTCATAGACGGAGCTGTCACGTGGCACCTGTTTCTTTTGGCAGCGCTGTTCAGAATGGGCCAATCACAATCAAGTGTTACTGGAGGATTTAAAAAAAAAAAAAAAAATATATATATATATATATATATATATATATATATATATATATATATATATATATATATATATATATATATATTATAGATACTGCTGTGGTGGATTTAACAAATATGAATCCTTGCAACTATCAGTTTTAATTACAATTTACTCTCCAGAGTGAAAAAATTATATGAGATGTAAAACGTTTTGAATGATTTGAATGCAGATCAATGGAGGATTCAGTTTTGTGAGCCATCTAGCACCCCCTTGTGTAAAGAGAGCTTTGTGTCTCACAAAATAGGTTACTTCTTATAACATTTGGGTCAATATCAAAATATGTTGACAAAGTCATGTCCCTTGACTTTTTTAGTCATGAAAATGCTTTCAAATAGCAACATTTGTATTTAAAAATAATAATTTTATAACCTAACCTTTAATGATGTGAAATGACTTGACTCTGTTTTGCAAATTTCTTAGAAAATATATTTGAAATTGTTAGTTGCCTGAAAAAAGTCCTTGTCCCCTTCATCTGGTACACCACTTCTATGACATGTAAAGTTATTTGTGTATTTATTTTGTACTTATTTTTAATCAAAGCATTGGTGCCAGGCCAAACAAGTGTGCAGAAAAGCAAAACAAAATTATTATTAATAATTTAAATAATTTAATAAGAGTGTTAGATTTCATGGCATTGGTGTTATCAATTTTATAAACTTTTTTAGTTGTGGAAAGTTGTGGAAAATAATTAAGGTCAAAGTTCAGAGGCTGCTTAAATATGCATATAGTGATTTTTACCAGCATGTCAAAAAGTTATTAATTCACATTTTAACTCATATTTTCACATAAAAATATTTGGTGTTGTACCCCATTTAACCCTCGTTAGTGTTAACTTAGTGTTAATTTGCTTCGTTCGTGAAACAAAATTAAATAATAAAAGAGAGAACAACAGCCAAGTTGTCCTTTATGAATAAAAATGAATGTCAACATGTTACAAAATATTTACCCTCAGTGTTTATTGGCAAAAACTGAACTAAATGGAAAATTTCAATATTTTGTAAGTTGGAAAGTCAAAATGTTTTGAGAATGACCCGTTTGCAATTTCGGTCAGTTCCTCACATAAATCTGTTGTGTGACTTTAGAAAACATGGAACACAGCACACAAGTCATATGGACTACTGTTTACGGACCCAGTTATTCACTTTTGCTGGAAAGCGAAGTGCGTTTTAAGGGAGCACACTACAACTGCACATCAATTTTGTCATGAATGAACCAAGAATTGTTACTATGAGAATATGTAGTTAAAGATGCTCATTGCTGTACTTGTAATAAGTGGTGTTTTATAAAAATAAATTAACTGTATGGTTAAAATATTTTTATTTAAAATTAACAAAAATAATTTGTTTTAATGACATCTCAAGCATAGTCCTTGAAAACAAATAACAGTGTGCTTGAAAAGTCCTTGAATTTAACTTTTAAGCATCTTTACGAACCCTGTAGACAATACATTCTCTGTGTGTGTGTGTAATACTGTAGTAAGGGAAACCCAGTCCTCTCAGGGGCTATAGTCTGGAAGGCTTTGGACTCAGAGCTCTGTCAGAGGAAAGCTCATATACAAGGAGCCTTTGTTTCAGTCCTCTCTGTATTTTCAGCCAGCCCAGGGTAATGTAATGTAATAATAATAATATCCTGTCGCTGGGATGTTCTATCTCTGCAGCGAGACACTGGGGGGTCTGAAGTAGAAAAAACAAATAACCAATTTCACATGGGCAGCCTGCTGATTTCAAAGGACAGGGGAGGGATACATTTAGTGTGAATGTGAACACTACACACAGATTTTACATCAAAATCCAAAGTCCAATGTGCTTTTACTGCTCTTTTCTCATTTATTAGTATTTATTTTAGTTCAATGCTTTCATCTTTGTGTGTGTGTGTGTGTGTGTGTGTGTGTGTGTGTCTCTGTGTCTAAGACCTGCAGCCGGTGACATACTGCGAGTCCGCGTTCTGGTGCTCCATCTCCTACTACGAATTGAACCAGCGTGTGGGCGAGACCTTTCATGCCTCGCAGCCGTCACTGACCGTGGACGGCTTTACAGACCCCTCCAACGCAGAGCGCTTCTGTCTGGGCCTGTTGTCTAACGTCAACCGCAACACAGCCGTGGAGCTCACACGCAGACACATTGGTACAGTCACTTTACATTTAGGACTATTCCTCGGATTTTACTGAAAATACTGGATCTATTGATTTTAAAATCATTGCAGGAATATTATAGTTAACTTTTTTTTAATTTAGTTCTTATTTCAATTTTATTTTCAATTTGTCAAAACAAAGTTTAGCTTTTGTTCCAGTGTTTATTAGTTTCAGTTTTGCCTTTGTCTCGAGTTAGCTGGGATAGGTTCCAGCACCCTACATAGGTTATAGAAGATGGATGGATTTTAGGGAGACTAAAGTTAATGTGTTAAGTGATATAATTTAAATATGTTTAATTTTCTCTGGGCCGTCTATACAGTGAACATTTAATGCGTAATGAAGGCTGGTTTTAAAAGCTTTACATTTGTCTTGGAGTTATGACAATGTATTTTAGTTTAGTTTTCATTAACAATAATAACATTTAATCTATGTAAACTGTTTGTGTTCTGTATTCTAAAACCTTGACAACCCCCCACCCTAACACTAGGCCGAGGTGTACGTTTATATTACATCGGCGGTGAGGTGTTTGCTGAGTGTCTGAGCGACAGCGCTATTTTTGTCCAAAGTCCAAACTGTAATCAGCGTTATGGCTGGCACCCCGCCACGGTGTGTAAGATTCCTCCAGGTGAGTCAGTCCACTGGTGCACTTTGATTGGCTGTGTATGTACATCCTGTGAGTCACTCTTGCATGTTCTAGTTTCAGACTTCCTCATTATGTTCTATAGGAGCACTCAAGCATACATGTTTGTGTTTCTGATTTACTCATAGGCTGTAATCTAAAGATCTTCAATAATCAAGAGTTTGCTGCACTGTTGGCCCAATCAGTGAATCAGGGTTTTGAGGCTGTGTACCAGCTGACCCGCATGTGCACAATTCGCATGAGTTTTGTAAAAGGTTGGGGGGCAGAGTACAGGTAGGCTGAGAAGACACATGTAACATACACGCTCAGCTACAGTAACACAGCATACACACAAACAACTTTTAAAACATTTTTAATGTTTTATTTGTCACTTAATGAAAATAGAAATAGTGGATAGCAAATGTGTTTTTTTTTATTTCTAATACAAACTCAATTACAAGGAAAGTACAGGGAAAGTAAAAGAAAAAAGAACAATAAAATAAAAACAAATGTAAAACATGCACAATAAAAAACGTAAACAAATTACATTTGTACATAAACGTTACTAAACATAAAAATGTGTGTATATATTTGAGTTATGATTCCAAAATGTGACATTTCAAGTACTGTTTATTTAAGACCACTTAAATGTTTTTATTAATAACAACATTAGGATTTAGAGAGTCACGGTAACTAAATTCAAATGAGTAAGATTAGTAAAAACTTAAGCTTAAGTTGATTAATCAATTTTTTTTATACAATCTGAGATAACTAGTAGTATTTACAGTGTAGCCCACTTTTTTTATGGACATCACAGAGGATTGGCACAAGGTTTTGCAAGCTAGCTCTGCTTCTATCTCCAACCACCTTGACATCTCAAAACACTACTATTCCCCTCACATTATAAGCACTCATGCTATAATAGTAAGTCAGACGTACAGCACATCTGTCAACTGTTCTAAATCTACTCATGTTAATCTTTTACACACTGTATTAAAATCTTACATTCTTGCCCCCTCAACACCTATAGGACACTCATCTTTACATTATGAAAACTCACGGCGGGGGCATTATGATTATATCTTGTATAGTTTATTTATATCTCTAAAAGGGATCTTAATTATCTGAGCTGGACTAGTTTGAATTGCTTTATAGCCCTATACTCAGGTTGCTTTATCTTGTTATCCTGTTATAAGTTTAACCTGTTATCAGATGAGAAATAATTTCCATCTGTGGCCTCTCCTCTTCTTCCATGAGATAAACAAAAGCAGGACTCCACCCCTGTTGTAAATATGAGACCTCAACCTCATCTTGTGCTGAAATATAAACAGCAGGGAACTGTGACTTCACTGCAGTCTAATTTTTGTGTGCTGCTCTCCACACAGCCTCATATCAGGGTAGATTAGTCACACTGTTTGACAGGAATACTGTGCTTGCCGTGACAATGTAATGTCAACAAACCCTAAACCCCTGAAACGACCGTTAAAATGACAATTTAAACAACTTTACAGCTCAAATAATACACAAGTTTTAACAGAAGAATTAATGTGTGCTTTTATAAATTAATAAGCTTCACATTTCTGTCTTTAAATCCTCCAAAAATTGGCCCCATTCACTTCCATTGTAAGTGCCTCACTGTAACTTTTTTTTTTTTAAGAAAAGGAGGGATAAGAGTAAATTAATTGTTGTGGTAATCAACATTATGCCACAAATGCTGTTAATTGAGCTTAACTTGTTTTGAAGCTGGAATATTCCTTTTTAAATGTTCTTTTCTGTTTATCTGAACCACTTAAAAAAAGCTGGGGATTAAAATGAATACTAATGGTATTTTATAACTTTTTTTTTCTGTGACGGAAATGCACAAGAAGCTAATGCTGGCTCTTGATTATGTAAAACGGCTATTCCTGGCCAGGCTGTAGTTTGCTTAAAATGCTTGGCAGGCATGGTAGCACATTGCTGACCCAGATTCTGCCTTCTGCAGGCGGCAGACAGTGACCAGCACCCCCTGCTGGATAGAGCTGCATCTTAACGGCCCCCTGCAGTGGCTGGACAAGGTGCTCACTCAAATGGGCTCTCCGAACCTCCGGTGTTCCAGCGTGTCATAGAAAAAACCCCATCCACACACATCTAATGACACCCAGGACCAACCCTCTGTCACTGCTGTATGCCGACACAGCATTTAAACAGAGCAAAACTGAGGATGGGGAAGACAAAACCCTGCTGGACTCCCAAGAGTCAATCACAGATCTCAATATTTTGCTGCAAGCAATAAGGATCACACAGTTAAAGCACTTTCAGCCAGTGACACTCATGGATAATATTTCCTCAGTGTGAACTGTTTAAAATGAGGAATTTCCCTCATTGTGAATTCAAATATTACATGGAATTATGCTTCTAGAATTTATTTTATTTTTTAAATTTTTTTTATCAAGATAATTACAGAGTGTATCATGCATTCAATGAAGATATAAATATATATGATTGCTTAAAATCATAGACATCCTTGTGGAAGGGCCCGGTAGTAAGACTTTTATCATTCACATGCTACATACTGTAAGAAAAAAAGTGCTCTGTTTCCACCACCTTCAGTGAAGGGGTCTTTTATGTTCGCCTAGTAGCCATCCTGAAGCTGGCAGTAAGCTCGATGCTTGTCGTGGGCTGCCTTGTCCACCACATGTCTGTTTAGTATTCATTAATAGTAGCTTCCTGTTGTGTTTGAGTAAATTGCACTGCACGGGACACATTGGTTTATTGTGTGGCACGGTCAGCGCTGACCAGGTTTGTATACCTATTTTGGCAGGGACTGAGTGTGTAAAATGAAAAAAGGTACAGTAGCACGGCCTTCATAATGAAAAGCACTTGTTTTTACAACTCAATGACAGAGTGACTCAGTCATCAGCATAGGAATTTTGTCAGTGACAAATACAGCTGATAGTGCCATTTTATTTCTTTGACTTAAAGATGGTGGCTGTTTGAATTTTGCTTAGCAAAGGCAAGTCAAACTTTTTGTAATACATATTTTTAATATAATAAATAGCATAATAAACTGAATGGAGATTGCGGAAGTATACATTTACTGCTGTCCTATAGAGTATTGCACATAAGATTGTGTAGTTAGTGTAGTGTTTATCACGCATCTACATGTGATTGTCATAGGAGTTACAGCACCAATTAAAACAAATGGGTAGAGGAAAAAGCAGCCTCATACTTTATCTACATTTCATTTACAGTATATATACTACACTATTTTACTGTCATTTTTGAGTGGGGGTAAAAATGCACACTTTTGTATTTTAGTGTGGAGATTGCTATGATTTTCATGGAAGTATTGAAGGCAAGTACTGCTGGCAGCTCTTGGAATGCTTTTAGTTTTGTACAAAGGTTGGTTTCACAAGAGGACACTTGAAATGTAATGGCTGGATTTTATTTTTTATTTTTTTTAAGCCAAACCTTTAAATTGGCTTTTTATTTTATGTGTATGCTTTGGACTTCTCATGACTGGATTTAATATTTTTAAGCTCAACGATTCATTGGATGGTCTGGAGATGTGCTATTAAATGGATAGTTCACCCAAAAATTTAAACTCTCTCATTTACTCATCCTCATGGCATCCTAGATGTTTATGACTTTCTTCTGCTGAACACAAACAAAGATTTTTAGAAGAATATTTCAGCTCTGTTGGTCCTTACAATGCAAGTGAATAGTGACCAGACTTTTCAAGCTCCAAAAATCACATAAAGGCAGCATAAAAAATAATCCATAAGTCTCCAGTGGTTAAATCCATATCTTCAGAATTGATATGATAGGTGTGGGTGAGAAACAGATCAATATTAAAGTCCTTTTTAACTATACATTTTTATAGATTTATAGTACAAAAGGATCAAAATATTGATCTGTTTCTTGCCCATAGTGATTGCATCACCTCAGAAGAAATAGATAAACATATGGATTACTTTTATGCTGCCTTTGTGATTTTTGGAGCTTGAAAGGTCTATCCACCATTCACTTGCATTGTATGGACCTACAGATCTGAGATATTCTTCTATAAATCTTTGTGTTCTGCAGAAGAAAGAAAGTCATAAAGATCTGGGATGGCATGAGGGTGAGCAAATGATGAGAGAATTTTCATTTTTGGGTGAACTAACCCTTTCATAACAGAGAGATCAGCAATCCATAAAGTAAGTGTGTTTCTCAATTTATTGGGTGATGTCTGAACCTGGCTCCTTATTTTCAGGGTTGTGAGGGTTACTTTTGAAATGTATTCCACTACAGATTACAGAATACATGCTGTAAAATGTAATTTGTCACATATTCCGTTAGATTACTCAAGGTCAGTAACGTATTCTAAATACTTTGGATTACTTCTTCAGCACTGGTAGATTTTTTCACTTGTTTTGACTATAAATACTCTGCCAGTACAGTAAGACAAAATTACACATTAAAAATACATTCTCTGAAAAACCTAAATATCTTATACAGTGTTGTTTCTATAACAAGATCAATCTAAATGATCTTGTTTTAAGGATTTTCAGATATTTTTACAGGAAAACAATAAACAAATTATCATCAAGAATATGATTTTTGCCCTAATATCAAAGGTCTTACTAGAAAGGAAAAAAAATTATGATCCAACGTGAATTTTCTTGATAAAAAAAAAATATGATCATGCCTGGTAACATGTGCATGTAAAATGGCTAGAAATAGTATTTTAGCTTAACGTAAAGCTGACAATTTACACAAGGTTTATTTCTATTTCTTCTGCTCCAAACTTACTTCAAACTTACTTCTCTGTCTGCTCGTATGAATGTAACACATCATAAGAAAGTGTTTCACCGCTGTTCAAATGCACTTTGGATCGCATCATTTATATGTATAAATGTTTTCCATCTGAAAGGACTAAATATTAAATGAAACAAATGACAATAAAATGCAAAGTAATCTCTTCAGTAATCAAAATACTTTTTGAATGTATTTAATTACCAATGATTTAAATTGTAACTGTAGTGGAATACAGTTACTTATATTTTGTATTTTAAATACGTAATCCCGTTACATGTATTTCTTTACTCCCCAACCCTGCTTATTTTTAGATATACACAATGCACATCTCAAAGTTTTCTGCTTAGCTTTCGAAAATCAGTTTGTATTGTCTGAGAACTGATCAAATTGATATTTCTTGGAACAACTGATCATTGTGATGCTTTATTAACCCGGTGTTATAAGCGGTGCCATGGACCTTGCTGGTTCCTCCACTGTATTTCAACAGGCCCAAAGCACACAGTGAACTGTTGAGATTTTTATTTATAGTAGATTTGTCTTTTTGTTGAGATGTTGCTTTTAAAGTATCCCATTTATTTTCTTAAAGTCTTGTTTTAGTAAATACAATTTGCTTTGTCTTAGTTTCAGTACTTTCAGTTATTCTTAAACTGGTGCTTAGTTCTTGTTTGCCCTGAATTTTCTTCCCTTTTGTTTTTCTTTTCTGAAATGTATTCTGACATTTACTTGTTTCATTGCTTTCATTGTTTTATTGACCTTTGTTATTCAAGTTTTAATAATTAAATGTTTAAACTGGATTAAGAACATGTTTATTTCAACCTTTTAGTGCTGACTAAAACAAAACAAAAGAAAATCAAATTTATTCAACAGATCATTCTTTTAATTGATGAAGACCTAATGACATGCTCAGGCATAATTCTGATTTACAGCTTGAAAAATAAGGAAAAACACCTTTAAAATCTATCCACTTTAAATGTTTTGTCCTTTTAGCACATGTTGCATCACAAAGCTCTACTTGATAAAGCTTTATCCATGTATGGGGCTGCAGATTTGCACCGACACCACCAAAGTGGAGACAAAACTATATAATCTTGCCCACTGCAACCCCTCCTATCCTTCTCATTTAATAATGTTTTAAAAGCCCATAATGACCCTGCGCACTGCCAAATTGACGTTTTGGGTGTTGTAATTACAGTAACAGCAGTATCATGAAAATTTCCATTGCATTTATTTCTCCCTGCATCTTTGCATGTTCCTGTGGTCGAATCTTGGTTTCTGGCGGGGCAGGACTGGGCTGGGCACAACTGGAATGACTGGGGGTTCAAGGATGGGCTGAGTATCAACAATGGAAGCTGGTTAAGAGACACTTTGGCCTTAACTCTCCTCCCCTGATGACAAGCCGTCAATCTCATCCTGGTCTCCACCAATGGCCATCCAGAATGCTTTAGCAACCTGATTGAGGGTGAATTATTTGTCAGCGGTTCAGAATTACAAATGTTAATGAGTGAAAGGTATATTACCTTTTCAGCATGTACTTTCCTCTGTTCATGTGGCAAGGAGGAGGCCTTGTCTACAACAAAGAGATAACTGTATTTAAAGATACAGCTAAGACTATTATATGTAAAGAAACAGGTTTGGTGTCAGAATGTTAGCCTCAGTCACTATTCACTTTCATTGTATAAAGAAAAGTTACAACTGAAGTGAATGGTGACTGAGGCCAACATTCTGCCTAACATCTCTTTTTGTGTTCCACAAGAAAAGAAAAAAAAGACCATACAAGTTTGGAAGAACAAGATAGTAATTTAAGGTGCATTCAGTAATTTGGGGCCAATTTAAAAAGTTTTACACATTAACAAATGAATTATGTTTTTGTGAAGAGTGATCTGAATGGTGTACACTCACATGAGATGAATCTTTACTCAATAGTTTTCTATAAAAAGTGTTTTATTATACATGGTGCTGGTCACCCCTTAATTGTGTTTCGCCATGTTGAAATGATACGACCCGCTGTGTTTCACTAAACATCGAAGAAGAAAATCCTCACGCTCATTGGCTGCCGCCTATGTAGATTCGCTTGGCTATGCTTAGCGCAGTGTTGTTTGGTGATGTGAAGAGCGAAAAGAATACAATGGAACATACTTATTATTACATGCTTTAGAAGCAGAGACAACAGGAGACTCAGTCACTGTACTGCCGAAGAAGCGAAAAAGTCAGAAGCAAGAAGACAGAAAGACCGACAAAGGCAAAAAACTAGAGTAAACATCGGTATGGCATACACAAGGTGGAAAGATTTAATGATGAAAAAAAAACATGAGTAGTGATGCCAATGTTGCTTCTTTTTTGTTGGACAGGTAAGACATTATTAATTGTTTAGACCACTCTCTAAAATAGTATCAGTGGAATTTGCAGAAAACTCATACAAGTTTCCCTCAAACTTTTTTAAATTACATGTGTAGTCAACGTATGTTAGTAATGGACAGTTTTCAGCTGTGTTTTCAAATGCAACGTGTCATTTTATTTTCTTTGTTATCACAGCTATAGTAAGGGGGGCCCATCTACCTCCACCTCTATGAAATGGCATACGTCTTCATTCGTTTAGTAGCTTGGCACAGCGAATGTTGTGGATTTTGAGTAAACCATGACATTGGTTTGCTTGGAAACAAAAGGAGTTCTTCAAATACAGTGTTCATGGACATGCTATTTGATCATCAAAATCAATTCTAATCTTTCCTTTACCATAACATTCTGTATTGCTAGATAACAGGTTTATTTCAAGCTAAGCAGTTCTCTAATAAAGGTAATAACTGTCTTTAGAAATAACATGAAATGTAGACAGTAGATGTTTGTTTTTAGGGAAAGCAATTATAGTAGTAAAAAATAACCTCAAACTCCGACATTTTCCAGATGCAAATGATATTCCAAAGCTGATGGGGCAGCAGAGACGATCATGCTTATCCACATTGATAGATGGCAGTACAGTGTCTAACACTACTGTCGTATGGGTACTTAAAGTACACGGAGAAGAGCAATGCTAAGGCTAGCAAGAGAACTAATGAATACCCCTTTAAATGATGATAGAATTTTCCATTTTGGGTGAACTATCCCTTTAATGTTTTTAGCAAATTAACAAGGGAATACCACAGTCCTCTTTTACCTTTCATCTCTTTCAATTTTGTAAACAGCCGTTCAAAATTCTCCACATCTGCATCTCCAGCTGTGAGATTAGCCAACTCTTGGATGTCTATGTCAATCATGGGATCTATGTGACAGATTGGTAAGAATATTAGTAAAGAGTGTACTCGAGTAGGGTTTTTTTTTTATTCAACTACCTAGTATGTGCTAAAAATGGAAGCTTCTTCCTAACTGACCAATGCCATTTGTCCTTTAAATTTTATGTCATCAGATGCTTAAAACAAATGCCATTTGCACCTTTTTTTCAAATGAATCTAAAGGGATAGTTCACCCAAAAATGAACGTTATTTCATCATTTACTCACCCTCATGCCATCTCACATGTGTATAACTTACTTCTGCAGAACACAAACAAAAATTTTTAGAAGAATATTTCAGCTCTGTAGGGCCATACAATGCAAGTAAATGGTGACCAGACCTTTGAAGTTCTAAATTTACAGTATGTCTTCTGAGCGATGCAATGACTTTGGGTGAAAAACAGATCAATATTTAAGTCCATTTTTACTATAAATCTCCAATTTTACTTTCACATTCTGAAAGTAAAATTGGAGATTTATAGTAAAAATGGACTTAAATATTGATCTGTTTCTCACCCACACCTATCATATAGCTTCTGACGATGTGGATTTAACCACTGGAGTCTTCTGAATTACTATTATGCTGCCTTTATGTGATTTTTGGAGCTTGAAATGTCTGGTCACCATTCACTTACCTTCAGAGCTGAGGTATTTTTCTAAAAACCTTTGTTTATGTTCAGCAAAAGAAAGAAAGACTTACACATCTGGGATGGCATGAGGGTGAGTAAATGATAAGAGAATTTTCATTTTTGGGTGAACTATCCCTTTAAATATATTACAAAGTCAGATAACCTTCTTCAAACACAAAGCACTTACCAACTGTTGTATCTACTGTATTATTTTGGTTATTCTCTGCTCTTTGGCTCTCAGTGCCTTCATTTGTACTATTGGATGGGGAATTACAGGACTAATAACAAAAAAGAAACAAAAAAAATATATAATCCATTTCAAAGATACTGTTATGAGATGACCAGCTGACTCCAACGTTAATTAAATAATGTTCATCTATAGATGTCTCACCAGTGTCTCTTGACTGGGTCGTGGGTTGTTGTGACGAGAGGCAACCAGGCTGCTCATTAGACCAAATCCCTGACTGTGTTCTGAAGGGGAATAAATGACAAACAGTACAAAAGGGAGAAATTATCAACATTATTTAGAAATAGTCACTATTCTTCGACCAACATGATTTCTTGTAGACAGCTTTGTGCATTTTGAATTTTTGACAATCAAATCTCACCATCTTTCATCTCGACACTGGTCCACACGTTGGCGTTGAGAGCTTGCACAATTCGTTTTACTCCGGTGGACTCTGGGAAGTCATCTGTGGGGTGGGAAAGGTACACAAAGTAGATGAGAGACACATGTTTGTATATGAAACCATTTGTGTGCATAAACATGACTAAAGTGTGTCTTCTCTCTCACCATCCTCATCAGGAAGATCTTGAGGGTTGAGCTCCACTAATTCAAATGTGTGTGCCAGACACCATTGCTGGGCCTCATGTCTGCCAACACCTAAAACAGCATATTAACACCAAACTCAGCTATGACACTGCATAAACCAATAGCCACAAAGAGGAAATGATTTATGCCTTAAATCCTGGACCTGCCTTCTTACCCAAGATGATAAATACTCTAATTCACCTGGAATAAACATTATTACTGTATTTCACTTCACATAAGTATCACAGTGAGGCTGCAAGCCACTTACCACTGTCACACACATGGTCACACACTAGGATCAACACTTCTGGAGCCAGTTCCTCCACTATTGATAACCAGGAATTCACATTACTAAGGCTTTCTTTCTGAAATGCAAAAACAGAATTGAATGGAGGCCTACACACACTGAATGGCACATTTCTAAAATGATTAATATGTCAATCACTCACAGTTTTGCTGTCAAAGTAAACAATGAAAGCTTGCATAGACCGGGCAACCTCTGCATTCATGTCAAATGTACTTGGAACAACACATAGGCTGACATTTGCTATGTAGTACTTGTTGTTTATTGTCCATGGATACCAAGAAACTCCTTCCTCTATTTTGGTAGCTTGTGGTAGTGATTCCGTCCCCAAGATCTCTGGGGAAAAAAAAAAAAAAAAAAAAACTCAAGGGTCAAGGGGTGTATTTGATTAAAGGGATAGTTCATCTAAAGATGACAATTCTCTAATAATTTACTCACTCTCATGCCATCTCATATGCGTATGACTTTCTTCTGCTGAACACAAAGATTTTTAGAAGAATATTTCAGGTCTGCAGGTCCATACAATGCAAGTGAATGGGTGCCGAAATTTTGAAGCTCCGAAAAACACACAAATGCATCATGAAAGTAATCCATAAGACTCCAGTGGTTTTGGGTGTGAACAGACCAAAATATAACTAATTTTTCACCAAAAAAATCTTGACATCAGCAGTCTCCTTGGCAATAATAATTTCAAGATCGATTACACTTCCTATAGCGCCATCTAGAACTCTTCGCATGCGTCAAGCACTAGGAAGTGTAATAGAGCTTGAAATCATGATCATGCCTAGATACTGCAATGACAAGATGTATAGTTAAAAATGAGTTACATTTTGGCCTGTTCTGACCCAAAACTGACAGGATCGCTTCAGAAGACATGGATTAAACCACTGGAGTCTTATGGATAACATTTATGCTGCATTTATGTGCTTTTTGGAACTTCAAAGCTTTGGTCACCATTCACTTGCATTGTATGGACCTACAGAGCTGAGATATTCTTCTAAAAATCTTCATTTTGTGTTCTGCAGAAGAAAGAAAGTCATACACTTCTAGGATGGCATGATGGTGAATAAATAATGAGAGAAATTTCATTTTTGGGTGAACTATCCCTTTAACCACATGCAGCGATAACATAGCAACTAAACTAAGCATGATAAATTTAATTCTAGCTCAATACTGCCGCCTGCAGGACACTGAGCTGTAATTATACCAACACACCACAAACCTTTTGTAAGTACAAACCCACAAACTTTACAAGTTACAACAAAAGCTTCGTTTTTAATACAGTTCGTGAATCACGACTTTTTCTCCAAATCACGACAAATATACTATAAAACTAAAGCCCAGTTAATTCACTTATAAACGGGACTCAGTGGCACCATGTATTGTCAATCATCCTAATGCTGCAAGCAGACAACCGAACGTTTGACTTTGACACCAAATGCTGGTAGAAAACCAGAGACAATAGTGTATACAATGGCGTAGTTCTGTCTTGAACATTGGGGGGTTGCAACGTGAAGCATTTACATGTTTCCATTGATCATGGTACAAATACAGGGGGGCTGTACTTGCTTGTTTTGAATATTACCTTCCCCCCATCCCCTCTGGAATCTACACCCTTGAGTGTAGAGACATCAAATGAGCTTTTATAAAACACTGTCATGTACCACGAAGTCAGCAAAAAGCCAGATGCAGACTTCAGAGACTGAAATGGCACGTCCAATACATGTACTTTTTACAACCGTTATGTTATGCTACCGTATACATGCATTAATGTACGCTTTAATTAATAATCAAGCAGTCCTTGCTACACATTTTGATCTGTAATAAGGAAACGATGGATGTTTCTTGTTGACAGCTAGCGTTAGCATAGCTGCTAAGCTAACTAGCTTGGGAGACATTTCCTCCCTTTTACTCACGTCTGATGAGCTCCTCTTCTTTAAAGCTGGAAGCACAACTTGTGACACATACACAAGGCAGAGGAGGTACATCATCGCCTTGATCGTCGGCCATATTTTGAGCTTTAAAACACCTAATAATGTGAGTTAGCAACAGCTGTCAACCTCCTCTAAAAAAAAAACCTGTCACCTCTGACCTACTTCCGTGTCTGCGCGTGCAAACGGAACATATTAAAATCTAAAATGTACCAGTTAAAGCAAAGCACATTTAATTTAGTGATACACACAATTGCAATAAAATAAAATAAAATAAAATAATAATAGTACTAAAATAAAAATAATGCTGGCCTGGTCCATTTTCCTCACAGAGACTGGAGCGTCATAAGCGTCGTGTTGTCATAGTTACGGCCAGACCATTGTTTAGACTTGTAACGAAGCGAGACAACGAGCAAAGAAAAAAGTTTAAAATGTGACCTGAAAATTTGCAGGCGTTATCTAGTTGAGAAATGGCGGACGTCCTTAAAAATAGAGATGAGGTTGGGCATATTTTAGTACAGGTAATTTGCTGTTATTCAAGTAAAATATAATGGCTACAACAAAACTTGACTACAACTGTTGCAATGTTAAATAGGGCTATAAGCCTACGTTAAGCTGTTAAAGTATGCTGGCTACATTATTTAGTTATACATGATATAATAGCATGCATTTACAGTATGGATTAATTTTACGTTTTTCTTGTGTTTTAGGTGCAAGATGATTTGAGACAACTGAAAAAGAGTCTTGTTTGCATGACTGTGCAAGATAATGGGGGAATTGTGGATATTCAAGCTCTGGATGAAGCCATCAGCAGGACAGAAAATGGAATAAGGGTACATAAAATTCCATTCTATGACAACTTGATTCTGCTAAATATGTCTGACTCTTTAGCTTGTAAGATTTATGCAATAAAACAGTCTGCACACAAACAGATGTGAACATGTAAGTGTGGAGTGTAAAAGTAGGATTGTTGGTAATATGCTTTTTGTTTTTTTTGTTTCATAGAGACATGCAGAAGAGTATCTAAAAACCATTAATAATCAGGTTTTGACTCTACCGTGTATCAAAGAGCCTGAAAAGAAGACTGCCACTGCCAAGCTTGTTAAATGGTATTTCAAAACTCCTACCCATATAAACAAACAAATATTCCATAAATCGTTAGCAGTTTTTAATTATTATTTTTTTAGACTGTAAAATCATAAAATCTATATCTTTAACATTTCTTTTAGGCAGCCACCATACGAGACAATACCAAGTGCACATCCTCAGAAAAGCCAGATTTCTGGAGCATCCCCGGGGGGAAAGGTTTGCATTCTCATGCTCACTACATCCAGCTACTTACTACTGTATATAAATACTACAGATTTGGATATATTTAACATTAAAGGGGTAGTTCACCCCAAAATTAAAATTCTCTCATTTACTCACTCTCATGCCACCCAAGATGTGTATGATTTTCTTTCTTCTGCAAAACACAAAAAAGGTTTTTAGAAGAATATTTTAGCTCTGTAGGTCCATACAATGCAAGTGAACAAGTACCAACATTTTGAAGCTCCAAAATGCACAAAGGCAGCATCAAAGGAATCCATTTGACTCCAGTGGTTAAATTAATATCTTCAGAAGTGATATAAGTGTGGTTGAGAAACAGATCAATATTTAAGTATTTTATTTATTTTTTTACTGTAAATCTCCACTTTCACATTCTTCTTCTTTTGTTTTTGGTGATTTGCATAATTTGTGCACATCGCCACTTACTGGGCAGAGAGGAGAATTTATGGTAAAAACATGCATTGCGTGGACCTACAGAACTGAGATATTCTTCTAAATATCTTTGTTTTTGTTCAGCAGAAGAAAGAAAGCCATACTCATCTGGGATGGCATGAGGGTGACTAAATAATGAGATCATTTTCATTTTGGGGTGAACTATCCCTTTAAGAGATTTCTATTCTGTAATCTATCTTCCCAACAGCACAAGTCAGCATTTACCATGCGTTTGCTGAATAACCCATTTCACCCAAAGAACAAGGAGCTTGTGCACCACAATTTTGGGATTCAGCTACCTCACCTGCACAAGAGAACTGGGGCTACTGTGAGTTTCTAAAATATATAATTTTTATTTGAAGTATAAACATAAGTAGGTATAATTTTCTAAGTATTTTGTCCATGTTTCCATTTACTCATTTGCTAAATAAAACCAGTTCAATAATTTTAAAAATGCTATAGTACAGTATTTTTGAACCGGTTTTGCTTCAAGACAAACATTTTACATAGGACATCAAGTGGCAACTCAAGTCAGCACAGTAAAATTGTAAACAAAAGTTTCCTTAAAATCAAACACTACTATGATTTACACAGGTAGTCAATAATTCTCAGCACAAAAAACATTGTGTCCAGCACCAGTGTTGGGTGTAATCTGATTAAAAAGTAATTAGTTACTGTAATCTAATTACTTTTGTAGTCAAAAGTTAGTGTAATGCATTACATTTTAAAATATTGTAATCACATTACAGTTACTTACTTTTAAAGTTAATAACTTTTAAAGGGGCACTTAGTAATTTTTTGAAGTATTTCAAAGTGGCTTACATTGGCTTACACTGACACCTAGTGGCCTGGATGCTGCATCATTCAAACACAGTAGTTTTCAGTTACCAATGCCATTGTAGAAATACACTATGCACAGTAAGCATTAATTAATTTAATCCATGAGTGAAACTGTCCAATAACAGGGCAGTTACTGAGATTAAGCGAGTAATATTCATCTGGTCATGTGATGCAAACATGGCTGCCCCATGAGGTGCCCCTGCCCCATGTAAAACAAAAGAGCTTTTATAAGGTTACTGATATGACTGACTCTTCATCTCACATGAGTAGTCATGATTTTACGCATATGTTTCAAAATTACTATAAATTTAAAAAGTATGCACCTTTAAGTGCATCACTTGGGTAACACATATTTCTAAAATAATATTATTTATATAGAAACCATTTACAATGTTCATATGTAGGTGTACCTGTGTTTCTGTGACAGCTGAAGGGACAGCGACAAGGAGGATATATAGACGCTATTTTGAATTCATAGAGCAGAAAACAAACTATACTCTGAAAATTATTTTATACAGTAACTTAAAATCAGAGTAATTTGCAGTGATCAGTAAAGTAATCTGATTACAGTTTTAGATAAGTAAATAGTAATTTGTAGGGGATTACTATTTTTGAGTAACTTACCCAACACTGGTCAGCACAGACCATGTTTATCCACAAGTGAACCCATATTTAATGTAGTCTGAGACATATCTTCTTTTACTTAGTGTTATTTTCTTCATGATTTGAGGGGATGTCTCGCAGCCTGTCCACATTAGAATTTGCGTGGTAAATGTAAATGTGTGCCCAAATACCATAAAACTTGATTGTATGCACAGCCTTTGATCAACAACAGAAGATATGGAGAGCATTTTCTCCTTTTTAAAAGTTAAAATAAAATTAGTTATTTTGATATCCTGAATATACATAAATTTGTGTTTAGTTGCATTTTATTATTTGCATTTAGCATTGTTTTTCTTTTGCAGTCCACAAACCTATCAGAACAGACCTTTGGCCCATATTAAGGCAGCGACCCCCCAGTTAGAACCAGTTAGAACAAAACCCTACATGTGTGCTTTCATTAGAAATCAGCAGCAATTACGATTAAGGTTTATTGACAGTGTTTATTATATTGTGCCCAGCATTGACTGATGCCTTAATGCCAGCGTCTGTCACATGAGCCTTGTGAAAAAAAATTATGGGATTGGCGTATAATAATAGATGACTCTAGTCACTTTGCTTTCAGACAGGAGGTGCGGATTTGAAGGTCACCTGGTTTGGCACTGACAGCTAAATCTGTTTGTTGGTAAACAAATTAATCTTTCTAAAGGTCACCATTTGTTTTGGTGCTCTGTTCTTCCCCCCATACTGCTTTCTGCTTTCCTCTATCTCCTGCATCCTCTGCCTGTCACTTGTGAGGAGGCTGTCATGTTGTTGAGAGGAAAGTATGAGACTTGGCTGCCGAAAGCGGACAGACGCAGATTGCGGCACATCAGCATTCTTCAGAGGATGGCCACCGCCTGATTGCAGTTGTATGGGTTGCTGCTTTACAGCTGTCTCAGGACAGGCACTGGTATCTGTTCCCGCATGCCAATAAGACAGCCATGTCTTACCCAACTGGCACACACTGGCGCTCTGCCTACTGCATCTATACCTCTGTGCTGTTGGCTAGTTCTCCTCTGAAGGAGCTCACACTCTGTGGTTAATTTTTTTTTTAAATGTCCCCCTGTACCACTTAGACAGCTGTAAGCCCCCAAACCCCTCCAAAAACACCTGGCCGGTGCTGGTGGCCTGTCACAACAGACAGGCCAGAGACCATCAGCGGGAGAGTTTGGAACAGCAGGATAAAGAGAGTACAGTAGTGCTCTGTCTGGCATGTGCCCACAGCTTGACAAACTCTCAGTGTGTTCTCCTTTATATTCAGAGGACAATGACTGACCTATAGCTTTGCTGATGCTATTTTGTGTTATGATTAATGTATATCATACTCATTGCATAAGATCTGTGCTTTTCTATAACAAATAAGTTCTTGGTTTTAATAGGCTGCAAATTTTCTGTAGATAACATGACTTTATTGGCCTCTTTTTCTTTTGATGTGACTGTGTGCTCAGGTTAGGTCTTTACGCAAAGACTAATTAACATTTAATCAGTGACTGGGGTCAAGGAAACAGCAAGAAAACCTGTCAAGAAAATTTCCTGGTCATATATAACCCCAAATAAATAATAAAAATAAATAAATAAGAAATTGTATTTTTCAAAAAGAAAATGAAACCTACATTTTGGATCATTAAAGGGATAGTTCACCCAAAAATGAAAATTCTCTCATCATTTGCTCACCAACATGCCATCCCAGATGTGTATGATTGTATTTCTTCTGCAGAACACAAACAAAGATTTTTAGAAAAATATCTCAGCTCTGTAACTCCATATAATGCAAGTAAATGGCTCCAAAAAGGAGATAAAGTCAGCATAAAAGACTCCATAAGACTCCAGTGGTTTAATCAATGTCATTTGAAGTGATCCAGTTGGTTTTGGGTGAGAACAGACCAAAATCCTTTTTTCACTGTACATCTTGACAGCAGTCTCCTTGGCAAGCCTAAAGACTGTAATGGCAAGATGTTCAGTGAAAAAGGAGTTAAAACCAACTGGATCACTTCAGAATACATTGATTAAACCAATGGAGTCTTATAGATTACTTTTATGCTGCCTTTATCTCCTTTTTGGAGCTTTTGGAGTTGTGGTAACCATTTGCTTGCATTGCATGGACCTACAGAGCTGAGATATTCTTCTAAAAGTCTTTGTTTGTGTTCAGCAGAAGAAAGAAATTCATACTCATCTGGGAAGCCATGAGGGTGAGTAAATGATGAGAGAATTTAAATTTTTGGGTGAACTTTAACATGTTTGATTATTTATTTTTTTATTGTTTATTTAAAGACCATTTTCAGGAGACTTAATGCACATTTTATCCCCTAGTTCTCATTTCTGTTTTACCATAAAAAATAATAATTATTTTTCTTTACAATGATTTTTAAAATTAACTAATATGTGCTACTATTATATGAGTACTTCTATGATGCATAAATACTATAGCACTTTAAATAATATATAATTTATATTATTTATAAATAATATATCAATATGTATTGGGGATAATATGTGCATAAATGTCATAAAAATAAAAGAATGTAAAAAATTTTAATGACCCTAAAAATAGGCTTAATTTTCTATATGCAAAATATAATTTATTTTTTGTTTCTTTTGATTTTGGAGTGAAATAGGACCAGGGCAATTTCTTTGACAGTTTGCATGAGAATCATCCACTTGTTGTACCTGTTATATCAAAATGATAGTTGTTAAAATTAATGACGAATTATATGAGTCGCTTTAGGACTATTACAAAAATCCTGATAATTGCGTTATTTCTGTTTGGATTAATGTGGAACAAGCCTTGCATTTGATTTATGAACCATTATATGATAATGAGGAGGTACGAGCATTTTGCTCTGCTGGAATTTAATTCTAGAATATTTTAAACAGCTGTTCACTTGAGAGAAGGTACGAGACAAATAAATGGAGCTGGCTCAAAGTATCCAGAAAGCATTGCCAGTATGTGATTGATTGCTCGAGGGAAGGGGGCTTATTGGCCAGTTTACAATGTCATTAACTGCCTGTATTTGAGCTCCAGCTTTATTTTAATGAATGCGGAAAATCTGTTGGTTGTAATCACACAACATCACCACGCTCTCTCACAAATGTGCATGCGCTTGTGATTTGCTACAGCCAACAGAACATAGAGAAAGACAAACCATATTTCTTGACAACTACAAGCTGCCACCAGCCTGATTAATGGATAGTCGTCAAAGCCTTTTACAACAAAGTTTTGTTTGGAGGGAAAATTCTGGTCATTGACCCGAAGCTAATAGCATTCTCTATGAGCAAGTTATTGAGTGAAATGTGTTCCCTCTCTCTCTCTTCTTCTTCTTCTAGCATTAGTTGAATGGTGGCTTTAAAGCCTGCAGGCATGTCTTTTTGCCCCAGTGAGATAGGGCAGTTGGTTAACACCCTTTGTTCTGTCACTTCCAATACAAAACCTCTGACCTTAGAGCTATTATTCGGGGCTCAGTAATTTCTCCATGTTTGGACAATGTTTTATTGCCTTTTGAAGACATGCCCATTACTTAGTCTGTACAAGCTTTAAATGACTACATTCAAGCTTAGGTGTGCCACAGGGGTTACTTACATACATTTATTTAATAAAAACGTACTGTTTATCTTGCCTTTCTAGGTAGGGACTCAGAGAGTGGTCACTGGCCCCACGGTGGGGAGTTTAGCTGTAGTACATGGGAGTCTGCCTAAACACCTATACCCCAAACCACCACCGACTGAAGATGATACAAATGCAGGTATTGTCCTGAGTAAATCTCTTACACTTCTCAAATCATGTATACATACTTTGCATTTATTCATCTCTTTGTGAGCTCATCTTATTGTGTGTTCAGGAGTAATAAGATGCTGTTATAAATTCAGAAATTTAAGTGTGCATACCCTCTTTACAAATTGTAATAAGTCTTGTTTGGCCTTTCAGGCATTGCAGGGCTGCTACCCTTAGCAGCTGACCTCTCCTTAGTGCAAACACCAGTACAGCCTAAAGCTGTCCACTCGCAGAGGAGAGAGGACAGTGGTCCAGCTAAGATGGGTGAGTCTGTTTTCACAATGTCATTATAAACTTAGCCTAAAGCCTACATTTAAAGTTAAGAGGGTTACACTTTTGTTTCAAAGTCACTTTGTATGCATCCAAAACACAGCAGCATTTTTATTGTGTATTATGCATCCCACCAGTCTTAATATTAACAAGAGGGAACAGACTGTAATAGTCTCAAAACTAGAACAAAACTAGCCTCCTTTGGTATTTCTATGTTCTATTCTTTGCTTAATGATTTATTTCATTTTTCCTAACAGTGTAAAAAGGTCCACTAAAATACATAAAATAAATAGCTAAATAAATGTTATCTGATTGTAACCTTTTTACAGTTGCTATTCAATTGAATATAAATGTAGTTCTTAATATCTTTTGATAGATGTGTCAGAAAAGGCATGTAAATGGAAGATGGATGTGAGCAGAGAGGATGGAATGGCTCTAGGATGGTCAACAACAGAGGGTCTACCATTCAGGACTATACGCACTCCCCCTCCCTCAGCTGCATCCATAAGCTCTGACAACAGAGTCCTGATTCACGGGTTAGCCCGACTCACTCCACTTAACCTAGAGGTATTATCTTTTATATTAAAGTAAATAACATTATTAAAGACAAGCATATAGCCTAAATATTGTGTTCTGCTTGCTAGCTAGTTTAAAGAAACATTCCATTCATTGAAAACATCCTATGCATTTGTGGCATAATATTGATTTAAAAAAATTATTTCGTCTCAGCCCTCCTTTTCTTAAAAAAAAAGCAAAAATCTGTGTTACAGTAAGGCACTTACAATTGAAGTAAATGGGGCCAATCTGTAGATGTTCAAATACTCACTGTTTCGGAAGTCACATGACACTATGTGAGGAGTTGACGTGTGAGCGGCGAGCTCTGTGCACTTTGCTAGTTTTATTACTATTTGTGTCATAAACTGGTGAGATTCAATACACCCTGATTTTTAACTGTTCTAGGAAGACAATATGTCAAAGAATTCAAAATCCTCAGGCTCTGGAGATATTAAAAGACACTTATGTGCTCAAGCTGATTCCCCAGCAGGCCGAAAGCCCCGGACTCAAATCGGACGGTGAACTGAAAGAAATCCGGTGTGAATTGATGAATGTGTCGGCAATGCTGACGAAGGTCGTTGCTGACTTGGAGGATCTTGCTGTAATATGTCGATCGATCACTTCCATGGCGACAAAATTCTCTGAGATGGTTTCAGTAGTGTCGGACATTGAGAAACAGATCGATTATCTGGAGTCAACGGAGAGGGAATTAGCTGCTAACCCGCTAGCAACCAAGGGAGATTTGGAACAGGTCTGGGAAAAATTGGAGGATTTGGAGAATCGTAATTGTCGAAACAACATCCGAATTGTTGGAATTCCTGAGCATGAGGAAGGCCGAGATATGGTAAAATTCCTAGACAGGCTCTTCCCGAGTCTGCTCGACATAACAGGCCATAAGCTGGAAATCGAGTGAGCTCACAGAGTCCCGGCTCGGAGATCCGCTGAGGGAGACAGGCCCGGATCAATTCTGGCCAAATTTCTGAGATCATCCGATAAAGATCTCATGTTACGCGAGGCGAGGAGTAAAGGAAAGCTTTATTGGAAGAGAAACGTGAACGATTCAAGGAATGCAAGAAATTCTTACATCAACGGAAGGATGCTTTTGCTCTGATGTTTCCGGACAAACTGAGAATAGATACTAAGGATGGCCGTAGAGAATTTACATGCCCACAGCAAGCATTGTCCTTCATAAAAACATTGGAGTAAGTAAGCCATTTGGTGATTTTCATGTTGCCGCCTAGTGGACCTGACTCACTGAACATACATTTGACTGTTTGAGGAAACTGGGCACCTTTCTCGTATTGCTTTGTGCTGGTTCCGCTTAGCGGCTGGAGTTTGTTTTATGTAATATCATTTCTTCGGGACAGCTTGTGGATGAATCTGCTCATTTTGGGTGCTTATGCCTCCTGTTTGCTGGAGTTGGTTTTGTGCAATATTTATTTATTTATTTATTTATTTTTCCGCTTATGGTCTGGAGTTTGTTTTATAGATTATCTTCTGTTGTGTAATTCTGTTTTACAAATATTTGTATAGAAACACTGGACTTGATCAATCCGACGGCAAAGTTGTCACGGGGGCTGTCGTAGGCGTACATGGACTTTTTGAGTTTAGAGGGATGGACGCCGGTTGGCGCTGTCGTGCGCGTTTTTCTTTTTTCTGTTTTTTTGTTCTGGGGAAAGTTCGGGGGTTGATTGTTGAACCAATGTGGAATGTGGTCTTTATAATTTTATTTTTGACATACAATCAAATTTTTCTAATATGTCAAAATGTCAAATGTTAATTTGAGTGGATTGTCTCTCTCCACGTGGAATGTGAATGGGTTGGGGCACCCCATAAAGAGAAGGAAGGTTATTTCTTTTCTTAAATGTAAGAAATATGATATAGTGTTTCTTCAAGAAATGCATCTTTCCCCGCAGGAAGCTGCAAAATCTGAGAAGATATGGGGTGGACATGTTTTCTTTAGTGCTGGCTCAAGTAAGAGCAGGGGAGTCATTACATTGATAAGTTAACATCTACAATTCAAATGTCTCAAACATATTAATGATAAATTAGGAAGAGTCATTATTGTTTTAGCAGAAATTCAGGAGCAAAGGTTGATTTTGGCTAATATTTACGCATCTAACGCTGATGATCAGGGCTTTTTTATAGATCTTGAAGGGATGTTGCAAGCTGCTGGCACCCCTCATGATATAATATTGGGAGGAGACTTTTTGATGGACTCAGTCCTTGATCATATTGAAGCAAAAGTGTGCAAGCCCCCTAGAGCAACATTGACGCTTCACAGGATGTGTACAAATCTTGGTCTTACAGATATTTGGAGACATTTGAAACCATCTGGTAGGGACTATACATTTTTTTCATCAGTTCATAAGATTTATTGTAGAATAGATTTTTTTTTATATATATATATTTATATATATAAGTCCCTCATTTAATTTGTTGTTGGTTCTTCAATTGGAAAAATGTTAGTCTCAGAACACGCCCTGGTGAGTTTAGAGGTGTTGCCACATATGGAGAAAAATAAATCATATAGTTTGCGCTTTAATTAATCCCTTTTGCAAAATCCTGAATTCCAACAAATGTTAAAGGCTGAAATCAATGTTTATATGGAGACCAACTGGTCCTCAGTATCCTCTGTGGGCGTGGCTTGGGAGGCACTTAAAGTGTTTCTTAGGGGTCGGATCATACAGTATGCCTCATTTATCAAAAAATCCAAAGCACGAGAACTCGTGGAGTTGGAAGGGAATATTAAAAGTGCCGAGACAGAGCTGAAGCGTCAAATGTTGTCTGATGGCCTCAGAGAATTGACCCGATTGAAATACCAGATATAATACTATTTTGTCGCGGAAGGTGGAGTTTTGGCTATTCAGGGCAAGAGTCGGGTTCAGGGCAAAAGTATATTCAGATACTTTGAGTCGGGGGGACAAAGCAGGGAAGCTTTTGGCTGGATACATAAAGCAGAGAGAGTCTTTTTCTACAATTCCCTCAGTGAAATCTGCTGGTGGTGAAATATTGACCTCGGCCATTGATATTAGTAATGCTTTTAAAAAATCTTGATCTCTATAGTTCCATGTCTTCATCTACTGATGAAGATATTAGAAACTTTGTGGAACCATTAGAACTCCCTAAACTGACGACCGAGTAAAAAAATTCTCTTGATGCTGAGATAACCTTGGAGGAGCTTGGTGAGATAATTAAGGCCTTGCCTACAGGCAAGTCTCTGGGGCCAGATGGTTTTGCCGCTGAATTTTTTAGATCTATGCTACAGAACTGGCTCTACTTTTGTTAGAAGTTTATACGGAATCATTAAAGAATGGAAAGCTTCTGCTAACCATGACACAAACCCGGATCAGTCTGATTCTTAAAAAGGACAAAGATCCAAGCGAGTGTAAGAGTTACCATCCAATTTCTCTGATCCAGCTAGACGTAAAAATATTGTCAACAATTCTGGCTAACCGATTAAGTAAAGTTATGACATCTCTTATACATATAGATCAGGTGGGGTTTATTCGGGGCCACAGCTCTTCTGATAACATTAGGCATTTCATCAATATCATGTGGTCAGTGGCGAATGATCAGAGTCTGGTCACTGCCATCTCACTTGACGCCAAAAAGGCGTTTGATATGGTAGAATGGGATTATCTTTTTAAGATTTTGGAAATATACGGGTTCGGGAATACTTTTACTGTATGAATCAAGTTACTTTATAGACACCCGGTAGTGGCGGTACAAACAAATAGATTAATTTCAGATTATTTTACTCTGGATAGGGGCACCCGGCATGGTTGCCCTCTTTCCCCATTATTGTTCTGTCTTGCCCTGGAACCATTAGCAGCCACGATAAGAAAGGAGGATGATTTTCCAGGGGTGGTGGTGGGAGGTGTGGTGCATAAGCTTTTGCTTTACGCAGATGATATTTTATTATTCTTCTCCGACCCTACTAGATCTATGCCTTGCCTCCACAGAATTATTAATTCCTTTTCTAAGTTCTCATGATACAGTGTCAATTGGTCTAAATCCGAAGCTTTGGCTCTGACAGCGTACTGGCCAGTAATGGCTTTCCAGCTGGGCGCCTTCAGTGGCCCAAACAGGGCATTAAGTATTTGGGCCTTTTATTCCCAGCAAATTTGTCTGATTTAGTTAGAGTTAATTTTGACCCCTTAATAAAAAGTTTTTCGAGCGACGTGGGCAGGTGGGCTTCATTACATTAATATATGATTGGGAAGGTTAATGTTATCAAAATGAATTGTATATCCAAAGTTTAACTACCTGTTACAATCTCTCCCTATAGATGTCCCCCTCATTTTCTTCAAGCACTTTTATAGTATAGCGAAGTCCTTCATTTGGAATGGTAAGCATCCTAGATTACATTTTAATAAGTTACATAGACCGATTAACAAAGGTGGGCTGGGCCTACCCAAGATTTTGTTTTATTATTATGCATTCGGTCTCAGACATTTGGCTCACTGGTCACTTCCACCTGAGAGAGCCCCTCCCTGGTTTTGTATTGAACTGGAAGTTCTTGCCCCTATTTTGCCATTGCAAAGCCTTTCTATCAAACTAATCGGAGAAGTTAAATTACACCCCGTTATCTCGCATATGCACTCTGTATGGACAAAAGTGTCCAGAGTGTTTAATTCGGACATTTATTTAAATGTTGCATCATATGGCTGAACCCTAAATTATGTATTAATAAGTACCCTTTCTGCTGGTCAGAGTGGATTGTGAGGGGGTTACTACACTCAGTGACCTATATGAGAGTGGAGTGTTGACATCTTTTGAAAATTTGGTTCAACATTTTGGGATTCCCAGATCTCAGTTCTATAGGTATTTACAGCTGCGCCACCTGCTCTGCATTGTTTTTGGGAGTGGCACACACCCCCCTAAAGCAGCAGATACTCTGGGAGAGGTGATTACGGCTTTCAGAAAAGGTCATGAGGTATCAGTGTATTACTCCCTGCTAATTCAGAATCTGGGGGATGGAGCTTCAACTTCTCTCAAGAGAGTATGGGAGAAAGATTTAAATTTGGTATTGGAGGAGGGAGTTGTAGGCTAGGATTCTAAAAAATGTCAAGTCTGCATCTAGAGATGCAAGGGTGCGCTTTATGCAATTTAAGATTTTACATAGATTCTATTGGACCCCCTCTAGATTGTATAGGCTTGGTCTTAAAGGCACACCCACCTGCTGCCGATGCCAATCAGAAGATGGAGACACAACCCGTGCTTTTTTGTGGTGTGTTAAGATCCAGGAATTTGGTTGAAAGTTCAGAGTTTTTTGTGTGATGTTTTAGGCACTTGAATTTCACTCTGCCCCAGACTCTGTATTTTGGGCGATGGGGCGGTCATACATTTTGGGGATAAACACATACAAATTTTTATTCTGACCAACATTATAGTTGGCAGGCTAATTATTTTAAGGGGATAGAAGTCAGATAGGGTGCCCTCATTTCCGGAGTGGTGTGCGGAGATGGCGAGGGTGGCTGCTTTTGAAGAGATGTCAAGCAGAAGGCTGGGGGTTCCGAATTTGTTTAACAGGAAGTGGGGAAATTACTTTGTGTTTTTGGGGGACTCTCGGGGAGGGGCTGGGGAGAGAGATGTTTAGTTTTAATTATATATGATTATTATGTTTGTTTGTTTGTTTTTTTGTGTATCTAATTGTGACCACAGGGGTGTTCGTTGGAGGTTAGGGTGGGTTTGGTGATTGGGGAGGGGTATTGGGGGGGTTAAATGTTGATTCAGTGTATATATGTTGTGTTTTTTATTTTGTTATATGTTTATGAATCAATAAAAATGTTAATTGAAAAAAAATTCTCACTGTTTCAAAAGTATAGTTACTAGATGTAAACAATACACATTTTAACATTTAAGTGTGATAAAATTACTTAGTAACCTTTTTTGTGTAAAGTTATAGCCAATTTTGCAACTTCGTTGCCATGATGTTGTAATGCCGTAAACCGTAAAACGACTGTAAAAGCAATAATTTAAACAACTTCACAGCTCAAATAACATGAGTTTTAACAGAAGAATTAATGTAAGTTCTTTTGTAAAATTATAAGCTTCACATTTCTGCCTTTAAACCTTCCAAAAATTGGCCCCGTTCACTTCCAATGAAAGTGCCTCTCTGTAACCTCAATTTTTATTTTTTTTTAAAGAAAATGATGGAAGAGTCGAAATTATTTTTTGTGGTAATGAACATTATGCCACAAATGCTGTTGATTGAACTTAACTTCCGTATTGAACCCGGAATATTACTTCAAAAACAGCTACAAAATGTCTTTTCAACATTTTCCAATCTCATTAATGTGTCTTTTATTTCTAATAATTGTTTGCTTTTCAAACATACTGTTATCATACACTATATTGCCAAAAGTATTCGCTCACCCATCCAAATAATTTAATTCAGGTGTTCCAATCACTTCCATGGCCACAGGTGTATAAAATGAAGCACCTAGGCATGCAGACTGCTTCTACAAACATTTGTGAAAGAATGGGCCGCTCTCAGGAACTCAGTGAATTCCAGCGTGGTACTGTGATAGGATGCCACCTGTGCAACAAGTCCAGTCATGAAATTTCCTCGCTACTAAATATTCCACAGTCAACTGTCAGAAGCGATTGGGAATGACAGCAACTAAAATGACAGAGCGGGGTCAGCGGATGCTGAGGCGCATAGTGCGCAGAGGTCGCCAACTTTCTGCAGAGTCAATTGCTACAGACCTCCAAAGTTCATGTGGCCTTCAGATTAGCTCAAGAACAGTGCATAGAGAGCTTCATGGAATGGGTTTCCATGGCCGAGCAGCTGCATCCAAGCCATATATCACCAAGTGCAATGCAAAGCGTCGGATGCAGTGGTGTAAAGCACGCCGCCACTGGACTCTAGAGCAGTGGAGACGCGTTCTCTGGAGTGACGAATCACGCTTCTCCATCTGGCAGTCTGATGGACGAGTCTGGGTTTGGCGGTTGCCAGGAGAACGGTACTTGTCTGACTGCATTGTGCCAACTGTGAAGTTTGGAGGAGGGGGGATTATGGTGTGGGGTTGTTTTTCAGGAGCTGGGCTTGGCCCCTTAGTTCCAGTGAAAGGAAATCTGAATGCTTCAGCATACCAAGAGATTTTGGACAATTCCATGCTCCCAACTTTGTGGGAACAGTTTGGGGATGGCCCCTTCCTGTCCCAACATGACTGCGCACCAGTGCACAAAGCAAGGTCCATAAAGACATGGATGAGCGAGTTTGGTGTGGAAGAACTTGACTGGCCTGCACAGAGTCCTGACCTCAACCCGATAGAGCACCTTTGGGATGAATTAGAGTGAAGACTGTGAGCCAGGCCTTCTCGTCCAACATCAGTGTCTGACCTCACAAATGCGCTTCTGGAAGAATGGTCAAAAATTCCCATAAACACACTCCTAAACCTTGTGGAAAGCCTTCCCAGAAGAGTTGAAGCTGTTATAGCTGCAAAGGGTGGGCCGACGTCATATTAAACCCTATGGATTAAGAATGGGATGTCACTTAAGTTCATATGCGTCTAAAGGCAGATGAGTGAATACTTTTGGCAATATAGTGTATATACTCAGAGGCTACTTTAGGTACACCTTTCTAGTAATGTGTAGGACACCCACTTTCCTCCCAGATCTGGAATCCGGCACTGATTCAACAAGGCAATGGAGACATTCCTTAGAGATTCTGGTCCATGTAGACTTAAGATTTGCAGCAATTTTGTCGGCTACACATTGATGATGTGAATCTGCCATTTCACCAATTCCCTAAACTGAACTGAGTGTATTTTGCCATAAACAAATAAGTATTCAGTCTGGTCATAGGAGTTAGCTGTAGAACTGACTGAAAATCAATTTTTCAAGTGTAAAGTGACCTTTTACCCCTGAAGCAATGTTGAATGTGTTAGAAATAGCTTTAGGTGCACTGCAAGCCATTGTTCTTTTATAATTATGACTTGCTACAACAGCAACAAAAAAGCTCAATTTACAGTTGTTTTTCGATTCTGTTTCAGTATATATATATATATACACAGAGTTTCCTGGACAGATAGACAGTTTTTTGATCCAAGACACTTTTCCCAGTTGATTTCAATAACCTTTGTAATGCTTGATCTTTTCTTACTTCTCAGAATGTTCCAGTGCCAACTGCTGTCAGCAAATATCCTTTCACCATAGTTGAGGGTCAGATTGATCCAAGTGCTCCAGACTACTGTAGATTTAAAAAGCAGTACTGTTTGTACTGGGGTGCAATTGTGGAGGTTCTGGAGCAGCTGCAGCAGATACTGTCGGACTTTGCGTTGCCACTGGCACGGGTGTGCGGGGAGCGGCTGGCAGCTTGGGTGCAGAGCGGCGAGCTTGACTGGAGAGGCAGCAGGGGCCAGTGTGCTCATGTGGAGAAGCTGCTCTCAGTGCTGGAGAACAGGGATGAGGTATGGGAGCTGATATGTCAGCCTGGCCAGCGCTACAAAGGCAGCGGGGGCCATCAGGCAGCGGCAGTGCGAATCCAGACCTGCTGGAGGCGTTACTCTGCCCGTGCCGCCTACTTGCTCCAACTCCTGCCCAAATGGGCAGCACAAATCATTGCCATGTGCCTGTTGAAGCGTGCCAGACTGAGCCATTTGAGGAAGAGCTTGCAGGCCTCACGTCTCAGCCACCTGGAAAACTACCGCATCAGGGCAGAGGTGAACCAAATACACAGATATAACATTTTTGGGTGAACTATTCCTTTAACAAGAGCGTATACTTACTCACAAACACACATATGCTGAAACATACCTGTCTGTCCAGTCTTGTAAATCCAAGTACTGAAGAGGTCTTGTATCCTACTGTTGTAAATTCAACCTCTACATTTATTTGAGTTGCAAACATATAACTAGACTGAAAAAAAACAAACAAACTTTGAATGCAATGGTGCTTATACAAAGAATGATTGTGATCACATAGCCCCATTAAGTTTTAAGGACTAAGTTTCCATTTGTCAGAACAGATGTTATCTGTGCTGTCATTCCTGTAACATCTTTATGAATTTAGTAAGTCTCTTAATTAGTGCCCACATGTTCATTTATCCTCACCGTCACTCACTGCGAGAAGAGACACAAGCTTGTGTATGTTTCCACCCTTTAAACACTCACATCCTTTTAATTAATCCTTAATCTTCCCCTGGCAGAAAGCTTCATGTAGCCTGCTAATTGAATTAATAGAGGGAAGATGTTTCTTAGTATGCACTTAGCTGATTTAATTAATGTGATTTATGCTTGGTTTGTCTCCATGAGACCCAAGGAGAAAGACAAGCATCATTTTCCCTCTTTGCCGCCATCAGTGTGCCGACAAAATGATAAATCCATGTTCTTCTGGGTGCTGTCTGTCACTCATCACTTTAAATTTCTGATTTGCTGTCTGTGATTCACAGGGTCTGGCAGCCAATTGGAAACACATCACCTCCAACAAAAGGACTATCATTCATGTCCCATCATTGGGTAATGCCTTTCCATCTGTTATGACGTATATTTGTCAGATAATATTTTAGGACAAAAAATAAGAATAAAACTATTTAGGAGCATTTAGGAGAAGTTCATCTTTTAGTTACAGTATTTGAGAGTAAACAGACAATTCAGGGGAGATGAGACACAAGGGTTATATCTCAGGAACTATAAGGCTTTGAATCAAAAGTCCAAATACATACAAAGTGTGTGGTTTCTTTAGTAGTAGTTATGTGTGTTGGTTTCCAAATCCTTATTAAAAATCAAATCCTCTGAAATAATTTTTTTGTTTGTTTTTTTTTGTTTTTTTTTGTGTGAATTCTCTCCTCCAAGTTAAAATGTAAGTATCATCATATTTTTGTAATAGCTTTTGGGTACACAATAAAATCACACTAGTATACATTAATGCAATGGTCAGCTGTATAGTATAAAAAAGGTCTATTTTAACCAAAAGGTTGAACTGTGTTCTCAGGACAAGGGTAGGTTAGGACAAGTTGTTTCATGTATTTTAAATGTTTTTAATTTATGTGTTACAATATTTGTTGGCCAAAACAATGGTTTGATATTTTTGTATGTTTTTTGTAACATGCCCCACCTTTGGGGCAAGTTGTCACAGTGTGTTCAGTAAACTGTATCTTATTTCCTGCACGGTCATACAATGGTGGAAATGTTCATTGTTGCTGTTGTTTTTTGTAAAAAAAAAAAAAAAAAAAAAAAACTTTCAATTAACTTTTAAACCTAACCTGAGAAACATTCAGTGGAGTAAAAAGTGTGACAGCTAGCCTCAGTTTCCCATATTAGATTATATATTTTTATTAGAAACTGTTGCTTCTCACTGACAACTTGTTACGGCCGGCTCATTTGAGACCGCAACATAGAGTCAAACTCAAGGGTGCAATTAAAATATGATTTTATTATAAACAAACATATAACAAGAATGTCTAGGGATTAAACAAAAGCAAATATCACTTGAGCTGGAAGCTGCCGATGAGAATCAAACCGGAGTTGTGTCAATGACTCCTCTAAAGAGGTGAACCTTCACCCATGAGGAGAAACCAGAGCAAGTGTGCCAATGAGCCTCAATTCTAGGGAGAACTACTATTTTATACTCCACATCCCCAATCCAGTCAATTAAACAATTACGCCTCCAGCCAACCAGAACTCCCACATGCTGCAGCCATGGGAAGAGGACAGCCAGGATCGTAACACCTCCCTCCCTAAAAAGGTTCCCCAGGGAACCTAAAGAACAAAAAGGGAAAGTATTTTTGTATAACAAAATACAAAAATCCAATACACCATCATCTCCACTCCACTCTAGGTCTTAATATCCTGGGTCCTAGGTTACTCAAAATAGCGAGACAGAGAAAGAGTGACAACACAAAGTTCAGAACACTCCTTTATACCCTGGAAAGAGCATCAGCAATTAGATTATCTTTTCCTCGCACATGTTTTATTTCTAGAGGATAAGAATGTAAAATAATTCTCCACCTCATAGTCCTTTGTTTCTGGTTGTGCATCAGATCTAAAAACACTAAAGGATTATGATGTGTACACTGGAATTGGAACAGATGAAGAACCCAGATATACTTCAAAATGTTGAACTGCTAAAACAAGGGCAAGGGCCTCCTCGATTGTACAGTAGACTTGTTGATGATGATTGAACTTCTTTGAAAAATAACTAACAGGATGTTCAATACCATCCAAGCCATCTTGTAGAAGGACAGCACCAACACCACAAGCACTAGCATCAACATTAAGACAAAAGGGCTTCTCAAAATTAGGAGCAGCGAGTACCGGAGCATTAACAAGTAATGCTTTGGCATTGTTGGAAGCCTGCTGACACTTTTCTGACCACCAAAATGTTATGTTTGGACTTAACAAATCGGTCAAAGGTGAAACAACATTCTGCCAAACCCACGGTAATACCCCACCATTCCACAAAATCTACGCAATTCAGGACAGGTAGTAGGTGTGGGAAAATTACAAATAGGCCTCACAACTCCACACCCAACCAACTTACCTAAATAGGATGGCTTTTGGAGACGATGAAGTGGATAGTGTGAATTGTAATCACCAGCAGATAGAGTGTGCTTTTTGCACTGGGGGTAGCTGAGGAGAGGCCTATGTGAGCTCAGATAATTAATAAGTTGAACCCTATTGTTTTTATTGCCTTGCTCTGTTAGTTTGCATGCATTTAATCATTTAATTATAGAGATTTGTATCTTGCAAAGCATTATTTTTAAGGAGTTGATGTGACCTGACTTCACTTATTCTTAAAATGTGTGTTTTGAAATTTAATTTCAAATTATTTGATAGGCTTTTCCCAGCACCAGCGTCTCAGTCTCAGAGGATTCGATATACTCCAGAATACCCAGATGTGCCGACTATGTGACATCAGAGGTAGGGGCTTTAAGCTTGACACACTGTAAAATTCAAATTGTGGCTGATCAAAGCTGATTAGCAGCAGATACATAAAAGCAAACACATTACTGTTTGTGTCATGTACAGATGAGAATGTGGAGGTGATCTACGTGTCTCCGGTGAGTCTGGGAGAGGATTTGCTCCAGTACTACACTAACCTGCTGGGCCTGCAGGCAGCCGTTGAGCTGAGTGATGCTTCTGCCCCTCAGACCCACTGTGCCAAACGCTTCACCATCCTCATGCCAGAAGCACTAGAGTATTTTTCAGTATGGTGTACCACATTAATGCATACTGTATACACACACACACACACACATAAAAATCATACAATTTACTCTTTCAGTGATTGTTTTACATACAATATTACCAAAGCATCAATACATATAATAAAACCATAAAGATGAAAATAAGGTGGTAATAAAAGTAATAATAACAAAAAATGAAACCTAAATAATAACCTAAAATAAACAATAAATATTCTCTAGTTGTTTAATCACAAACCTTTTATCTCCCCTCAAAGTGCTTTCTAAAATATAGTGGTAAACATAAATAGTGGCAATTTATTTCTCTCCTGTAGAGGGCGTCAGAGACGACCTGTTTGTTAAATGAAGTGGTTTCAATAATCTTGCCCTAATGGCCTCAAAAGAACCTGGTGGTTGTAAAATTTGTATTTTTAGCTTTATATACACCGATCAGCCACAACATTAAAACCACCTGCCTAATATTGTGTAGATCCCCCTCATGCTGCCAAAACAGCTCTGACCTGTCAAGGCATGGACTCCACAAGACCTCTGAAGTTGTTCTGTGTTCTCTGGCACCAAGATGTTAGCAGCAGATCCTTTAAGTTGCGAGGTGGGGCCTCCATGGATTGGACTTGTTGGTCCAGCACGTCCCATAGATGTTCAATCGGATTGAGATCTGGGGAATTTGGAGGCCAAGTCAACACCTTGAACTCTTTGTCATGTTCCTCTAACCATTCCTGAACAATTTTTGCAGGGTGCATTATCCTGCTGAAAGAGGCCATTGCCATCAGGAAATACCATTGCATGAAGAGTTGTACATGGTCTGCAACAATCTTTAGGTAGGTGGTACATGTCAAAGTAACATCCACATGAATGCCAGCACCCAAGGTTTCCCAGAAGAACATTGCCCAGAGCATCACACTGCCTCTGCCAGCCTGCCTTCTTCCCATAGTGCATCCTGCTGCCGTCTCTTCCCCAGGTAAATGGTGCACACGCACCCGGCTGTTCACATGATCTAAAAGAAAACATGGTTCATCAGACCAGGCCACCTTCTACCATTGCTCCATGGTCCAGTTCTGACACTCACGTGCCCATTGTAGGTGCTTTCGGCGGTGGACAGGGGTCAGCATGGGCACTCTGACCGGTCTGCGGCTACGCAGCCCCATACGCAGCAAGCTGCAATGCACTGTGTGTTCTGACACCTTTCTATCATGGCCAGCATTACGTTTTTCAGCAATTTGTCCTACAGTAGCTCTTCTGTGGGATCAGACCAGACAGGCTAGTCTTCACTCCCCACGCGCATCAATGAGCCTTGGGCGCCCATGACCCTGTCACCGGTTCACCGGTTGTCCTTCCTTGGACCACTTTTGGTAGGTACTAACCACTGCATACTGGTAACACCCCACAAGACCTGCCGTTTTGGAGATGCTCTGACCCAGTCGTCTAGCCATCACAATTTGGCCCTTGTCAAAGTCGCTCAGATCCTTATGCTTGCCCATTTTTCCTGCTTCTAACACATGAAATTCAAGAACTGACTGTTCACTTGCTGCCATATATATCCCACCACGAGATAATAAATGTTATTCACCTCACCTGTCAGTGGTTTTAATGTTGTGGCTGATCAGTGAATATATATAAGTACTGTAAACTGGGTAATGCTTAACAATAAGGTTCCATTAGTTAACATTAGTTTATGGATTAGGTATCATGAACTAACAATGAACAACATATTTTTTTTTACAGCATTTATTAATCTTTGTTGAAGTTAGTTAATAAAAAATACAATTGTTCATCGTTAGTTAATTTTAGTTCATAGTGCATTAACTAATGTTAACATATAAACTTTTGATTTTAAAAATGTATTACTATATGTTGCAATTAACATTAACCAAGATTATAAAAAGTATTGCTCATTCTTAGTCCATGTTAACTAATGTTGTTAACTAATGTAAACAAATGGAACCTCCATTTGTAAAATGTAAAAATTCTGGGTCATACCTTTGTAAATCCTTATTGTCTTGGGGGGGGTCGAAATTTCCCTGTTTATATATATATATATATATATATATATATATATATATATATATATATATATATATATAAAATATTCAACAACAACAACAAAAAACTAAAGTATATTGAATATTTAATAAATAACGGCAGAGATTAATTTCTCTTCGATATATTACCATTTTTTTCTAAACTGACATTGCAAATCATACCAGTAATTAAAATGGACTGTTTAGTAGCAATACAACAATGAGCACTATGCATGATTGATCCGTTGTATGTACTGTAACTGTATGACTGTGCATGCAAGCAA
The DNA here is from genome assembly GCF_019703515.2 of Myxocyprinus asiaticus. Lineage (NCBI taxonomy): Eukaryota > Metazoa > Chordata > Actinopteri > Cypriniformes > Catostomidae > Myxocyprinus > Myxocyprinus asiaticus. The sequence continues at coordinate 25,753,841 of NC_059361.1, read as the reverse complement.
TGCTGCTGTGTTTATTTATTGCCTCTTCCCTTTCGATTCCTCCGTGTGTAAACTCTGCCAGACGTGTCAGCGGGATAAATCTCTGTTAGCCAATGCTGCCAGCGTGGCGTGCCAATGACAGACGGGACAATTTCGCTCAGATCAAACGTACAGATGTGGAGTAATTAGTGCTATCCCCACGGAGCCCATCACTAAGCACACAGCAAAGAAGAAAGCATGCAAAGGTGTACGGCCCTCCCCTGGCTCCCCTTTATCAATTTAACGTGTTGGAGTACATAAGAGGTTGTGACCCGTCCGGCTGCACGTAACGGGCCCAGTGTGTGTGCACATGCTCATAAATTACAGCCATAGACAAAGGGAGGGGTAAGACCTTAGAGCTGGATTGGAAAGGACAGTTATTTATGTACACAAAGACCTCTAAGATTTCACTTATGGGAGGGAAATGTACATATTAAGCACATATGTCTGTTTTTGTTTATTAGAGCACTTTATATACATTAAGTAGCGTAATAATGCTGCATGTTAAATTCAATCTTGTTGTCTGTTCTGTGCACTTGTGATCATTATCCCACAATGATTCTCTTTCAGCACCGAAACATGTGTCTAGCTTCGCTCCTGAAGTACAGCCCAAGGACACTAAAGTGCATCAAGAATTTGATACAGGGGAAGCAGGCCTACATGATTGGCCGTGCCACCCACATTGATGACCTGGCTGTGGCAGATGAACTGGAAGTTCCTCTTTTAGGCACAGAGCCTGCGGTGGCTCAGCTATATGGCACTAAATCTGGAGGAAGAAGAATTTTCAGTGGGGCAGGAGTCAACATGCCTCCAGGAAAGTGGGACATATACACACTGGTGCAGGTCAGCGTGCAACTTCAGAATTCACACATAGGGATCTTATCAACTTTAATAAAAGCATAGAGCAGTGGTTCTGATGGGCTGCCACCCAAAATGGGGCACAAGTCTGTTCTGATAGAGTCATGAACAGCAGGGCAAAACAATGCTAACTGCAAATAATAAAAAGCAACTAACCATTTAGTATCATACTTTATCAACTTTTAAAAGGAAGTATGCTTCCATTTTGTTTTGTTGTTGACATCAAAGGCTGTGCATCCAGTTAAACTGGTGCAAACTCATCTGTCACTTGGTAGAAGCCTGTTAAATTAGGCAGACACCAACATGAACAGGTGACAAGCCCTCATCCTCATGAGCAAAACTGTGCAGTGTAAAAGAAAATACAACTTAGACTATATAAATAATTAGTTCATTGACAACAGACATTTAGAAACCAATAATAAACCAATTAATACATTGTATTTTTTTGCATTTGAGGACATTTTTTTTTTTTTTTATAGGATAAGCCATTTTGGTACTGTGTTGGGTCACCAACTTGGGGGGTCCTGAAAAAAATGAATTGAGAACCAATAGAGTATCTGTTTAAACACACATGTAAAACTTAATGATACAGAGAAAGATACAATAGATGTGTCCCAAATGTACTATGCACTTACAGAACACACTATGCACTCAGCCATGTACATTTTCAAAGGGAAGTATTGTACCAAATGGAACACTTAACGTTTTTATTTATTTATTTATTTTACTGCACGGAAGCATTCGCCGTTTAACAGCTGATGGAAGTGACATTTCGAACGCAAGTGGTGTTGCCACTCAGTTTAACACTTATATCTAAAATAATTAATATATTCACAAAGTGTGGGTAATGGTAAAGTTTCAATTCACATTTGTAAGGTGCTGACCTCTCTGAAGTTTCGCTAGTTGCCACATTCTCCATTATTTACAATTGTTTTGTCAGATCATCGCTTCCAGATAACTCCGCCCCTTCCGCTATATATGGCAAGCTGCGAGCGCTGAATGCATAATGAGAGTCCATCATTACACACTCCGTTTTGACGGTTGAAGAAGTGCATCATCCGGGTTCTCACAGTCATAGGGATGGGACGCTATATCGAATTTCGATATCTCGCAAACCAAAATATGACGAACCATATCGAGGCAAAACTCAATATTTCGAAATTTGTAACATTGTTTCTGTCCAAGTGATCATAAATAAAATGACTCATCAAATATCATAATCTCTCTATTGCTTGATGTATCCCCCTACTGCGCTTTTTTCTACACTGTTTACAGGGTTTGCACAAGATCCTTGAAGTGCATAAAGTGCTTGAATTAGCTTTTAGAAATGTAAGAACTAGAATACCTGGAAAATCGCCTTGTTTTGATGAAAAGCGTTTGAAATTAAAACGGACCATTTCTACCAAGTTATGTGTGTCCATCAAATATGAAATCCATGCACACGACTTTCATTGAATAATTTGACTTTAATATACTTTGTTCTTTTTAGTCAGATAAAAAAGTAAAAAGAAATATTATTTCTAATAAGACAACACAAATGCGATAAACAAAATAAGTTAACCAGAACACTGTGTGCGACATGTTGAACTCATAAAGTGACAGTACCATTTTAGCCCTTGTTATTCAAATGAATGTAAACTCAGTGTTATTACTTGTAAATGGTACACATGATTTCAAACAGTGAAAGCTCATAGCATTATTCAACCCCCCCCCCCCAGTTTGGAATGTCCAATTCCCAATGCACTTTTTTAAGTCCTCATAGTCGCATAGTGATTCACCTCAATCCGGGTGGCGGAGGACGAATCCCAGCTGCCTCTGCGTCTGAGACCGTCAACCCACGCATCTTATCATGTGGCTTGTTGAGCACATTGCCATGGAGACATAGTGCGTGTGGAGGCTTCACACCATCCACCGCGGCATCCACGCTCAACTCACCAAGCGCCCCACCGAGAAGGAACCACATTATAGCGACCATGAGGAGGTTAGCCCATGTGACTCCACCCTCCCTAGCAACCGGGCCAATTTGGTTGTTTAGGAGACCTGGCTGGAGTCACTAAGCATGCCCTGGGATTCAAACTAGCGAACTAGCGAACTCCAGGGGTGGTAACCAGCATCTTTTACCACTGAGCTACCCATAATTATTATATATACAATTTTATGATATAATATTAATTGATAGAATGTAGAATTTTTTTTATTTTTAAAAAGTTAAAATGTGGTTATTAATAATGATGACAAACAAATTATTAAAAAAACGAAAAATACACTTTTACATACTTTTTCAGGGAACCCTAACCCTGCACCTGATCAGCCTGAATGTACCCCACTATTTGTTCGTGATCTTTTCTTATACAGAAAGGTATATGAGAAACATAATTATTTAAACTTTGAGCATTTATATTGTGTATTAAAGAATTTTATTTTTATGAGAAATTATAATGTGCATTTTGCTCAAACATTTAAAAAAAAAAAAACACAATTTTCTGTCATACTTTGTATTTGATATAAAAGTTATTATATCGAATCAAGATTATATCTAACCATTAACCTCATATCATGTATCGAACCGATTTGTGAGATAACCATATTGTCCCATCCCTACGTAGGACACTTCTTTTTGTTGCATTTTCGGTGTAAACACACTACTCGCACTACTTACATTACAAAATGCCATAGAATACTGCAGAAGTGTGTAGTTTGGGATGCATCTAATATATCTGCAATATGTTAGTAGTAGTAATTTCATTTGTCTCCTGTCTCTCTCCCAGCTTCATGAAGGTCTGGCCCAGTTGATGACAGAACACATGGAAGTGCAGCGATGGCTCTTCAAGATAGATAGTGAAATAGATGGACGGGGAACTGCCTATTGTGATGTTTGCCACCTAAGATGCCGACCCTGGGCACAGGAGGAGTTCAGCCGCCATGAGCCCGAACAGTGGATGGTGACATCGGCTCATGTAAGAGGAAGATTGTTTTGCTTTTTTGTTTGCAATAGCTGTCGTAACTAAAAATATCCATCAGCAATCCTATTGGATTCTATTTTTTGTAAAGAAAGACACATACCCACAAATTATATAATTATGTCTGGTTATGTTTGATCAGGATAAATGTGTATACACATAAGCTTGGAGTCAGATACACTTTGGCCCATTAAATTAATTAGGACTATCTTTTTTTAAGTGTCTTAAATTGAATTCAAGATTTATCCCTTGAACCATTTCAGTTCTAAACTACTTAAATATTTTAGCAGCAAATTTAAATCCACCCAGATACAGTGGTATTTACAGTGATACAACCAAACACATTTAGAAAAGATCAGAGCTCTTGATCAGACAGAGGACATAACAGTGCTTGCACCATTAAAATGCATTAAATATATCTGTTGAGAAAATGTGTTACACAGTTCAAATGCACAGTCTGCATTAGTACGTGCCTATTGTGCAACAGTAGCAATTCAGAAGTATCAAGTGGCTTGTTTGTAAATGCAAAATGAAATATGCTGTTTCTTTTATTTTGCAAATTCAGCTACACTTTAGTCACAAGTCCTTTTCATTATAATATCCGTTCTGCCTAGTTTTTATATATTTATAATTTGTACAAAATGAACCCTTGTCTCAATGACAAGCCTATCATTACCGACCAAGGCCAAACTTTGATGCCATGTTGTCTAGAGAGTGCTTATGACTCAGAATTATGGGAAATTCATTATGAGTCATTTGAATTTTAGCATATTTATGTATTCTAATTTACATGTAATGTATTCCACACTCTGTAACACCCATCAACACAACAATTATTGTGTGCGTTAAAAACACATTGATTTTATCTGCCTGTAATCTTGCTCCAAGACCTCTTCTGTGTCTCCTGCTTCACATGCTTACAATTTGGCCCTTGATTTAAAAAAAACATGTTTTGCCATTACACCATGAGCTTTGTGTAAGCTAATTACAGGGTTATCATCGTATGGGTTGTGTGCAAAATTAGACCTACATTTTTACTCCAGCCTCTTTTTGTATCCTTCTATCCTGGGGCAAGAGGAGGCTGCGCGTCCTAACTCCAAGCTATTAGCTCAGTCCCTAATTCACACTGAGGCCGAGTGAGGAATCAGGGGCTGTAATTGTGGTTGTATTGGCGCTGTTAATTACAGAGTTAAGCGGTTGAGGCTCAGCCAAGCTCTATTATGGTGACGGCAGTGAAGGAGCTTTAAATGGGAGGCTCTTCACCAGCTGGGGTCCCAGTGAGAGGAGAGGGAGCTGGGGCCTGATGAGCTGGCCTGCACCCTTAGGGCTTCAGGGCCATATGGAAGCCAGTACGGGCCTTTTATTCTACCTCTTCAACCTTTTTAATCAATGGCAAGCTCTGCTAACAGAATGGAGAGCACAGAGGTTATTTCAGCATGTCATTCATTTTCCACAGATCTGTATTCACTCTTTAGTGGCAATTTTGCAGTTGTGATGCGCCCATCTTGCCGGCAGCCTGAATTTTTCTAAATGCTTGCAGTTCTGTTTATGGTTGCATATTTGCATACCATTCCTTTGATTTATCTATTTTATTCTTTTTTGTTATGCTCATTGCATTTTATCTTTATTACTCCGAGCCCTTAAATTCAGCAACAAACACTGAAATATTGTAGAGTAGATTTATCAGTCTGATGTTTTTAATTGCAGGGGTAATAAAGGGTAAATATTGCCTTTTGTTCTTAAAGCACAATGATTAGTATATATAATGACTTGCTTCTGCATATTTGCAATTAAATTTTTAAAATGTGCATTTGGAAGCTTTCTTCCTCTGTCTAAAGACACCAGAAAATTATTACAATGATTTTGTAATTATCAGTCTGCAATTATCAGTGCTGGGCGACTTCATTTAAGTTTTGTGTTTGGCTTTAGCTGTAGTTTTAAGTCAAAGGATTTTAAATGCTGTTTTGCCTCTCTTGGGAGCTGTCTTTTTCAGTATAATGTGCCCTTTAATTTTCCCTGTCAGGCCTTGCTGCATAGACCTCTGTTGCTCCCCCTCTATTTACCCTATTTACTGTGTACACATTGTTTAATTATTGATTGTGTAAGGAGTCTCTTTTAATGCAGTGGGGGAAGAATACCAGAACCCATGTGGTCCTATTGAAGAACAGCCAACCATAGTGTGAAAACAGACCTAGAGGCTTAGTAAAGAAAAACTGTGTTGCTTGTGTGTATGGGAGGCCCACACCCTAAGGGGTGTTTCAGCCTGGGGCGAGCCTCAAAGCTATTTAGAGAAGATGGGTTAAAGACATGTGGATTTCACTCTATTCAACGGCTGGATGGACCCATACATACACGCTACACTTTACACATTACAAACATGCACATTCTGCCAGCACACGGGTCATTAGACATGAGGGAGCATTATACTAATAGCATCAACAGATAGACAGATTGTCGCCTACTTATTTTATTCAATGCATACGGGATTGCATGTTGTATCACGTTATTTTATTAGATTTGGAATGTAACGACACTTTCTGCATTCCCCTTTTAGTTAATGTTGCATTTTGGGATGTTATCCGCAAAGTAACGTTATGTCCATATTATAAACAAAAGCTTTGTTTTGGAACCCATTCAAAATGGAGATTCATATTTCATGAGACCAAGATCTGGTCACCATTCACTTGCATTGTAAGAACCAACAGAAACTAGATACTCTTCTAAAAATCTTCATTTGTGTTCTTCAGAAGAAAGAAAGTTAAACATATCTGGGATGGCATGATGTGAGTAAATGATGAGAGAATTTTCATTTTTGCTTGAACACCTGATCTAATCCTCAATATTAGTTTCGTTGGTGTAACCTAATATATTCAGGTTTATTTAGTTGACTTGAACAAAACCAATTAATTTAGCTGTTACCACATGAAGCAAATTTTTTTATGTTAGTGCTTCCTAGTGTATATGGAAGTGATATCAGACAGCTTACTGAAGGAAACGTTAGCTGACTTGGAAAAAGTCCCATATCTTTCATAGGAGATATAATGTTGAAAATGCTTGGAATTGAAATGTTCCCCAATATGTTTCTCTTCCCAGTGTAGAGATCAAACAGCAATCAAAGTGCACAGGAGACGTCTGTTTTATTTTTCTATTGTCAAATAGCTCATCTTTATGTGGAAGCCAAGCAAGGCTTGAATCCTCTCTCACAGTACAGCTCGCAGTTTAAGTCCAAATAAAGAATGGCAAAAATTATTCCCTCTCGCTTTCCTTCCCTCCCTGCTGTTCATGTGAAGTGCATTGGCAATTCTCAGATCGCCTGCTCTTTCGGGGGGAACGCGGGCCGTTTCCTTACACTTTTTGCCGCACCATTGTGTGCTTTATGGCTTGTGTCGGGGTGAAATCACTGCGCAGCGATTGACCCTGGTTCTTATGGTACTTGAATATGATGATGGCTGTTTCATGACTTGAATATCAAAAGCAGCATCTCTCCCCATTGTGGTACAACTTCTTCAGTGATGTCAGTGGTGACATTTGATTGAAGATTATAAATGTGAACTTGAATAGGATAAGAATTTATGAATATCTAAAATTTAATTCACCTTACCACCTTCTAGAACTTAACCTGCACATCTCAAGGTTGTGCGACAGGACCTGTTGACTTGTTATATGCCTTAAAATAAAATGGATTTTAAAGGACCTTTTTGTAAATGGTTTCCAACTAGACATATTTCTCCTCTATGTTGTGCTTAAGTTAGAAACTGTTTTCTATACATCTCATTGCAGTTATACTGTCATGGCACATAAACCAAGTATTTATGTTTTGATTTATGGTGCGATCTATAAGTGCTCTGTCAGTTCTTTCGGTTTTGAGAGGTTCCTTGAGGTGAAATTCTTTTTCTTTTTAGCCAACAGGTTTTAGCCAAGAGGCACTCACAAAAGTCAAACATTGCAATTAACAACATAATTAAGTGTCAAAGCCATTATGGTGTTTTCTAGTTACAGAAACAAGGGCTGTATTGATCAGAAACAGCCCCTGATTGATCTGCTGATCGATTGGCTTGCATAGGTATTTATCTGCCAGCATGTGTCAGTTCTTACTGGGGACAGGTGCAGTTACTATTGCCTTCAGTTAAAGCTATTAGACTACTGTGATGCCCTGGTAACGTGCTGTCAATCACCCCTTCCCCACAAACACAACCACCGCCTGTGCTTTTGTGCGGCATGTCAAATAAAGACACACTTCAGTAGTTACTGCTTCATCAGGGATATTGACACTATGTAGTGCTATATGTACTGCTGCATATGTTATACATCAAGCTCGGATTCACAGATCAGAAATTGCTTTACGGCATAGGGGTCGAAAACTCAGCTTTATTTTATCAAGTAAATAAAATCCAAGGTGCTTTGCTGAGTTTCTGTATGGCTGACTGTTCTTTTATCTATCATGTGATGCAGGAGCCGGTGATGATAAAGTTCTTAGAGGAGGTTCCACATCTTCTGGCCTGCTACGCTCGGCCGGTCAACACATCCTTCTATCCCACCTGGGCCAGCTTCCTGGAACACTTCTTCAGGGAAGGTAGTCTTAACCTATTTTGCACTGAAGTAGCTCTAACCAAATACATATCAAAGGCTACGTTCACACACCAGCTTTGTCAGTCCTGTATTAGAATGCTAAATACGGTATATGTTAACTCACCGTTCATTTATGAATAAAGGTTAGAGCCACATTCTATTACCAAAATGACTCTTTTACATTTTCAATGCATACAGCCAAATTTTGAGAGCAAGTTCGTTTAAGTTAGGTAAACTCACACCACGTTTCACTGCAAAAAAATCATTTTATTAATTAGTATTTTTGTCTTGTTTTCTAGTAAAAATATCTAAACATTCTTGAAACAAGATCAATTTACTTAACAACCAAAATGGCACAAGATAGTTTATCTTGTTTTCAGAGAAAAATAAACTTAATTCAAAGGGAAATCAAGTTTATTTTTATTACCCCATTGGCAGATTATTTTCTTATAAGATTCTTGTCAGATTCCTCTGAAAACAAGACAATTTTTCTTGTCAAGTAAATATATCTTGTTTCAAGAATATTTATACATTTTTACTGGAAAACAAGATGAAAATTATTTTTTGCAGTGTTGAACTCGTTTATTTAATAACTTAGTGTCCATTGTGATAATATTTTGCAGTGTTATGGAAGTCGATATCTTTGATATTTACTTTAGTCACTATTGTTACAGACGTTATTCATGGAGATCTCAAGAATAAAAAGGGCTTTGACTTGTGTTATTCGTTCATATTAGGGCTGTCAAAGTAAAACGTTGAACACGTTAATTTTTCTTTATCGCAATTAAAGCAATTACCGTTAATAAAGTATAAACCAGCATATACACTGGTCAGAAAAGGGCGGAACCTTTTCAATGTGTCCGCCGGTGTCATTACACTGTCGCACATACCACAAAACACACACACAAAGCCATGACAGAGATCAAATGATTGGGAAAGGAGCTCTTAATGCTATTTGTTGTACAAAACATGCCCAGATGGGACTTGTGACAGAAATCAAGTATTTTTCAGCCTGTGTAATTACCACAAAAGCACGTCAAGTCTTAACTGTCATGAAAATGCAGAACGAGATGTTTTTTTGCAAGCGCTTTTCATGTGGAGTTTAAAGCGGAGCTTGATATCATGAATATGGCTTCATGAGGATGAGAGTTTGAGAGATTTAATGTGCATTGCAATGAATAGTTCTTTCAAATAGTCAACCTCCCTCTTAGACTTAGACTTTTAAAGCAAAACATTTAATGTTACTTGAATTTGTGCTATTTTAGTGCATTTCTATCTATATACTCTGGAAGGCTATGTTTGGAAAATGTTAATAAAGCATTATTGTTACATATTGTTTTGTTTTCTTTCCTGAGAAGGAAATTTTTACATGAAATTAAGTATATATAGATTATTACTTTCAAAATCTGTGATTAATCAGGATTAACTATGAAAAAAATTGCCACTAATCGCGATTAAAACATTTTATCGACTGACAGCACTAGTTCATATAGACAGTATTCAATCTGCTCCTGTAAGCTGTTGTATGACCAGGACAATTTAAGAGTCACATCTATAAGTAAATACAGATGTCAATCCCAAACACTGACTGTGTGAACGTAGCCTAACTCAGTGCTGTCAGTTCCCCTGCTGTCCAGTCCATATGATTTCACACTCTCACATTATGATTTCACAGCTTAAAATGTACGCTCTCTTGCTTTCTCTGTGCTTCTCTCTTTATTTGTATCCATTTCCTTCCACAGGAGGAATAATAGAGGCCTATCCTCCCTCAGACAGTGTGACATGTCTGACAGTGGATCTGTTGGTGGAGCCAGGAGGAGATGTACGCATGCTGTCCTGTGGAGATCAACTGCGTGGGGCCAGTGGCTTGGAAGTGGTGGGCTGCACCATGCCCCAAACTTCCATCTGTCCTGATGTCCTCCACTCAATCTGCACTCGTGTGGGCCAGGCCTGCCAGCAGCGCTCCATCATGGGCCACCTCTCCCTGGATCTAGTCACCTTTCTGGAGCCCAGCAACCTAGAGCAGCAGGTTAGAGAGCCAACTCAGTACTCAGTCTTGAAGTCAATGCTCAGCAATGTCACCTATATTGGTGTAGATGTAATTGTACTTTCATGTAAGAACATCTTAAACCCCACAGTATGGTCAATTTTTGCTTTCTCTGAATTATAATTCATATAGTAAGAATTTATAATAACTTTAATTAAGAAGTCATTAATGCAGTGGCCCCGAAAACTATGTGGACACTTTTGGAATTTCATTACATTAGATAACACCATATTAAACCAAGTGGTATCTACAAACAAATGATGCTTGACCTTTTTTGTTTTGTATATAATGCTTAACAAATCATTAGTTTGTGTACATTCAAATGGAAATATATGATAATAAATAGGATACATCAAAGTGTCATGACATTTCTATTTAAATGTTCATTAACTAGTGATCTGGTAAGCATTATATAGTGTGGTGGAGCCTTTGCAGTGAACATTTGGTAGATGTTTTTATCCTAAGCAACTTACAGGGCATTGAAAGTATACATTTTATCAATAGGTGTGTTCCCTGGGAATCAAACCCATGATCTTGGCATTGTTAACACCATGCTCTTCCATTTGAGCTACAGAAACAATGGCAACACTCAGCTCCTTCTGTTTCATCAAACAAGATCTCTCAGAAACAAGTTGACCCTTAAATGTCAATGGTGTGTTTTACAGCTCTATGAAAACAGAGTCTTTTGTGTTAAGACGTTGTTGAGATGGGATCTGATATGTGTTCTATCAGAGCTTGTTTCACTGCTCTTACCCTGCTAGTGCGAGTGCTCAATCTACTGGTCAGGCCTCTTATTGGGATGTTTTAAGATCACTGCTATAGGATCCCCTTAGGAGCTGTACAGATGAGAGAGTGACCAGGGGAGAGAGGGGCTAATGTGCCAAAAGGCTATCTAATAAACTGTCAGGTCTTATTGTGTCAATAAACTAATTCCCCTTTTAAGGCCTTGCCCCATGACCTTACAACACCCCTTCTATGTACTGGTGCCAGACAAAAGGTCAGGCTGTAGTGTCCTTTCCTCAGACGTTGGGGTTCTTGGTCATTGTCGTAAACCTTGGTGGGAGATTGAATGCTTTCTCTGCCCAGATTACTGTTTATATTCTCAAGTCAATACAAATGCCAACATTTGGCTTTGGTACTTGTCAGATTTTGCAATTCCTAGTCTGCAGAAACTACTGTTCAGTTGGAAGGTACATTGAGTAGAAATTTATTGTCCAGAGGATCTATGCACTAGTGGTTGACCGATATGGGTATTTCAATGACCGATGCAGATGCTATCTAGATAGCAGGGAGCAAATATTATACGCTCACTGAGCACTTTATTAGGAATACCTGTACACCTACTTATTCATGCAATTACCTATCAGCCAATCGTGTGGCAGCAGTGCAAAGCATAAAATTGTGCAGGTACGGGTCAGGAGCTTCAGTTAATTTTCACATCAACCATTAGAATTGGGAAAGAAATGTGATCTCAGTGATTTCGACCATGGCATGATTGTTAGTGCCAGATGGGCTGGTTTGAGTATTTCTGTAACTGCTGATCTCCTGGGAGTTTCACGCTCAACAGTCTCTAGAGTTTACTCAGAATGGTGCCAAAAACAAAAAACTTCCAGTGAAGCAGTTCTGCAGACGAAAACGCCTTGTTGATGAGAGACGTCAAGGGAGAATGGCCATACTGGTTTGAGCTGACAGAAAAGCTACGGTAACTCAGACAACCACTCTGTACAACTGTAGTGAGCAGAATAGCATCTCAGAATGCACAACATGTTGAACCTTGAGGCGGATGGACCATGTCAGGCACTTTATTAGGACCATAGTGTTCCTAATATAGTGCTCAGTGAGAGTACAATGTAATGAAAACAAATGGGATGTAATGTACACAACTGCTGAAATGTGATTAAAGGGATAGTTCACCCAAAAGACTGTTATCTGCAAATGTCAATAATCTCAAAATAGTCAAAAAGTCTGGCCGACTATCACTACTATGTACTGTAAAAAGTGTTATAAGTTGTTACCTTAAAAGGGCTATTTACACCTGACCAGACCCTTAAAAAGGACTTCCATTGGTGTAAACCAGTGTAGTCAGGTTGATTCACATATTTTGGAATTCAGTAAAACCAGTTAATTTAGATGTTTTCACATGAAGCACATTTATGAAAAACAATTTTACAGTGCAAAGCCACTCCTAACAGTAGGAGGCTAACTTGCATTCCATGCATTGCAGTGCACTGCTATTTGCCTTGCATCTCTGCCAAAGTACATGACAACTGAAAAATATCTGTGCATTGGGGAAAATGGGAGGGGGTATTTCTAATGTATAACAAAAGTGTATAAAAAAAATGTATAAAAAACTAGGCAACATGATGCATAATTCATTATGTACTTTGATTTTTATCAATGATCCCTGCTGGCAGGCCTCAGATTGAAATATATCTGGTCTCATTGGTCTTTTTAATGGTCCAATACTACCTAGTGCCACTAGAGGGTGGCAGAACACACTTGCATTATATTTCCTGTGTCTGGCACTATTGCAAAAAATGAGCTTCTCTCTGAGCATTTGTTGTTTAATGTTGGAAGGCCGAGACCTTTTTTAACTTTTAAAAAACCTTTAACCTGTTTTTAGGCAGACGTCATTTACTTAACATAGATGCTGACAGCCAGTTGAGATGCCTCCTCCACGAGTCAGTGGTTGATTTTTGCAACTCTGGTACACATCTTGTGGCCTTGTATTGAATTATGCACATTATGGTGGAGATATCAGAAAACAAGTCCTCTTACAACACGTTTCAGATAAGACCTACATGCCTACTTATCAAGCTGACATGGAAACTGTATGTCTACATACTGTAGAATGAAATGCTATGGACAGATATATTTTCAAATGAATGTCCCACACTGTTGTTTTAATCATTGACTCAGTTGGCATGCTGTGATTTTAAAATAGTGTATTGACTTTGGAAGGCAGAGAACCCCTGCATTTTGAGATAAATTACTTATTGAGGTGGAATCTACTCTTATACGTATAATTTTACACTTGAATCTAATATAGTCTACAGATAGAATAGCTTTTATTCCAGCAAATGAAAGTAATTCATACATTCTTCTGATTGAATAGCACCAGGTTTCTGTATATTGTGGATTCACTGGATGAATTTGATTCAACGTGCATTATTGAGAATAAACTGCATGCACAATTAAAATCGACAAAAGGAATTCAGATGGATAAATCCAAACATTACTGTCCCATCTCTCCTGACACAGAGACAGACAGATCAACCAGACTAGTGCTAACCTGCCTCTATTTAAACATCAATTTACATTCAAACCTGTTGCTAAAAGCAGTCTGTATTTTGTATGTGAGGGGGAGAGCTGGGTCTCATGTGTTTGCCCTTGCAGGTTTGCCTCACATTGTGTGCGGAGGGAGGCTCAGCTGCAAGATTGCAGTTTTTAATGAAAGTGAAGGGGCTATAGAAGACAGGTACAATCTGGGCGTATATATCAAGCGCCTTTGTTAAGGTTGACAATGAAGCAGGCTTGTCTGATTCTACAGTCCGGCTAAATGGTCCCACCTATCCCACAAGCACAGGTATTAACTATGGACAGGAGGCACTACTGGATGAATTCAGCTCTATACTGAGATTTCCTGTAAGCTGGGACACTCCTGAATCATGCATACACAGGTCATCTGCACTTGATCCTTTTACAAGGGTTTATTTCTGACATGGGTTTATATCTTTACTGTTGCTTAGTTTTTAAAAGAGCTTTAAAATGGTTATTTATAGAGCCACGTTTTGTATTAAATACTTTTGTCGCTAGATACTGGCAGAAAAAAGAAATGCTTTTAATGATCACATAAGAGGGCATAATAAAATACTGTATTTTCTCTTTCACAATTACATCACTGACAGTAATGATTCTTTCAAGATGAAATATGTACATGTAATTGCAGATTATATAAATAAGCCTTTATTTCCTTTCTTTTTTTTATAGTCTTTTTTATATACTGAAAGTAATTAGTGCTTTCAGTTGTATTAAAGTCAGTGAAAGAGAAGCAATCCAGTTCATCGTATCTCAGGTGAGTGAACGTTGGTTAGAGCATGATACTGTGATCAGAAAGTGATTTCAGCAGCCGGCCGCCATTTTCATTTGCTGGCAGGAGCATTTAGGTTGACAAATACGGACGACAGGAGAGTCAACCAACTGCCACTTAGTTATTAACAACTCCTTCATTGGTGATTTATTTGCCACTTTTTGAAGAAAGGGCATAGCTATTAGATTATTATCAGGGAAAATTAGCCCTGTTTAAGCATAAGGCCACGACTGGGCCTGACCCCTTAATATCCTTATAATGATGCCATTAACCATACAGATGTGAAGAGTCTCCAGTTGGGCTTTAGACACAGTGTGTTACTCTCTCTCTCTCTCTCTCTCTCTCTCTCTCTCTCTCTCTCTCTCTTTTCTCTCTTTCTCTATTTCCCTCTCACATTCACACACTCAAAGTCTGTTGAGTCTGATTGTGAACTCTGGTTGTTACCTGCAAATACACCACATTTAAAAAATATTTTCCATCTTATGAAAAAAAATGTATCTTCTTCTCTTCCATTAATTATTTCAGTGTTATTGCACTGAAATACTAAAAGGCACTGAATTAAGTAAGGAAAAGTGTGCAGTCATCAGGTAATGTTTGCCAAATAATACGCAACAGTGTGATCAGGACCTTTCCTTGTAGGCAGCAGCTAAGTGCAAATAGCGATAGATGCTTTGTACACTAAGTGTACATAGCAACTAAAAGCATCTTCTTTGCACTGAAGTGTAAATAGTATTAGATGCTATTTACACCCGGTGCAAATAGTGACAGATACTATTTACACCCCTAATTAAATACTAACATACAGTATAGTGGCATCACTGCAGTGTGTTTATTGTGTTTATTTAGAGTCCCACTGACACCCTACAACAGCCCCTACCCCTAAACCTAACCTTACAAAAATTAAACTTGGTTTTACTACAGTAACCATAGTATCGGCATGGTATTTTATAGAAAAATAATAGTTACCAAAAAATTAAACATGATTACTATATTAACACAATATTACTGTAGTAACACCATGGTGAATTGCATTAAAATTATGGTTTCTGCCAAAAAACAAGGTTACTACAATATTACCATAGTAAAACCATGGTCAGTTTTACTGGGATCAAACCTTTCTCTCAACTCCCCGAACTCCACCGTGACTTCACTGCGAGGAAATTAACCCTTTAATACTTCACATAATAATGAATAAAAATGAATATTAAGGAAATATTAAGAGTGGAGACAAGAAACAGGATGGGAAAAAGGCAGATTAGAACCCGGGTCGTCCACACGAGAAAAGCACATCCACACCAACGTTACACCCCATGCCACTGCAGTGACACTAGTGTGCACAGTTAGTCTTCAATTTTTGTTTTTCCACCAGACTATTGGAGTGCAAATAGCGGTGCTGTGTGGCAGGTGCTATATACGCCAAGTGCAAATAGTCACTCTGTTTCTTGTATGACCCTCAAGGATTTTTTATTTATTTTTTTGGCAATAATGTCTGGTTGACTGTACATTATCTTGCTTATTACACAGCTACTAACCAAATAATTTAATGGACATGACATTTTGAAATTATTTTATTATGTGAATTGAAAAAGGCCACTGATTTATACGAGAGACATTGAACAAGCACAACTGTACAATAATCAATAATCAAAACAGTTTAGCAATCTTAATACAAAAATATTTTACTGCAGAGTGCTGTAATTGACCATTTAGAATCAAGTAGAGAGTCGTGTAATAGCTAATGATAATAAACTAAGCTATCGTTGTAACATGTTTTAAACAGTAATTGGTGCATCTTTCCTATTTTAAATGAACAGCAATGACAGGTGTTTTATTTTTTTTTCTGTAGGCTGAAAATAACTTGTGTTGATTCATGTGTTGGATCTCTTGTCTCTGTGTACACTGGGTTGTATATAGGTATGGGCTATTGATCTTGACCTGGGCTACAGTAACCAGCTGGCCATGACCGAGCTGATGCTCATGATGACAGGGGGAACACTGGACTGCCGCACAAGTAAATTGGAGGTTCCTCCTCCAGTCAAAGAGGTGAAACCTTCTGTGCGCCAGGCGAGGGTAAAGAGCAAAGCTGTAAGAATCACTTATTTCAACTTAAAGATCCACTAACAGTATTGCCATTAGGAAAACATGATTATAACACACTGGTTGAAATATATATTTCAATATACTGAAAAAATGCTACTAAATATATGTTATTACATTTTATTTTTCACATATTCAGCATTTTATTTTGGAATAGTCCAGTAACAGCCTTAAAGGGATAGTAAATTAAAATTCTCATTTACTCACCGTCCTGCCATCCCAGTTGTTTATGACTTTCTTTCTTCTGTTGAACACAAATAAAGATTTTTAGAAGAATATCTCAGCTCTGTTGGTCCTTTCAATGCAAGTGAATTGTGACAAGAAATCTGAAGGTCCAAAAAGCAGAAAAAAAGCAGCATAAAAGTAATCCATCAGACTCCAGTGGTTAAATCCATATATTCAAAAGCGATATATGTGTGGGTGAGAAAAAGATCAATATTTAAGTCCTTTTTTACTATAAATCTCCACTTTCAATTTTACTTTCACATCTGAAAGTAACATGTGGTGCCTGTTTAGCTTCACTTTCACATCTGAAAGTGAAAGTGGAGATTTATAGTAAAGAAAGGACTTAAATATTGATCTGTTTCTTACCCACACCTATCATATCACTTTTGAAGACGTGTATTTATCCACTGGAGTCATATGGTTACTTTTCTCTGCTCTTTGGACCTTCAGATTTCTGAAAATTGCTTTTGTGAAACCCCTTTTGCAACTCATTTTACTACCATAATACAGTATATTCAATAAGAAAAAATTTCAATTTTTCAGTTGGTTGGAGGGGTGCATTTGAAAAGTATGTAGGATTTGTGAAATCAGCCAAAATAGAAAATCGTTTCAGAGGCGGAGCAAGTTACTACATTTTGATAAAAAAATTCTGAAGATAAACATTTATTTTATTTGGAATTGTGTGCACTGATGAATTGTGCACAATTAGACCAGAAACTTGCATTGAGAAAGTAAATAGGGTCAATTTTGATTAAATGTTGACTTTAAACCACAAAAATCCCATTATCCAGAATGTATTCTCTGAGACCGGACCAGAGAGCAATAAGAGAGTCCTTTGCTGAATATTATCCTGATAAATCACAGCATCCATAAAGATCGACTAGCTAAGCTTTGTTGTTTTATTTTTGTTAAATACAACTAAACACTGTAATTACGCATCCGACCTGATTGGTGTTTAGATGCTGAATTCATTATCATTTTGATAGATGAGCCTAAATAATCAACCCATAAATAATGCATACCTTATTCATTATGCATGTGCATGCATGCCTGAGCACCTCATCAACCTGATGCCAGCCCCTAAACAAAAGACTTTCTTTATTAGCAGCACACCAGAGTTTACGCTTGTTAATCTGCGACTTGTATTATTTTATCAAACATTCATTTAGTTTGTATGTGGCTACGGTATGTCGCCTCCGCTTCGGCCATCATTTAGTCCTGGAATATTACAAACACAATTAAATCCCTGCAGGAAAGGCTTTTTATTGTTGTTTGAGGATAGTGTGTTTGACAGTTGAAACAGAGTTCCATAGAAGAGAATTACTCATCCCCTGCGGACTGTGAGAGGGCTTTACCCTCTGTTTCATTTCTGTCACTGAGAATGTGCCTCATCCCTGCTATGAGTCCTGTGAGCCCTGCCACTCTTAACTAATCAGCTCCTGTGGCATTCTTTTAGACACATCTTTTATCTGCTGTGTCTGCGAGCATTGTTTTAGAGGAAACCTCTCTGTTTTCTGTGGTGGTGTAACCTTATGACACAGGACTCAGTCTCCCCATCGCCCAATATGACTGTGAGACTAATATCCCTTTTAGGTGTGGACTTTTAACCTTTCTATTTGTATTTAGCGTGGCTGCAACGCTATCCCCAAGAGGTTGATTTATCATTTAGATGTACTGGTAAAATTTTTAGCAACAGAATAACATGAAATTTGCTGCTTAACCCTCTATGTGCTGTTTGTGTCATTCCTCAGCAAACCTCAGTGACCAGTCGTTTTGCAGTGATGGGCACCCGACTTACTCACACCAATCTTTCTTTGGTATATTATAGAACATTTTTTCTGATGTGCAAAGCACAGGGCATTGGCTATGATGTCAGGGTAAAACCTCTGCTTTCTTCTCATAAATACAATTCAAGTTTTTTTATATCAGAGCAAGTATATTATATTATATACAGCTTTGACTAATGTTTCAGGCAAGGGAAGGCACCGTGTTCGCCCTCCATGACAGCAGAGACAGAAGAAGTCTTGGCATGCTGTGAGTTCCCACAAAAAGTAGACAGACACATTACCCTTATCTTACTCCAGTTGTATTTTCTCTTTCTCTATCTCCATTTCCATTAGAAAAATATCTAGACCTTGAGCACACTCCTAAGAGCAGGTTAAACATTACGTAGTGAATACCTCAACTGAAATGCGTCAGCACACAAAATACTGTCAAGTAGAATTAAAGGCATTCATCACATAAACCCTATACCTATCCCATTGAAGCCCTGCTTTCCACCCTCATTTCTCCCTGAAGAATAGCACTCTCTTTAAGGCTGAGAGTTCTCATTAAGCTCCTTACAGCCCCAGCAGCCAAACAAGGTGATTGTTTTTTTGTTTTTCTCTGATGATGGTTCTGGGGGATCATTAGTAAGCTCGTTTGTTTCTGTGTGTCGTTAACAGAACAATCTCGGAGCATCTCCAGGGAGCTCTGCTGACCTTTGCTCGCAACCTGTCAGTCATTCATCAGGAAATATCAGGCCCAAATATACAAGGAACAAGCAATTTTAAGGTACACTGTTGAACTAACAAATACATCCTTTTTTCTTAACCTACTCCTAAACTAGATGTAATGATCATGGAATTCTCCAAACACCTTAGTTATGAACATGAACAAACTCTATTCAGTTATCATGTGTCATGTTCAGTATATGTAACAAATTAAGATATTAGTCACAATGCATTATAAAAAGTAGTAACCTGCAACCTTGGTAAACTTATTAACCTATGGATCTATTTTTACCTCAGTGTTGGGTATGTAATTAGTTACTGAAATCATATTACTTTTTTGTAAAAAATAAAAAAGTAATGTAACACATTACATTTTAAATTCTTGTAATCAGATTATTTGGAGAACATTAAACACTTTAACATTAAACTGCTTTTTAGAGATAAATCAGTGGAGTTTAGACATAAATTTTGGGAAAAGAATAAAAAAGTATTATTATTAATAATAGTAATAATAATACTGATAATAACAATGATTATACTTTTAGAAATATACTTTATACTTAAATAACCATCACAATGGTAAACACACACACATACACAATAAAACAAAAACAATTATCACTGGACTACACATGTATTTGATGCATAAATAACATTCACAATGGCAAAACACAAATAGAAAAAATACAACCATGAGAAAAGAGCTAATAAAGATATTTCTTTAAGTAAATGAACCCATTTTTACAGCATTGTTCCCTCGACACAGTTGTTTCTCCGCAACATTGTCAACAGACTCTCCAGGCGCGCTCAGGAGAACGTGCACATGCGGCAAGCGCGTTCTCGCTCCAACGTTTGATGGACAGCGACCTCTAGTCACAGATTTCTCTAGGTCACCGATTTTGGCACAACACCGGTAGTACTGAGCACCGACTCTATCCGGTACCAGTGCACAGTATGACTTACACTAGGGATGGGAAGATCGGATCATTTGACTGACTTTGATCTTTGAGTCTCGTTCAGTAAAATGAACAAATCTTTATTCAAGTAATTTCGTTCATTTGAGCAGAATTAAATTTTCAATAGCCAAATCCCCCCCAACACATCTACTCACGCAAACTTTGATTATAGTCCCAATAAGGAAAAAATTATAATGCAGCCAAGGACAAATTATTCGTTCACCTCTGGATTCTTCTTGTCCGAGTCGTTCGTTCTTTTGTCATGTGACAGCTGTATGTGCATAGCGTATATGGCTGTCACATGACAAAAGAACGAACGAACGACTCGGACCAGATGACTCGAGAGGTGAACTAATAATTTCTGTTTCCTGTGTGAGCAATGCGTAGCGTATACGGCTGTCACGTGACAAAAGAACAAATGACTCGGACCAAAAGAGTTGAAAGGTGAACTAATCATTTCAGTTTCCTGTACAGCGCCTATGCGGTTTTCACGTAACAAACGAACGGAGATTGCGCAATGCGCATGCGCGGCCAACACAAAATGAACAAATCACTCTCTGAGACTACTCGTTCTTCTGAGTCACATAAAAGATTTGTTCAAAATGAAGGAATCGTTCATGAACGACCCATCACTAACTTACACACAACATGCTTTCAAATGCTCACAGGCTTATTTGAGTGTGTGCTCTGTTACTGCTTTTACACTGAAATGGACAATTAATCAAATTAAAATCGTGACATGTCCTAGTGTGATTTATAAACCGCTAAAGGCTGCAATCTTAGTGTGGATGAGCTGCGTACTTTAAATAAATCTGACTGCTCATCAACTTGAAACTTAACAGACATTGAGAATCCTTCACGTTGTATCAGATGACAGAGCAGAGCACTAATCCACTGTGAAACACGCAGCACATGTAAACTATATATTTATATAATTAAATCACAGCATTTACACTTTAATCTCAACTCAGCTTTATTCATAAAGCATTTAAAACATCAGAGTTGACCAAAGTGCTTCACAGTATTACAATTTAAAACATAACTTTTCAAAATTACCACACACACAAACACCAGTAATCTAAAATACAAAAACTCCAAAACTGTGTCCTACATTTCATTTGTCAGACTCAAAGGCCAGTGTAAACAGATGAGATTTCAGACGTGACTTTAAAGTCTTCAATGATCACACTGGCCTTGTCCGAACTGTTTATCCGGAAAAGTGAAGCGATTCAAAATAAAATCTAGATGCCTGAAATTGAAGAAATTGAATACAAATATATTAAAACTGTATAGTAAAATGTAATATTCACTGTAATAATAATAATAATAATAATAATTAATCAAAATATCACAAGCTGTTGAATAAAAGTTCAACATGACATGTTGAAAAGTTATATTTTCACTTGTTAAAAGTTTTATGAACTTATTGATTAGACACCATTTTGATGATAATATTAAATTAAACTTTAAAAAATGTTCTGTAAATTTCTGGGAAATAATAATAATTATTAAAATAATTATTAAATAATTAAAAATAACTAAACTGGTGTGTTCAATAGCACATTATAATATTAGCATATTTTTGCTGTTGTATCGAAATTGATATAGAGAACCGTGAAATTTCACTGGTATCGGTACCGACTACTGAAATTTGGTACTGTGACAACATTATATGAGGTATTCATGTATTATAAGTCAAGGCTTTATCTGTGGGAACATTATCTGCAGCTGAATCATTCAAATGACTAACACTTTGGACATTGTCGGACACTGTTTAGTAAATTGGAGGTTCAGCCTGCCACTTCCTAAATTACTGCATTCAACCACTGTTATTTAATTTGATGGAGGAATTCTCATTCAGTGTTCAGAGGCTAAAGGTTGGGATAACTGAAGTCAATATGCTCTGCATATACATATACTGAAGGTCTTCTTTTGTGTGCTTTTATAAGGACCTGATCAAGGACATTGAGGAGGTCCTGGGCATGACCATACAAAACCAAACCAAATCTCAAGAAGAAGAAGAAATAACAGCAGAACAGTCTCATATGCCTCACAAATCAACTCAAAAGGAATCAACATACTTGTAGACTATCACATAGTAGCTCTTACACATTCATTATATTTGCTGTCCCCAAATATTTCAGTAGAATTCAGTTATAGCTGTAATGTGCTTAACATGACATTAAAAAGAGACACATGCATGTATGAACCTGTTTTTTTCTTTCTTTCTTTTTTTTTTCTCTGAGCGGAATTGTCCATGACCTTTTTAGTTGAAACATTTATATTGGAAACAGGATAATTATATTTCAGTTAAGTTACATCTGCCATTCGTAACATTTATCTAGCTCTTTGGTAGAGACTGAACAGGGAACTGTTAGGATATATCTATAAGCTTTCTGACTGAATAAAAGCTAACAAAACTCTAGGAGCATTGGCAACCATGTTTTTTATGTAGCGGGGTACTGTTGTAACAGTTTCATCTGTCCACTGCCTATCACCTTGCATGTTTGCCTGATTTTCTCTGTAACCTTACATCCCAGGATGTCCCAAAATACATTAATTGAATGTAGACAAATCAATAATTACAACAAGCAAAGTTTCCATTCATGGCCATTCAGAAATCATGATTTATTCACAATGAAAGAGTAGTAAAAAACATTAAAATATTACCCCTCAAAACTGATGTTCTCTAATAATTGCTCATCAATGTGGAGAATGTTCTTCAAATTTTCCATGCAGAGAGGATGCTAATGTGAATATGCATACTGAAAATGAAAGTACAAACTTGCATTAGAAGGGAAATATGTGTTTCAGCTGTACACCGTTACAACTGTACTCGGTCTACCCTACTTAACTCTACATTTATTCTAACATTCTACACTGAAAAAGATTTCTAGTATGATTTAATTTTTATTTTGAAAGTTTTTGCACACAGTTTTTCTTATTAAATTTTAATGGTATAAAATTAAGTGAAATCTACTTAACTTCATGAAATAATATTGATTAAAGTGAGTAAATTTAACTTAAACATTTTAGTTAATACAACAACTTTTACTTACAAATCTGATGTACATAAATCTGATGTACACTTAGTTAAACTTAATGAATTTAAAAAAATATATATTTTATTTGAACATCTTCAACGTTGAACTTCTCTTGTACTAATGAATAATCGTACCACATTACAAACAGAAACTTCCTGCAAGTAAGTTTAATACAAGCTATGATGTGTAGTGGACAACATAACTTAATGTAGCATTAATATTTTGGAAATAGTATGCAAAGCTGCGCACGCAGACGTCAACACTTGGTGCACAAAACACGATGACGGTAATAATCAACAGATAATTTTAATCAATCATGAACGGGTAATTTCAAATCAAATCAATCAAATCACTTTATTGTCACTCAACCATATACACAAGTGTGACAGTGGGTGAAAGTCTTGGGTGCAGTTCCGAGCAACATAGCAGTCATGACAGTGATGAGACATATACCAATTTACAATAAACATCAGATTTACACAACACAATTTAAAATCTAATATACACATAATTACACACAACACAATATACAAATAATAATATACAATGTACAGTATACAATACACACAATATAGAATACACAGTATGCAATAAAAATAATGTCTATAAATATGCAGTAAGGTTGTATAGTGGTTGTATTGACATTCAGGCTGTCAGTTGGTAGTCATTTGCCAGTGTGTTGTTAAGAGAGAATATAATTTATGACAGTCCAGTGTGAGATAATAAGATTAATAAAGTGCAGTGCTGATGTATATTGATCGTGAGAGATCAAGAGTTCAAAAGTCTAACTGCTTGGGGGAAGAAGCTGTCATGAAGTCGGCTGGAGCGGGTCCTGATGCTGCGATACCACCTGCCTGATGGTAGCAGTGAGAGCAGCCAATAGCTCGGGTGGCTGGAGTCTCTGATGAGCCTCTGAGCTTTTTTCACACACTGCCTGGTATAGATGTCCTGGAGGGAGGGAAACTCACCTCCGATGATGTGTCTGGCTGTTCGCACTACACTCTGCAGGGCTTTGCTTTTGAGGTTGGTACTGTTGCTGTACCAGGCAGTGATGCAGCCAGTCAAAATGCTCTCTACAGTGCAGGTGTAGAACCGTGTGAGGATGCGGTGGTTCATTCCAAACCTCCTCAGCCGTCTCAGGAAGAAGAGGCGCTGGTGAGCCTTCTTCACAACGGCCTCAGTGTGGATGGACCATGCGAGTTCCTTAGCGATGTGGACACCGAAGTCCACCACAAGCTCCTTGGTCTTGCTGACACTGAGGGAGGGGTTGTGCTCCTGGCACCAGCGTGTCAGAGTGTGCACCTCCTCTCTATAGGCTGTTTCATCATTGTCAGTGATCAGGCCTACCACCGTCGTATCATCAGCGAACTTGATGATGGCATTGGAGCTGTGTGTTGCCACACAGTCATGTGTGTACAGGGAATACAGGAGTGGGCTGAGAACACAGCTCTGTGGGGCTCCAGTATTGAGGGTCAGTGGCGAGGAGATGTTACTGCCCATTCTAACCACCTCTGCCTGACAGGAAGTCCAGGATCCAGCTGCACAGTGAGCTGTTCAAGCTCAGAGTCCGGAGTTTCGCATCAAGTTTGGAGGGCACTATGGTGTTGAATGCTGAGCTGTAGTCCACAAACAGCATTCTAACATATTCCAACATATTGGATATTCCCATATCCCTTTTTCCAAGTGGGAATGAGCAGTGTGTACTGTAACTGCAATAACATCATAAGTGGAGCGGTTGCTTCTGTAAGCAAACTGTAGGGTCCAGTCAGGCAGGCAGCACAGAGCAGATGTGGTCTCTCAAAGCACTTGCTGATGATGGGAGTTAGGGCAACATGACAAGTCATTTAGGCAAGTTTTCTTTTTTTTCTTTTTTTCTTCCCAATTTGGAATGCCCAATGCACTGTAAGTCCTCATGGTGGCAAAGCCTCAATCTGGGTGGCGGAGGACGAATCTCACTTGCCTCCGTGTCTGAGACCGTCAACCCGCACATCTTATCACGTAGCTTGTTGAGCACATTACCGCAGAGACATATTGCATGTGGAGGCTCACGCTATTCTCCGCGATCCACGCGCAACTCACTACGCACCCCACCGACAGCGAACCACGTTATAGCGACCACGAGGAGGTTACCCCATGTGACTCTACCCTCCCTAGCAACCGGGCCAATTTGGAGACCTGGCTGGAGTCACTCAGCACGCCCTGGGATTCGAACTCACGAACTAGCGAACTCCAGGGGTGGTAGCCAGTGTCTTAACTCATTGTGCTACCCAGGCCCCTAGGCAAGTTATCTTTGACTGTTTTGGTATGGGCACAATGGTGGATGCCTTAAAGCAAATAGGAACCACAGACAGGGAGAGGGAGAGATTGAAAATGTCCATTAAAACACCCGCTATTTGATCCGTGCATGCGGAATGCCGTGCACATTTTGAGTAGAAAATTAACTTCAGACTTCACAAAACAAAAAGTTACCAAACGTAACAACAAAATCAACAATAGAAACATTGTAAATAAACTTGCAAACATTGAAACCATGCAAGCTCATTAATTATTCAAGCCCGGTGCATGCTGGGAACACCAGCTTCGAAAAGTTAAGTAAAATGTAAATTAGCGAATAAATATGAAAAATGTTTAGAATTGATTCATGATGATATGTTGAAAAGATAAACAATCATGAATAATATTTATTTATAAACAGAGCATTCATTTTTACATGTTTGAATTGAGTACCAATATAGAATTTACTTAATATTTTCAAGTTCACAACATATTTCATGTAAAAAGTACTTAATCTTTTCTACTTTTTGCCATATTTACTTAACCACAAATCTTTTTTCAGTGTACAATGCAAACAATACAAGAGATTATATATTTAACCCTCAGAGACCCAATCCTTGACAATGATGATGTATTTTCTTTTTTACTCCTTGAAAGATTTTATAGGAAGAAAAATAAAATCTTGATTTTTGAGCATGCTTTTATTTGGGGAAAATTTTGTGTGACTTTAGCAAGCGGTGAATTTCAATATGCATTTTCCCCCCACCAAAACTGTTGCTGTGATACAGCTCAGAGTGTCAACAACTATTATTAGTAGTTTTATACCATTTTTAATACAAAAAAAAAAAAAAAAAAAAAAAAATTATATATAATTTTTTTATTATTATTATTGCTTTAAACAGACAAGTCTGCCACGCTGAGTCTCTGAGGGTTAATACATCGACTCAGTACATTTAATTCATAAAATATTTAATGCATTCCATTTATGAATGGAATATAGGAACAAAAAAGCACTTGTTTGTTTCTTTCCGGAAAAGAGATCGAACGCACCACAGTGAGGGTTATTATGCTACAACGCTTCTTATATTTCTGCCTAATACTTGTAAACAAATCGTATTTTTTTATTTATTTATTATCTTTTAGTAGAAAGGGGGAAGCAGCATTGTGTAAATGTTTGTCAAACGAGTATGGACGTCAGTCCTGTACATAAGTTGCGCAACCTTCACTGACAACCGAACCGTCCTCGCACGCGCCGTAATATTACAGTGATTCAACAGATACAGAAAACTCTGACATTATTTCAGTAAAGCAGCTCAGATCCGTCAGTTAATGATGCTCGGTTGGATGGGGGCTTTTGTTTCTCGTGGCTTTGTAAACCACCATTATTTGTGACGAAATTACGTTACGTACCAAGAGCTGCTCTTGATAACCCTCTCGAAATTATGACAGAATATCTGCGGAGAATCCACAGTGGCTTTCTAAAAGTTGTGCTGTTCCCCAACATATTCTGGAATAAAGCTCATCGTCCTGCAGCCTCTGAAGTGTTAACATGTCACCTCACACAGCGCAAACTCCCGCCCTGGACTTCCTTCTGTGTGCGCTACAGTGCCGTCATCAATGATCAGTTCGGACTGTCAAACTTCAACTGGCAGGTGCAGGGAGTGAACTACCAAATCCTCAGAACTGGTGCTTTCCCTTTCATTAAATACCACTGCACCAGAGCACCTCCCCAAAACCTGGACTTTGAAAATACGTTTTTTGGTGCACTGAAAGTCATCAATCTAGGTCAGTTCATTAAGTATTTTTAACTTGTATATAAATAAAACCGATTTATACATATTTTTAATGTTTATCTGATAATTTGACAGCACATTAAAGCCATTTATAATATTTTATGTTCTCTTATTCTTAAAGGTATTCCATGCTTGGCATATGGCTTGGGCTCATGGATGGTGGTTGGAGTGACAGAGACTGTACAAACCTCTGGAGGACCTGTTACTCTTTACTTTGCATACAAGGAGGCGGAGGGCGCTCGGTACTAATATCAGAAACATTTTGATCTCTGAAAACGTATGCAATTTGCCAAGTGTGAAGATCTTGAATGGAAAAATGCACATTTACACACACAATAATAATAATAATAATAATAATAATAATAATAAATATATATATATATAGGTGAGCTTATTTTAAAAGTTGATGTTCCACATCATAGGAAAGTCATTTCAGAAATTCATTTACCATGAACTGCAGATTACACTGGCATTATCGTGATTATTAGGCATTATTGTGATGTGTTGATTGAAGTTTACAAGCTATGCAACGCCTTGTATTCCCACTTGTTTTCCTCCCTAAAGCTAATGCAGAATTTTAAATACCTTCAGCTCATTTATTTAAAGTCAAATTAGAGCTCACACCCTGCCTGGCATATTGTCAATAAGAAACAAGAGGAATTGTTTAGAGGACAGGTCTGATAAAATGGTTTTTAATTACAATAGAGAAAGTGTGGCCTTTGGTTCAGTGCCCTCCGTAACACCCTCCCCAAGTCTTTCTCAGATGCTTTGATTTCTGATAATGTGCTTTGCTGACTTGGCGTAGCCAGGGCTGTCTTCTGCAGAATCCTTAGTCACATTACCTCTGAGATTGGGTTTGACAAACTACCATATTGATCCTCTACACTTCTCAGAGCTTTCTGCTGAGCACATTTATCAGAGGCCTTGATTTTCTGGCCTTGCCACCTTCTCTCTTAATAGCAAACAGACCGAAGTAATAATTTAATGTATTTCATGCATATCAATTGACCTTTTGGCCCCTTCTTTTGCACACTGTACTTCCGAGGGACATAACAGATTTGACTGGGCCATTGTACAGTTCTGTGAAAAGTATTTGCCCCCTTCCTGATTTCTTCTATTTTTTTAAAATATTTTTCATACTAAATTGTTTTAGATCTTCAAACGAGATATAACATAAAACTAAGGCAACCTGAGTAAACACAAAATACAGTTTTCCATTATATAAGCAAAACAGTTATCCAACACCTATATCACCCATGTGAAAAACTAACTGCCCCCTTAAACTTAATAGCTGGTTGTGCCAACTTTAGCAGCAACAACTGCAACCAAATGCTTCCGATAACTGGAGATCGGTCTTTCACAATGCTGTGGTGGAATTTTAGCCCACTCTTCTTTGCAGAACTGCTTTAGTTCAGCCACATTGGAGGGTTTTCGAGCATGAACTGCCCATTTAAGGTCCTGACACAACATCTTAATCAGGTTAAAGTGAGGACTTTGACTGGGCCACTCCAAAACTTTTTGAGCCATTTAGAGGTGGACTTACTCCTATGCTTTGGATCGTTTTGCTGCATAATCCAGTTGCGCTTGAACTTCTACTCATGGACTGATAACCAGACGTTCTCTTTTAGGATTTTCTGGTAGAGAGAAGAATTCATATTTCTCTCAATTATTGCAAGTCGCCCTGGCCCTGAAGCAGCAAAGCATCCCCACACCATCACACCACCACCACCATGCTTGACCGTAGGCATGTATACATAACTGTATTTTTGTGGAATTCTGTCTTTGATTTAGCCAGATGTCTTCCAAACAGTTCCACTTTCAACTCATCAGTCCACAGAACATTCTTCCAAAAGGTTTGATGATCATCAAGGTTAGTTTTGGCAAAATTCAGACGAGCCTTAATGTTCTTCTGGGTTAGCAGTGGTTTTCGCCTCACTTCCATGGATGGCATTTCTGGCCAGTGTCTTTCTGATAGTGGAGTCATGAACAGTGACCTTTATTGGTGCAAGAGAGGCCTGCAGTTCCTTGGATGTTGTCCTTGGCTATTTTTGATGTCCTGGATGAGTCGTCAATGTGCTGTTGGAGGAATTTTGGAAGGATGGCCACTTCTGGGAAGGTTCACTTCTGTGCCAAGTTTTCTCCACTTGGAGATAATGGCTCTTACTGAGGTTCTCTGGAGTCACAGAGCCTTTGAAATAGCTTTGTAACCCTTCCCAGACTGATGTATTTCAATCACCTTTTTCCTCATATTTTCTGGAATTTCTTTCGACCTTGGCATTGTGTGCTACTGGATGAGATCTTTCAGCCAACTTAATGCTGCTGAAAAAGTTCTTTTTAAGTGTTGATTTGATTGAACAGGGCTGGCAGTAATCAGGCCTGGGTGTGTCTAGTCCAGCTGAACCCCATTATGAATGCAGTTTCATAGATTTGGGGATTTAGTAACTAAGGGGGCAAATACTTTTACTCAGGCCTAGTTGGTATTGGATAACTTTTGCTTCAATAAATAACACTTATCATTTAAAAACTGTATTGTGTGTTTACTCAGATTGCCTTTGTTTTATGTTAGATTTTGTTTGAATTTTTGAATCAATTACAAAAGACTGCATGCTGTCATTGATGCTAAAGGGGGCAATCACAGTAGTATGCAGACTTTTGAACAGGGGACATTTATTTATTTTCTTTGTTGCCATGTTTTGTTTTATGATTGTGCCATTCTGTTATAACCTACAGTTGAATATGAATCCCATAAGAAATAAAAGAAATGTGTTTTGCCTGCTCACTCATGTTTTCTTTAAAAATGGTACATATATTACCAATTCTCCAAGGGTATGCAAACTTTTGAGCACAACTGTATAATACTTTTACAGTTTCTTCGAAAGCATTACATACCTGTGTCTCTATTTCCACTATTTAAAGGCAGGCAGTTGCTCTATTACATCATCAGTGAGTACTCTAATGGCACTTTTCCACTGCACGTTACAGTTCGACTCGACTCTGCTCGCTTTATTTTTCTGAGCTTGCTTTTCCACTGCAGTTTAGTGCCGCCTCAACGTGGGTGGGATTATAGGCTGATCGTCATAGTTGCGCTGCCTCTACTGCCGTGACATCATCTTAAACGCGACACAAACATTACTGACCATAAACAATAACACGACCGCTAGCTGTTAGCTACAAGCTCATTGTGCTGCATAAAGCAGTTGCATCATGGTGATTTTACACAAGTGTAACAGTTAAATTGGCCTGGTTGTTTTAGAAGCAAGCTTTCCAGTAGCTGGTCAACTAAATAAAGTGAAGCTTTCAAGCAGAATATAGAGTTAACGTAACAAAACGTGCCATCCTCCATTGTGGACTCCAACAACGCCGAGTCCAGG
The DNA here is from genome assembly GCF_019703515.2 of Myxocyprinus asiaticus. Lineage (NCBI taxonomy): Eukaryota > Metazoa > Chordata > Actinopteri > Cypriniformes > Catostomidae > Myxocyprinus > Myxocyprinus asiaticus. The sequence goes on along the minus strand of NC_059361.1, from coordinate 25,723,047 downwards.
GCACTCTCCCTCCCATTGCTCGGTGGTCTGTTGCCATAGATAGCATCCATTTAGTCGAACCACTTCCACTTTCTTCTGTTTGAACCACTCCGGCTGTTGTGGTCCTTGATGGTTCTGTAGTCACTTTTAAGTTTTTGTAACTTTTCCCTACACTGTTGGTAGGTCCGGTGGTAGCCGTGTGCGGCCAACAGCTGAGACACTTCCTGAAAACTTTTTCTTTTCGCGTCGACGTCTGCACCTCGTTTATTGACCACGGTGTGGTTTTGCGCACAGCCATTTCTTTTTACAATTCGAAAGTCACGTGAACAAATGATATTGCTGTCGCTTTTGCTAACTTTAAAACTAGCGGGTTGATGTCCCGTGTCGCAAATCCAGTGATGCTGGTAGTGACGATTCTCTCTGAACAATCAGTGATCTGCAGGGTTTTGACGTCACATTTTGTATCGGCTCGGCTCGCTTGGAACCTCGACCGAGGTGGTACTAAAAAAAGTATCAGGTACCAGGTACTATCCACAGTGGAAAACCCCCAAAAAGCGAGCAGAGTCGAGTCGAGTTGAGCTGTACTGTGCAGTGGAAAAGCCCCGTAATTGACCTTAATTGAAATCATTTAGACGCCCAGCGAAATCTGAACAGCACTATTAGCTGGAATGGTTGGCCCTTGCTTTTCATCTGTGAGTTGAGATGCTGCATAGGGAATGCTCAGAGAACCATGTCTTAATTCCTCATTGACTCCTTGACCTTTTTCTCATCACTGATACTGTAGCAGGCCTGGAGGAGGAGTATAGTATCACAGCACATTGACAGTCCAGGCCTTTGTCTTCAGCCTTTGACAGGGTGTTGTGAGCTCTTAGAAACTCAAGCCGATGTCACAGTGTTCACAGTGTACCTGTTTTTGGTCATATGAAGTGCAGTGCCAAGCCACAGGAGACAACATTAGCCTGAGCAGGTACTTATCATTACACCTCACCTCGGTCAACAGTCTAAGATAACGGAGCAGCAAATTGGCTACTGTAAAGTAACAGAAAATTTTACGGTGCCATGTTAAGAAAACAGTGCCTTGTTTTTAAGGGCCGTGCAATCAAAACTCATGTCTGTAATTGGAGGTCTAAATTACCCTCTCTGAATATAAGGTACTAATCAACAAAGGATTAAGCACTTGTATTAACAAGTTCAATTACATGCAAATAAAGGAGACCAAGTTGAAATCTTTAAATACAAACCTGATTTACATTTTAGGTAACTAATGGAAATTGTAAAAGCTGGATTTGATTGCGATATGATAAGCCACACTTAGTTGCTCTGTCTTTGTGGCATATAATCCATTATTTATCAGGAAAAATCACATTCATTTTTGGTTGACATAGAGATGTATGGGTTTGGCAGAAACAATTATTGTATGAATAACCCCTGCAGCTAATTCTGTGAAGGTTATCATTGAGTTCTCAGACCAACCACAGGCTCCTCTGTCTCACAGAGTGCTCCATCAGCAGGGGGATGTCAGCTGCATTACAGTTTGTGTCATCTGTGCCAGGTACACTGTGATCTTCATGTCAACAGAGGAACAAAGACAAATAGGTTTTGAATTGAACTTATGTTGATGTGAGTCATTAAATGATGGTGACAAACCAAGGTAAGCAATTATAGCTCACTAAATCACATTCATGAGGACACCTTCAAGAATGTCACAAATCTGGCATTGTATTAATTTCATTTGTGTCTCATGATAGTACAGTATTGGCTGCAATACTGGAGTCCTGATTAAATTTTAAACTAAATAGGATTTTCTTTACTGAATCAATTTGAAGAGAGTATTTTCTCTAAAATATGCAAGTATTGTGTATCCAGGAAGGCACTTTGTGGATTTTTGTTAGCTAACAATTTTGCAGGTTCAGTTTACCTAATTGAAATGAACTAAAGCAACACAATTCTATCATTTTGTCTCAACTTGATTTCATTGCGTGTTAGCCAATTAAATTTGTAACATTAAAGTTTACTTAATCCATTTGAGTTTGGACTAGATGAATACATTTTGTAGCATTAATGAAACTGGGCAAGGGATTTCCATTTGCCAGCATGCTTTGCATGGGACTGGATGGGGTTAAAATAAATTTTTAATTAAGTGTTATTTTATGCATTTTTGAGCAAGATGAGAATAGGAGGGTATTTGTTAATTTTTTATTTTCTTTTGTATTGGTATTTAAAAAGAGTGTCTGTTATGCAAGAGTTTTGGGGGTTATTATTGTGGTAAAGATCGGCGTTTGTGCTTAGGCTGAGGATGGACTTTCACTATTTAAGTGATGTTTGATTCAAGTGCTGCTTAGCTCTTTAAGCAGTTGCTGTCAAATGGACAGTGCAGTTACACTGTCCTTACATTTGCTCATACTCAAAAAATAGCTCTTTGGCTGAACTTGATTTAATGGTGGACAGTGGTTCCTTATGTTTGAAATGAGTTTTCTTAAATTAAAATTACTATGTAAGCTCAACACAAACACGTTGTGTAGAAAGAACCCAGTTGAATTAGGTAAACCAACAAAATTAGACATGTCCAACTCAAATAAATCTCCTCATGTACTAACTAGTGAATGTTAGTATGCTAAATACATGCTCAATGGAAGCACTACTTAATAGCACTTAATTTTAATATGTACTCTCCCTGGAAATCCCCTGTCCAGCTTCATCAATGCTACATATACACCACAAAAAGTATTCATGTAGTCCCAACTCAGATGGATTAAGTAAACTCCCATTTTACAAATTTAAATGGATAGAATGGCAATGAAATCAAGTTGTGACAAAATGTTCCAGAATTGTGTTAGTTTAGTTCATTTAAATGTAGTAAATTGAATAAGCAAATTTGTCTTTTTTTTTTTTTTTTGTGCACATGGCATATACTAATAATTAATTAAATAAAGTAAGTTGGACCAACATAAGAATTAAAGCTGCACTACATATCTTTGTGCTCTCAAGTGACATCTGTGGTTGAAATTTGCAAAAGTATACATTATGTCATTCGTGTTCTGGCACTGCTCTTCTGGCGGATGAATCTCCCATTTTGAGCTTACTTTGACATTGACATTGACTGTGTGTGATCATGACTGGAGCCGGAGTCAAAATGTGCTATTTTCATGTTGAAATTATGTTATACAATGAAGCATTTGAAACAGAAATATTACTTGCTTTGATGAAGATAAACAACATGCTTATTTACATATTTGAATGAATTTTACACTTAAATCGCTTTTCTGACACTACACTCAAAGCACTTTTAAATAGAGAACAGGGGACTCTCCTCAGCCACCACCAGTAGATCTTAATATGATTATTCAAGTGTTTTATCTACTATTAATGTTTGAATTGTACTACAATTTTCAATTTAAGAGGTTAAACTTGTGATATGGGTGATACGAGTTCAATAGAAGACTTTATTTTTATACTATATTGCCCGCCCTCAGTTACTACAATAGCATGTCTTTGCAATGCATGCAGTAACACCGTAAACTAAAAACATAAAACGACGATTCAATAATGATGGGGATAATATTTACTTTATTAAATGTAAAAATAATATGCTTACAGTAAATATACAATATAAAAATCACAAGAAGTCAATTTCAGAAGTCATACATATTAAACATGTCTCAGTAACTTCACCGGACAACATAGATACATTGCGATCGGCTAACACACGAGTAATGTTCGATTCATAAAAGCATGACAAGCAATACCAGAAAACCAAGCATTATAGCAGGTAAACAACTTCACCAAATGGATAACAGATAAATATCCATCCAGACTGCATTATGCTGTCCTGAACTGTGTGAGTGTTACTGAACTGAGCTGAACAGCGTAGGTAGTTTTTCCAGCCGGAACATGAGACAGCCAGTAATTCTTTCCTGTGTGTGGATATGATGTAATGATGCAAGGATGTACGTCAAAAGTCAGCGATTTCACACCAAATCGAACCAGACAGCTCAAAATACAAATCATTTTTATAGACTTACCGTAGTGAATCGGGGTAAGGTAAAGACACTGTTTTGAACACTGATTGTTTATATACTCAATAATGGCTCATTTAAAAAAAAAAAAAAATCTTACATAGTGCAGCTTTAATTAATTAAATGAATCATTAGTAAATGTAATTTGACAAACCTAATAAAGTTGAGTTAAAACTACTATAGTACATGGATTTGACCTAATCCAACTAAATTATGTTGGCTGAATGAAACTGACTTAATTTGAATGAAAGAAATTAAATTGCTTGTAAAAAATTTTTTTTTTTTTTTCTAAAATTCAATTAAGTAAGGGTAATGACTTCATTTGTTGAGTGGACTACAATAGCAACTTCAAATGTATGTAGTAAAATGAAAGACATTTTTTGCACACTAAAAAAAAACAAAACTTTTGGGTCAGCAACAACACGAGGAGAGAAGGTGAACAGCCTCTCAGCCTGTTCTTACTTGTGCTTTACAACACTGTCCTTGAGATTATTGTCATCAGCTCTTTTTGCAATACTCTAACAATTTTGGCACATGTGTAATGCACAAATGCCATTTTCATGGGTTCAGTCTGATATTGCCTGCAATGTATGTAATATAGCCTACAATCGATAGTAAGTATATTTTAATGGAGATTTCCCTTATTGAATCATGTTAGCATAGTATTATCAGACAGACAAATTAAAATAGATTTAGTGTGATTGTTAAAGCCTTAGTAATTTCTATATATTATATAATTGCTGACCTCACACCACTGAGGCTGGAATTACTTGATGTTTCTTTCACATTCTATTGGGTGCTGAGAGAGGTTCTTATAGAGAGGGGAAAAGCCATTAAAAATCTATTAAAGCAGATCTTTATACCCTGAGGGGAAAGCCTTCTCATTACTAAGCAGATTGAAAGCGATGACAAGTGGCTCTATATTTCTATTTTATTTTCCTTTCTCTTTTATTCTCTCCTCATCATTCTTTCTGAAAGGGCAAGATGAAAGACAGCATGCCCACTGTGCCAATCAGTATTGATGCAACTACAGGCTGCAGGTGGTTCTAGTGGCTGCGGCATGCCAGGCACTAACCCTTTCAAGTCTGAATTCAGGCAAGTGTTTAAGATAAGTGCGGAGCAATTCCTTAAGACCATTTGTAAATTGCCATCTCTCTTCATTAGTTTGTGTTAAATAAATACAACTGTAATTAATGCAAAAGTTCATTAAAAAGTTGTTAATTTGAAGTGTGTAATGCTGAGATGCTCAGATAATGTTATTTATTAATGCATGTTAATGGTTCTTTGCTGTCGCTGTTGACTGACACATTCATGAAAATGTATCACCAACACGTTGTGTCTGAATTTGTGTTTTCTGTTTTGATCATTTTGAACATTTAGCTTAATGCATTGTTTTTGGTTTTCGTTCAAGCTGATTACAAGTTCGTTTTTGCTTCTCCCTTGGAGCTTGTAAGATGTTCGTCTCCTTATATTTACTGCTTACAGTGTTGACATTAAGAATAATGGATACTAATGGTCTCTCCATGAATTATTGTGAGAGTTAAATGAACTCTCCATTTTATTATATATTATGCAGTATTTAAAGTTTTGGGTCATTAAAAACCAGACGGCACCCTCTGTCCCCCACCCCCCAGGTTGTCTTTTACCCCCTGCCAGTGTGCAGCGATGCCCTTGTTGCTGCAGGCTACATTTTTATCTGTTTTCCAGAAAAGCATTATAACAAAATTCTGAAATAATGGTTTGTTTTTGTTTCTTTGTGCTTTCCACTCTATACTTTACTGTTGTAGTTTAAGGAGCCTACACAAGTCAAAAGCACATGAGGTGGTATGGCTTTGTTGCTAAACTGGTTTGTGTTTGCTTTTTCATTATATGGTCAAATCAAGTTTTGAAAATTAATCTAGAGGTTTTTTTCTTTGGGATCTAAAGCCTTGTCTGACAGACTTTTCATTTTTAAGTGAACTGTCCCTTTAACACTGATTTAATTTTCAAAAGTGTTTATTGATGAGGCTCAGCAGAGTTCACACAACTGCTGTTTGCAAGGCTATGCTCTTTTCCCCTGGTCAGTGGCATCTGCCAAAGGTTATGAGTCCAGGGAGAGGTCGTGATTTATATTCCTCCAAGAAAGGTGTGTGGGTGTGTGTCTCTGTTGTATACATCCATATACATCCATTTACGTAGTTAAACAGGAATCCTTCCTATCCAACAGAGGTTTTATACTTGCATTCTGCAGTGAAATAGCCATCCCCTTTAAATACACTTTTTCAGAGAGCAAGCAGTAAAGAACATTCCTTTGCGAAGTAAAAATAAAAAGGAGGAAAGAAAGTGAAATAAATCATTCCTGTTATCCACTTTGATACTCATTCTCAAATGTGATGTTAGATCTCCAATCTTTCTGCAAATGAGCCCTGGCTCGCTGTAATGGCTTTCTGCTTCTCATGGGAAGTGCAAATCGTGTGCCCGATCCAAAAGCTGCTGATTGAAGAGGAAAATGTAATACAGGTGTAAAGCAGATTTGATGGGGGTCTTATGCAAGGGTTATGAATTTTAACCATTTTCATCTACACACTTGTATGTACATACATATCAAATTGGATCTGAATGTGCTGCCTGGACTGTTTTTGCTCCACAGAGACCAGGCCAGGTTTCTGCTGGGCTGTTGCTAATTCCAGATGAGAGGATTGCTATTATGCTAAATTAATAGGAATTAAGGAGGATTGACTTGGTTAAGCACGCACTTGATTAAGCCAGGCGGTGATGGAGGCTTTACATAGTCCACCAGCTTTATGAATGAAGGCAATGCAGACTATGACTGTACAGGACAATTGAACTTTTTTCATTTTAGACACAAAAACTGACATTTTTATGGTCTTTTTTGTAATCCCATACTGAAAAATTCCACACATTGTCATGACCATTATTGTTGTGACTTTTTTCTTCCATAGAACACAAACAGTTATCTAGCAGAATCTGTATTCTACTCTTTAACCATACAATGAAAGTAAAAGGTGACCAAGATGTCACTGATCCCTATTCACTTTGATTGAATGGAAAGAGTACCATGAACATTCTAAACATCTCCTTTTGTGTTCCATTTTATTTTAGTTTCTGGGTTAAGAGTTACATTTATGCACTTGACTGATGCTTTTATCGAAAGTGACTCACAAAGGAATTTAAGCTAGATGTTTTATCAGAACATGCATTCCCTGGGAACACAGTTGTGTAGAATGTTTAAGCTGTTCTAATGGAGTTGTAATGATCATTCCATTATCAAAGTTCACAGAATGTGAAGGTTTGGGACAGTGATTTAGTGCCTTAGTGAGGCACTGCTTGTTCGCAGCCCGAAGATTAACATAGCTTCACATTTTTCTAAAAATACTTGCTAGTACAAATCTGTACCACCCTTTACATTTAAATCAGTAGTGTGGCTCATCCATGTCTTTGAGGACACAAACTGAGGTGAAAGACTGACCTGAAAAGCCATGTGTGTGTCTATCATGGCCCCTGTGCAAGAATAAATTAATTGAGGGGTGGAGTCTCATGACTGCTAATTTATTACCTATATGTGAATGTAATGATGGGATTGAAAGGGTGCAGTCCTGAACCCTCAGGCTATGAGGTAGGCATTTATACAAGAGCCCTGTTTAGTTATTGTCTAACAAAGGGGGAATTCACTTAACACAACCTGCAGAGATTAGTGGGTAATTGTTGCTATAATCGATAAGTTTCCGAAGCATAAAATAAACGGTGCGATTGTGTCACGGAGGGCATCCAAAATGGCTTTGCAGGATCTTTTCAGTGTTTCATAGCAATACACTAGCCATGTGTTCATGCAAGCCTGCATTTTGAGGCCTGGTTTTTGTGTGTGCATGTATAAGATAGAGAGCCTATGTATGTATTTGTGTGTGTTTGTGTGCAAAGAGTGGGGCTAGGTCTGCTTGGATGAGCCTCATTGTTCCTGTGCGGCCTAGTGACAATGCTGGTGGGCAGATAGGGATGAAACCTGAGCAGGGTGACAGTGATAAATAGCCCTTTTAATAACAGCTGCCCCACTTGGCCAGCCACTCACAGTCTGTGTCCTCTGTGTATTTATTTCTATGTTTATTTATGCATCTATAGCAAGAAGGAAATCACAACCGTAGGGCTCCAATATGTCTTTTTGGGGGGTGTCAGAAACGGGGTCTGGTGATTTCACAGATTTTTAATTTTTACAGGGTGTTGTTTCTTAACCCAATCAAATCTTTCATCTTTTCCCAGGTCTCAAATGACTTTGTGTTTCTGCATCAAGGCCCTTTGCAGATCCATGTTCTTGCATATTCAGCTTGAATATTACCTGTGCTGTCTTTTGTGTTCCTACAGACCGGGAGAGTCTTTCAATGATAGTTAAATTTCACTTGAAAGTAGACCTCTAGACAAGGGATATTTTCAACAATCAATCATATTTTTATTTCAATATAAAGTGGCGTGGGCATAAACAATTAAAAGTATGAACATCTAAAGAAGACGTACACTTAACCTTATTTTTTAGCTTTGAATGTGCATTTTCAATACCAACTTAATCTTTCATTGTCCTGAAATATTTATTCTGACAGTCACAGAAAACCTGAAGAAAAACCTGGAGAAATCAAGAAAAATTTGATTTGCAGGCGTGGAAAAGTCATGGAAATATATAAAATATTTTTGAAACATTATTATTTAAGGAATAATTGATGACGGACCGTTGAATTATTGAAAAATAATGCACACCCCAAGGTGGAAATGCGGCCATGATGCAAAACGTCAATAATTCAATGGGCCAGAGTCAATTGTTCAGCTTATACTACGGTAACCGCACCTCAAGATATTTTTCAGAGTTTTATCTCAAGACATTTTCAGGTTTTTGTCCCTTAAAACACACTTTTGTGTCGTACTACTTTCTTACGCCACAGATTCAGTGTCTTTCTTTGATACTACCCAAGCCTGTGTTGCTAGTTTGAAAGTCACTTTAGAATTAATAATGGAGGCTTGCGCTGCTTTCAAGCACTTACTGGAGCAACAAAGTATTTGTGTGTGTATGAGAGAGAGCGCGATCAGGCGTGTGCGATTATTACCTCCGTCTTTCATGGCTCTCGTCTGCTGTTTGTCAGTAACATCGCTTCAAATTGTGAAGTTGTTAGTTTAACTACACTGCTGAGTAGCAGGGTGATAACGTTGCCATTCTTGTATGTAGCTTTTCAGTTTCTGAACTGTTTTATTGAGTCACAGGTGTGCATTGACATCAGGGCTCTGTGTGTTGCTCGCCAACACTGACGGACTGGGAAGAGAAATCGGCCCTGGATTTTACATAGAAAGGCCCATTTCGGCTTATCACAGCCCGTTCAGCCCTGTTCGACCCTGTTTTGTGGCGGCCCACCGGGAAAAATCCCAGTTCTCCATATGGCCAGTCCGCCCCTGCTCACCAGTGTCTATTTGTGTGCGTATGTATGTGTGAGAGTGTGGGTGAGAGTGAGAGAGGGAAAGCGAGGGTGCTTTCCACAGATATTAAAAGTAATTTTGGATAATATAGGAATTGTTTGTCATTTTTATATGATTTGCTTAGCCAGTGTCTTTGTTTTATTTTGTTATTTTGCTGTACAGCTCTCTGAAATAACTGAAATAATTTGCCAAAGTGAAATGGAACCGTTATACGGTCAAGACCTGGAATTACTTCTATGGTAGTCCATTTCTGCCACATAGTGGGAAAAATTGTTCCTTGGTTAGTCAAAATTATGAGATACAGTGCATCCGGAAAGTATTCACAGCGCTTCACTTTTTCCACATTTTGTTATGTTACAGCCTTATTCCAAAATGGATTAAATTCATTATTTTCCTCAAAATTCTACAAACATTACCCCATAATGACAATGTGAAAGAAGTTTGTTTGAAATCTTTGCAAATTCATTAAAAATAAAAAATGAAAACAAATCACATGTTCATAAGTATTCACAGCCTTTGCCATGACACTCAAAATTGAGCTCAGGTGCATCCTGTTTCCACTGATCATCCTTGAGATGTTTCTGCAACTTGATTGGAGTCCACCTGTGGTAAATTCAGTTGATTGGACATGATTTGGAAAGGCACACACCTGTCTATATAAGGTCCCACAATTAACATTGCATGTCAGAGCAAAAACCAAGCCATGAAGTCCAAGGAATTGTCTGTAGACCTCCGAGACAGGATTATATCGAGGCACTTTTCAAAAAGAAGTCAGAACTTTACATACACCTTAGCCAAATACATTTAAACTCTGTTTTTCACAATTCCTGACATTTAATTGTAGAAAACATTCCCTGTATTAGGTCAGTTACGATCACTACTTTAAGAATGTGAAATGTCAGAATAATATTAGAAAGAATGATTTATTTCGGCTTTTATCTCTTTCATCACATTCCCAGTGGGTCAGATGTTTACATACACTTTGTTAGTATTTGGTAGCATTTCCTTTAAATTGTTTAACTTGGCTCAAGTGTTTTGGGTAGCCTTCCACAAGCTTCTCACAATAAGTTGCTGGAATTTTGGCCCATTCCTCCAGACAGAACTGGTGTAACTGAATCAAGTTTGTAGACCTCCTTGCTCGCACATGGTTTTTCAGTTCTGCCCACACATTTTCTAATGAATTGAGGTCAGGGCTTTGTGATGGCCACTCCAATACCTTGACTTTGTTGTCCTTAAGCCATTTACCATAATTTTGGAGATATGCTTTGGGTCATTGTCCGTTTGGAAGACCCATTTGCGACCGAGCTTTAACTTTCTGGCTGATGTCTTGAGATGTTGCTTCAATATATCCACATCATTTTTCTTCCTCATGATGTCATCTATTTTGTGTAGTGCACCAGTCACTCCTGCAGCAAAGCACCCCCACATCATGATGCTGCCACCCCCATGCTTCACGGATCTGATGGTGTTCTTCGGCTTGCAAGCCTCACCCTTTTTCCTCCAAACATAACAATGGTCATTATGGCCAAACTGTTACATTTTTGTTTCATTAGGCAGAGGACATTTCTCCAAAAAGTAAGATCTTTGTCCCCATGTGCACTTGCAAACTGTAGTCTGGCATTTCTTTGGCAGTTTTGGAGCAGTGGCTTCTTCCTTGCTGAGCAGCCTTTCAGGTTATGTCGATATAGGACTCATTTTACTGTGGATGTAGATACTTGTCTACCTGCTTCCTCCAGCATCTTCACAAGGTCCTTTGCTGTTGTTCTGGGATTGATTTGCACTTTTCGCACAACACTACGCTCATCTCTAGGAGACAGAATATGTCTCCTTCCTGAGTGGTATGATGGCTGCGTGGTCCCATGGCATTTATACTGGTATACTATTGTTTGTACAGATGAACGTGGTACCTTCAGGCATTTGGAAATTGCTCCCAAGGATGAACCAGACTTGTGGAGGTCCACAATTTGTTTTCTAAGATCTTGGCTGAATTCTTTTGATTTTCACATGATGTCAAGCAAAGAGGCACTGAGTTTGAAGGTAAGCCTTAAAATATATCCACAGGTACACCTCCAATTCAGTATACCTCCTATCAGAAGTTAATTGGCTAATTGTCTAAAGGCTTGACATAATTTTCTGGAATTTTCCAAGCTGCTTAAAGGCACAGATAACTTAGTGTATGTAAACTCATGACCCACTGGAATTGTGATATAGTCAATTAAAAGTGAAACAGTCTGTCTGTAAACAATTGTCATGTACAAAGTAGATGTCCTAAACTACTTGTCAAAACTATAGTTTGCTAATATTAAATCTGTGGAGTGGTTAAAAAATGAGTTTTAATGACTTCAACCTAAGTGTATGTAAACTTCTGACTTCAGCTATAGATAGATAGATGGATAGATAGACAGATGTTTGTATAGACTTTATTTTTAAGTAAAATGTTTACATATACCCCTATGTGCTGAAGAAAACTTTTTTTGAACTTGCATTCACTGTAAATGTGTTTACTCCACTTTTAGACTATTTATATTTATATCTCTTCAGCTCCTAGTTCCTGTGTGTGGCCTGAGGAAGTTCTCTGTTGTATTTAAGGACATACAGCTTTCTTTTACGTTGATTTTAACCAAGCCAAGACTACTAAGGGCAAGTCCTTTTGTCTGCTGAAATATGACCTGGGGCTTGAATGACTGAATAGTGAAGGTCATGGCAGTATATCAGAGGTGTCAGAGCCCGTTCCTTTAGGGCACTGTCTGCCCTGCTCTCGTTCAAACCAATTCTCCCACCTTAATTGGCTCAATTAGTCAAGTATCCATGTACATTATCACCTATGCATTTTTCATGATCTGTTTTAACATTGTGGCAGCACTGAATATAGTTACTTTCGGCTATGATTTACCATTTGGTGAAAATGTTAATGTCAGAGCCAGTAAGTGATTGGGATAATTAAGTAATTAAAAGCAGATGTTGGAACAAATGCCAAAACAGGCTTTGCCCTGCAGAAACTTTTCTCTTTGCTGATTTTGACACCCCTGTTGTGTGGGGATATCCCAGAGGTACCTGTAAAATAGTTACAGTTTCACCCTTGTGATTATTCGGTTGGAGTCTTTGATATTGAACAAAAATGGTATTTTATGTTATTGTGTGGAAGGGAAATGGGCTGTAAAGAGAGTGCGATCAGAATAGCAAATCACAGCATCTAATAGCCATGGTCAGTGAACCACAGCTCTGGCCTGGAGTTAAAGCTGAAACACATACAAACACACACTGGCATTCCTTCTCTGCAAATTTTACTCTAGGTGGATAAAGACTGGCAACGAGTGTGGCTAAACCCTTACGATCATATATGCAGGGTTCCCACAGTCATGGAAAATCTGGAAACTTAAGGGAATTTTAAAATAATTATTTCCAGACCTTCATAAATCATGTAAATTAGTTCAATCATAAAAAGTCATGGCAAAAGCCTTGGAAAATTCAATAGTTATTACAAATCTATCTAGGTTTTCTGAGCTCTGAAATATTGCTTTGGCTTGATACAGAGAAATACTTGCCAGCAAGTTTTGATCATTTAATTCAAAAGACTATTATTTGACATATAAATGGAAATCTAATGACCGAATGGAAAGGTCATGGTAAATTAATTGGTCCAAAAGTGCGGGAACCCCATATATTGTACAGTACTACAGTATCTGATCATAAATGATCAGACGATCGCTAGGAGGGAAGTAGTGTGCCATGACATCACAGAGTTGTACAGAGAGCTCGTCAATGCTTTTGACAGCTGTCATAATTGGAGTGTGGCTGGCAGGCACTGCCATGTCTGGATCGATAAGCAGCAAATTTTCCATTAAAGAAAGATTATGTGGACATTGCCGTAAAATAGCCAGGGGTGACTCCATCACTGATAGACTTAAATTGGTCAATACTTTCAACGTTTGGGTGACATGATGTCTGTATCTCTGGATACAAGCATATCTATTAGATCTATAGGTATATAGCTACATACACCGATCAGCCACAACATTAAAACCACCTGCCTAATATTGTGTAGGTCCCCCTAGTGCTGCCAAAACAGCGCCAACCCACATCTCAGAATAGAATTCTATAGCGGTTATCTGAGTTACCTTAGACTTTGTCAGTTCGAACCAGTGTGGAACCATTCTCCGTTGACCTCTCTCATCAACAAGGCATTTCTGTCCACAGAACTGCTGCTCACTGGATGTTTTTTGTTTTTGGCACTTTTCGGAGTAAATTCTTGAGACTGTTGTATTTGAAAATCCCAGAAGATCAGTAGTTACAGAAATACTCAAACCAGCCTGTCTGGCACCAACAATTATCCATGCGATTATCTAATCAACCAATCGTGTGGCAGCAATGCAGTGCATAAAATCAGGCAGATACGGTCAGGAGCTTCAGTTAATGTTCACATAAACCATCAGAATGGGGAAACAATTTGATCTCATTGATTTGGACAGTGGCATGGACCGTGGCATGATTGTAACTGCTGATCGCCTGGGATTTTCATGCACAAAAGTCTCTAGAATTTACTCCGAATGGTGCTAAAACCAAAAAACATCCAGTGAGTGGCAGTTCTGTGGACAGAAATGCCTTGTTGATGAGAGAGGTCAACAGAGAATGGCCAGATTTGTTCGAACTGACAAAGTCTACAGTAACTCAGATAACCGTTTTGTACAATTGTGGTGAGAAGAATAGAGGATTGGTGCTGTTTTGGCGGCATGAGGGGGACCTACACAATATTAGGCAGGTGGTTTTAATGTTGTGGCTGATCGGTGTATATAGCTGTGTATGTATGTGTGTGTCCAAACATGTACAGTACATAGAGATGTGTGTGCATGTTAACCATGGACCACCTAGGGATAATCACAGTGGCACAGTATAGTTTCATCTGGCTAGTAGTCCAAAATTCTAGTGTTTATCATCATAAACACATCATTAAACAGAGATCCACAGGCCACCAAGGAGCACAAATCTACAGTTAATTGGTAGAGAACTGTGAGGGATGATTAAGAAACAGAATGCTGGGAGCTGTGCACAGAAGAAAAGACACAAGCAAAAATCAACACTGGCTGCGGGACAATCAATCAAATCTGTCAGTGCCTTTACCACACTGTGTAATTTATTGGAATTGTTCTTAGGAAATGGGTACACTCTGTAATGTGTAGCTAAGATCACTTTCTTACACCTCACAGCTGTTGACATTGAAACCAATCTTGGGCTGTGTCCTTTGATCTGTGACTCTGCCCTTTGTTGTGTTGCTGTTTTTAAGCTGTTTTAAAATGAAGTGGTGAAATGTCTAGGCCTGACTAGTGTAGGCTTGTGGTGGAGAAGTAACTCCCCAGCCAGTGAAAATTATGCACAAATTAAGTAGTAGTGAGGACTGACAAGGTTTCATGGGATTGGCAGTTATGATTGAGGTCAAATACATTATTATTTTTGGGGAAAATTTTCAGTATTATGAGTCGGGGTCAAATGTACAACTGACAGCGGTTGATTAGGCTTTTCGAGTAAATTTCAGAATGCATCAGTCATGTTTAAGCTGACAGCTGCTTCACTAGATTATTATCATGATGGTGTATTGCTTAAGCACAGGTCAGGTGTGTGTGTGTGTGTGTGTGTGTGTGTGTGTGCCTGAGAGTGAGTGCTGCTGCAGTGTTTAAATACGAGTCAGACCCGTGTGGTGGTGTGTAAAAAGGGTTCGCTCTAATGCTCACTCTGTCTCTCTTTCACACACACACACACACAAACACACTCTCACAGGCTCTAGCAGAGACCTCTAAATCATGTTTCCTAATTCCCTGAGCCACATCTCAATCATTTTCCCTGCTAATTTGAGAGTCACCCTCATTTCTTTTTAAATGATTCATTTTCAGCACATTTGTACAGTAAATGGCCCCAATGTGTTCTACAATTTAGTCAATTACTGTTTCAGCCACTGGGGCTCCAGGGAGGCCGAGCACACATGGCCTGAAGGTACCATCTCAATAATTGTTTCAGTAAAGTTGGGAATGGATCGGTAACACTGTGTTCTACTTATTGAAATGTCAATTGCAGCCAGGACTTCACACTAACCATTCTCTATTTATACTTTTTATGTTCCATTAAAAATGTATAGATCTCCTTTCCTCTTTATGTGTCTAACCTGAAGCAAGGAGAGCGCAACAGATGTTTGTTTGTATGGGTCATACTTCAGTCGGTGATTTAAAACCACATTTACACACTGTCACAAATGGTAATAAATTGTATGATATGGCGAAATCATAAGATATCATATAACTTGGCTCCTTCGGAAAGGAACACTTTTATTACTAGATGCCAACCAATCAACAAACAGCATTTTAAAATTGATACAACAGACCAATCCCATTGTTTACAAACATTGCAGCGCATGCGTGGTAAGTGGTGGCAGAAAGCTGGCAACTGTTGTGTTAAATTTGACAGATTAGACAGCTAGCACTAGTTCACTCCTCTAAATATCGCTAAAAGATAATATCAAATAAAATTAGCCTTCAGGTTCAAAGCTAGCTATGTTTGGGTACACTATTGTTAGTAACAACTAGTTATAGTCACTGATTAAACGAAAGTACGACACAAAGCTATCATAAAAACAGAAATATTCATAGTTATACTATTATTATAATTACAGTGCCAAGAAGTGGAATTAGCTGGTTTTCTAGATGAATTGGTTATAAAATGTGGTCTCATCTTCATCAAAGTCACAAGTATAGACAAACACAATGTGCTTAAGCTAACAACACACAAACAATTATAATCTTTCATGTCTTTATTGAACACATCCCATTAAACATTCACAGTGCTGTGAAAAAAGTAAGTGAACCCTTGTATTTAATAACTGGTGGTAGCAATAACCTCAACCAAGCATTTCCAGTAGCTACGGATTAGACCTGCACAACGTTCAGGAGGAATTTTGGACCAAATTCCTTACAGAACGGCTTCAGCTCAGCAATATTCTTAGGATGTCTGGTGTGAACAGCTCTCTTGAGGTCATTCCACAGCATCTCTATTGGGTTAAAGTCTGAGCTCTGACTGAGCCACTCCACTTTTTTTAAGCCATTCTGTAGTGGATTTACTTCGATGTTAAGGGTCACTGTCCTTCTGCATCACCCAACTTCTACTAAGCTTCAGCTGGTGCAGAGCCACCCTGACATTATTCTGTAGGATATCTTGATAAACTTGGGAATTAATTTTTCCCTCAATGATGACAAGCAATCCAGGCCCCGAAGCAGCAAAGTAGCCCCAAATCATGATGCTCCCTCCACCATACTTCACCGTTTGGATGATGTATTCATGTTGGTATGTGGTGCCCTTTTTACAATATGCGTAGTGCTGCATGTTCTTCCCAAACTATTCAACCTTAGTTTCATCAGTCCACAAAAATTTTTCCCAGTAACGTTGAGGAGTGTCAAGCTGGTCTTTGACAATTTTCAGGCACTCTGCAATGTTTTTGTTGGAAAGCAGCGGCTTCCTTCATGGAGTCCTGCCATGGACACCATGCCTGTTTAATGTTTTCCGTATAGCAGACTCATGAACAGAGATGTTAATCAGTTCCAATGATTCCTTCAAGTTTTAGCTGTCACTCTAGGGTTCTTTTTTATCTCACTGAGCATCCTGTGGTGTGCCCTTTGAGTCATCTTGGCTGGACGGCCACTTCTAGGGAGATTAGCCACAGTATTAAATCGTCTCCATTTATAGAAAATTTGTCTAACAGATGAATATCTAATTTTTTATATAACTTTGTAAGCCTTTCCAGCTTTGTCTTACATGGGAATTTCAGTGTAGGATTTCAGATGTAAAGTATGAAAACAATACTCCGCTCTTTTTGATGACTTGCATGTTTTGTAGGTACATGATGATTTATAAATATCAGTCCATATAGATATCTTCTTTTGCTGTGGTTACACTATGCTCCTCTCAAAATATACTCTCGCTTTTTCCTATTTTCCATCTATGAATAATTTTACATTCATCTTCTAACTTCCCTATGTGTAATATGTCAATTTCCCTATGTGTAATTTTTTAAAGGTCCGTAAAATTTGTAGAACTTCTCCTGAGGTCCTCTTTAATTACAAATTAATTAAATCAGAATCAATTAAAAAATTTTATCCCCTTAAATGAGGTCTTAATGGGTGTTAATGAGGGGGAGAATGTGGAACTGGACCAAACAATGTGACCTGGAGATCCCAATTAACAAGCTAATCTTTTGGACAAACGTCATTAAATTTAGATTTCATAATGGCAGCTCTGAAATGTGGTTACTCAGCTTTGGAGGTCAACCTAGTCTTGGC
The DNA here is from genome assembly GCF_019703515.2 of Myxocyprinus asiaticus. Lineage (NCBI taxonomy): Eukaryota > Metazoa > Chordata > Actinopteri > Cypriniformes > Catostomidae > Myxocyprinus > Myxocyprinus asiaticus. Next base: position 25,705,283 of record NC_059361.1, on the reverse strand, counting down.
CATAACTAGTTGCACAGCAAGTTTTACTGAGGTTTCAGGATGTTATCATTCAAACCAATATGCAATTGCAATAAACAACATACTCTAATCTTATCATCCACATTCTGTCCCCATATAAGCCATCGCTGATACGCCTATACCAAATGACCCTTTTGTTTACACCAATGGCCTGTTGCACTTTAAAAGATGGTGCCCTTAATCTAAAATGCAATGTCTTTTGTTCATTCTCCCTTAATGCTGACCTATTAAACAAGAATTTTTATTAGGTGCTAAGGCTGGTGTGGCATTAAGCAGTCAGTCTATCAGTATGTATTAAGTTGTCACTGTGAGGTGATGGAGGAGGGACGCAGTGAGCCTGAGCCTGGCCAGTCTGCTGAGATGGGTCTGGGCCTATTAACTCCTATTGACAGTGACACACATGTGGCCTCCTCAATGAGTGGTTCCTTATTGATTTTTCTCTCCAGCGCTTTTCACTTCCCCTTTCATGCTGCTGAAGGGGAGATCTTTATCTTGACTGATTGCCGATTTGAATTGTCTCACACATACACACCCGAACAGGCCAGAGGAAGCATGTGTAAGGTGGACATGTATGACCCAGAGTCTAAAGGGGAGACCGGGCCTTGTTGTCTCACAGGAATGTGGTCACAAGGGTCTTGATAACTATGGTTCGAGTCAAAAGTTCAATTACGCAGATGTGTATTTAATTAATTTATACAATTTATTAAGTACAATATTTGTCGTCAACCCAATGGGTTGATATTTTTGCTTAATTTCTTTTGTATTTCAGAAATGTTACTGTTTACATTTAGCTTGAAACCTATAATTGGCTGTTTAATGATAGATCTGTGACAACGTACCTCATAAAGTGTTACAATATTCCTCACTATTGGGGAATGTTGTCACAAAAGGTCAATGGTTTTTTTTTTTTTTCCTGGGCAATAACAGTGAACATGTTCATAGCTTTTATGTAGCCAAGACTTTAAAGTTTGCGCTTATACAGAAATTGACTTTAAAAAATAAACATACCCTAAGAATCACTGGAGTAAAAAGTTTGACTTTTTAAAACTAGCCCTGGCCTCACCTATATTGAGTGTAGGCCTATTTATTATGTACACTTATAAATACTGTTTCTATTCATACTGTTACACTGATAGAGAACAGCATATTTCCTATTTTATCATGTTGGTTTTGAATACTCCTCAAATAAAGCATCACACAAGATAGTGACTATTCTTTCTCTATATCTCTCCAATGCATTGGTTTGAATAGGGGGAGGTATGGTTTACCCTGAGCTGCGATCTGTCCTGCCTCTGTTCCCAAAATGAACTCTGACAGCAGATATCGACTTAATATCAGGCCAGCCCACTGGGGAAAAAAATGATTATCCTATGGTAAAATCAGCTATTGATGGGCAAGCAAATAGCTTCCCACTAACTCACACCTTGAAGAGATTTATTGATATAGGCTATTTGATACATAGTTGCTCAGTGTCTGACACTGGTAAGGGAGGGGGGACATGGTGATGTATTGTGTTTATTACAGGCTGTCTATGGTCATGTAATATGTCACACTCTCTTATTTTTCACTTAGCTGTGAAAGAGGGATTTGCTAGACGAAATTGCTTTTTGGTATTCCCGAATCAAAGGCTGTGGTTCTGTCTAAAAGTTAATTGTACCAAAAAGACTTATAATTACATTGTATTTCCTTCTCTCCTTTGTTGCATGATAGCAGTTTTTATAACGTTACCTTCATGTCTTCATCCTATGAGAGGCAGATAAAGAAGTGGCCATTAATTTAATTGTTTGCTTAAAGGGATAGATGTGTATGACTTTCTTTCTTCTGCTAAACACAAACAAAGATTCTTTGAAGCTCCAACTATCACAAAGGCCACATATTTAAGTCCTTTTTTACTATAATCTCCACTTTCACATTCTTTTACATTGTGAAAGTGGAGATTTATGGTAAAAAAAAAAAAAAGGACTTAAATATTGATATTTTTCTCTCCCACACCTATCACATCGCTTCTGAAGATATGGATTTGACCACTGAAGACTTATGGATTATTTTAAACTGCCTTTATGTGATTTTTGGAGCTTCAAAGATCTGGTCACCATTCACTTGCATAGTAAGGACCAACAGAGCTGAGATATTCTTCTAAAAATCTTTGTTTATGTTCATCAGAAGAAAGAAAGTCATACACATCTGGGATGGAATGAGGGTGAGTAAATGATGAGAGAATTTAAATTTTTAGGTGAACTATCCCTTTAAAACCAAGATTTTGAATATGCAGACAAAATAAATTAAGGTATAGTTCTCCCAAAAATGAAAATTCTATCATTGTTTATTCACCCTAATGTTGTTCCAGATAAATATGAATTTCTTTCATCCGTTGAGCACAAAAGTCACAATAGACCTTTTTCACAGACTGATGACGCGTTTCTGCCTTATTTAGCAGCGTAAATCTAGCAAACTTTTTTATAGAAAAATTTTATAAAATATTGAGTGTGAGTTTAAAACATTATTCTTTGTGTTATATTACCCTGGAATTAGTTTTAAAAAATTACTACACCTGCGAGGGGGTTTCTATAATAGCTGCTGAGAGAGTGACCGTAAATTTGGCATCTTCTCCCATCTTCTCTTAATTCACTGCTCTCTATTTTTATTTTTATATTTTTTTCTTCTGGAAAGTCATTCAAATGTTAAAGTGGACTTTTTCTTTTGCTCTTGGAACAAATGGGTAAGTGAAAATAATATTTGCTGTGATCTCCCATTCACTCCCATTCACTGCTGTCAAAGTTTACCCCGCAACAGTTTACTTCCGCGTTCTAAAACCCGGTGTGAAAAAGGTCTATTAGTATGGAAAAAAGATCCAATTAAAGTGAATGGTGACTGAGCCAAATATTCTGCCTAACATCTTTTGTGTTTCACAGAAGAAATAAAATCAAATGGGTTTGGAACAACATGAGGGTGAGTAAATGATGACAGACTTTCCATTCGGAGGTGAACTCTCCCTTTAATGCAGTATAGTTACAGTCCTTCTAAAACTAGCCTATTCATGCAGTTGTACACAAAGTCACATTGCCTAAGCAAACTCAGTTTAGCAAATCATGTAAAGCACACAAATCCAAAATACAGTAAGTGAAGGTGCTTGATTAGAATAACAAACAGAGCAGTAACAAGTTTTGACTGCATGCATTTTGTATCTTTTACTGTATATTGTTTGTAGTTTATCCATGAGAAGGTAGAGAAAGGTCGAAAGTGATATGTTTGTTCATCATATCTGTTTCTGATTTCAGTGCATGAGAGCCTTTCTTATATTGATTTTGAGCTTGAGGGATGAACGGATTTCCTGACGTGCACAGATTTAGTCTGTTCAGATCATCTTTTTTTATTATCAAAATGTTACACTGTCCCCTCTTTAATAACTTCATATCTCATGTCTGGCCACATCCTCTGAATCTCCCTCTTTAACTCAACTGAAACACTTTATTCTGATTAAAATTATTGATTACCTTCCTTACCATGAACAATATCAGAATAATCTTAAGATATGAAGACTGGTCGTCTTTAATGAAGAGGGATCCTTGAGGGATCACCAATATTTCTGCCTGCCTCTTAATGTTGTAAAGCCGCCACAGTATCTCACTATTGCACAGTTTTATTTTTATTTTTTTATTATTTTTTTTTTATGACAGCATAATTGGAGATGAGCAGAAGCATCTGACTAGCCCGTGTTCCAGTGTGCAGAGAAAGTCAATACTGCAAGCCAAACAACTTCTCACTCAATTGAACTCTACAGAAAATCCATACGGCGCAGCCCTATCCCTTTATGGCAGTGAGGGATAACCCGGTCTCATTTAAAGCTGCAATTTCTGCTTTACAAGCAGTGATTTGTCAGATTTTTTCATGCTCATATGAAGAAATATTTTGCCATACAGTTTCACAGATATTATATGAAAATCATGGTCGTTAAAGAAACAGTTTACCCAAAAATGAAAATTCTGTCATTATTTCCTCACAAAAGTAACAACACAAAAGGAACTATAAAAAAAAAGCTTCAAATGTCTTTTCGCTATTTAATGAAAGTGACAAAACATCATAAAACCAGAGTGAAAGTTTGTGACTAAAGCACTATTTTCCAAGTCTTCTATATCCATATAGAATCACTTTGTGTGATGAATTGATTTGAGAGTAAATAATGATTTAAAGGGATCGTTCACCCAAAAATGTAGATTTTCTCATCATTTACTCACCCTCATGCCACCCCCGATGTGACTTTCTTCTGCTGAACATAGACAAAATTATTCTAAAATTCTTGTTTGTGTTCTGCAGAAGAAAGAAAGTCATACACATCTGGGATGGCATGAAGATGAGTAAATAACGAGAGAATTTTCGTTTTTGGGTGACCTTGAAGTCATAATCAAATCTTAAATCAAATCTAATCATTAATCAACTCCCATAAACAGCACCCAAATGAAACATGGTGACACGCCAATAACATCAAACCTTATGGGTTTTTTAATGTTTGGTCACAAGGAGTGCAAGAACCAGTGAGGTTTGATGTTACCAGTGTGTCACTATATTTGTTTTGGGTGCTGTTTACAGAAGTTAATAAATTACTTTGTCCTTTATAGAGCTTGACAGCCCACAGCCAACTATTGACTCATTATATGGCAAAAAGTGAAGATTTTACTTTGTGTTTTGTTGTTTTTTTCCCCTTTTGCATTCCAATACAGGGTTTGAGCAATATTAGGTGAGTAAATAATGACTGAATTAAAATTTTTGGGTGAACTATACCTTTTTTCACTCAAATGTATATGTATTTATTAATTTAGTTAAGTTAGTTATTTAATTGCTTGTTTTTCTTTTAAGTACATAGTAAGTCTGGAAGATCGCAATGTGAGTTTGTTTCTGTATTCATGTTCCTCCAGAGAGTGGCATACCTGAGTAGGTCAGACCTTGACATGGAGCCAGATGTACTGTATTTTCTGTGATGCTGGGTGAGCCTCACCCCTGTTACCATTTGACTGGGCTATAATTTGTTTTTGTACCCCAGTGTTTGTGCTCAACACTGCCTGTGATGTAAAACACAAAGCACTCTGAAGGCAGTGCTTGCATGCAGTTATTTGTATCAGATAGGGCATCTGGGATATGGCCCTATATTGCCTTTTTGGAATATAATTTAACCCACTGGTCTATGGGGCTTTAAACCTGCATTTTACCTGGCCATGTCATTACAAGGCCATAACAAGTGTTTTTTATTTGTTTTTTCAGAAAAAATGACTTTTATTTTGACTCACACGTACTTTATTATTTGCACACCACCTACTGGAGACGAAGATATTTTGAACCCTTACACTTGCATTGTTGGTGATGTGGCTGTTTAATCACTTTCTTACTCCCTGTAATTAAACCCAAGAGGAGCTGTGAAAAAGGAAAAGGAAAACATTTACACATAGTCAACATTATGGCCTTGCTGTAATTGAAACTGAGGATTTTCCTCCTCGTTTATTTTGTTGTGAGTGCTCCTCGTAGTGAATATTTCATATCAGTGAAGCGCAACCCTAGATTCAGGGCCGTGCAATGACCGGAGCATGGTGGCCGATTTAATACCCGAGGCCAAATGGTATCATACCTTGATGGTGAGCTAATATTCCTCTCTCTTTCTCTGAACCGTTCAGAGTGCAGTAAAGGGTCTTTTAGAGTGGGCCATGAATAGTGCATGGCCAAGCTTTCATTACAGGCCAGACTAGATTGTAAATAAGATACAGGGGGACTGGGATAGTGGAGTGCTGTTGCAGGGTTCAGACAATCCTGGGTTGGAAGGAGCTGTCAATCATGTCTGCATTGCTCACGTCCATTCATTCTCCAAGGTTACCAGGTATACAGAGCGGCATGGGTCATTTTCTTTTGATTTCATTAGAGGATGGCTCTATTTAGTGAGAAAAGTGGGATGAAAATTCTGAAAATTGCATCTGTGTCCTTTTGGCTCCTAGTTATTACACATTTCTTTCAATAACTCCTGGGATACAGAAAATAAAATCATAGCATGCTATTTGACACCAAAAAATAGTAAAAATTTGGAAATGCCAAGTGATATACCATCAACACCTCAAACATAACGGCAAAAGACTGTCAGTAGGACATCATGGAAATGCAAAAGCACTTAATGGCATAGTTGCTCAAAGGCTGTATCAGTTTGTCTCAGAAAAACATCTTGTGCTGACAGAAGTCTAATTACCTTTGTGCTAGCATACATGGAAGAGGGTAATCACTATAAACTGTCAGACACCATAAGGCTCCTTATGCTTCAAAATTAATATCTCCCTTCCTATTTAATTAAGAAATGAAAGTGTTGCTTAACAGGTATTGATTGTGGCTTGTAGGAAACCTAACCCATCAGTGATAAAAGGCCCTTGACTAGAGTTCAAGAGACAATACAGAGAGCCCTGTGAGAGGTGGAAGTAAGCCTAACCTCACACTGACAGCTTTCCTCAGTGACTGTCTCCCTGCCATCTGGTCAGTACATTGTTTAAGGTGAAAAGATCTGAGGGGGTCTCATGCATCACTGCCTTAAAGGGATCGTTCACCCTCATGTTGTTCAAAACCCACATGCTGTTATTTTTGAAGAATCGTTACACAGCTCAAAACATACAACAGTTTATTTTGGGGGCTGTCAAGCTCCAAAAAGGACTAAAAAGAGTAGAGTAGTCCAGATGACTTGTGCACTATATTCCATGACTTCTGAATCCATATGAAGCTCCATGTGTGGAAAAGACCAAAATTTAAATCGTTATTTACTGAAAAGCTGCCGAAGCTGTATTTTAAATTCAAAATTGGCATAAAATGTAGGCTTGGGATCAATTCCTTTTTCACACATCGATAATCGGAAGATTTTCCCAATGATTATAGATAACAGTATATGGGGATTTTCTTTAGATATATTTCTAATTGTTCAGTTTGCGCAGTTAAACCAATTTCATACACTTACCTGCAAAAACAATGTCAATGTTTTCATTCATGAAGAAGTACAAAAACCGTAGTAACTTTTGTGTGTATGCGTCCTGTGCAAGGAGCTCTAAACTACCGGTACTTTTGTGACACCTGTGCCTTGCAACCTGCTTCAGTAAATGTTATATCACCCCCTTGTGGTCTCCCAATGCTATTACACCAGACATTCAACAGAAGCCCAACTGAGTGAATAGGAAAGGCAGCAAATTAGGCTTTAATTTAAATGTCGGCTAATTTTAATATATCAATGCCACAAAAATATATAAATAAAATAACGTGCCTAACAATAATCAATATATCGATATTTTATGACATGTCTGATAAAAATTATTCCAAAACTTCTCCTTTTAATAACAGCATTCTGGTTTGGAACAACATGAGGGTGAATAAATAATAACAAAACTTTAATTTTTGCCTGATTTATTCTGTTTTCCACAACTGTCTGGCCTATCTGGAGAAGCTATTACAGTCGTTGTCAATAAATACAGGTAGAGATAGGATTGTACTGATGTGTCAATTATAAATAAATCCTTCTGAGAGGAACACTTTCAAAGTTTCAATAATGTCCTGGCTTCCACTCCCCAACACATGTTAAAGGGATAGTTCACCCAAAAATGAAAATGTTCTCATCATTTAATCACCCTCATGCCATACCAGATGTACAGGTGCATCTCAATAAATTAGAATGTCGTGGAAAAGTTCATTTATTTCAGTAATTCAACTCAAATTGTGAAACTCGTGTATTAAATAAATTCAATGCACACAGACTGAAGTAGTTTAAGTCTTTGGTTCTTTTAATTGTGATGATTTTGGCTCACATTTAACAAAAACCCACCAATTCACTATCTCAAAAAATTAGAATATGGTGACATGCCAATCAGCTAATCAACTCAAAACACCTGCAAAGGTTTCCTGAGCCTTCAAAATGGTCTCTCAGTTTGGTTCACTAGGCTACACAATCATGGGGAAGACTGCTGATCTGACAGTTGTCCAGAAGACAATCATTGACACCCTTCACAAGGAGGGTAAGCCACAAACATTCATTGCCAAAGAAGCTGGCTGTTCACAGAATGCTGTATCCAAGCATGTTAACAGAAAGTTGAGTGGAAGGAAAAAGTGTGGAAGAAAAAGATGCACAACCAACCGAGAGAACCGCAGCCTTATGATTGTCAAGCAAAATCGATTCAAGAATTTGGGTGAACTTCACAAGGAATGGACTGAGGCTGGGGTCAAGGCATCAAGAGCCACCACACACAGACATGTCAAGGAATTTGGCTACAGTTGTCATATTCCTCTTGTTAAGCCACTCCTGAACCACAGACAACGTCAGAGGCGTCTTACCTGGGCTAAGGAGAAGAAGAACTGGACTGTTGCCCAGTGTTCCAAAGTCCTCTTTTCAGATGAGAGCAAGTTTTGTATTTCATTTGGAAACCAAGGTCCTAGAGTCTGGAGGAAGGGTGGAGAAGCTCATAGCCCAAGTTGTTTGAAGTCCAGTGTTAAGTTTCCACAGTCTGTGATGATTTGGGGTGCAATGTCATCTGCTGGTGTTGGTCCATTGTGTTTTTTGAAAACCAAAGTCACTGCACCCGTTTACCAAGAAATTTTGGAGCACTTCATGCTTCCTTCTGCTGAAAGATGCTGATTTCATTTTCCAGCAGGATTTGGCACCTGCCCACACTGCCAAAAGCACCAAAAGTTGGTTAAATGACCATGGTGTTGGTGTGCTTGACTGGCCAGCAAACTCACCAGACCTGAACCCCATAGAGAATCTATGGGGTATTGTCAAGAGGAAAATGAGAAACAAGAGACCAAAAAATGCAGATGAGCTGAAGGCCACTGTCAAAGAAACCTGGGCTTCCATACCACCTCAGCAGTGCCACAAACTGATCACCTCCATGCCACGCCGAATTGAGGCAGTAATTAAAGCAAAAGGAGCCCCTACCAAGTATTGAGTACATATACAGTAAATGAACATACTTTCCAGAAGGCCAACAATTCACTAAAAATGTTTTTTTTATTGGTCTTATGATGGATTCTAATTTTTTGAGATAGTGAATTGGTGGGTTTTTGTTAAATGTGAGCCAAAATCATCACAATTAAAAGAACCAAAGACTTAAACTACTTCAGTCTGTGTGCATTGAATTTATTTAATACACGAGTTTCACAATTTGAGTTGAATTACTGAAATAAATGAACTTTTCCACGACATTCTAATTTATTGAGATGCACCTGTATATGACTTTCTTCTGCAGAACACAAATGAGGATTTTTAGAAGAATATTTCAGCTCTGTTGGTCCTCACAATGCAAGTGAATGGTGATTAGAACTCCAAAAATCTCATAAAGGCAGCATAAAAGTAACCCAGTGGTTAAATCTATGTCTTTAGAAGCAATATGGTAGGAGTGGGTTAGAAACAGATCAATATTTGTCTTAAATATTATCCTTAAATATTGATCTGTTATTGATTTATAGTAAAAAAGGATTTAAATACAGTCATGAAAGTGAGTAAATGATGAGAGAATTTTCATTTTTGGGTGAACTATCCCTTTAAACGATTGTCATGGATTCTGAAAGCTTCTGTGAATTCTCTCCCTCCCTCTTACCCTCATTATTTATACTCTATCAGACATCTGAGCTGATACAGTCTGAATGAGCCAGCATTATAATTTAATCATCAGCTCCTCTCTTTTAATCGGCATGTAACCTGAAGCACTCTGTGAGCTTGTGTAAGAGTACACTCAGTCAGCGAAGGCCATGTGCTGACAAACTGATGGGCCCATGTTGCCCTCTGAATAGACCAACTAGGCTTGCCTATAGACCCGAGCTGGCCCACCTAACACCCGACCAGTGCTTATCTGAACATCTCTGAACCGTGATGCTTACTTACTGCTGGTGAACCTTTATTTAATGCCTTATTTACTGCTGCTCACCTGCATTCATTCCTTTAAGCTGTACCTTACCTTCTCCTTATTATTTAATATTATGCCATATAGAGTGGTCACAGAAAATATTTGGACACTTAAGCCATAATTAAAATGTCTGAATGTCATTGCATTAAATATCAAAGTATCAAACCCAACGGCAATTATTTTAAAGAACAATAGTATACTTTTCAAGCAAAACATTTAGCCAAGAATTTTGTTAGGTTTTAAACAAAAAAGCAACTGTTGGTTGGCAGAGGCACATTGATAAAAATGAAGACACAAGGTATTCTGACACTTTGCGGTTGTCAAACATTAGAACATGGGCGCTAACTTCACATTTTCACTAAAAATCACACTGGGACAAGTAGGTTAAAGGTCTTTGCAAAAACGCCTCAGAAAAGCAGCATTTGTTTGATATTTGTTTGATATTTTGTTATCTAATGCAATTACATTCCTACATTTTTGTATGTGGCTTAAAGGAATAGTTCACCCAAAAATGATAATTCTGGTATGATGTACTCATGTTCATGTTGTTCAAAACCCATGTGAAATGGTTGGCAGAATATTAGTCTCAGTCACCATTCACAGAATTGTCATTTTTGGTTAAGCAACCTCTTTTTATGGCCAGTGTTTTTTTTTGTTGTTTTTTTTACACAATAGACTACCGTTTAAGACAGATTTCAGTTAGCTTTAACAGAAATATAGCCTTGTGTAAGCATTCTTTGTTGTAAATTTAGTTTGTGTGCAACTGCTAACTTAACTGCATCTGCTGCTATTCCACTGTGATTGTAATGCAGAAAGCATCAGTTGAATGAGACAGTTCTGTATAGAAGCAGAGTCAGCTCTGTGGGGTTGTAGTGTCCGGTGATGGTCATCGTGCCCCCGGTGACTCATAGTCCACTGGGGGAGAGAGAGATACAGCAGACAGTGGGTGATGAATGACTGTGTTCAGTGGGGGGATTGTAATTGTCCTCCTCTAATTGTTAGGTGAGCACAAAAGGCACATTTTGTAATTGAACTATTTAACTGTTGGTATTGAGCTAAGAGAGAACTATTTTGTCCCTACAATGACCTTTTTACCTTTCTGCTTTTCTTTTAAACTTTATTCATTGCCTTTGGTGGCCCTGTTCCGATTTAAAGGGATAATTCACCCAAAAAATTAATATTCTGTCTTCATTTATTCATTCTCAAGATGTTGAAACCTGTCTGAGATGTTTGGCAGAATGTTAGTCTCAGTCACCATTCACTTTCATTGTATGGAAAAAAGATGCAATAAAGGTGAAAGGTGACTGAGACAAAAAATTCTCCTTTTGTGTTCCATGGAAAAAAAGTCGTAAGTCATACAGGTTGGAACATCAGCAGTATGAGTGAATGATGACGGAATTTTCATTTTCAGGTAACCTAGGCATTTAATAGCATAAACTTTATCATTATATCCATTTTGTCTTTATATACTGAATGTTTGAAAATTCAAACAAGATCCAAACAAAAATTCCCTGCGTATTTGTGCCATAGACTGTGCACTTATTGTATCTAGTAAGGTTGGCCCTCACCTGTTTAGTCCTGTCTAAATAATTTAACAGCTTTGGTCCTTTTATAAAACCCATCTAAGTTTGTGTGGGAGACCAGCCAAAAGGTAGAACGCTTCTTCTAAAAAGTGAACACAAAAGAGAGGCACTTTGTAATAAAAAGAGACCATCCATATTCATATTTACAATCAATGCGGTACATATGTTGGCTGAAAAGTTAGAGCATGTAGAAAATCAAGCTATTGAGTGTTCACTTACATTTCAAGTGTGATATCTCTATCTAGAGATGTCTGCATGAAATAGAATGTTTGTGTTTCACAAGGTCAATCAGTTAGTATTTTTACATCATAATTTAAAAATAGTGCGGTAAGTTAACTTCAAATATTAGGCTAGTTAAATTGTATTTACCAGCAAGGCATTGTCATGTGTGTGTGTGTGTGTGTGTGTGTGTGTGTGTGTGTGTGTGTGTGTGTGTGTGTGTGTGTGTGGTTAAATTTCCTCACTACCTTTCTGTACATTTCAGAAATATTTTTCTTTGATATTTGCCTTTAGTAAATGGAGTCTCCTTTAGCTCAAGGATAAGGTCAGTCCACATGCATCCATCCATTCACACCTCTTGGCTTGAACATGTCCTCGTAAAGAGCCGTTAGATGTTCTGTTGGTCAGTTTCTGTGTGTTAAAAGGGACATGGGCAGATGCAGCCTGCTTTTAATGAGTGGGGAACCAGGGGAATGGCAGTAGTTAACATCGAGAAAAATACTGGGATCATTTAGTCCCCTGTGGCTCCTGACAGTGACTTAATAGTTGCACATTTTTTAGTGCAACCAAATTGCCTTTTTGCACGACTAATGCATGGGCTGACTCTCCATCTATAAAGACTGGTTAAAATCCCTGACACCTCTGTTCTGTTCCATAAATTATGATATTTGTGTTAAGCTGAGTAAACACAAAGTATATATAGTAGTAGTAACAGCTATTGACACTCATAGTTGAATATATTCCATGGGCTGTGCTGCTCGTGAGTTGGTATCTTCCATTATAAAATGGATAATTCCAATTATAAATTGTGATTATATAAGTCTCAGTCAAAGCTGTTGTAAAATGACTAAACACACTGGTGACCGCACTTTACATATTAATAAGCCGAGTTGCTAAGTTGCTTGGCAATGTAAACAGCCTACCATTAGGATAATTAACTATATCACTTGGCAAAATAATTGTTTATTCCAATTATAGAGTAAGTAAAAAGTAAAAATCCCATAAATTTTTTCCAAAGGTGACTTTAAATGACATTAAATTAAAAACCTTTTAAGAGAGACCTACCATGAGGTTGTTAATTGACTGTATGTACTCTATATGCTTTTGTTGAAGCCATCAATCCGTGTTATTTCAATTTCATTTTTTAGAAATTGTGTGAAGAACGGCACTAATCATGATCCTGAAGAGAAATGCTCCACCAATTAGAGAATTGTGGCGAACAAAGCATGCCAAGCAAGCACTGCAGCGATCCACTTGCATGGCATATTGTGAATGATGCAATCAGGTCGTTCTTCCGACACTATCAAACTACTATATTTGTAAATATCTGAATATTTTTCAATTAAATGAAAATGTTTTATTTTAAATCAATAGTTTTGTATTTTTCTATCGTTTTTCATTTGATTGGGTCATTTGCAATGCTTCATCATGGGATTGCAGTTCATGCCCTCATGAAAGACGGTAAGTACACAGTGTTGTAGCTTTGTCTTTTTGTCCGATTTTCAAATACTTTTTTGCCTCAAGTCAAACTTTGTAATGTTGTGATTTATCTCTGAGCTGGTTGGATTGGTTCATGGCTTTGAACTCCATGAAGTATTTTACAAAATTCCTGGTCATTATGTAAGAAATAAATGGGCAAAATACCACCGGAATCCAGGCGGCTAAAAAAGTGGGTGGGCACAGTTGCGCTCTATTATTAATAATAAATGTAAGACTTTAATATAACATTGATATCTTTTGTCACAATGCTTTTTCCACCATTTTATAGAAGCAATAACACACTTGAGTGTGTATTACAGTGTATAACCTAGGGTATGGGGGAAAAAGCTCTTAACCTTAATAATGCATCGCCTTTTGCAGCATATTGCTGTAATAGACCAGCTGATTTTTTCACACTGAACTGTTACATTGTGCTTCATTGAAAATTATAACCACATACAAGAGTAGCAAGGCTCTGGATATTTTTTTTTTTTTTTTTTTTTTTTTTGCGGTATGCAATGCCATGTTTTAGAGCAGGACTGCATAGCTTCCCATTCTGGCTCACAAGGAGCCCTTCCTCTCTATTCATTTCTCTGCCCTCTGTGGTCCCTTCAGTTCTTCAGTCATTAAGACTCCACACTGCATCACCCTGCTTTTCCCCATGGCCACCCACCCATTGTCTCTCAGCACAAAACTGCCCATGTTGTAATTACCATTAGCACAAACAGGAGAGCAGCTTCATTGATATGCTGTTGGTGGTTGGGCAGGTGCAAGCCTGGCACACAATAGCCTGGGCGTTTAGGGGGCTGTTTGCACCAGGGACATGGGACAGAACTGCCTTCTTTACGAATGCATCAGGGCTGCCCGAGCCACGCGTCATTCACTACATGCACCAACTTTAATTAATTTTCATCCTTTTCCCTCCTGTGTGCACTGGTATTGCTGACCCCCACATCTCAGTTTGAATGGAGCCATCTACCCATCTCTAGCTGTCAGAGGCTCTGTGGGGTTGATTCTGGTTCTCCATTTCAACAAACCAGGCCCTTGAGAGTGCTTATTGTCCTTCCTTAGCATGAGTGCATGTGTGTTTCTATAGCTTTGTGTAAAAAAATAATGCTGCCTCTTTAGATACCTCCTTTTAGCCGATTTTTAAGGCAGTATCGTTGCGGTCACACAAGGTTTTGAACACGCAAAATTATTTTGGACACTGCAACGTATAGGATATGATGCCACACTCAAGGGCTTCTGGTCTTAATAAATAATAAATCACAAAAAACAAATAATATTATATTTAAAAATGTTATAATATACCATATACTCACTTTTTTGCAACAATAAAAACATGCAGCTTTGAAATATGTGTGACGTTTCAGTCTTCTATTGGTCATGTCTTCTCGTCCTGCGAATTCGCAGTTCAGAGGTCGACAAACTTGAACTTTCGTGTGCAGCAGCATGCAAAATTTCTTTGCATGCGATTGTGTTTCCAGTCTCCAGTGCTCAGATGTGTATGAATGGAAGTGAATGGAGCTTAAAGTGTAGTGTGACTGTGGCTTAATTCATTCAATACTGAAAACTATAGACACAAAAAAGTTCAATAAAATAAAAATAATAAAATACTATTTTACCCAACATGTGTGCATACAATGTAATTTTATGCTTATTAGGGCATTGCACAGATTCCAAAAAGTGTCCTGCTTTGTTCCTGAAGGCTGATTGTTAGCTTAGCAACATGCTAACGTCAAACTCAATTGGAATAATTTTTGAGTCGAGTCTTCAGTGTGGAGGGTTTTTTGTGTAGTGCGTGAATTTGCTGCCTATGTAGGCGTTCCAAATCAGGCACTTGTGAGGTTCCATGACAGGAGTGTGCCTTCAAAGGCAGCTGCCTATGTAGGTGGGTGACAACAAGGCAGCTCACTAGATTTTGTAACAGAGCTTATGTGTGCATGTAGGTACGTGATAATCACTGCAGTCAAGAAGCTAGTGACAGGCTACATTTTGAAATAATGGTCTTATTTCACACTTCAATATGGCAGCCGTGTTCAACTGATTAACACTATTGATTCTACATCTGTTAAAGTACGGACTTCCTGTGGCTACCATAAATGGTTTTGCATCCCTCCCTCTGTCGTTTATTGATAGTTTGGGACATAATCTTGATTGTATTGGTAATTGATGAAACCATTTGAGAAAAATTCCACTGAAACATTACGGGGCTCGATTTTGTGACCATTCACTCCACTGATTAAACTGCATTGCTGTTGGCCACATTTGCGCTCACTTTGATTCCTTGTGATGTAGACATCTGTGGATAAGCCTGATCATGAGATTTATAAAATTGCCATGGTCTTGAACTCTGCCCGACTCAGATTAAGCCCCAGGAAGTGGCAGATCCTCTAGGTGAACAAGTCTTTTGTCCTTCATGCTCTGTTTGGGTATTTGATGGACTTAAATGGCCTGCTGGGTCTTTGTAGGATGAAACAGGGCTTGAACTGTATGTTATCTCTGAAGTGGTTCATACTCATGATAGTTTATATATATAGTGCTGATATATAGTGCTTGACTGATGATCATTGTGGTTTCTTGGTCACTTTGTTGAGTCACACTGCAGGAGGGCATAAGGAGGTGATTAACTAATGGTGGTGGTGCTTTAAGAAGAAAAATTCAGTGGGGAGTACAGAAGTCCCTTCAAAGCCTGTGCTTATCCCAGCCACATCTTCACTGGAATTAGGAGATTAAACCAGCTGCCCAGCAGCAGGTAGTCTGGTACCCAGTAGAGAACTGTCTATACCACCCATAACAGGAATCGTGCAGCCCCAGAAAACCCTAGGAGCTGAGTAGACCTTAAAAGAGTGCAGAAAGTATAAACTGGCCCAAACATGGAAATTTTGTCATCATTTACTCACCCTTATGTTGTTCCAAGCCCATATGACTTTTTTTCACCCTTGGAACACAAAAGAAGTATTTTTGAAAAATCCTATGCAATTACAATGAATGGCAGCTGGAGCTTTAAAGTAGGGATGTGCCCAAAGCCGAATACCTTATTCGGAAAGGCACGGATAATGACTTCAAAACTAATAACAGATTCATCTGAATAGAAACTATAAATGTAAGAGTAATACTTAAATATGGGCATTTCATTTAGACGCACTTCCGGTTTAAGCCCCGCCCACACCTGGTTCTATCCGAATACAGAAAGAGATACAGATAATTTTGTCATATGAACAGATTCAGATACAAATACAGATAATGGCTCCACTGCACACCCCTACTTTAAAGCTTTAAAAATGATGCAAAAGAACTTTTAAAAAGATCATAAAAGTGGTCCGTATGACTCAAAGTAAGATTTTTAGTCTTCTGAATTCAAATGAAAGTCGTTTGATACATTGATAATCTTCCACTCCTGTGAGCTGTTAACTCGAGAACTGCTGCAGTCTTTGAGTCAGTGAGCTGATACCGAGAACTGATTCAGTCCAATTTAAAGAGGCCCTATTATGCTTTTTGGGATTTTACCTTTCCTTTAGTGTGTAACATAGCTCTTTGTGCATGTAACACAAAGTTCACACAAAAGGGAATTATTCTCCCGCACAGACAACACTGCTCAAAAACTACAAGAAACGGCAGGATTGTAGTCCAGCCATTTCTTCCGTAAAGTATCTATGTGACTATGGTACACATTTGCATAATGCCCGACTAAGGGCTACTTTGGCCCGCCCTCAAACAAACGTAGTTATAGCCAAGGCCAGTATGAGTTGGGTTAGTGTTGTCGCCATGTCGAGAAGACGCTGTTTTCTTCACTGCGAAAGCAAAATCTCTTTGTTTGGACTTACAGATGAATTGAAGAATCAGTGGTTAAAATTTATTTTTATCACAATTCCTCAGCAGTACAACCACAACCAATGCCGGATTTTGAAGTCAGTTACCCCTGAAAGATGGGGCAGTTCCCACTTTGTTGGGATAATCTGGCGCTTCAAGATCACAACCTGTAAGTATGTTTGATTATTTGTGGATTTATCTGCTACCAAGTGTTCAAATGCAGAGTTTTGTGTTGTAGCAACGTTGTACATCCAATGCACAGCTGTAGGCCTCTGCTAACCTGCTAGCTAATGTTATTGCATTAAAATAGTTTTGCTAATCAACTGCGGGCCCACTTTTACCTACAATTGTGTAGAATAATGCAGATTGTTTGTCATTCTTACTATCCTGAATAGTCAAGTGTGGAGATGGATTTATTTTTACAAACGGTAATTTTACATCTGCCATCCACAGTAGTGCTCGGCAAACTTGCTAAGTAATGATATTGTTTTGGTAAGGGTTTATTATTCAGCTGTGGGCTGGCTTTTACCTAAAACTGTGTAACAAAATGGTCGATCTCTAGAGTCTTATATAATTATATAATTACAAGCTGTAATGTTACGGCCGCTATCCATGGTAGTCCACGGCAGACTTGCTTACTAAATTTCTAATACACCCGGTAATGTCCAACCGGGAGTAAGCCTCTGTTCTCCGTTCATATCTCGGGCGAATAAAGTAACATCAGCTACACCCATTCCAGCAAAAGATGACTAACTTAGATACACTACCTGTATTTTACTTGAAGCTTTGTTGGGTTCACAATAATCAGCAGTGTACTTGTAAGAAAGCTACAAAATTAAAACTTACCACTGTGAAACGTCCTGCCCAAGTCGTGCTTGCGAAGGTGGTTCGGGTCGATCAGCTTGTTCTTCCAAACTTTCATTATTTCATTCATTATCGGACTCTGGCTCGAACTGGTATGGCAAAAACCGACGCCACTGTTACCATAGTTACAATAGTGTTTACAGCTGCTCAGGAAGACTCGGGAGCTGAAACTGGTTATGGTAAGGGGTGTTACATTTCCGACACACGCTTTACGCGATTGACCAATCACAACAGACTAGGCCAGCTGACCAATCAGAGCAGACTGGGCTTTTCAGAAAGGGGGGCTTTAAAGGGACAGGAGATAAATCAGAGCGTTTCGGCCAGTGTATGAAGAGCAGGGGGAAAAAATTTACAGTATGAGAAAAATAATGTGTTTTTTTGAACATTAAAGCATGTAAACCTATTCTAGTAGACCCCCAAAATAAAATTATGAACCTGTAAATTAGCATAATATGGGCACTTTAAATTATTTGAAAGAATCGTATAGACCAGTTTTGTGAACCAAATTAATCAATTAAAAAGATGAGACTCAAAAGAACTATGCCTTAATGAATCAAACATTGCCATGTCTCTCCTGAACTCTCATGAATGAGAGCTAGGGTGAAAGACAAGATTTTCAGTGAATAACAGTAAGCTATTGTATGACTTCAGATTTGTTTGGACCATTTTTTGATACATTTATAGTGTCATTTTTTTATACTTAAAAGCTCAAGGACCCAATTTTGCAGTTTCATGGAACAGACTAAAGGCCCTGATATACTTCCTACGAAATCGAAGAACGAATGGGAGTGATGTCATTTAGAACAAAATCTTGCCAAAAAGAAGGTGTTTTTGAGTTTGTTTCGGTGGTTCGTAACAGCTCGCCTGATGAACTTTTAACAAAACTTCTTACCAGCTGCTAAACACCTTACTACCATTGGTCCACATCATCGGTAGGTGTGACCTGGAGCTCCACCTGCGTTCAATCAGTTAACTTAAGATCAGTCAACATGAATACACTGGCGTGCAGTTATTAGCGAGCTGGTGCAAATTTACCTACATCTGTACGATCGTTCGCGTTGAGACATTTTGCAAGAACATGTCATGCATTGTTTTTGTTTAATTAGTCTACAAAAGGAATCAAATCTACTCAAATTCTCTTGTGCACATTCACTCTTTTGTTTTATATGCTGCTTCACTCATGTGCCATCTGCAGTGAAAGCCATTCACACATCTGCCCATAGTAAAATATGCCTATCCTCATTCTTTTGTATGTATTTATCCATTAACATGCATTTATCACCATTTTTTGCAGTAGTATCAATAATATCAATATAACTGTACCAGAGAATGATGTTTTCTGTATCCTATAATCTATATGTTTGTTTTTTATCTTTAAAAGGAAGAAGGAAGATTTAAGATCAGTAAACATGAATACACCGGTGTGCAGTTATTAGCGAGCTGGTGCAAATTTACCTACAACTGTACGATCGTTCGCGTAGAGACATTTTGCAAGAACATGTCATGCATAGTTTTTGTTTAATTAGTCAGAGAATCAGGGGCCGATCTACCGGGGTGGCATCGGTTGGCAAATGACACCCTTAGAAAAAGCATTGCCACCCCATACGCCACCCCAGCATTAGTATCCCGATGTATAAAAAATAAATTTAAATTGTGTAGCGGTTTATTCTTTTCGAACTGCCTCAACTGAGCCCACAACATAGATCTATTGAGTGAGTGACCACAGCAGCAGCCAATCGCATGATAGATTACATCAGCGGCCAATCGCATGATAGATTACATCAGCGCCCAATCGTGTGATAGACTGCATCAGTGGCCAATCACGGACGTGCAGTGCTGCTGCAGCGTGTGTACAGTGTGCACTCATGTGTGGGTTGACCCACGCACACCACAACAATGACAACATGGACAGGTACATGGAATAAAAGAGGTAAAAGATTAATATCTTGGTTGTTTCTAAGTCGTCACTGAATGATTATTAGATACATCACTTTTAATTATGGGTGCAGACGGATGAGACATGTCCGTAACACTTTTTGAAATCACGATCGTAAGGTACTGTATGTGTATAATCCAGTTGAAACATCTCCAGTTCTTGAGAAGGAGTTTCTGTTTCATCTGATCTGTGTGTGTTTTGACTGGCGATCCTGTGTTGGAATGTGTTATTTTGAATGTTATGATGAGTGTTGTTGTGGCTGTTATGTGTCCTTTTGTGTCTTCAGTTTTTACGCAGCTCATGGACTTTTCCAGTGGAATAGAAAAGCAAAATGTGTTCCACATCTGATGTACAGATGCAGATGCAATCTTGGTTTATTATATATAAAAAGTTATATTTGGGCGAAATTATATGTATTACAAACAAATCAACATACCAAAAATGTCATCAGGGATCAGATAGCCAACTAGACTGTGTAGGGTCCTATAGGTTGCCATGGAAATGTACGTAGTAGTTTGAAAACTGAGGGGAAATTTATAAGCGCTTTTTTTTTTGTATATGAATGGATCGGATGGCAAAAACATCAACCATTACATTATCTCCTCGTAAACACCTTTTCATTAAAAGTGTGCAACAGTAAGTATGCATACGTCAAGCTGTAAGGTAAGCTAATAGTTAACATAAGTGTCTGAACTGAAAATATTTTGTTTAGCCTGGAATACCTGTAACTGCAGGCGGCTCCCTCTCCTCTTGCAGCCGCTTGACCATATGCTTACGGACGGTAACGGGAACCAGCGTGCAAGGGGGTGGATTCCATTGTGTCATTGTGCTCCAATTTAAGTAAGATTGTTGATGATATGTTGCGTTGTTGAGCAGAGTGACACAGTAAACCAACATCAGTTCTGAAGTGCATTCTGTGTGTGGGTCTTTTAATGTGAGTCAGGCAGAACATCATATCTTAAATTTGAGCCACTGTGCCTTTTCAGTGCAGAGCCACCGAGCTTCACATCTGCTGTATTTCCTACAGACTCCTTTTATAAATCATGTGGAGAGCTACTAGTCGACTACAGGCTGACAGCATCGACTAGGTTAGTTGTAGTAAATTAGTCTATGCAACCCCTAGTGCGAATTAGAACCCGGAACCTCTAAAAACGTCCCCACCAGATTAATCAGTCATGTTCTTAATTAAAGTGCTTATCTATGTGTTCATCTACTGAATAACAAAATCCCAAGACTGATAGTGGCAGTTATAGAGATGAGATTACTATATGATGTGAAATATTTATTTGAGTGCTTGAATCAGTCAGAATGACTGTTTATCAAAACAGGTAATTTAAAAGAATCTTTTACTGTGCATAACATAATTAATATTCATGAGTTTCGCAACACTGCCCCCCACAGTACAATAGTCATACAGTTTTTATTTCATTAGGCCTAATTTTGTGTTTATGTTCACTTTCAAATGGCTTATTCCAGCTGTTACAAAGGTGATAGGCCTACAGGACTTTATAAGCAGAATAACCTGGGATATGCATGCACTCTCCATCCATGGGTACACTTAACAAAATAAAACAATATGGTAGTGTTGGGATCGAGTCCACCTTAGTCGAGTCTGAGTCAAGTCCGAGTCTTTAAACAATCGAGTCCGAGTCCAAAAGGGGCTGAGTCGGACTCAAGACCGAGTCCATAACAGGCCGAGTCTGAATGAATCTGTTCATGAATCTGAATTCAAATTGTAACTGTAAAATCAACATTAATATTTTAAGCTTATTTTAACTTGCAAAACTAAGAAAAGTTGTCAATATAAATGTAACAAAACACCTCTATATTTTATGATTAGTTTCCTGCTGAACAAACTTGAAAGTGGTTTCAGAATGAAAGCATATGCTTTAGGTGTATGAAGACAAAACTGTCCTTCAACACACTTCTTATTGCGTTTTGTTGACATTTCAGTTATTTGTTGCTTTTTCCCCTTCATTCAAACATAGACTAAAGAAATTGAAAGCTGCATTAGAGTTATTATTGTTTCAAATTTTTATTTTGTTTTTTTATTTCTACTTCATTTTCAGTTAGTCCTTTCAATTTAGTTAACTTTTTTCTAAAATGATCCCTATCTAAAGAAATAATATATACTGAGATTTCTTTTTTGTCTCTATCTCCCAACTGGTTTGGGAAAATAATGAGTCAACACTAGTAATTAGCACTTGCTAAGAAGTTACATCTCATGACTTGACTGCAAATGCTACATCCATAAACACCGGTAAAGCCCACTGCTAATATTAAGGCCATTTAACACAGACATGATTGTTAATTTGTGGAAAATGTGGGTTTGTAGTTTCTAGAACATTGGCTAAATACCTGTCTTTGTGTTCGTCATGCCAGCCACCTCGGTAATCGATGTTATACAGCAGTCTCCATAGTAACATTCGAGCATTTTGGTTGACTGAGTGTGCCACTCTGCAGATGTGTTTGCTCAACACGGTGAAGCAAATTCTGGCTATGTCTACGACATCTGGGGGTGCTACAACTGCTTGCAGATAGTGTCCATTTATTTCTGTTTCGTTATTTTTATTTATTTATTTTGTTCATTGCATCACAAATCAAATGCCATGGAAATATCCAGAGTCCCAAAGTCTCGAGTCCGAGTCAAGTACGAGTAAAAATGCATCAGAGTCCATGACAAATCCAAGTCCATTAAAATTGGACTCGTGACTCAGACTCAAGTCTGAACTCGAGTACCCCAACTCTAAAATATGGCCTGTATAAGGTGACTTTTAGATCAGACTGCAAGTTCTATATGTCAAACTAAGGAACATTTAGAATTTTTGAATGTGTTTAATAGAGATTTAATAGAGATTGATACCTTAATCCATAAGAACTAGGCATGGGCGCTTAATTTGGTGTTGCCACCCCTAATAGTCATTATGCCACCCTCTTGCCACCCCATGAAAAAATGTCTAGATCCACCCCAGCAGAGAATTATGTTTTCTGTATCCTGTAATCTATATGTTTGTTTTTTATCTTTAAAAAGAAGAAGGTAGGATCTGTGTCAGAGATCAAACTGTTGCCACCGAATACCTCCTACCCTGAATGTATAAGTGCTAGTTGTTGACTTACATTAACATCTTCTCCCCTGCGGCCCATAGCCTGTGGAAGAGTGAAAGCAGTGTGTGCCAGCCTCAGGGAAAACAGATGAAGTGGCTCCACACACTGTCACTCATAGTTATAGTAGTGGTGCTGAGGCCTGGATGACTGGCTATTCCCAGTTGCGTTGTGTCTGTGTGCGTTTGTGTGCACGTGGTGTGTGTGTGTGTATATGTGTACGTGTGTGCTCTGCCCCCGGCATTTCTCGTTTCAGAGTGCCGTCACTCCCTGCTTCCCAGCATCTATTAACACTGCCATTATCATGCTAATCTACATTGTATGATTACATAAAGTAATTTATGCACACTTTTATTGCAAGGCTACACACAGGGAAGATTGGCTACTACAGAAACATGTAGTAAGAGCCTCTTTTGGCTGTTCATATTGGTTGTGTTGTGGATGAAGTTAACTTTCATGTATAACTCTTTCTTTTACTGGGCTAAGGAACATAAGGGGAGATTGTGCTCTGTGATCTGTATACTATGGTATACCATACATTTTCTGAACTATCACTTCAGGCATGAAGTTCACTGGCAAACAGTTGACATGCCCTGCTGAGTGACATGTTAAACTCCATCTAAAGCTATTTTTAATAGCATTGTGCTAATTCTTTTATTATTATTATGCATGCCGTTTTATGACCTCATATTAAATGAGAGACCATGTGGAATTTTTGTACTTTAAAAAAATCATTTTTCACTCTGCATGGCAATTTAAAATGAACTAGTGAAGGCCTAAAGGTAATTAAAATGGTGGAAAAACTTAAATAATGTCCAGTTACAGGACCTAAAATTTATTCTTTCTCTTAAACAGTCAACATAAATTCATGTTGGACAACTACCCTATCACAGATAAAAACAGACATTTCATTATATGACAAATGTTTATGTACTGAAAAGTGTAAACAAAAAACAGAGGCATAACAAGCTGTAGTCTGAGCGTAAGAAGCCACAAATTCTCTCTATTTCTCATTTAGTCACAGACACTGATCTAATTAGAAATGCACAGAGCTGTTAAATTAAAATTGTATCACACTTATTAACATTTTAACTAGAAACCCCACCCTCCTCTGGTGCCAAACAAGGACATTCTCACCACCAACATGTGGCAGCCATGCCCCTGAGATGACAGGCCAAGTGTAAGTCCACCAACACAGGTTAGTTGTTGGTCAGTTATTGTTTCAACGTTGTACTTTACTGTGTTTACACACTTTATGCAGCCCCCCCCCGCCCCCCCATGCAAATGGCCTCCTCCTCTATCCAGGAGCATAAAGTGAAGCTTTTCCCCATTTCCTCGGCTCTACGGAAATACTAGTTGTTAATGGAATCCTATTTGTGCTCCTATTGGATGGGCTAATGGTCTCCCTTTGAGGGGAGCACTCCAAATTAAATAGCACAGATTCACATCTGTCAGACAAAACCAGGAGGCTCTTTGTAATCAATGACCCAGACCGGGAGAGGCACCATGGGGGACCTTTCCTCCATGATGGTGTCAAACACGAGGACACACCAGGGACAATGGAATCTTCCCCAGCATGATCTGCCTTCGTTCTGGACTATCTACTGGAAGGAGAGGGGGGCAAATGGGGTTAATGTACATTTATAAAACAGGGGCGTAAAATACTTAAGCCAGGGTCTGATTTATAATACCACAATATGACCGAACAGTAAGAAGAAATCTCTCTCTTTTTTTCATTCTGTGCAAATATTGCCGCCGGTGTTGTGTTAAAGTGTTGAACCCCATTAATTTTATCATCCCCCTCCTCTCCCACTCTCTCTCCCTCTCTCTACATCTTTGAATTTTGTTTGCAAGAGAGGTAGTGCGGAGAGCGAAAGTGTGCGAGAGGGTATGGAGGCCTCCCGCTGCTGTGGAGATTTTCTCCTCGTTGTTAATTTTCCTCGCTCCATATGGCGCCACAGACTCCTCACCTGCAGGCTGTAGCAGGCTGGCAGTAGAAGCGGGTGGAGAGGACCAGAGAAGAGGCAACGAGAATAGAGAGGCAGGCTGGTGAAGAAAACGCCAACAGACATCCTCAGGCCCAGCCTGTCATTTATGCAGCCCTGTGCATCTGTGTGTACCAACCGGCCTCCCATGTGCACAAACACATTCACACAAACACAGACACACACATACTTAATTGCTAAACCCAATACCTACATCTGAGTACAGCAAATGTTTTTGTAGAGGGGTTGGAAGTCAGAAGAGGGGGGACAGTTTGAGCTATGTTGTTAAAGTAAAGGGTTACCAGTCCCACTCAGTTTGGAAGGTGAGACTAGTGTTGCCAGAACAGGCTCAGAGGGTGAGTGTGTGTGTGTGCCCTGTGGCAGAGGGATGGATTCATAGCAAAGATGTGGGAAGCATTTCTTTGTTACTGGTGAGTAGAGGAATGGATGGGAGGGTTTCATCCTGGCTTGTCATTGATTAGAGAAGGCTCTTTAATTCCCTCTCACCCCATGGTGTGATTCATTTGCATGCTCTGGCAGGAGGTAATGGAGTTTTGTTTTACGATTCGCTCTGAAAATCCTTGAAGACATGAGACATGATCTGATGCATATGCAGCCGCCAGCGAATTGCTGTCTGATTGATTGTTTCTTCTTTCTCTTTCTTTGCCTTTCCTCTTTCCGTGCACTTTTTTCATTATGTTTAGAAGTGTTTGTCATCGGATCATCCAACTTTGAGAATGTTATACTTGTGCTATCTGTGTATACCAATATTGTTTTGATGTTGTGTACGATGTACAAATGTGAAGATTAGTTTAGAAAGAGTGACACCTTTGCATAAATTGTATGTAAATAATCTCAAAAAGCAGAGAAGGGGAAGTTCAGTTATGAGCAGCTGGATTTGCTCTCTGGAATACTTGATTCTGATTGGTCAATCACAGCATTCTGTGGTCATGTTTGTAAAATGATCGCTAAACTGTATAATTGACCATAAACCTAGGCAAGAAACTAACCCAGTTTTTAGTTTAAGCGATGTCTTTCTACTTGCATAATTAAACTATTTAAACTCAAATCAATTTTCCATGTCCATTTATTTAATTATTTATTTGGTAAGTAGCCAGGATACTCTGATGGTCATTATCCCCTCTGCTTCATGTCGGGGTCCTGATCGCCCTGTTGGAGTTTGTTTTGCAGTAATGACTGGCTGACTGTACATCATCCTTTATATATAGTATATTACATATTGAATTTTTCCCATTAAATACCATTTAGAGTTAGTAATGAAGCCCAATTGTTCTCTACAGAGTGTTATTAAGCATAGAATAAAGTCTGAATATTTTAATCAAAAATTTGTAAAGAGAGAATGCATTCATTTCAGCAAAACCCTTTTTACGGTGATTAACAGGTTCAAATGCAGTGTACTTACTCTCAGGGTCACTTGAGTATTCAAACGCTCTCATGTGATGCGTAAATTCATTTTGTAAAGACCTCAATGATGGCAATGTTAATTTGAACTCAAATATTTATGCTGCCCTAATGTGTGGGACAGTAAGAGTTTTATTGCATATTTCATAGCTCAAGAACAGCAGCTTATTTTAGCAGCTCGGTTATAATAACAGCAGCAAGCAGTCGACTAATGGGCTCAACTAGTGAACTATTAAAATATATATATATATATATATATATATATATATATATAGATAGATAGATAGATAGATATATGTACATACAAATGCTATATATAACCCAGAGGCTGGGTTTCGGATAGAGTCCTTGGAAAGTGGCTGTGATAAAAATTTGTCCACTGCTGGGATAGGCCGTGTCTGAGGTCACAGCTAAACCCGCAGGCACCTGGCCGGCCCATAATTCCCACCCAGATGAACAGAGTGCTAACCTCTGTCCTGATGGAGCTAACTTGCTCAGATTTCATTTCACCCACAGGACTGTCATTTTGATAACAATGGGGAAGAGTGGATAGAGACACGGAAGCCTCCCTCTCCCCTTCTCTCATCTTACGCCCTCCTTTACTCCTATCTCCATGGAGACCAAAGCTAAATGCCCTTGCTCAGCACCCAACGTCCTCCCTCTACCCTCCACTCATTCTCTTCTGAAGTGAATTAGAGGCTCAAAAGCAGCTGTTGATCACAGGTAGTCACCCTTTTCTGAAACTGCAAGGTCTGTCAATTAGAGCTGTGCTTACATGGGCCTTGAGGTTGTTTTGACTATTTTGGGTGGCTGCTAATTAATCATTTGAAAGAGAACTATTAGTCTTATTTTGAGTTGTTTTTCCAACTTTGGTCTGATTTACATTGTAGAGTTGCTAAACTTCATGTATTGATAACTTTTTACATGCAGCGCACAAAATCATTTATTAGAATCAAAGTGTTGGAATGGGCCAATATGGCTGATGAGAAATGATGCGATGAGAAAGAAATATGCGCTTTTATGATTACTTTCAAACTCTATTCTGGAACCTTACCCATAAAGATAATAAATATGCAAATTAAACTGTACCATTCATTTCAGAAACATCCCATTTGAATTTTATTATGGAAAAAGCATTGTAATGTGATAAGTAATCAGTCTGCAAAATGTGCTAAATGCAAGTTTGAATTCCCTGTGAGATAAATAAGCACTCAAAATGTGAGTTTTATTGCCGCTTTTAATGACAGTTCTTATTGACTTGGACAAATGGATAATACACCTAGCAAATGCGCATTAATATTATTTTCCAATTGCTCCAGCATGTGGTTGGCAATTAGAGTTATTTTTGCAATGCAGTATGAATTCATTATCCATGTCGGCTGACACTTCATTTCCCAGCAGCAGAATGGATATTGTGTCAGGTAGGGGGTCTCTAGGTATTAACACAGGGGAAAAAAAAGTAAAGCCTTATTTGATGTAGAGAATGAATCAATAAATGCATTGTGGCTTTGTCAAAAGGGCCTGTAAAATGAGCAAGTCATTTACTGTGTCCCGTCCAGGAAATCGGGCATTGAATAAAGCCACAAGGGAAGAGAAAGAGGGGGCTGTAGTGTAGGCCTGACATCTGATTGATCGAACCAAGACGCAAGAAAAGTTTCTGAATTCCCTCACTTTATAACATGCCTAAGAGGTTGAAATCAAATTGTTTTCAGTGTTCTTTAAATCATGTGGGTTCTGAATTACACATATTGATACATTAGTAGTCAAGGATTTGGTAGTTGGTGATGTGAGACAGCACAGCCTTCTATTGGACCTCTGTAAGTTGCTTAGGTAATTCATTTTTAAATCTTATTATTGTTTTAAGCATATTAAAGACTCTTTAATAGGATCTGCTCTGAATTCATCATCTAATTTCTCCCATTAAAGGAATAGTTCACTCAAAATCATGGTGTACATGTGCGCCATTTACCTGGGGAATTGATGGCACTAGAATGCATTATGGGAAGATGGCAAGCATCAAGGAAGGAGTGTGATGCTCTGGGCAATGTCCTGCTGGGAAACCCTGGGTCCAGCCATTCATGTGGACTAAATTTCGTTGCAGACCAGGTACACCCTTTCATGGCAATGGTATTCCCTGATGGCAGTGGCCTCATTCAGCAGGATAATGCGCCCTGCCACACTGCACACATTGTTCGGGAATGGTTTTAGGAGCATGATGAAGAGTAGAAGGTGTTGCCCTGGCCTCCAAATTCCCCAGATTTCAATCTGATTGAGCATCTGTGGGATATGCTGGACCAACAAGTCCAATCCATGGCGGCTCCACCTCGCAGCTTACAGGATTGAAGGATCTGCTGCTAATATCTTGGTGCCAGATACCACAGGACACCTTCAGGGGTCTTGTAGAGTCCATGCCTCGGCAAGTCGGCGCTGTTTTGGCGGTACGCGGAGGACCAACAGCATATTAGGCAGGTGGTCATAATGTTTTGGCTCATCAGCATGTATAGTGTGCATTGTGTTTGGACTACTTTTATAATGCTTTTATGGAGCTTTTTTGTCATTCTTAGAGCTTGACAGCTCCTGGTCCCTATTCACTTTCATTGCATGGATGAAAGCAGCTAGAATATTCTGCTAAACTTCTTTAGTTTTCCACAGAAGAAGGAAAGAGTATTTGGGATAACATGAGAGTGAGTGAATAATTGCACAATATAAATTTTTGGGTGAGATATTCCTTTAATTGTTTTGTGCAAGAAATGTCACCAGATATTATAAATGTGTCTTCTCTGACTCCTGTGTGACAGCGAAAGTGTGCAATCCTTTTTCAAGATTACAACTGTTATTTAGTATAAATATTTTTCTCTTGAGCTAATTAAAAGGTTTAATAAATGTCTGGAAGTTTTTGACATCCTTCTTTTTTATTATTACAAATTATGCATTTCAATTTCATAACAAAACTCCATCAAATTTAATTGAGTAATCTTTAATAAAATAAATATATATACAGTTGAAGTCAGAAGTTAACATACACCTTAGCCAAATACATTTAACTCAGTTTTTCACAATTCCTGACATTTAATTGTAGGAAACATTCCCTGTCTTAGGTCAGTTAGGATCACTACTTTATTTTAAGAATGTGAAATGTCAGAATAATATTAGAGAGAATGATTTCTTTCAGCTTTTATTTCTTTCATCACATTCCCAGTGGGTCAGATGTTTACATACACTTTGTTAGTATTTGGTAGCATTGCCTTTAAATTATTTAACTTGGGTCAAATGTTGTCGGTAGCCTTCCAAAAGCTTCTCACAATAAGTTGCTGTAATTTTGGCCCATTTCTCCAGACAGAACTGGTGTAACTGAATCAAGTTTGTAGGCCTCCTTGCTCGCACATGGTTTTTCAGTTCTGCCCACAAATGTTCTATCGGATTGAGGTCAGGGCTGTGTGATGGACACTCCAATACCTTGACTTTGTTGTCCTTAAGCCATTTTGCCACAACTTTGGAGGTATGCTTGGGGTCATTGTCCATTTGGAAGACCCATTTGCGACCAAGCTTTAACTTCCTGGCTGATGTCTTGAGATGTTGCTTCAGTATATCCACATAATTTTCCTTCCTCATTATGCAATCTATTTTGTGAAGTGCACCAGTCTCTCCTGCAGCAAAGCACCCCCACAACATAATGTTGCCACCCCCATGCTTCACGGATCTAATGGTGATCTTCGGCTTTCAAGCCCCACCCTTTTTCCTCCAAACATAACAATGGTCATTATGGCCAAACAGTTAAATTTTTGTTTCATTAGACCAGAGGACATTTCTCAGAAAAGTAAGATCTTTGTTCCCATGTGCACTTGCAAACTGTAGTCTGGCTTTTTTTATTGCAGTTTTGGAGCAGTGGCTTCTTCCTTGCTGAGCAGCCTTTCAGGTTATGTCAATATAGGACTTGTTTTACTGTGGATATAGATACTTATCTACCTGCTTCCTCCTGCATCTTCACAAGGCCCTTTGCTGTTGTTCTGAAATTGATTTGCACTTTTCGCACCAAACTATGTTCCTCTCTTGGAGACAGAATGCGTCACTTTCCTGAGCGGTATGATGGCTGCGTGGTCCCATGGTGTTTATACTTGCGTACTATTGTTTGTACAGATGAACGTGGTACCTTCAGGCATTTGGAAATTGCTCCCAAGGATGAACCAGACTTGTGGAGGTCCACAATTTTTCTTCTGAGGTCTTGGCTGATTTCTTTTGATTTTCCCATGATGTCAAGCAAAGAAGCACTGAGTTTGAAGGTAGGCCTTAAAATACATCCACAGGTACACAATTCAGTACACCACCTATCAGAAGCTAATTTGCTAATTGTCTAAAGACTTGACATCATTTTCTGGAATTTTCCAAGCAGTTAAAGACACAGTTAACTTAGTGTATGTAAACTTCTGACCCACTGGAATTGTGATATAGTCAATTAAATGTGAATCAATCTGTCTGTAAACTATTGTTGGAAAAATTACTTGTGTCATGCACAAATTAGATGCCCAAACGACTTGCCAAAACTATAGTTTTCTAATATTAAATCTGTGGAGTGGTTAAAATTTGTTTTTAATGACTTCAACCTAGTGTATGCAAACTTCTGACTTCAACTGTATTTTTAAAAACCCTAAATATTTTGTTAAACACTACAAAATAAAATAAATACAAAAATAATTGAAATTGAAATTCATGAATCTTTTAATTTAGCTAAAATATTTTTTGGAGTGTATGTTGTTAATTTGAAAATATTTACTCATTGAGAAAAATTAATTCTCTCTTTTTCAACCCTGAGGAAATACGCTTTTACGTTAGTGGCTCTACACTATTTCCTCTGTCTGTCTCACATTGCCTTGATACTCCATTTGATCATGATCATAGGACATGCAAATGATTGTTTGTTGTGAATTTAAAGAGTTGTTAAATCCCAAAGAAATACTTGTTTTGTGTTGAGAAAAAAGGCTACATTCTCATCAATCATTGTCATTCCGAAGTAAATGTATGGAGCTAAAATCAATTTTTAAAGTAAAATATACAACATACACTTTGGCAAGCACCCAAATATGCTAATTCCCATTTATGGTTTTATGTCAACTTCAAATTAAATGAGATTTTAATTGAAAACGAGAATTTATGTGTGGGGCCTCTCTGGAAAAGAGTAGCATGGGAATGGTATGTTTTTTTTTTTTGTTTTTTTTTTTAGCCTTTAAGAAATCAGAAAAACAACATTTGCGAATGGATTGAGCATATATATGTGTTTCTTCAACCCTACAGTTCTCCAACAACCTAAGGGCTAGTGAAAGTGCACTGTGAAATTAACGTTCTTTTCCGTATTCCCTCACCAAATCAAGGCGCGGGCTATTAACATTTGTGTATTTTCATTATGGAAATGGTGTTAACACATGCCCACAGATTGCCACAAGCGATGCAATAATTTCCTCCCTGTGATCATAATGTGTCCGAATGAGTCGTTTTGATTATGACATGCTAATTACATATTGCCTCTCATCTTTTCTCTGTTTTTTTTTTTTCTGCTTTTCAAATGCACTCCATCCAGGGATCTTTAATAGTGAGCTTTTATGAGTTTGAAGGAATGGGGAGAGAGAGAGGGGAGAGGGAAAAAATATATCATCATGCCCCATGTTCCTGTCGGCAGTATGAGGCCCACGCTTCAGTAGCTCCCTTTAAACTTCCCAAATTGCGTTTCACAATGAAGAAAAACCCAAGCCCTTAACTGTATTAGATTAGACACCATTAGACGTAATAGAACATTTCTACCCCTGTGATATTTTCATAAGAGTTTGATGCGTTTGATTAATCTGGGCACATTTTATTGCATTAATGATTTTGCCTCGCTATTCCGCTGTAAAGATATCATATGTAGGCTAATGCTGTTTTCTGCCCCCTCCTCTTTCCTCTTCTTTCCCTGTCTCTCCCTCTCCCTGTCTCCGTAGCCTGTTCAAGCCTGTGCGTTTATTGCAATGCATTGCTGATGAGGTGAGTCGCCGTCTTATGTGCTTTCACTCCTAAAGTCATTGGTAATGGAGTGGAAAGCTTATATTTTGTTTCCTAATGAAGCACGGTAGAGTTGCAGGCAGAGCGACTCCATCTCGCTCAGTAACACCAGACTCAACTGCCCCCGGCCATCCTGCTCCGAGCCTGAACCGGGCCGGCCAGGCAGAACTGCACACTGCCGGCCTAAGGAAAGGGGAGCTTGGGATGCAGTACCCAGAATGTTACTGGAGGTTTATGGTGAGTCACTTTCAGGCAAGACAAAATGTGCAGACAAACAGCAGGGAAGGTGTAGTGGTGGAAAAGACTCTTTAAAGGGAAAGTTCACCCAAAAATCAATAACTCTCATGTTGTTCGAAACCTGTATGAATATTATTCCTTCCGGGGATCACAAAAGGAGGTCAAATGTTCATTTTCAGCCACCATTCACTTTAATTGCATCTTTTTGTCCATACAATGTTAGTAAATGGTGACTGAGACTGAACATTCAGCCTAACTGCTCCTTGCTCCTTGGAATAACATCAAAGTTATAAAAATAATAATAATAATAATAATACCAGAATTTTCATTTTTGGGTGAACTATTCCTTTATGTTGATTAAATATTTAACAGGCTGCTTTTGTAACCTGATGTATCACTTAAAGCACCGTTTACAGAGCATAAGTCAACTCCAAAAACAGCTTATACACTGCAACAACTAATGCAATCCAACACTTACAGAAAAGGATTGTGTGTGGCATGCCCTGAGATGATAATATTTGTCTAATACATAATTTTGCTTAGACAGTTAGGCAGAGGTTAGAGAGAAATAGATACAGCATTTGAACATTATTACTCTCATTTGCCCTGGGAGTCTGAGAGAAGAGTTATTCGGAGTTATTCTGAGCCCAGCTTCCAGAGCAAGGTCATTTTTAAAACACAATGTTTCTGACATTAACTAGGTCACCATTTTCTCACTTCTCTCTCTCTCTCTCTCTCTCTCTCTCTCTCTCTCTCTCTCTCCCTGACTTTCTCCTAAACTAACTTCATGCCACAGCTGATAATTAAACACACTCAATTATCCCAAATTTAATGGGATTTCAGCACCAGTGTTGTATTTAAAAGGTAATGAATAATATTTTAATTGCGTACAGTAACTGTGTGAGCCAAGTGTGGTTTTCTGTCACCACGTGTAATTATTAAGTTAAATATATCTGATCTCATGTAGCTCATATCGAACATTTCTACATAGTGTTACTCTGTTTGAATTTGCTATTCTTTGTACTCAAGTCAGAGAACAAGAGAGAACGTGTGTAAGAATGTTTTTGAGTGTTTGTGCATGCTCCTGTATGCATTTATGTGTTTATATACAATTTTGTAAAGCTGCTTTGAAACAATATGTACCGTTAAAAGTGCTATACAAATCAAACTGACTTAACCTTGACGTGTGTGTATGTGTGTGTGTGTGAGTGAGTGAGTGAGTGAGTGAGTGAGTGAGTGAGTGAGTGTGTGTGTGAGTGTGAGTGAGTGAGTGAGTGAGTGAGTGAGTGAGTGAGTGAGTGTGAGTGAGTGAGTGAGTGAGTGAGTGAGTGAGTGAGTGAGTGAGTGAGTGAGTGAGTGAGTGAGTGTGTGAGTGAGTGAGTGAGTGAGTGAGTGAGTGTGTGAGTGAGTGACATCTGACATCAGGCGACTGACATCACCTGTCAGTCAACTCGGGAATGCGCATTAGCAGGACCAGCCTAAAAAATAACTTCTTTTTTGTTTGTTTTCTAGCGTGATTTTGAGTTAAAGAAGCACAATTTATGATACCAGATTTTACTGCTGATTTGAAATATGTTCTTTGATCATAATCTTGACCAGCTCTTTATGATATTCGGTCTTTCCCAATTCAAGTAGATAGGAGCTGTATTTTTATGCTGCTTGTATCCATAGAAAATAGCTGCCGGGGTGCATTCTTAAGTTGCCGGCTGAGTGGACTGACTTGCCGTGAAAGGGACTTTGTTTAAAATCTGACAAAAACCTCCCTTTGGGGACATTTTGGAAAAACAATCCATACATAAATAGGTTTAGGTGTGTTAGGGTTAGTTTATAGTAATTATAGTTGGCTTTATATAAAAACAATAGAAGTCTATGGTACTGTATATCCCCATTTAGATAGCTGAGCAAACGTGTGTGTGTGTGTGTGTGTGTGTGTTTTAGGTTACACGGTACACACACAATATATACTGAAGTTGTCCTTTGCTTTATAGAAGTGTGTAATTAATAATTAAGTAGCTGCAGTTGTAATGGGTTGACCTCTCTGACCTGTTCATTACTCAGATGGCAAAAGCATCATTCATAATCAGCCTCTGCTCTGCCACCCCTCTCTTTCCCCCCTTGGCTAGAGAACACCTATTTCAGCATCTATATTCAGCTGACCATCGGCCTAATATGGGTCTGGACTGAATTAAAACTCTCAGTTCCACAGAGGATGAAAAGCCGCCTCTAAAACCCACTCAACAGCTTCCTGCAGTAATCCTGTTCAGCTTTTTACACTCTGGCACCAAGACAGGGGGAAGGTAGAGAAAAGATATTGCATATTGCACAAAATCCTATTTTATTCAAAGTCATTATAATTATTATATTTTATTAGAGATAAAATAAAAATTCTGTCATCATTCACCTGTTTCGTTACAAACCTGCACTGAAAAAAGCGACCAGTAAGATGTGCATACTTAATTTTATTTCGCAAGTTTTTGCACACAGTTTTTTAAGTAAATTTGAATGGTATAAAATTTAGTAAAATCACCTTCATGACATAATATTGATTAAAGTGAGTAAATTTAACTTAAACAATTCAGTTAATGCAGTAACTTTAACGAATTTGATCTACGTGGTACTTAAATATACAGTACATAGTAAAATTTAAATGAACATTTTATTGGAACATTTCACATTTTTAACTTTTCTTATAAAAACTTGTTTAATCATGTACAACATGACATATGAAAGCCTTCCACAGGGAAACTTAATGCATGCTACGTAATCTATAAGTCAACACCGTCTTGCATTTAAGGTGGAAGAATCATGATATAGAGGTGTGCACACAGACTTCAACACTTGGTGCACAAAACATGATGACCAATAGGTATGAATTTTTATCATGAACGGGCAATTTTGAGTAGAAAATGAACTTCAGACTTCACAAAATCAGAAGATACCAAATGTAAAAACAAAATCAGTGTTAAAAAAAAACTTGCAAACAGTGAAACCATCCAACCGTATTAATTATTCAAGCCCAGTGCATGCTAAGAACAGCTTTGAAAAGTTAAGTCAAATTTACTTATTTTACTTACCTATGAAATTTACTAAAATTAGCAAAGTAACATGACAAGGTTTTCTACTTTAGGATTAATACATGATGATGCATTGTAAAGATAACAAATAATCATAAATAATATTTACTTATAAACTAGAGCATTCATTTTTGCATGTTTGAATTTACATTTATGCATTTGGCAGACACTTTTATCCAAAGCGACTTACAGTGCACTTATTACAGGGACAATTCCCCCGGAGCAACCTGGAGTTAAGTGCCTTGCTCAAGGACTCAATGGTGGTGGCTGTGGGGATTGAACCAGCAACCTTCTGATTACCAGTTATGTGCTTTAGCCCACTAAACCATCACCACTCATGGTGTATTGAAATGATGTAGAATGTAGAAATGTAGAATTTATTAAATGTAGTATTTCCAAGTTCGTGCTTAAACTACTTTCCACTATAGTTACTTCACCAAAAACTTTTTTTTTTTCAGTGTGTATGACTTTCTTTCCTCTGTAGAACAAATGTACACGTTCCTCTGTACACACACAAATGAGTTGTTAGGCAGAATGTTTGCCTCAGTCACCATTCACTTTCATTGTCACTTTCCATTTTTTTTTTTTTTTTTTTTTTTTTTTTTTTTTTTTTGGTACAATGGCAGTGAAAATTCTGCCTGACATCTCCTTTTGTGTTCCACAGAAGAACAGAAGTCATATGGGTTTGGAAAATCATGAGAATGAATTAATGATGGACAAAATTTTGGGTATACTATCTTTTTAAACAACAAATTAGTCAATGTAATCATTATGTGGTTGTATCTGTTCAAATTTACATTTGGCCTATGTTTTGTATAAATTTGTTTAAATATGTGTCAGCCCAAGGAGGAGAACTTCTGAGTTGAGTTTTGGGTCCTCACAAGGTTTCTTCTTGGTCTATTTATGGCATTAATCTTTGTAAAGCTGCTTTGGAACAGTATATATTGTGAAAAAACACTTTACAAATATTAGAATTTAATTAAAGTGACTTTAAGTGAATTTAAAAAAATGACAAGCCTGATTCAGAGAGGTGTGTGGAGAGCAATGCAGAGAGATTGAGTGAGATGAGAATGTCCTTGCTTGAGCATTGTTTGGCATTCAGGACAATTAAGTCTGCAAAAATCCCTCTGTGTTTATCCTTTCCGTCTTCTGTTTGTTACGACATGGACAAAAACGATCAAGACACATAACAAGTATCTTACACTGAACCGTCTTTACAGTAATTACCACTCAGCCTCTTTTCTCCAAATCCAATTGAACGGGTGTAGTAATATGTATTTACTAGTCACATTCTGTGGGTGGGATGAGCTGTTATGTGTGTAACATTTAGTAATGATGAGCATTAGTGTCCTCCAAAAGAGCTTTCATCTCTCTGCTGCATGAAAAGCTGCTGCTATTATGAATACATGCATGTCTGCTGGCCAGATTGCCTGGCTCAGTAGATGGAGCTCACGCAAGGCTGCCTAGCCTGCGGTGCTGCAGTTAGGAGGCGATGCAGGACTCTGGATAATGATACATTGCTCATCTGAGCAGCCACAGCATCCCCACCCCCTCTCACCTAAAAACAGGAGTGGGGGGGAACCATCCTGAGTTAATTTAAATGGCCAAATGCATTATGGCAGGTTACTGAGGCTGAGGCAAACAGCCAAGAGGTGTTTCTGTGAGCTTCAATTAGATTGTGTGTGAGGGTTCATGGCTTGCACTTATTGTCCCTGTGTTTCGCTTTTGTTGTTGTGATTGTTGCTATGTTCACAGTGTCTCCTGGACTGTTTTTGTATGTAACATAAATTAAATTGAGTTCTTGCCTTATACGCTTTATAACTTACCAGAGTGAACAGTTTTCTCTGTCATGATTGTAATTTACTTTGAACTGAAAGGGCTGGTGTTGTTCGCTCTTGGGTTATCACAGTGACCTCAAATCTGATCTTTTCTTTTAATTACTTAGCATCAAGTTTAAGGCACCCTGAATATATTGACCAATGCCTTCATCTGCTTCCAAATATGCATAATTCCCTGCTATATTTAGTATAGCAGTATGCCAAAACAGTATGCCAATGCAAATGTATGTGGTTATGTATCGGGGGTGCATTTATTTTTTATTTTTTTATTTTTTTTAGACATCTAGGGAATGTGAAACACCAGAGAAGGTCATCATTTGTTTGTTGGTTGGTGTTTGTAACAGCTGTTGTTTGTAGACTGCTGGCCTTATTTACACAAACTGGTTGCTTTAAGCATGACATTGGCCTGGTCATTAGAGGACCAATACCCATCTCTCCATGGCTATATATAGTCCGGCCCTCACATGCATAATTAATCATATGCTAACAGGCTATAGCCTAAAATCACATCCTCTCTCCTTTCCCTGATATCATCTCTTCCTTTAAGCAGGGTCACTGATAAAAAAATAAATAATATAAAAAACAAAAGATACACACTTATTATTGTGTGTAAAATCCTTTTCTTTTACTATTTTGTATTGATAACATCAAGTACTGGCTTGCCACATATGTAGCATTTAAAGTCCCTAATAAGAGTCCCCTCAATTAGAATGTAAGATATAAAAGATGTCACATACAGTATGTGGGCACATGTATGTATATTTGTCAAAGCTTAATCAGAATCAGAATCAGAATGAGCTTTATTGCCAAGTATGCTTACACATACAATGAATTTGTCTTGGTGACAGGAGCTTCCGGTACACAACAATATAAAAACAGCAACAAGACTTAATAATTAACAAAATAATTAAAATTGAATAAAAATAGATTAACAGATAAATATTAAGTGTGTAATTTCAACCAAATTGCAAAAATAATGATTGTTTAAGCCCGGTCTCATGACAAGTTGTAATAATAGTACGAAATGGCAAAATCGTACAAGTAGGTGTAGCTGCAGGCCATAGATCTCCAAATGGGGGTGGAATCTCCAAAAGTGGGTGGGGTTAGTCCAGATGGGGTGGAGCTACTCAAAAAGGGGGTTGCGTCAACTCCAAAAGGGGGTGTTAATTCCACTCATGCTTAGGGTTAGGGAAAGGGTAAGGTTAGGGGCTCCCTATATCTTTGCTGGTGGTTAATAGCTCCCGCCCCTTTTTGGAGCTCTGCCTGCAGCTATATACTTCTCAAATCATAAGAAATCATACTAGTTAGCTCATACAAAAACATACGTTTTTTACTCCCATAGAGAAACATAAACGAACCAACAAATTATATTATTAAGATTTTTAATAGAAGTCTAACCCCTTACCCAAACCCAAAACCTAACCATGATTTTAATAGGAAGATAGCTTTAGTGTACCACGGAAGAAAGGAATTATCAGGTTTGGAACGAGACAAGGAAAGCACATTACAGGTTATTTACATATTTGCATTGCATAAATAAAGATGGAAGGAGTAACCAAATTTGTTTACAGACATTTCATTTCTTAAAATAAAGTGTCTTAAAGCCAAGTAGTACAATATCTAATTGCCATCTCGTAAAATTATTATGAGTTGTCATGAGAAGATGTTGATTTTATAAAACAGGTTTCCCAAACACTCCCCATCTACCATTGGTTGCACAAAAACATACAGTCTCGTCCCAAACTCGTGCCATTGTTTGAACCAAAGTTGCTGTGTCAGGCTGTTCCAGGTGCTCAAACAGAACAATGTTGTGATAGTGCCACAGTGTATACACTTTTCTGGGGAATCACAAATGGCTTACTTATAGAGGACTCTGCATGTAAACCATGAAGAGGTGAAAGTATTTTAACATCAAAAAATTATACACTTATACTTCAGTCAGGTATGTTTGAATATGTCTTTCATTCCCTTTAATTCTCTTCATTCATTCTTTATTCTCATCTTACACAGTAAATGCGGCAAACCCAAACTCACACACAACCTGAAGATGGTCTGGAGATTATGTCCCACCTCTTTCAGTATAAAACTTTTACTATCCTATCAGGAGTCAATTCACTGCCACTCCTAAAGGGAAAGATGATGAGGAGGACGAAGAGCAGATGAAGCAGTGGCCTGGGTGCTCGGCAAGGATAGCCGATGGCGTCACCCCACACAGTTGCTCCTCTCTGCATACATATAACCCCTCTAGAGCCATTCCCTCTGTATGGAAATGCAGCCTCCACAGCTAGAATCTTGCAAAGCACTGTCCTTTTAGTAATAGTTATTATCTCTGTGGACTACCACTCCGATAGACCCTGCAAAACAAGCAAGTCGCATCTTTATGGTAATGCCCTGCTATAGCATACCAGCGCCTAGGGTGGTGCAAGGGCACAGGCACCGGATTTCATTACTATAATTCCCATTATCACTGGCTGAGGCTCGTTCTGTGATTGGCACTGTTGGCTAACACACTGAGGTGATGGAACTGCCTTTCTGAGGTGGTGCTCTTTTTCTGATATAATATTTTGCATGTGTGTCTGTGGCCTTCAAAAAACAATCAAAATGAGATCAGGGAGTGCTTTTCCAGATATCTTTAATGCGAACGTGTGTCATTTTTTTGATGTTAAAATACTTTTTCCTACCCTAGCTTAATATGAGATTTATAGGTTAATTTCTCAGAAAAGTGTTACACTGTGCTCTATGCCGCTATCAAAACATTTTCATGTTTGTTTGAGCATCTCGTCAAGCAAAATTCCAACTGACAGTTTTTTCCACATTCCAGATCAAATCGCATCTAATCGACCATGTTGCCTTTCAACAACAATTTACTTTTATACACTTTCACACAAATCATGAGTAAAACGGCAGATTATCAGTTCATATACACTTTTTACTCAGTTCCTTATACAATGCTTTCTTATGACATCAAAACACTTTTACTATAGCACAGCACATGACTTGTATGGTGATACATTTTAATGTTTGTACTACATTTACAAGATTTTTAGAGTATGATCAATTAGCACTTGCAATGTGAATTGGACCGGGGTACGAGTCCAGCAAAGCACGCAAGCTGACACGTAAACCAAAAGTGTTATAGGAGCAACACAAAATGATGTGGTTTCTTCAGCAATTGTGTTTTTCACCTAACATTTTCATTTTTTGACACTTTCAGTGAGGTTTAGGTTTAAGGTTTAGGGTAGGGAGGTAGATTTTGTTGATTTTAAAATTGATAGAGGATTAACCTTAACCTCATCTGTAAAATTAATCTTTTAGTGCCACACAGTGTACATTTCACCTCGGAGTTGCCGCTATATGTATTATGAACCACGTAATGTCATTTTGCAAAAGCACAATTTATGTGAGATCAGTCAGCAAAATTGCCTTAACCAATGGCTTGAGTTTGGGATGGGACTATCTGTTTGAATAACCAATGGCAGACGAAGGGAGTGTTTTAAAAGAATAATTATTTTTGCTATTCCATTTGGTGACACTAGTGGCACACAAATCAAAATGTGCTGGAGTTGTTGTAAAATCAAAGTGTAATATTTATGAAAAGTATGAAAGATGTTACTATAAAGAGCTTAGTCTGTAAATCAGGACTCTATTTCTATATATTAGCAAGTCTGTGTGTGTAAGTGCATCTGTGCATGGTCGCTTGTGTGTGATTGAAGAATGATTGACAGCTGTGGTTGTGTGTGAAAGGGTTCCCTTTCCTCAGGATGCCCTCACTGTCACACTGCCTTTTAGCACCTTTGTTCCCATCCTCTCTCCTGAGAGCAGGTCTCCACAGTGACAGATGAGGCTCTGCTTGTGACAAAAGGTTATCGTGCTCTTGGCTGTTGCAAACAGACTCAGACACATATACACACATCACAGATAACCTCTATAATCCGTTTCACTTCTAAACATG
This sequence comes from Myxocyprinus asiaticus, assembly GCF_019703515.2. Lineage (NCBI taxonomy): Eukaryota > Metazoa > Chordata > Actinopteri > Cypriniformes > Catostomidae > Myxocyprinus > Myxocyprinus asiaticus. Next base: position 25,663,829 of record NC_059361.1, on the reverse strand, counting down.
ACATAAATTCAAAACGTAAATGGGTAGATTTGTGATACTCTGGCAAGATATATACATGCTACACACATTTTACAACACTACCCTTTTTATAGCAGCTGTTCTTTCTGTTTCAAAATCACAGCTCTCTGCCAGTAAGATAAAGTGACATGCTCTATAGCAAACAGCAGGTGTAAGACAAAGTGTTTTGCTTTGCAGCAGGTGTGTGTGCGTGCGTGCGTGTGTGCGTGCGTGCATGTGTGTGCATGCGTGTGTGTGTGTGTGTGTGTGAGAGAGAGAGAGAGAGAGCTGTTGAGGCTGACTGAGCTGTTAAGATTTTTAAGGGGGAAGATGAGCATCAGGCTAGGAGAGGAGTGATGTCTTGTTTACACATTAGCAGGTTGAAGGAACCTCTGCTTTTACTCTCAATACTCTCTTGCCACCACACCCCAGAGATTTCCCTAACATCCCTGTCTGCTGCTTTTTCTTTCAAGTTTGACACTTGTACACACATACCCTCAAAAATACACACAGCCAAAGCTGAGTTGAGTTACTCTTTTGGTCTCCTGTTTGACCTTGACTGACTGTATGGCACTGAAGGGCTGATGTAAATCTACAGTTGGAGGAAGCTACTACTGCACAATTAGTTAAAAAGAGAAATTATTCCCAAAATAGTAGAGCCAGTGCTGTGGAACTGAAATTGGCCATGGCCAGCAGTCTGGGAGCTCTGAGCTGCATTTTACTTTCATGGGAATAAAACTATTAGTATGTAAATCTGTAAAGTCCCCATTATTATACTGACCCTTTTAGCTACCACTCTCATTCTGCCAATCTACTCTCTCCTATTTTCCCACTTAGCACTACTTGTGTCTTTCACAGATTGTATGTCATATCATAATTCATACGGCCATGTTATGCATTATGCAAGTCAATACACATAAACAGAATGAGACATAGCTTTTCTGCCTGTTTGTAATGTACGAGTATGGACAACCTTATGTAAACCTTTGTGCTTCTCTCTTTCAGACACACACACTGCATTTCCCAACACCATCTAATGAGGTGACGACCAACCACTTGTTATAATTGATTTAGACTCCTTTTAATTTTCAAGATTATTAATCATATGTAGAGTTATTTAAAAATGCATAAATTAATCTTGGATTAAAAAGCCGGTCAAAGCCTCAAAACAATTAAAGAGTAAGGTGAGATTTCCCCTGGGCTGGCAGTTTTATTTTAATGGAATGTTCAGGTGATTATCTCAGTTTGATGTGCAGGCTGTGATTAATGTAGGAACACTTAAATTAGTTTTTCTTTCCTTCAGTCTTGTAAAGGTAAGCATGATCCACACAATGACCCTCCTGATTCATCTCTTAAGAACATTCTCCTTTTCATGTTGCATTATGTAAAAAAGGTTGAAATTTTTGCCTCTTCTTAGTTTCCTTTAAAATGGTTCAGATCATTTTGACCATTGCTAAGTCATAATAAATGGACAGTCTTTGCAAACGAGCCAGTTGTAATTACAATTATGTTTCTGGTTTGTCATGTGCAAGGTTCAGTTTGTTTTAGGATTTTAATCACCTTGATGTAGAGAAAATTCCTTTAATCATCTTAAAGGAATTTTCTGGCTTCCATAAATTAACCTCATCCGACAGCATTAGTGGCAAAATGTTGATTACAATAAAAATGTATTCAAATCTGGGTTACAGTCAGCCACTTTCAATGGAAGTGAATGGGGCCAATCAGTGTTATAATACTCACCGTTTCAAAAGTATAGCCACAAGACGTAAACAATATGCATGTTAACATGATTTTATTAGGATAAAATGGTTTACTAACCTTTTCTGTGTAAAGTTCAATTGTCCAGTTCTACAATTTTGTTGCCATGATGACATAACGCTGTAATCCCTGTAATCCGGCAAAAAAATCAAGCAACTTTACAGCTTCAAATAATGCACAAGTTTTTTACAGAAGAATTAATGTAAGTGCGTTTATAAAAGTTTAAGCTTCACTTTCTGCCTTTAAACCCTCCAAAAATTGGCCCCATTCACTTCCATTGTGAGTGCCTCACTGTAACACAGAATTTTGTTTCTTTTCTTTAAAAGAAAAGGGACGAGTCAAAATTAATTTTTATGGTTATCAACATTATGCCACAAATGCTGTGATTGAGCTTATCTTGCACTGAACCCAGAATATTCCTTTTATAATGGCAAGGTTTAACAATCCCAGTTAGTGAACTAAATAAACCTTGTTACTTTCACTTGTTTTGCTTTGTGTCTGCAATTTAAAATCTTCTAGTGGAGTCTAAGCACAGTGACCCTGTGTCAAGGGAACCAAGAGTGACAAGTTCGTTTTAAAAGCCTTGTTTGTTGTGTACCTAATTTTCTGAGTTGACAAGTAAAATTACCTTAGCTGCCAGTCACAAATGGGCAGCCCTACTACATCATCAGGTGACCCTATCCTGACCCTTATAGAGGAAGGAGACAAAGCAGCTTATAAACCTATTTGTGCGAGCACACATATCAATAACACAGGGTCCTGGGACATGGATGTCCAGAATGGAGTTCATGTCATCTCTCATTATTAGTTTCCTAATCTGCTTTAACAGCAACACTAGTGCACTTTTCGGTGTTCCGTAGGCTGCAATGTTCAACTCGCTTTCTTCAATAAACCTCTATATGAGCACCACAGTTGCAGTTTTTACAAATTATTGACCCGGTCTGATTCGTTGACCACATCGCCATTCACAGTCACACAATCTTTTAATTCGCTCGTTTGTAGTGCAGCTGTTGCGCATTTTCTCGTTTGGATTGTGCATATCCTTCACCCTTCAGTCCACCTGGGTTGACACCACGTGCCAGTCTTCATACACTATTACCGCGACGCCTTTATCAATGTCCAGTAATTAAAATGTCACCGTTTAATTTTCTGGCCACGCCGATCCTTTTGGAGCAATCCGCCTTTAATAAAGGATCTAATCGAAATGCTATTTCCAAGTGAAACAAAAAAGGCGTTGAAACGCTGCCCAAGTGTGGCGAGCTGGTGGGGATCGATAAAGGAGAGGGTTGATTTGTCCCTAAAATTAAATGTACTGGGGTCATGGTTTTATGCTGACACTTAATAGAAATAGAGTGTTTACTCTCAAGCCCGCTACTGTGGCGAAATTTTCATTGTTTTTTAATGCTCGTATTTTCATGTTTTGGCTTGTATGATTACTTTTTGTCAACTTTATCCCAAAGGCCATTAACATGTCCAAACGAGATGTCTAACAGGAATGAATAAAGGGTCACTGGAACCTCCCTGACGCTTTACAACAACTCAACACGATCTAATCTGTCAATATGCCAGCACGTGCAATCCAATATAATTAACCTTGAAATACTGCGTTTGGTCAGTCCTCTTTTATATTTTCCATCATAACTCCGATATTTAAAAAAATAAATAAAAAATAAAAAAGGGGGGAAAAAAGAAAGAAAAAGAAGCTAAATACGAAAGTTCTCCAATCTGTTTAAAATGTTCTGCATAGCGATATTACAGTGTAAACAACTCTGTTGTTGTAATTTGTATTTATCACTAGATTTTTACACCACGAAAAAGCTATGGTTTGACTGGGTAGGCTATTGTCGATAGCTGTCTGGAGATTAAATGACACCCATATATAGAGATGCTGAACTGCAGGGAGATTGATGAATGATCTCCCTTTCATTATTTAATCTATATTCTTTCTTATTATATATATATATATATATATATATATATATATATATATATATATATATATATATATATATATATATATACTTAAAATGTCACCCGCCCTTAAATGAGCTATAGAGATGAAGTATGAGGGGTTCTGTCCACCAGAGCAATTCATCTACAATCAGAGAAAAAAAAAAAAAAAGAAAATGTAGCCTACGGTTTAAGGTACAAAGCTGTCACTGGGGTGGCACTCTTGTTTTAGGTAAATATGTGTACCCTAATGAGGCAAAAATATATAGAGGAACAAAACATATAAATGTACCTTTAAATGTGCACAATAAGTCCTTAAATTGTTGTTGTTGTTTTGTTTTGTTTTTTCATCAGCTTCTGCCCTCTCACAAACATCCAGTTTGCACTTGAATTCGTTTTTTAATGTTTTATTAGTGTTTTAAACGTTGCCTACCGCAAATAATGCTATTGTTATATATACCCACATAATTTAGTGCAATTTTAGGCTAAATGAGTGAGTCTGGGAGATGTTGTGGACATTTAAAAACATTACATGCTATTGAGATATTAAATAAATGCAATGGCAGCCTGAATATTTATAATATCTCTGGTATTTTTGTATTTAAATAATAATAATAATAACAATAATAATAGGTCCTATATCGTATTGTCTATATATGTATTTCATTTGCATTGTTATACCTTATACAGTTTTATATGATGAAGTATTTTATCGGGTTATTTTTCATTATCAGTAGGGCTCATGAATACCTCGCTATTCTGAGATACTATTAAGTGTTCTTTGTTCTAGAATGAGGTTTCTCATTTCTTAACGATTAACAAAAGGGCTAAATTAAATACCGTGTGAGGTGTCGGATTCCCGTACCTGCCCTGAATCTAACCATGATGGGCGAGTAAAAGAAATAATGGATAACAATATGGCATTCAGCTCGGTCCCTGAATAATTTAAAAGAAGTGAATAATTACAGTCCAAAATGGTAATTATTGTTGGCGAGAAAGAAAGTCTCTTGCATGTGAAAGTCAATAGCACTGGGCTGGGTCGCATTACTCCAAACTCCCTCCCCAGGTCCTCCCTCTGCGATCAATATTGCAAAACGCGCTCGTTTTCGGATCACAGCCATTCAGGAGACTGTCATGAACTATTTAACATCTACGTTTTGCGACGCTAATAAATAAATATATATATATATATAATATAGAACATTTTCAACCTTTACTTCATGCAACTGTTAATCTGGTATTCGTGTAAAAGTTAGAAGCCTAAACAAAAAGTAAAAAATTGTTAGATATGCTTATTTGAATATATTTGAATTTTGATTTGATTTCTTTTCATAGTGAAATGAAAATATGGCATTATTTACCAGGGGAAAATAATCTTGCGTCATTTGCTCCTAGATTCCATACTCCTCTTAAAATAAATTGATTTTGCGTTTTATATGAAATATTTAAAGGCCTTTTTAATATCAACATGCTTTTTTTTAACCGATTTCAGAGCATAGCGTTGTAAATTACGCTTAGTTTTTATAAGAAAGATCCCTCCTAAAAGTTTAGTTAACCCGTGGGAACTGAAACATATGCGGGCGGGCGACAGCACACCCAGACCGATCCAAATAGCCCCCGGAGACAATCATTGCTTAGCCTAAAAGTCCCCCGGCGCCATGCAATTTCAATAACAGTACATAGTTTATTTTTAAACAGACACTGAATATAGATGAAAAGGCTGGAGGCAATTCTTTTATTTTTTTTATTTATTTTTTTTTTCACCTTTGTTTATGCGCTCTTTTAATTCATGACGTTTCATATTATTCTTATATAGAATTTTTTATTCTTTCTTACACAACAAAATTAATGATAAATTACCCACGTTATAATATGAATTATCTACATTATCTGGAAATTCTATTGTATTTGGTATGAAATGTCTAACTAAAATCATACAATGTAATAAACACATCCGTGTCTATGAATTGATATCCTTCAAAGGCTGTGACATATAGTGGACAGACATTGGCACCTCTGCACGAGCTCGCTGTAGTGTGACAGTGGTCATTGACTGGGTTGTAAATACTGAACACCATCTGACTGTATCGGCCTAGATAATTTCTGCCTTTTGTTAACGTTTAATACATAATTGCTTTACTCCTAGATCTAATCAACTCTTGAGCGGTTGTTTTTTTTTATTTTTTATTTATTTATTTTTTTTTTGTAGTAGTAGTAGCCTATGTGATTGGACTAACTGATCTGTTATGAGGTGTACGATTTTAAAAAATACCATCATGCAAAAACGACAAGTGTTCACCGATATGCGTGAGACGAATGAGACAATATGCCTATTTAAATAAGTTCTTTATCCATTAAAACTTACACCAACACATACCAGTTTTCCTCAGAAGGCACCACAATAATTCCCAAGTTCAAAGTCGGAAATTTGCTGCTTCACATTAAACAAACCTCTTCCTACACAGCATATACATTCTTTGTAAATGCCGCGCACGCCCCCCCACACACACTGGCAGACAAGCAATCACTTTCGTGTGTTAAAAGATCACGTGGTGAACTTTAAACGTCTCCTGGCCTCATCGACAGCACTGACTGTCGTCCCCATTGGTCCCGAAGGCAAATAGTTAATGTAAATATGCTGGCGCTAAGTGGGAGTGCCTCGCCATTAGTTTAGCTGTCACTTGAACGCTGTCGAATGTCTTCAGTGGTTGTGTCGTTGAGGTCCGCACTAGCATGTGGTCACCCTCCGCGCGCACCTCAACACTAGTCGCGGGAGAGCCGAGTAGAATGCAGGTCCACCCGCTCTAATAGACCTGATAGCAAAACCCGAAACAAACACTCGTGGACATTTCATATCAGATCGACGGGAATCCAAGGCGTCTGGTAACCTGAACGCGCGGATAGAAAGCGTTTATCCAAAGCACTCAACGGTCTCCAATTCTCGTTTTTCATCAACATATAAAAGGCACTTCGCGTTCTTCCATAAAAAAGGTGAGATTTGTCTCTTTGAAATGTAAATGATTGTTTCTTGTAATTGTTCAGAGACAGACGAAGCAGTCGCGAAGAACTGCGTAGTTAAATAACCAAACGCTTGTCCAAAAGCGTCTTTAATATAGCATGATATCGCATTGTTTTGAACGTAAGACATACGTAGCTTTTCATAAATAAATTCTTATTTAACTTATTTGTGCAGATTGTGGTCAATATGAGAAAAATGCGCAATTCCGTTCTAGAATTCTGAAAAGTTGGAAAACATGGAATATAGAAAAGGGGGTTATGATGAAAATATGTAGGCTATTTTAATTATTAAATTATTAATGATTTATTTATTTTTTTATTAATATAGGCTATCAAAGACGTAAATCCCATCCATAATTGGCTAACTACAACTAATAATAATTCGAGGCAAAAGGGACGTCGAAGTCAAAACCGATTACAAGGTTATCTCGGTATGTGTACAAAAATATTTAGGCAGATAACTTGAATAATTGAAACCTGGTGTAGCAACAATTAGTGGCGCATAATGGCATAAAGTGGTTTGAATTTTCAGTGTTAGCTACTTCTTGATATTAGCCTATAATTAGATTATTATTATTATTATTATTATTATTATTATTATTGTGTTTTTCGTTCTCAATAAAAAATGCTGTTAGCCTACTTAAGACAATCATTTTCGTCGATTTACAATAGTGTCCTTAAAATATTCTTTGTAACCTTCTTTGCAGATTTCCAGGAATGGAATCTATCCCAAATCAGCTGCCGGCTGGAAGAGACGCCAGCTGTTCGCCGAACTCTAAACAGGACCTGCAGTCTTACACTGGCCCAACACTGAAGCCGAACCAAGTCAGTGAGACTTCTTTATACGGAATACCAATCGTTTCACTAGTGATAGACGGTCAGGAGAGACTTTGCCTAGCCCAAATATCCAACACTCTTTTGAAGAACTACAGCTATAACGAAATCCACAACCGACGTGTGGCCCTGGGCATCACCTGTGTGCAGTGCACTCCGGTCCAGTTGGAAATTCTCAGGCGCGCGGGGGCAATGCCCATTTCCTCGAGACGCTGCGGAATGATTACGAAGCGAGAGGCCGAGAGACTCTGCAAGTCGTTCATCGGCGCGCACAGCCCCCCGAAATTACCAGAAAATTTCGCTTTTGATGTGTCACATGAATGCGCGTGGGGCAGCCGGGGCAATTTCATCCCAGCAAGGTACAATAGCTCAAGAGCGAAATGCATTAAATGTTCCTTCTGCAACATGTATTTCTCTCCAAATAAGTTCATATTTCACTCTCATCGCACGCCGGAGTCCAAATACACACAACCCGACGCTGCGAACTTCAACTCGTGGAGGAGACACTTAAAACTGAGCGATAAAAACTCACCGGATGACGTGGCCCATGCTTGGGAAGACGTAAAAGCCATGTTTAACGGTGGCAGCCGCAAGAGGACGCTGCCAGTCGGCAGGTCTGGTAGTTCATCCCCGCTTCGTACACAAGGACCAGGAGGTCAGCACCAGGGGGAACCATCTGAGGTGCCCCACAAAACTCTCCGTTGTGAGGATGACAGGAGGGCCGTAACCATGCCGAGTAGCATCCGCAGTTACCCCGTCATTCCAGTGCCCAGCAAAAGTTTTGGGATGTTACAGAAAATCCCACCACCACTCTTTCCACATCCATATGGTTTTCCAGCGTTTGGATTGTGCCAAAAGAAAGATGACGGTGTGGTGATGGGAGAGCCCAACAAAACAAACCTGTCAGGTGTGTTCTGGCCGAGCGCTAAGGACAGTGCATATCCCTCCTTTCCCATGTTTTGGCCCACAACAGGCAGCCTGGCCATGCCAACATACCACCATGCCCAACCTAAGCCTCCATCTGACGTGTTATGCATCAGACATAGTGATCTAGACGTGTCTGAACAAAGTGACCGAAGCACGAGCACTCCCAAAGACAGTCTGCTTGATAACGAACGCTGCTCCAGCACTCAGTCTGCCCGGAATGAAGAGGATAAATCTGGAGACGAGAGTAGGTCAACAGAAGGGATGCCAGCTACTGCGAGAAAAATAAGCTACATATCAGCATTCAGGCCAGTTGTTAAAGATGTTGAGAGCATCGCAAAACTATATGGCAACAGGGGTCCATATTCTGCTTCCCGATCTGGCTATCTGTCACCAGATTTCTTGAGTGAAAGTTCTAGTTATAGGTCAGTTTCTCCTGATGTTGACAGCGTAGACGATCCGGATGTGGATGTGGAGTCACATAAGGTACACGAAGATGACGAATGTCTGCAGCTGTCTGTAGATGACCGACGGAGTCCCGCCGGGTCGACTGTAGCGCAGAGTGAGGAGGTTAAAGTCCAAGAGCAAGAAAACAGCCAAATACACACCATGAGTGATCTACATACGGTTAATTCAAGTGAAACGCGGCAGTCAGACTTGGAGAGCCACGGCCAGTCGTTTGAGAGCAATAAACACACGACGCGCTTTGAAGTGAGTACACTGCCACGCATAATTCCCCTTTTGATATCCTCAAATATTGCCAGTTATAGCCTAAAAATTCTGCTTACAGAAAAGGGAAATGTAATTATGACTCCTGTTCTATTATAACAGTCTTAACCTAATACTAAGTAAATATTTTAGATTTTTTTTATTATTATTATTATTTTAAAAATACAAATAAAAATAAAAACCAGCATTAATTTCAAACTAATTTTGATTCTGCTAATTACTATTCATTTATTGCAACTATTAAATGTTGGGAATGTACCCAGATTGTGGAGATAATTGTCGCGTTGCTTTTAACATTTGCTAATTAATTCAGCGAAATTGTTGTGAGTAATAATCTTAATTCTTTGAAGACGTAGCCTAATTTGATTTTAATAGCGGATATTCCACACCTGGATGTAATAATCACATTCAAATATACCCACTATAGCCTCGAGAGGGTTTCTATATATTTAAGCTGTAAAATTAGAAATAATTGCAAATAATTGTCTACTTGAATTTACAGGTGTATGCGCGTGAAAGAGACGAGCACGTGCATCAAATGAGCACCTCTTATTTTGGATCAACGACCACTTACCAACGCGACCCAATGGAGACGAATGGTAGACTTATTTTCATTCATGTGTATTTTCCTTACTTTTTTATTTTATAGACATATATATATATATATATATATATATATATATATATATATATATATATATATATATATATATAGTGTATTCTTAACCATTTATTTGCCTATAGTTAAAGACGTTCATGAAGAAGAGCCTTCGTCGACAGTGGAGGAGATGGAACCCAAAGCTCATCAGGACCAAGCGAACGTCCCTGAGGATCGCCTGAACGAACACAATGATGGTACGTCCCGTTTACTCCATATTGCCAGAAATTCTAAATTAATCTGTAGATTTTCTTCATTCTGTATTTGTTATGTGTGCAGATGAGGAAGCAATGCGAAAAAACGCCGGCAGCAGGATATCCTTGATTGAAAGAGACATAGGGAACATGGCCAAAGGTATTCTTTTATTAAAAATTTTTAATTCACTAAAAATGTAACAATCTCAACTTGGAAAATCGCTTTTTTATTTTCTGTGAAACGATTATTGTTGTTGTTAATTACAACCAGCAGAGAAAAATATGGCAGATCCTCTATTTCATTTAAATTGAACAAGATTGCCGATTAACATGGGGTGTGTGCAGTAATATCTGATTTACAAGCTTGATTATAGAGCTCAGTTGAAAATCTAAAATGCGTAGTCCATAGGCCTATGCTATTAAAAATCACATAATAAAATAAAACAATTATATTTTTTAAGTTGTACATCTATATGCTGCAAGAGTGGGCATTACCACTTGTCCAAAATACAGAATACAAAATACATATAGGCTACACAAATACAGAAAAGAAAATGGTTACAACACAGATGTGCATTGATTTGTTGTATTATTTATGGAACCTATGGCTTCCATGACAGAGCATAGAGTTTACTAAAGGAAGGCATAACCATTTTGCTTATTGTGGCAAAGGAGAGATTTCTGTAATTCAAAGTCATTATTGAACAATTTAATAATCCTCCTGTTTATTTATTTCAACAGAGGAATTGCAGAAACAACTTGTGGAACAAGTTGAGCTTAGAAAAAAATTGGAGCGTGAGTTCCAGAATCTAAAAGGTAGGGTGTTTATATTTGTATTCTTGTAATATAGTTATATTCTAAAAAGAATTTGGACATTTTAAAAACGTACACATTGCCTTGCAAAAATATCAGAGCATTAACCCATTCTCTGATTTTGCTGAGGTCATTTACATTAAAGTTAATTCAAATAGAACCTTTTATTTTTTACCAAAGCAACTTGGAGTGTAGTCTAAGTCAACCTAAATGGTCCTGAATGGAAATGTACTTCTCTGTGATATTTTTATTCATATGAACTGGAAGTTGATTTTGTAAAATTGTGTCATGTTCTAAAATATTCTAAACAAACATAAAAAAGGTTTAATATGTTTTTGAATATATTTTGTATTCAGAATTGAATATATTCTGTATTCAGAATTCTGTATTCGGAATGCATTACAATTTACTTTTACCTGAATATTTCTTTTCTTGTAAGAGATGCCATAAAGAGTCCAACAATCATTTTTGGTTTCAAAGCTCAGTAGTTGAGAATAGAGTTGAGGTTCACCAGTCAACCATAACAAGAGCTCTGATGCATATGAAGTCCAGAGTTTGCTAAAATTCACGACAGTGTGGAAAGATTTTTATCAATTGAGACAGAACTGTTTAGCCAAAATTATGTGTTATGTGAAACACAAGTGTAACACTTCCCACACCTCTTAGAAAAATGTATGTATTATAACAAAACCAAAATACTGAAGCTTAGGGAAAAGTTTAGCAAGTCAAATTAACATGGGTGTGATTGAAAAAAAGGGTTCTTTTTTCATACAGTGCTTTACCACATGACTGCAAAGTTGGCTGTGCACAATATTAAAACACAGGGAACTGAATACTGCAAGCAACATAGTTTATTTCTACTAAGAATATTTTATAAAATAAAACAGTGTCACATTTAAATAATTCTAAACTTTGAACTTAAATGTATGGTTAATAAATCACTAAAATTAGAGAATTTGTTATGAGTATGAATATTTTAATATACTGTATAATTAAATTGTATGTTGTAAACAGTTATGTTTTATATATATATATATATATATATATATATATATATATATATATATATATATATATATATATACAGTATATAGCGATAAACATATTATTTCTGAGTTAGATTTCCTTAATATAAGATGCACAAAGTAAATGTACAAATATACATGAAACTTGCTCTTTATAGCTGGAAAAGTCCTTAGACTAGTGACACTCATTTCTAATATTGTATTTACTTCACGTATTCTTCTTAGACAGTTTTCAAGACCAAATGAAAAGGGAGCTCTCATACAGGGAGGAAATGGTGCAGCAACTCCAGATTGTTCGAGGTAAGCGTTCAGCGTCCTACTATCTATCAGAACTGATCACATCCTTTTAAAACTTCTGTAGTCCTTACTGGAAAAAAAACAAAACAAGTTCAAAATAGATTTTGTTCTTTTTATGTGCCATTTACCTTTAGGTGCATACCAATACATTTTTTCTGCTGCATAAGAGAGTTGCATATACAGAGTATTGGTTTAGTTTGTCAGCTTCTGAAGTGTATGCACTTGGATGCCACAAGAGCCCATTCGCAAAACTGAACCAGTTTCGAAATGTGTAGAGGAGAAGGGAAATATTAGCCTTTCACACCTGAGATATCCTTTGTCTCTCCTGCTCAGACACTTTGTGCAGCGAGTTGGACCATGAGAGAAAGACTCGTTATGCTATTCAGCAGAAGTTAAAAGGTAATTGATTCTGGCAAAGGCAAGGAAAATGTCAGCGTTTTAGGGGACCTAAATGACTAAAAACATTTAACTGGGAAGTGTGGAGAGCCTTCTGCACAGCAGTGTGACAGTATTCAGAAGTGCAACCTTAAATATTTTTGATAAGCCATAAAAGCTATATTTTTGGTCTATTTATATTAGGTTTATACCATAAGTCCGTGAGTAGAGCCAGAATTAAGCCATAATATAGTGTGTTATTCAGTGTGCTATGGTACAATTTTGACTAAACATAAATTAATCTCCCCCCCCCCCACACACACACACACCAACGCAAATATTCATATAGCTTTTGTTTTAAACTATCAATCCACTTTTTTCCCAGAAGCTCACGACGCTTTACACCATTTCTCGTGTAAGATGCTGACACCTCGTCACTGCACTGGGACGTGCACCTTCAAGCCTCCTCTTTTACCACCTTGATGGATACCAATTCAAGATAAATGTGTTCTTTAGAAATACTGTTGTCAAATAAATCTTACTTTTTTTCTGTCAACACTGTCAACCTTTAGCCCTGAAATAAGCAAGTGTGTACTGTAGTATTTTAGCTCTTACACTGTAATGAAGTCATTTTCATTTGCAAAAGAGTGTTTTCAGACTCACTGTATGTACTGTATAATTTATATAAAGTTCTAGAAAATTGCGTTATTAAAAAAAAAAAAAAAAAAAGACTTTCCACTAAAAAATATTATCATCAGCTAGAAATCACTGGTATTAAGTGGCTATGTGCAATGCATATATTTATTATGTATCCTGTGATACCTTTTTTGTTAGTGATATGTTAGGACATTTTGTTTAAATTAGATGCTACTATAATTTATGTTTTTGTATTATTTTATTTATTCCATGTCCATGTTGGTTGTTTATTCTCACCTGCAACTTTGTATAATATTGATGTAAAGCACTTTAAATTGGCAGCCCTAATTACTCAAATGTGGATTAAATGATCTGGTTTGAGAGTCTGTCTTTATTTTGTCTGCTTCTATAACAATGAACGATCAGTAGCGGTTCTAGCTTGTATGACGCCCTGGGCGAGGTATGGCGCCGTCCCCTCGTGCCTTGTGCCACCCCCCAACAAGATGCCCCCATGGGCAACTGCCCATGTCGCCCATGCCTAAATCCGCCACTGTGAATGACATTTGCTTCTGTGTAATTCACAGCTGCAATATTCCCCATGGAGAGGATGCAGCCAGTGAAGTATTGGGTGTTCTTGTGGTTGTTTCATTGTACAGCAGATGAGTGAGCTACTTTTAAGTGTTTACTGTTGTCAAAAAACAATGTCACCTGGATAGCAGGATCTTAGTTTGAATATTCATGCACATATTTAAATAAATATGACTTTTTTTTTTTTTTTTTTGCATTGTATCATTATGACAGTTTTGATTTGATCATTACAGATATCAAAGAGGTTTGGTAAATGTACTCTGTAATTGAGAGGATTGCAAGTGATTGCAACCACAAGCTGAATCATCTATAAATGCTCCTCTGAGTTTACTACAAGTTTATTACTTATTATACATATTGAAGGGGTGGTTTTATGATGCCCACCCTTTTATTGTGTCTTACCCTTTTAATTTTATTGTGTATTACCTCCATATTGATGAGTTGAATAAATGTACTAACAAATGTCATTATTTTATAATCAATAGTTAAACGGTCTTCTTAATTAAGTGCATTTATTGGTGTCATGATTTAAATCATTTATTAGTTTTACAATTTAGTATGTATTTATTATTTGAGAGGTGACGGACGGTCTGGCCCATGTCAAGAAGGTGTCTACAGTGTTTAATTATTTAGCCTGGCTTCCATAAAGTAGAAAGGCACATAGGTTGTACTTAATTTATTGATCTTTATATGGTCAAATTAATCACGAATGAAAGAGAGAGTTTTTAGTTTGTATTCTATTCTATTCTATTCTTTTTTTCTTCTTTTTTTTTTTTTTTGGCCTATATGCGAGTGTGTGTCTCTGTATCTCCTCTACATAAAGGTCAACTATGCCACCAAGTGTCCACCAACATATATACATAACTCTTTTAGATGTTACAGTTCCATTAGTTGTCTTATGTTAGATGATGGCAGTAGTCACAAGTTAAAGTTTATATCAACATGAGTTTGCTCTGTTGTGCGTTGTTCTATCTCCATGTTTTGTTTCAGCTGGTTGAAGCCTGTGTTCTATCTAGGTTCTGACAACACTAAACTTTGAAGAGGAGAGGATACTACTCATTTGTTCTCGCTTATCTTCTTTTTTTTTTAATTATCAGAGAATGTTTATAGCTCTGGATACATGTGAATATATTTTAGTTAGTGGGAGCCTCTTAACCAGTCAACTTCACAGAACAGGTACTTCATGGACATCACAAGAGAAGACCGCAACTCAGTTCTCTTAAAAACGAGTTATGGCGATAATAATGAATGTTTTCTTTTATTGCTGACTTCTGCCATTGGAAGTGTTGAGGACAGTCTTCTTCAGTAAACTTCTTCTTCTATTTCAACTGATTGCACCTCCTGGTCTTCATTGTCCATACTGGTCTACTGGACCAAGCTGTCTTTTCCAATAAAATATATATAACAATCTTCATTGGCTCATCATTTAGATTCAATGCAATTATTCTACACAAATAAGCATAATTATTTGCTTATACCGAAGGTTTATCATACATATGCTCCTCATAATCTAAAAAAAAAAAAGAAGACTGAATGAATAAATATATTACTCATCTATATGAATCTGCTAACGACTTCACAAAAGCAGTTACAATAAAATAATTCAGTCACAATAAATGGTGTGAGTCTGCCATCTAGTGGAAACACTTTTCATAGTACGCCAGAGAAATAGGCTAAAAACACGGTATAAAATTGTTTTCGGGACTATTCTTAATGTCTCGAAGTAGCATTCAAAACGATGATGTTATTACACCAAATAAGCGAATCCGAATATATCTAAAATCAAATTCTGTTTACCTTACATATCCACACTGAAACATTATTTTGCCTAAGCATGCTCCACTTATGCGTGTGTGTGTGTATGTGTGTATGTGTGTGTGTGTGTGTGTGTGTGTGTGTGTGAGTGAGAGAGAGAGAGAGAGAGAGAGAGAGAGAGAGAGAGAGAGAGAAAGAGAGTGTATGTATGGGGGGGTTCTGTGAGAGTTAGGTTTAGGGGCAGGGTTAGGGGTAGGGGATAGAATATAAAGTTTGTACAGTATAAAAACCATTATGTCTATGGAGAGTCCACATAAAACATGAAAACCCAACAAGTGTGTGCGTAATCGCGTCTTTCGCTCGTTCTGAACTAGTGTGAGCGACTTTGAACGTTTGAACGCACGTCCTGGTCACGTGCCAAGACTCAGATCACGCCTGCGCCAGAGAAACAAGATGGCGGAGAGTGCGGAATTGAAGGTAAAGTATTGCCCGTAAATTACTTTTAAATACAACCTTTATACAAGCTCTTTTCGCTAGTGCTTGCCGTCCGGCACGGTCCCGTGATTGCCTTTAGACGGGCCGACGTGCCGTATTTGATTCAAAAGCGCCTTATTAACAGTTTTGAGCCCGATTGGAGGAACAGTGTTATTGTTGTGATTGAGCCAGCTAGCTGCCAGCTAACCCGCACAGCTGTCTGCTCGTGGGAAATTATCACTCCTGCAGCTGAGCTGAGATATTAATCCCGTTAATTCCTCTCGTAACGTATAAATTGGGTTTTTAAATTTACCTTAGACCTTCTGAGCAGTCAGTCTTAGTTGTGAGGTAGCAGGTGGGTGGTGCGTAGGCTGCTAACAGGCTAGAGATTCAGTGCTTTGACAGTAAGTACTATCGTTAACCTGCTACAGTTATGAAAACAGTTCAGTGGTGTGTCTCATAGCCTAGAGTGTTGCCCACTCATTAAGTATGTTTTATATAGTAAAGTATTTTGACATCATAGGCGCGAACTGAACATTCGAGTCGAGTGTATGATGCTCAAAAATGCTGTATGTGAATGCATACCACTAAGTTTTACACACAACCATCGGTCTGGACATGTTTCTTGTAGTTTTTCTGTGAATTAAGCAAAGATAATGTCAATTTCAAGGTGTTTTCAGTTTGTTGTTAAGATGTCTGGTCATTAGACTGCCATCGAGAAGCTGAAGTGATAAGACAATCCCATTATTAACTGAAACCGTTAGTTATAAAAAGGACGTGTTTAGATAAACACATGTTGCTGTGAGTTATTTGTTTAGCTGAGCTGTTTACATGGGTGATGTCTTGGGAAAGGTCTGAGGTTTGAAGATGTGCTGCTTGATCCTGCGGTGAGACAAGACGTAAAGATACCTTATTATGGTTCTGTTGTTGTGTATTTTGGAGCCAAAATACTGAATGATGTGTATATGTTCCAATACCACACCTATGTATTCTTGTTTGAAACCACAACAAAGATTGCTAGTGATAATAAACTGCCTTTATTTAACTGTTCGCAAAGAATTTCACCATGGTATCAGGTGTCTTTAGCAGGATTTGTTTATCTAGGCTATATGTGATTTTGATGTTATACTATTGTGTTGCTATGCATCTGCAGGTTTTATTGTAGAGTAAAGATTATACTGTCTTCAATTCTGTAATTTAAACAGGTTATAGATTGTGTATGTAGTAGAGGTGCAATTTAGTTTAGTTTTTTAATTTTAAAGGAATATTCTGGGACCAGTACAAGTTAAGCTCAATCAACCGTATTTGTGGCATAAAGTTGATTACCACACACACACACACACAAAAAGCACAAATTGAGGTTACATTGAGGCACTTACAATGGAAGAGAATGAGGCCAATTTTTGGAGAGTTTAAAGCAGAAATTTTAAACATAATTTTATAAAAACACATTAATTCTTCTGTTAAAACTTGTGTATTATTTGAGCTGTAAAGTTGTTTTAATCGTCGTTTACAATGTTACAACTTCATGGCAACATACTTATTAGAATTTAGATATGGCTAACTCTTGGTTTGTACTTAACGTTAACATGCATATTGTTTATGTCTTGTGGCTATACTTCTAAAACAGTAAGTAACAGCGCAAGTAACAGAGACTATTAAAATGAATGGGAGAAATTGGAACACCCAGCGGTCAATGGATGTAGAAAGGAAGTCCTGCCTTACAAGTAAAAGAGCCAATCACCTTTTAGAGAGACATCGCCTGTCAATTAACTCAAGTTTGTGTGCATTAGCTTTACAAGCCGGGAATTTTTTTATTTTTTTTTTTTTTTTTATTAGCGTAATCTGAGGAAAAGAAGCGCAATTAATGATTCCAGTGATGTCAGATTTTATTGATGATCTGAAATATGTTCTTTGATCATACTCTTGACCAACCGTTTTGGAGATTTCGGTGTTTCCACATTCAAGTAATAAGAGCTGCACTGTTATGACTGGAAACAGCCTCCCGAAAGCGTTCCAGAAATGGCCGCCAGTGGACTGACTTGCTTGAAAGACTTTGGTAACAGTGAGTTTTTCTTTTTTTTTTCTTTTTCTTTTTTTTTTTTTTTTTTAATAGGTGAAGGATGTAATTGCTACGCTGCACTAAGTATGTTTTCAAACAACCTTTGCCAACATCCCTTCGACTCATCACTAGAGGTAGACCGATAAATCGTAGCATTTTGGAACTATCGGTAATCGGCAAAAATCTATGCCCATGGTTGTATCTTGTAATTATACTTTTGTATTCCTCTGTGTTCCTCTGTGGCCGGCGTTGGAGATTTCTACAGTTAGAACGATTTGGTTCTGCAGTATAACGGCGATCTCTAGAGGTGAAAGAAAAACAATCTTCATTGACAAAATTCATCCACATTATTTTCCTCACTTTAATAAATATTTTGTTATTCCTTATTAAAATTCAGTGAAATATATCTATATACACAAAACCCTTCATCTGGTGAACATATAGGCTATAAGAAGCTTAATTTGGTAAATACTTAAATATAGAGCATTGTAACCGAGTCAAGTC
This sequence comes from Myxocyprinus asiaticus, assembly GCF_019703515.2. Lineage (NCBI taxonomy): Eukaryota > Metazoa > Chordata > Actinopteri > Cypriniformes > Catostomidae > Myxocyprinus > Myxocyprinus asiaticus. Next base: position 25,645,238 of record NC_059361.1, on the reverse strand, counting down.
TTTGTCATTTCAAAATAATAGTCACCAGTGTATTTCGGGCTTGTTTATATTTAAAAGTCCTGCAATATACATACCAAATCTTATTTTTTCTACTTATATTTTGTATTTGGTTAAACAATGCACAGATGCAGTGATTTATATTTATTTTGGACGCTTTTAGCCTCAATGTCTGTGCCTGTCATATTAAGGAAAGAATAAGAATAGGGGTGGGCGATATGACCAAAATCTTATGTCACGATATGAGTAATTTAATACGTTTTCTGGAAAATCAATAAAAATTGGTTTATACATAAAATAACCATATTGTAATGCCTATTTTAGGAACTCCTGTCAGAATCAACTTTATCAAAATGCTAAATATATCAGTATGCCACATTTCAGTTTAAAATGTTGTTGACTATAATTATTATTATTATTATAAACTTTTTACCAGAAACTTAAGATCTTCTCAAAGTAATGTGACAAAGAAAATAAAACATAATTAAAAAAAAAAAAAAAAACAATCCAACAAAAATAAACACTTATTGAAGAAAATAAATATAAAATAAATATCACTTCTTGCAAAATAATCTTTTGGCTTTCATAATATTCTTTTGCATGCTTCATTTTGAGATGTTTAAACAGATTGCTTGTATTCTGAGTGATTATCGTCATGTGAACCACAGATGTCGCACCTGTTTTAATAACAAGCTCCTCTTAATTGTTTGGGAGTCGTCCCATTCTGTGTAGATTCGTTCCCCATTTCGGGTTTTCTTGTGTCGGAACAGCAAGAATAGGCCTGTGCATAGCCCATAAGTGTTTTTTTTTTTTTTCTTTTTTCTTTTTTTTTTCTTCTTCTTTATTTTCTTTGAATGCTTTATTTGGGCATTACAATGTGTATTGTGATATCAAATTGGAGAAAGAAAAAAAAAAGAGTAATTTTTCTTGGTTAAATCTTCTGTTATTATGTTATCTTGAATATAGCTAAATTGTATTAAAATGATAGAGTAAGATGTGCATTTTAGAAGTGTAGGCAATAGAGGAAGGATCATTTCCTGTTTTGTTTTTTTCTGCCATTTAAAGTGCTTAACAGCAAGCCACAATTGTGTCAGACTACAAACGTGCTGCATGGGAAAAAGAGAAATAAACATTTGCTACCAAAAGGCAAATATACAATAATAGACTGTAACAGCCAGTGTCAACAATACAGGCTATATACAGTATACTATCAGAACAATAATACTATCAGAACGTTAACTTCAGGTAGCTTTAAAGGTCAGGTAGAAAGTTTGTTTTACCCAATTACCAGATGACATCCTTTTAGAGAGGTGCTTCCTCAATGTTTAGACTGTCTCTTTATCACAAGTGAGTCGAGACATATGATAATCATGCTCATTGAAACTAAACAAACCAAATCAGTAACCACATGCGATTCAAGAAGTTGCATAAATGGTGGTGTTAAGTACTCCTTTGCTGTGCATGGTAGAATATTTAGACCCTTGGGCAGGAAGTGCAACATTTGAAGTAGATGCAAGTTCTCAGTAGCAGTGAAAATTTAACTCGAGTGTAGTGCTGCACCTAACGATTATTTTTTTATTGATTAATCTAACGATTCTTTTTCCGATTATTCTAAAGATTTTTTATAATTATTATTTGATTAATATAACAATTAATTAACCCAAAATAAATATAAAAAAATTGTCTCATTAATATTTCAATATTTTATTAAATCATCTTCTCTTAAACACAAACAAATGTGCAAGAAACAAAGTGTGCACTGCAGGGCATTATTCTGCAACAAAAAACAGTGTTACTATGAATGCAAACTTTAATGCAGTGAAAAAGACACTCTATTAGCATAACATAAATATATAAATAAATAAAAATGTCCTATTGAATGTCCATGTACTAAAATAAAATATTTGATGCCATGATTGTACCTTCATTTACTATTATTTGAATGGCCATTGAAAATGAAGCAATGTTATAACAATTTTACCTGGTCGCAAAATGTAGTCCGTTAATTTACCTGATGAACTTTCACCTTTTGCTGACCCTTTATGCTTCACAGAGCTAATGTGTGCTTCTAAATCACTTGCACCTTTATTAGCAACTGACACATAAGTGCCAGCATTACATGTCGTACATTCTGCTTCCCACAAATCTCAACCTGGACGAAAGCATGGGAATTTTCTGTGCAAATCTTCTGTAAATTTGCACTTTCGTTTGAGCATTGTTTCCACTCAGCTGTCATTTGCTGCTACTGTCAAGCAACTGTTTGATGCCGAACACAACAGGGCTTCGCGCATTCGCGGAGAGATTGACAGGCAGGAATTTGGCCAATAGCTGCTGCAAGCCTCTTATAATTGACTAATTGGTGTGCGAGAAGGCGGGACTTACAAAGAGGGGTTAAAGCAATGCAAATATGCATGCACACACAATGAAGTATTAGATCAGATGCACATCATAATGCAACTAAAGCCGAATCCCGGACATTTTCGCAAATTTAGAAATCCCGGCCGGACGCTTTTTTAAGGTCCGAAAAAGAGGACATGTCCGGGAAAAAGAGGACGTATGGTCACCCTATGTTAGCAGCAGTGCAGAAATTACTTTTAACATGGGGATGATGAAGAAACATTTAGAAAATCAATTTAAAGTGACTACTACTAACAGAAACACATGTTGTAATACTAATATGTCATGCTTGGGTGAGGACAAAAAGTAAACAGGACTTAACGGTGCTGCCTTGCTGCCGTCTTGACAAAGTGCTCTGGGATGCTTTCGCTTCAAGTGTTCGTTCATGGCGGTTGTACTGCTGTGATAAGCCATTTCCAATTTGCATAGCTTACACAGCACCACATTGTTGGGTTTCTGGCTAAAATACTCCCATGCTTTTTTTTTAGCTGCAGCTTGTTCTTCGGGGGAATCCATACTTAAGCCGGGTGCTGCCATTTTAATTACTCCATTGCGACGTGCCGACGCATGTTATGCAAATCGACGTATTTCTGTAATCGATGACATCGATTATGTCGATGAATCGTCCCAGCCCTAATCGAGAGTCTTTGCAAGGAGATCAGACCATAGAACAGAGCCTGCTTATGTCCTTCTTTGAAGATTTTTGATGTAGTGCTGTGGAATTTTCTGAATTTTTTTTTCTTTTGAAGTCAACATTAAAAATATAATGGACTCTCTTTACTCTCTTAACACACGTTCCTGGTCTTATTGTGAACGATTCTTTGGTGCATGCCTTATCTTTAATCAAAATGTAATAACTTGCTACACTTCTGAAACTATGTTTCTTCTGCAGAAGTCACCATTTTTTAACCCCTCCCCTCCAACCACCTGTCACACAGAAAATACACTTTTCACAAACTAATCAATTCCTGATAGATAAAATCAAGTCAAGTTCTGGTTGAATATCCTGTTTCACTATTATTAAAATGGATTGTGAATAGGGATGTCGCGATTATATGGTTTCACTATTAACGCGCTTAAAAATGCCACGGTTAATAAAGGCTGCACATTTTGAGGAAAAAATTTTTGTGATTTATTTTTTTTAAATATACTGATTTTGTGTACTTGCATGCACAGGAAAAGTTTTCACGAAAAATTTTCATCTGATTCACAACCGTGTACTCGCATGAATTTGTGTTTACCCTCCTTCTGATGTTAATGAATCCACATTATTCTAAATGGAGCACGTTCACAAAGGTAGTCATTTGCATAAAACACTCCCAAACCATCCCAATATAGGGGCTTTTGGCACCACTGCACCTCTAAAGTTACAAATGTGTAGAGAAAGATGCTGCCAAAGCTAAAGGCCAAAAAAACATCACATTATAAAACAGCGCAGTACAGCATTACAATTTAGATGGATTTTATAAAACAGTATGTACCACTGTGGATAAACTGAAGGCATGCTTGGAACGCTGCTTGTGCAGGAGCATTTGTTTGTGCCTCATTGTTCAGTTAAGGCTGTGCGCGTTATCCATAAGTCAGTGCTCGACATGGGAAGAATTCAGTGGCACCTTTGTCTTATCGTTTCGTGAACAGTACACCGTAAATGCATTTTATAAGAGTTAGAATTGCTGCTGGAGTACTGTGACACAAATTGCGCACTTCGAACACTGCCATAAGGTAATGGAGCTTCTCATGCCATAACGAGCTAAAACCATCTGACAAACTTTTCAGGGCTGTATACTGCAGGAGCATTCCACCAGCTGCATCATCCAATGGTTTAGATCACATCGTTTGCGCACTCTATCACTGAGTGCGTACAGGCAGAACTAGAAACCAGCTCGAGCAATAGCGCACATATGCACATAATTTTTGTAACTTTGAAATAAGACCATATAATAAGACTATTTTATATATTCATGTGTGTGTGTGTGTATTTATTTATTTATATATATATATATATATATATATATATTGTTACACATACAGTTGTACACAAAATATTACACAAAAACCAAGAAATTTTGGTTCCGGCCAACGTGTCTGGGAATGATATAGTTTTTTGGAAACAATCTGGTTATTTAATTTAAAATACTGTACTGAACTACACACCCATTGACTTAAAACGTCTTGTTGCAAGTAAAACATGCAGTAACAGGTACACAACACTTTCCTTATGTAAATTAGATTTCATGACATTTATAATAGTTATGATAGTTATAAATGCAGCTCCCGCATTAGGGCTGCATGATAATGGTTAAATGATAATCACGATTATTTTGCTTAAAATTTTAATCACAATTATTAATCACGATTATTCTGCCCTTTGAAGTTTTATTATTTATTTATTTTTATTGCAGGGCTGCACAATTTGGACTGTTGGATTGAAAAAATACTGTTGCCACAGCTTTGATATTTTGTACTTAAATAAAAAATAAAATTACATTAAACAGCAGCTCTCATGTTGAACAAGGTGTTAAAACTACAAACAAATAAATTATTCTTTTTGACCAAAATTAAGTCATGTTTTGCCCATGCTTTAATTACAATTTAAGGGTTTTCACACTTAATATCTCTTAAAAATTATTTACTTTATTATTATTATTATTATTATTATTATTGCAATAAACAGTAATAATATATTTCTGTAATAATTTAGCAGGGGGCAATGCTAAACTGTCTCAAGCCTTTACTTTGGTGTAAAAAAAAAAAAAAAAAAAACTGAATGAAGTGTGTGTTATTTCTGTTGACAACAGTTTTGGCAGGCTCTGGTGCTCCATCCAAACCTTATCCTTATCTCCTCATCGACCCACAAAACCCTGGTACCATGGGTTTACTTTAGATTTTTTAGACACTTGTTATGGCCAAACATACCTGAAATTACACAAATGTGCAATGAGGTAAATCTGGAACGCTTTTTAGCGTGTTGAACACACGTTAGCAACGCGCACGAACCGAACCAAACTCCGAGCACAGTTGCCAGTGTATAATGAGAGCACGAGATGGAATTCATGGCTATTGCGCACAGAACCGCTCTAAAACCGCTGTAACACCGCACTGCTACCAAAGTTTATTCAGCTGACTTGCTGCGTAATCAGTTAATGGCTGAACAGACAGAGTTGTTGAATGACTGGTCTCAGAATAGTTTGAAAGGCACCAGATTTTCATCCTACCTCCCCATAGTCTCCGAAGGCAGCATGTTTCAGCTTTCTAATGCGAGCCTTGTATCAATCAAAGCGAGAAATGAAACATACACGTAAACGTATGCAGCTCCATATGTCAGTGCATGGGAAAGGACCTATATGTAGGGGTATATCAGAGAGTGTAAAGAATTGGATATATTTAGGCTTGTGTGTTTACAGCATTTTTGAAAGTGCCAAGAGCACTTTTCCCATGTGGTTTTATTAGTGTCATTAAGAGTCTCCATTCTCCGCGGAGCATTACCTGCCGTGAGAGCGCATCCGCTACACGGTTGAGGACGCCCAAGAGGTGAGTGGCTCGCAGGGACTTCAACGTCTGCTGACTCCAAAGGAGGCTCTCAGGCAGGCCAGCACCGACTGACCACGCTCATTCGTAAGGCGTGCCATCATGGTGACCGAGTCCAAATCCATACCGAGAAAAGAGATGCTCTGCGCAGGGGAGAGCTTGCTCTTTTCCCAGTTGACCTGAAGCCCCAGTCGGTCGAGGTGCCGAAGCACAAGGTCCCTGTGTGCACAATAGATCTCGCGAGTGAGCTAGGATCAGCCAGTCGTAGAGATAATTGAGGATGCAAATGCCCTTTTCCCTTAGCAGGGCCAGGGCCGCCTCTGCGACTTTGGTTAAGACGCGAGGGGACAGGGACATACCAAAAGTGAGGACCTTGTACTGTTATGCTTGTCCCTCGAAGGCAAACTGAAGAAAGGGTCTGTGTCGTGGAAGGATCGATACGTGAAAGTACGCGTCCTTCAGGTCGATGGCCGCAAACCAATCCCAATATCGTTCAGACGTTAGAACATTTTGAACAGAAGCCTGTGTAAAGCTCTGTTCAAGGCACGCAGATCCAGGATTGGGTGCAACCCCCCCCCCCGGGCATGATAAAATAAGGGCTGTAAATGCCCTTGTGCAACTCTGCTAAGGGGACGGGTTCTATCGGCATCCTGGCCTCGCACCGCGGTGGAGAGGACGCCACTGAACCTGGGCGGTCGTCTGGCAAACTGGATCGTGTAGCCGAGCCGGATCGTCCTGATGAGCCATCGTAACGGGCTGGAAAGCGCTAACCAGGCTTCCAGCCTCTGCGCTAACGGCACCAGGGGGACGATAAGATTTATCACACCCGGGTTGGGTGGTTCGCAGCCAGGTAGAGCAGACTCCCCACTGGGAAGATCGTCCAGGGGAGGCGTGCTGCCCCTCGAGCCCCCAACGGTGGCTGGTGGCTGGGGTGAGCGAGCGGCCCAAAGAACCACCATATTTACCTGTTTGATGGCTTTCCTTCGACGGAAAACAAAGGAACGCAAGATACTCATGTCCCACTCATTGACCAGAAAGACTTCCAGTGCCTGGCCGTCGCAAGCATTGGAGAATGACCCAGGGAATGAGGAAACTGCTCTTTTACTAACAAACTGGGTGCCGGGCCCAGAAGGCACCTGGTGATGTTGTGAGGGTACTCATCTCGTACTGGCCCAGGGGTGGGAGTGGAGCCCGTACGCTTACCTGGGTCAGGCCAGTCAGAGTCAGCAATCTCGTCCCTGGGTCGCCTGTCACAGGGCCGCTTTGAAGCCCTTCCGGGGTTCCTAGCGGCCAGCTGACGGGCAGGTGGTGCCACCTTCCTGCAGGAGGATCTTCTTCTCAGAGGCCGGCGTGCAGGAGGACTTCGGAGGCCAGTAGGTGGCTGAGTTGCACCACGGCAGGATGTTTAATGGCCTCCGTCTTTTTCTTCACCGTCCAGAACTGATGGGTGAAGTCCTTGACAGTGTTGCCAAAGAGCTCCCCTTGGGAGACGGGCGCATTGAGAAAGTGGACCTTCTTGGCGTCACGCATCTCCGCAAGGTTTAGCCACAGGTGTCCCTCTTGGACCATCAAAGTGGACATCGTCCGACCCAGGGCATGCGCTGTAATTTTGTCACTCGTAGAGCAAGGTCGGTCATGGTGTGCAGTTCCTGCATGAGCCCTGGGTCGGTTCTACCCTCGTGCAGATCTTTAAGCGCCTTGGCCTGGTGAAGTTACAGGCTGGTCATGGCTTGGAGGGCGGAGGCGGCCTGACCCATGGCATTGAAAGCTTTAGCCACTAATGACGAAGACAACTTGCACGCCTGGGAAGGGAGCCTTGGTCGGTTCTTCCAGGTGGCTGCGCCCTGCGGGCACAGGTACACCGCCACGGTGTGCTCGACCTGGGGAAGCTCGACATATCCCTTGGCTGCCCCGCCGTCGAGGGTAGTTAATGTGGTCGAGCTCACGATGTGTGTACGGGCGGAGAAAGGTGCCTTCCACAACTTCGCGAGTTCCTCGTGCACTTCTGGGTAGAAAGGCACCGGCCCTGAGCTGCCCTCTGAGCCCAGAAACCAATCATCCAGCCGCGAACGCGCAGGGCGGAGGGTTCCACTCAAGCCCGATGTTCGCAGCCACCCGGGCAAGCACGGCTGCCAACTCGGCTCAGTTTACACCTGTGAGCGCCCAGGGGAAGCACAACACTCGACCGTGCAAGTGTGACCACTGATATGCGTTGTAAAATCCAGCAGCGATAGCAAGGTGACGGGACAAACACACACATGCGCTTGGCTCCGAAGAACAAGTCTGAATGAGTGGTGCACGCCATCTTTTATACCCGGATGTTCGGGGCGGAGAGTGGCATGCAAATTCCACTCGCCAATTTTCATTGGTCTTTTCTGAATATAGTAAGGGTGATTGGGGCTCTCGAGAGTGAACCCCTAGTGTCACTACATCAACACAACATCGAGTGAGTGACAGACAGGGAACTATTGATTTTGAATGATGCTGCATCCACACCATTAGGTGTCACTGTAAGTCCAAGATGAGTGTACCTTTAAAGCGCTATGGAGCAATTCAACCAAGTAAAATGGCTAAACAGCCCAGACATTTTGACCAGCGCCGACAAGAGAAAGAGAAAACACCTGCCCTGCCCCGGCATCAGTGACAAGACTTTTCACATCTATACATCAACATCTTACTAACATTTATCACAATAAACTGTAACATAATTTTTCGATACAACAGTGGAAGTTGTAGCCAAGAAAAAACACGGATAGCACATACTCTCCTGTTGTGGGTATTTTGGATTGAAAGACTTGCTTGACTGTTGTAAAGATGACTAACTGTTTCTGTTGTGTTAACCTCATTCCACAAGGCAGTGAGCTGTCATCAAACGATTGATGGTCACATGTATGTTACTTTACTTTTTATATTTTTTTTCCCTGTATTATTTTTTTCAGCAACTGAAGTAGTACCTTATTTTGTTGTGGATGTCTCAGTGTGGATACTGGATTTGCACTTTTCAGAGAGCTCAATAAAATATTCAAATTATATTTTGGTTGCATTTGTGAGATAATATAATTTATTGTGTAAGATAGGCATCCAATATCGCAATATCGATCGCAGGCCTCTGAATCTAATCGAAATCGTATCATGGCAGACTTTATGGAATCTGCAAACATTAGATCGCTGGCTAAGAGAATCTATATAAGATCGTATCGTGATGAAACTCATGATTTACACCCCTAATATTTACAGTAAAATGCACTGAGTAATGTTATATCCTATCACATCTAGGGCTGGATACCCATGTGAATCGCAATGATTTGCTGACTATATAAAATTCAACAATATTGTGAATATCACAATGCTTTCAATGAGCCTTTTATTTGTCCATTAAGTGTCATAGAGTGCATCAGTATACTAATTTCACGATCCTTCAGGGCTGTGAATCAAAACAATATCAAAATGGTGATATGATCATATGTGATTATTTAACTGCCAAAGGCTGCGATTAAAGACAGATAAACATGGGCTGTGCACTTCAGAATGAACCGGTGACGCGCTGTTCTATGCACACGTGGCGGGGCAGTTAAGCACAGCCTGTTCAAGCATTCATGCAATTCCAAACATTAGTAACTGCTATAAAGTTATTATACAAATCTACAAACGCGGAACTGTAAAGGAGAGTTTGACAGCGGTTCACAAGATGTGAAACTCATAACTGTCAAACAAACATTGCCCTTTCCGTTTCATAATAAAAGCTCCTGGTGAAGGTGAAATAAACACGACTGCACTGACTTCAAAATAAAACCCCAGTTTAGGGTTAAGGAAATAGGACAGAAATATATTAATTTATCTTTAAAAAGTCTTTTCCTGAAAATAATAATAATTCAGTATTATATTATAATAATAAACTTGACTGGGTTCCAGAGTAATAATTTAGTAGTATGCAATATTCATCTGGTTTCCAAAAAATAAGTCGTTTTTGCACATCTTATTCATTCACAAAGAAAAATGTTTTAGTAAAAATATATGAAGGTAAATAAGATTTTTATTAAGCTTCCATATGATTGTATGTTAAATATAAGTATAAACATGCAAATCAATGAAAATTATTACATTTGAATCCTCCTTGTGTTAATTTAGTGAAAAACTGAGGGAAACATGCCTTCATCATTTTTAAGTAGATTTTTATTTAATGGCTACAATGGCTGTTTAGATGAAATTATGGTTTCTCTGATTAAAACAAAAAACAAACACTTATGCTATTTCAGAGCAAAACCATAATTATCAAGATATATATAGAATACCATAAATTTTCTGAGAAAAATCTAGATATAATTTCTGAAGCTATACTGCCCAGCCCTAATCACAACTAAAATTAACACAATAGAGATCCACTAAAGAATCCATTCCACATTCCAGATCCAATTACAATGTGGGGAAAAAAATGTGCCAGTAGAACTGGCTTCATGTTCACTGAAGACTCACTGGAATTACTGGAATTTTGCCTCTGCATTATTCTGTAGAATAGTTAAAAATAAAGGTTTTCTCAATAGGCTACATATTTCTATGGTATTCTACTCTGTCTACTCTAGTTTATAATGAACTGTGCAGTTACAGAAAAAGTGGTTCTGGTGTACCCCTAATAATAACATAAAGAATTTGTTTACTTATTCCAAACAAAGTCTAAATTAAAATAATAATTTTCGGTTTTCTTTTCAGTAATTCCCGAAGTTTTGGTTTCAGCCAGGAATTTGCATTTGCATCACTAGAAATAACTGACGCTATCCTCTATCTCTTATGCAAAAACTCCTTAATGGGTGCTTTTGAGTACTGACATTTTTGAATGTATAATGTATAATTAAGGAAAGTAATTTACGAACTAAAATCACAATCGCAATATATATCCAAAAATTGCGATATGATTCATTTTGTTCATGTTGCACCGCCCTACTGATTATTTAAACCCTCCACTTTCAAAGGAAGATTTTTATCCAATTACTTTCAGCAAAGATGCATTTTTGTTGTTGTTGTTTATTGTGTTCAGAATTCTGTGGAATGGCTTTAATCACATTAAACAAACCAAAAAGTAGTTCTTTCTTAAGGTGGTTTTACACGGGACCCGGTGGGCAGCAGTCTTTGCTTGCGATCTTGCTGCCTCTTGTGTGTACAGGCATTTTCCATTTACAAGAGAGGCGGTGCACAGCACGCCAGTGCAAGCACACTGATGCCCCCTACAGTTTCAGTTCAAACAATGCTAGCGAGCGATAAGATGCTGTGTCTCTGAGGCGATTACTGTAAATATTGTATTCCGTGTCTGAGGTGAGTTATGCATTTTCTTTAACAAGTAGTTAAAGAAATTGACTTTGTTATATCATCTTTTTATTGGCAAATTTGTATACATTCAAAAAATACCTTAAATAACATATAAATAACAATAATCATGTAAAGTGCTACATTTCACTTTGTGTTATAAAGTTCAGGAAAATCTGCCACAGCAATTACTATGTTCTCCTCCATGATGTTTTTGACTATGGTAAAGCTACATGCCATTTGATTGGTTGTGAAAAAAATCCCCTCTGATTGGTCAATGACAAGCGACAGCCTCGGAGTGATAAAATATTTTAATCTTGCGGTGTGCGCCGCAAGCAGTCATGCACAACAAAGCGGCAGGATTCTCGTGAGCGAGCTTGGAAAGTGGCGCCGCTTTGACTGCCACCTGCCGTCTATCTCTCATTAAATATGAATAGGGTGCGTGCAGTGACCATGTAAAACCGCCTTTATTGATAGTTGAAAGCATAATTAAATTAGCTAAAAATATTTAGCCTAATAACCAAAAACACTAGGGATTTGCAGTAGTTTGTAAGACTTGGAAAGATGGTTGCTAGGGATGGGCACATGTAATCAAGCACTCTTCTGCACCAGCTACTTGAGTATTAAAAGCACTACTCAAATATCACATTCAGTTTCTTTTACAAATTTTCCTGCTTTGAGCACCACTGAATTACACTGTTTGCCCTCTGAATCTCTCACCAAATCTCGCAGTTACAATTGAGTCCACTAAGGGGGCGCTGTGGATGTGTGTGTTGTTGAGGTGTTGGACGAGAGAGAAGAACATACGATGGCTAATGGCTCGTGCTATAGTCAGTTTTTACAGGCATAAAAAGCCACCAGACAGTCTTGTGCTTCAGGAGAGATGTCAGTGAATGAGAAATATGAGTCAGTGTATGGAGGTGAACAAGAACGATTCGTTCACTTCAAATATTTGTTAAAAAAGACCAATTCATTCAAGAACTAAACATCAATACTGCAAGCAGTGTAGAAAGCATGCGACTAGGGATAGCAAGCGTTACATTGCGTCAAGAATATTAATGAACCATGTGAAATTGATAAATGAAAACAAAGCATTAAAAAATGTTATAAAATAAAAAATAAACGGAAAATATCAGACTTCCTTTGAAAAGGTCCCCACACATATCTAGGGATCAGGATGTCATAGAGACTTGGGGATAGTCTATTTTGACTTGGGCCAGTGAGCAACCATCTTGCAACCATTTAGTAATGCCCCTGCAACCCCCTAAAGCAACACCTATAGCAGCGCCCTAGTAATCACCCAAAACACCCTGACATAAATACAAATATAGAGAATTCATGAGAGATCCAGTATAGAGAAATATGGAGAATCCGACGGCATTTTGACCAAATACAATATTAAGATCATATTTTCACTGTATTCAACTCAATTTAAATGTGTCAAAAAGGACCTGAGCTTCGAGGGATAAAAATTAACAAGATGATAACTGAATGCCATTTGCTGATGTGGTCATGTGACAACAATGATGCATACTACTTTTTGAGACATTTACTATTAAATAATGCCTTTCATGTGCTTTTGAAAGTGCTTTTGAAAGTGTGGGAATACTTGTAATATTTTAATACTACTACAACATTGAGTATTACATTTTACTATACAAAAGTAATATATTTCTGTGGCATCTTTTCAATATCACCCATCTAGTTAAATGGAGATTTTGTTTTGGCGGATGTTTTTGACGGCTTCCCTGGAAAAACAGTTCGCTATATGGGCTAATGTGCTTATTTAATCGCAAATGTCTATGATTTAATCATATTAATATATGATCTGCATTTGCTACGCACTTCACAGTGAATAAAGTGATCTGCTCTTTGTCATAAATACACATACACAGAGCGCACATGATGTTAATGATGCGTTTTGTGTATAAGCAGTGCCTTCTCTTATTCACTTACTGTTGAAGCGCCCAGCTTATGCAGTCTGTGCAGATGTCTCAGCCTTTTGTGGTTTAATCACACTAGGACAAATCATGATTTAAATGTTATTAATTGTACATTTATACATTAATTTAATTCATTTCTGGTTTCTATGTAAGCTCCGGGTGAGTGCAAATGTTTTTTACGGTTATTTTAAAATCTTTTTTGTTTTCCATTTTTATTAATGCATATTTTTCATTTATTTTTCCCCAAAAGAAAAGCATAGTTGGTTTCAGAAAACTTCTACAATTCTTGGTAACGTTTGTGAATAGAAAAATTTTAACGTGTATTTTAATTTATGAGTAATCGAGTACTTTTATTTTGTGGTTTAGAGTACTCGACTACAAAATTATTCAAATGCCCACCCCTAATTGTCACTCACACAGATTCTGTGTGGGCCTGCTCATGGGTTCTTTTCAAACCACCAAACTTCTGGGCCTCCACACTTCTCTTGGTTTACATTGGAGGCCGTTCCTCGCTATGATGGGATGAGAGCGAAGGTCTCATCATCTGTCTGTTTTATTTTTGTTTGGGGGGGAATTTATAAGGATTGCTTGTGTCTGTATTTGTATGAACAGTCCAGTTGGCAATTGCTAGTAAACTGGGAAAGGAAATATGAGCCTCTCTGGTCTGCGGTTCTCTTGTTTTCCCTGGAGCTGTGCTTCACTGCTTTTGTTGAAAGCTCACTGGCCCAGGATCAGGATTAATATTACCCCTCCTCCACTATCTCACCCGGTTCACCTCTTTGCCTGCCCATAGATTTGAATAGAATCCAAATGCTGCCTACCACCGTCATATGCCTTTATTGTCTCAGAATATCCAAGAACAACATCCCATGGGAGGTGAAGTCTGCAATTCTGCTCACTATGAGAAGTGGCCTTGATCCTTTACATGTAGGTGTGAATGTTTGCACATACACGATCAAACTCAAGTCCAACACAAACTTTTTTTGTGTGTTTATGAGAGCAATCTTAATTATTGGTTTGAATTGAAAACAACACAATTACGCAGTCTCCACTAACATAATGTGTACAAAAGTCCAAGCTCAAACAATCTAAAGAAAATAAATTTCTCACTCCAAAACTTGATGTGATCTTTTATTTGGCAAAATGAACTTATTGTGTTTTTCACTGACTAATGCCTTGTGGCCAGCATGATTACATCGCCCAACAACCCTTTAGAGTATTTTGCTTATAATGAACGCTTGTCCAAGACTAAAGGCCTTTTCAGATCAGAGGCGATGCGATAATGAGAGACGAATTCAATTCATTCCAATGATTATCCACCTCGCGAGTGTGGCGCTTGGTTCCCATTGGAATGAATTGAAACCGCCCAGTTTGCTTCACTCACCGCTTGCCAGTGGACATGTATGGTAATAAGGTTGAATAATGTTTAAGAATAAAGTAAACAGTGACTGATATTTTTTTTTTTCTGCCAGTAGTTGCAACATCTAGAAACAGGTTGCAAAATTTGTTTGTTTTTCGTAATATAAACTTGTGATGAACACTTTAGCCTTTAGTCATTTCCTAAAGCTGTTTTTTAAGAGCAATGTTTGAAATGTAATGTAGTTAAAATCAAACCACACATAGCATACACAATGCACAGGATACATATAATGCATGATATACAGACGATCCACAAAGTACACATATAACCAAAATTCAGTATCACGCTACGAGTAATTTTATATCAGGGTAATCGAATATATCACAATATATATATTTTTTTCTTTCTGGAAAACCAACATTTATATAAATATATATATAAAGGCCCCCATAAAACACATTGTTTACCTTAAGTGGGGCAAATAGATTTATGAAAAATGTTAAAAGTGGGCTCAACTTGACTGATCCAATCACAATGGAGATTAATTTGTTTATAGAATACTTGAGATGTAATGAAATGCCAAATGTGATTAAAATTAACAGGAAATGGTTAACCCTTTTCTGAAGTGGTTATTTTGATTAAGTATTATCTTAATTTGTAACTCAAAAAAGCATCTTGCTGTCTCAAAGTATTTGCCTAAGTTGACAAATTTTGCCCTATACTGTAACTATTGTCCCTGTATTTACACGATATCACTGTTACCCCCAAGTGGGCTTTTTACCACAAATTAATTTTATATAAGATATATATATATATATATGTATACAGTTGTGCTCAAAGGTTTGCATACCCTGGCATTGATTTTGAAAATATGACTGATCATGCAAAAACACTGTCTTTTATGTAAGGATAGTGATCATATGAAGCCATTTATTATCACATAGTTGTTTGGCTCCTTTTTAAATCATAATGATAACAGAAATCACCCAAATGGCCCTGATCAAAAGTTTACATACCCTTGAATGTTTGGCCTTATTACAGACACACAAGGTGACACACACAGGTTTAAATGGCAATTAAAGTTTAATTTCCCACACCTGTGGCTTTTTAATTTGCAATTAGTGTCTGTGTATAAATAGTCAATGAGTTTGTTAGCTCTCACGTGGATGCACTGAGCAGGCTAGATACTGAGCCATGGGGAGCAGAAAAGAACTGTCAAAAGACCTGCGTAACAAGGTAATGGAACTTTATAAAGATGGAAAAGGATATAAAAAGATATCCAAAGCCTTGAAAATGCCAGTCGGTACTGTTGGGCCTCATGTATTCGGATAGAAGACAAAGGCAGGCCTAACAGTCATAAAAAACATTCCTCAAGCCCCCTCCTTCTAAGTCAGATGTTGTACTGATAAAAATCGCGCCAAAATCAAACAAAGGGAGTCCAAAACAGACTACAGATCCATGAAGCCATGCCCTCTAAAGGATCGAGCTCTCAACTCCTGTTGGATGAGGCACACAACAGAACGTCCCTCAAACATGACATCATCAGGACTTCAAATAATTCTGAAATGCTTCCAAAGTGGCTTCCGGCTACTTCGTTCACCAAATACGGACGTAGCTTTTTGCTGCTCTCCGGTGTAACCTCGTGGCATAAGGAAGTAATGTCCGACTTGAAACTGTAGCCATACAATCTCCATCTCGCTGGACGAGTTGAGATTACTCTGTGTTCAACCAAACACTCTAACGGATCCGAAGGAGACCGCCGAGCAATTCGCATCTTCATCCGTTTGCCTACAGAAGTGAAGAGATTAAAGATTTCTCTTCCATCTTCAATCAAGTCGACATTTCTGAGTTCTCCGCCAGCCCGCCGAGAATCAACAGCCGTACCGCCCTCTGAGAATCAACAGCCGTACCGGCCGCCGACAGCGCGAGGAAACGGCTCTAGTCATCACACGAGCCTCAAGAAACCGGGTCAAGGTTAAAGGACTGAGGAAAACACATTCTACCTGTGTCCTCATGCGATTCAAGTAAGAGGTTTACGTCTGGGCAGAGATAGAATATTATAGCGTGTTATTCTTGTGTTTCAAGGTTTTTGCTTGTACAGTTTACGGACCGCCATGTCCGCTCATTATTAATACTCAGGGTATTAATTATCACGAATTTGTTTTGCTGTATTGTAGTCCAACCAAATTGGACTGTTGTGCATTTTCGCCATCGCGGGTGAGACAGCAACTGAGTTCATCCATTAAAAAGTCAAATAACAAGGGACTTTTACGAGCCCCGCTCGTAAAACCGCGTCTCTGAGTGATGAACACGGCTGCTTCATCTCCAGCTATCGCGAAATCAGCTTTCGGGCTGTCACTTAATCATCTCTCTCTCTCTCTCTCTCTCTCTCTCTCACTAACCACACTGACACACACACACACACACACACACACACACACACCTTATGTGTTATAGGATTATTTTTATTTCCATATCTAATCATATCACTGTTTAGTTTGTAGTTGTAAGTCGGAAGTTTATTGACTGCATTGTATTAATTATTAATTGATATTACTGCATAAATAAACTTTGTTTATATTACAAAGAGAAGTGTTTTGGTTTGTTTTGCATACGCCTGTGTCGTGCTGACGGGATGTCAGTGCTCGGATTCAAACCTTCATTCATTGTTTTTTTTATTCGAAAATCGATATTCTTCGGATGTCGATTTTCCTAAGAAAACAATCTAATATTGAGACTGTTTTAATATTCGGTTATTAGTCCCTGGTTTCAGGGTGGTGCCCTGTCAACGTTAATCCTTATAAATATTCTATTGATTTTTGATAATTGATAATTATCTTTGATTGAATTAGAATGATCAATAAGCTAGTGTTAATTTTAATGTTTCATCGATGTTAACAATTGATAAGTGGTGATTTTAAAGGATTAAAAAAAAGCTAACATTGATTCTCATCAATGTTCTATTGATTTTTGTAATTAATAATTATCTTTGATAATTATTAATTATTGCTAATAACCAAACTTGCTCCTACACTACATTTACTGGAGTCCCATATGAGGTTTTGAGTTAGATCCAATTAATTAATTTAAATATTGATTAATAACTACAGAAATAATTATTAATTATTTCTGATAGTAACACTGATCTAAACAGCCAGTAAAGCCCTACATAATAATTGGTGCCCCGTGTGAGGCATCCTACAGTACTGTTCAATCACTTATTAAGAAGTGGAACATTCGGGGATCTCTTGATACCAAGCCAAGATCAGGTAGACCAAGAAAGATTTCAGCCACAACTGCCAGAAGAATTGTTCGGGATACAAAGAAAAACCCACAGGTAACCTCAGGAGAAATACAGGCTGCTCTGGAAAAAGACGGTGTGGTTGTTTCAAGGAGCACAATACGACGATACTTGAGCCAAAATGAGCTGCATGGTCGAGTTGCCAGAAAGAAGCCTTTACTGCACCAGTGCCACAAAAAAGCCTGGTTACAATATGCCCGACAACACCTTGACATGCCTCACAGCTTCTGGCACACTGTAATTTGGAGTAATGAGACCAAAATAGAGCTTTATGGTCACAACCATAAGCGCTATGCCTATAGTGAAAAGAATACCATCCCCACTGTGAAGCATGGTGGTGGATCACTGATGTTTTGGGGGTGTGTGAGCTCTAAAGGCACGGGGAATCTTGTGAAAATTGATGGCAAGATGAATGCAGCATGTTATCAGAAAATACTGGCAGACAGTTTGCATTCTTCTGCACAAAAGCTGCGCATGGGACGCTCTTGGACTTTCCAGCACGACAATGACCCTAAGCACAAGGCCAAGTTGACCCTCCAGTGGTTACAGCAGAAAAAGGTGAAGGTTCTGCAGTGGCCATCACAGTCTCCTGACCTTAATATCATCGAGCCACTCTGGGGAGATCCCAAACGTGCGGTTCATGCAAGACGACCAAAGATTTGCATGACCTGGAGGCATTTTGCAAAGACAAATGGGCAGCCATACCACCTGCAAGAATTTGGGGCCTCATAGACAACTATTACAAAAGACTGCACACGGTCATTGATGCTAAAGGGGGCAATACACAGTATTAAGAACTAAGGGTATGCAGACTTTTGAACAGGGGTAATTTCATTTTTTTCTTTGTTGCCATGTTTTGTTTTATGATTGTGCCATTCTTTTATAACCTACAGTTGAATATGAATCCCATAAGAAATAAAAGAAATGTGTTTTGCCTGCTCACTCATGTTTTCTTTAAAAATGGTACATATATTACCAATTCTCCAAGGGTATGCAAACTTTTCAGCACAACTGTATATATATATCAATAAAAAGATTTGTATCCATTTAAAACGATATCCAAAGTACCCTAATGGTAAGTGCATTGCAATGAAAAAACATTATCAATAAATAAATATTAAAAATAATATTTAATACTCTGCATAATTTTTAAATCCAAGCAAAAAAATTAGGCATCTCTACTTTGAATAGAGTTTGGTTTTAGAGTTGGTTATGAAGCAAACCCCTTCATCACGTATTTGTTTTGGATTTAGGCTTTCATTGGATACCGGAAACCTTTTTGGCAACTGCTGTGTATAGCCTATTAGATATACAGTAAATGCACTGTTGACAAAGGTGTTATTTAATAATTCTTAATTAAATTTACTAGGGCTGGGAATTGCCACAGAGCTCCCGATTCGATATTACAATGATATTTCCTAGCCGATTCGATATGTATTGTGATATTGTGATTCTGTAAGTATTGCTATTTGATGTTTTGATATAAAAAAAATTTAAAAGAAAAAAAAACTAAGTCCTTTTCCTCAGAAAGAAATGTCTATTGAAGAACAGTTGAGTCTGAAATGACAATTGTTTCGTTCTGTGATATATAATTTGCAGGTAAAAGGTAGGGATGTGCAAAACTACCAATTTAAAACTACCAACAGACCAGTCAGTGCATTGTCTGAGCTAGGTGACTATATAGTGCAAAGGAACCCATGTATAATATATATATATATATATATATATATATATATATATATATATATATATATATATATATAATTTTAACTTAGACTAATTTGCTTACTTTAGAATATAAAACATATAAAACCATAGGCTGTTACTAATATAATGATAATTTTGCAACATGCAAATGGAAGCTAAAGAGTAAACTTGTTCAAGAACCATTTTTGGGGCTGGACTGAATCATGACACACATGACAATTCACCTGTAATCCCAATGTCATTGCATGTTATTTGCATATGCATTCTGAGATAGTCTGAGAGCCCATGCAGCGTTCTCATTGACAACTCTATTCTTAAAACTGCTCCAAGAAAACTGACAGAGAGAACTCACAATTTGCCTGTGTTCCACGAGACATGATCGAGCTGCCTGCGTTGGCTCCAAAGCTCAAATAAACTTCTGAACAAAAGAGCAAATCAGACACACTTTGCCAGCATTTCTTTCGTCTGCACACGTCTTTGTGCCTAGCGGCATTTCTTGGCGACATTGGCGGATAAATGTGCGAAATTACCTGCCACTGTGCATGAATACCCTGGCTGTTAGATTATAAATTGAGAGGGGGGGGGCGCAAAAACATGTAGTTTACAGCATCCAATAGTTTAATAAGCCTTTTTACAGCTAAACTATTTATTAAAGCAGTGTCAGACAGAATCTGCAGAATGACTTATGACAAATACTCTCCACAACACCTCTCAAATTAACTTTTGGATTATGAATAATAATAGGAACATTGATCATAGTAGAGGATTTTGACATCCGACAGTTAACACATGGCGCTTTGATGGCTGCAGCCGCGTTGCATTAAAGGATTAAATGTAAAGAATTAGAGACAAATCTTCTCAGAGAAAACCTGTTTATGTGGAACTCTGCACAAATATAGCTTCCTATATTTATATATCATTCATTGTAGCATTAAGATAAAGATACATTTTTAAAAAAAATAAAAATAGATTTTTCATCAGGGAGACGTGATTTGTAACAGAATAAAAAATTTTCCCAGCCCTAAAATTTACTCAATCCCAATCACTTCTCTTTCCCTTTTCTCTCTCATTTTCTCTCAGAATGTAAAGACCCTGTTTCCACCTGGTATTTAGATGCATTTTGGGTGATCTGATCACATGTGGTCAGCACTAAATACAGGTCTAAACGGGGTCTAAACTTTTTGTGATCGGATCACAAAAACCACATACGAATGCGGTCAAAAACACGTGACCAGATCGCATTTGAAGTGTAAACGCTAACCCGTCCTGTATGCATCCTGGCAGCAATTAAGAGCCACCCCTCACCTGTCAATCAGCCACTGCCCTAAAACAAGAGTTTAAACTTTTTGCCGGTTAAGAGCGGCTTTAAAAGGAAATAACCATCCGACTTCTACAATGTGTCTGATATCAACACAGATGACAAGCACAAACACCTGAAGCTCCTTTAATACAGGTAATCCACTAAAATAATGTATAATTCTGCTTGACATGTTGCATTTGTGCTTAGATTAAATTTCAACCACATCTGGGAGAAACGGCGCACCATTTTTTATTTTTTTTGCGCTTTGTCTTTTCTGACTTTGTTGTGCTTTAATATCATGCAGTAATACACTGACATAGTGATTGATGTATGTCATCATGAAACAGAGACCCTCCCCTCCAAATCCACTGAAGGCGCATTTAAGTGACTAGGTGTAAACGGTGATGTGTTTCACCTAACCACAGCCCTAGTACACATATACAAAAGGCATTACATAATGTGCAAATTACAGGGTAAACAGTTGAGATAGTTACAAATGTAGGAGAAATCGCCATAATGTGCATTATAAGTTTCTTGTCTTTGTTAAAACAGCAAATGGTGATGAGCCTCCGCGTCTCAGAGCTTCAGGTTCTTCTGGGATATGCAGGCCGCAACAAGCATGGACGAAAACATGAACTCTTGACCAAAGCGCTACACTTGTTGAAAGCTGGCTGCAGCCCTGCCGTGCAAATGAAGATCAAAGAGCTCTACCGTCGGCGCTTCCCCACAAAGATGGTGTCCCCAACAGACCTCTCGCTCTCTGGCATTCACTCCAGCTCTGGAGGAGCTTCTGCAGGCCTGCCTGCTGGCCTAACCCAGCTGGGATTTGATGGGCACGGCTCACCCTCTCTACTACCTGTCACACTGCTTGGGCCAAAGCATGAGCTTGGCCTGCCCCACCTGCCCTCCACCCTTCACCCAGTCCATCCAGACGTTAAGCTCCAAAGGCTGCCATTCTACGATGTGCTTGATGAGCTGATCAGGCCCACCAGTTTAGGTGAGTAACATGGGCCTCTCTTGAAGCCTTCTCCTTCTCCTACTGATATAAACATAGAGGTGCTCTTCAAAGTGATTTATGGCTTATCAGATTGGACAAGGGCCAGCTATGCTATATTTAGTCATCCTGCTGATGCTAATAATAAAAGGTCACATCAGTGGAATGGATGTGTCATTTAGCATGGAGTACTCCCGAGAGGCTTTGTTAAAGAGATAGTTCTCTCAAAAAATAATATTCTGTTATTACTCATCTTTTTGTCTTTTCCACGGAAGATATCAAGCTCAAAACAGCAAAAAAAAAAACAAACAAACAAAAAAAACACCATTAGAATATCATAAAAGTAGTCCATTCAACTGTATATATTCCACTATATTCCTATGCACTATAGGGGTGGGCGATATACCAGTAGACATGATAAAATGGTAGAAATTTGGCAACCGGTATATATTTTGGATGACCGTCTGTATCGCGGTAATGCAAAATCGTCACCGCGTGGCAAAAAATGTGCACCTCATTCTGTTCACGTAACATGTAAGTGGTACACATTCTGTCGGAGAAATTGAGAAGGAAGGTGGGGCGACTTCAGGTGAGACTGAGAGATTTGAAGAAACAGGGTTTTTAAGGTACTGACAATTTTTCAGCGGCTGCCCAAGCGTAATTTCGGGCTGCCAAAGCAAATTCAATGAAATTCTTCTCGCTTTCTAAATATGCTTCTCATCTCACACGCACAGCTGTGTATCACGTGTTTGTCGTGCGCGAGTCCACTCCAGCAGGCTTCCAGATTGTGCTCCACAGACAGGAGAACCCAGAGCGTGTGATCACTTGCGCTACTCAATCTGGTTTCTCTCTATCACCAACAAACCTCAAAACATGCGTGACCTATTTGAAATCTACTGAGTTTTGAGTTTTTTACCTTAAAGCACTATGGAGGAAGTCAAACATCTCAAACGGCGGGAGAGCCTGACATTCTAACCAACACTGACGAGGAAAACAGCTAAAACAATGTCATGCGCCAACAATTATGTGTCATCTGTCTTGCAGAGTTTTTAAACTATACATTATCACCCTTAATAAAATTCAGTTGGAATGACGTTTTGTTATTAGAAAACAAACCGGCTTTGCCTTCAGATATTCAAATATTGTCTACAGAGATGACTTAAAAGAGCTTAATGACGTGTTTTTTTTTTTTTTATTATTATTATTATTTTTTTTTAATCAAGGATAGGAAGGAATGAATTATTTCCTTTGATAGATTGCTTTCAGAAGATGTCAAGTTTCTTGAGCAAAGTTTTATAATAATAATAGTAGTCAACAACATCAGAATGAAATGTAGCATTGTGGTAAGGCTGATTACCACTTTTTGATTACCACCAATATTGTTTTGTTTTTATTTTTCTTATTTTTTTCTCTGACTATGTTAATATGACTGTTAATTTGTCCAAATAAAGAGAAAATGATCTAAGAGGAAGTAGTTTTAATTTATAAAGTATTTAATTAAATGACTGGATTTTTCAGAAAAAACTATTTTTATAGATGTTTTTTAAAAGTGTAACTATATCGTGATATATATCGTTATCGAAATATAAAATTAGTGGTGATGTGATATAAGATTTTCGTCATATCGCCCACCCCTAATGCACTATATTGCAAGTTGTTCTGGAGCCATACAATAGCTTTTTTTGTTTTTGCTTTGTTAAAGTTCACTTCTTAACAGTGTATTTTTGAGTTGGTGTCTTAATCTTTTTCTAGTTTTGGGCTTAATTTCAGATGATTGGATTACTTACCCAAGTCCCTTTGTGACATTTATACAATTATGTTGATTTTTTTCTAAGTGCAAGTCAGTAATTTTATCCTTTCATTATGCTTTCAAGGGTCATGACTGCAAAAGTTGGAACCCAAAGTCAATGTATGGAACCAATCAGGCTGAACTTTTTGTTTGATTCCTTACAAATGTTGCAGTGTTTTCATATGTTGCTGGGGACTTTGTGGCAGTTTGAATCAAGACCAATAACCATTAACTACGGCTAAGCTCATTTTTGAATGTGGAGCCATGTTACCTTATTTCAGATTTAATTTCCCTATAAACAGACTTACAGAGTTCAGTGTGAGTGCAAATTGCTAAGTAATAATGGCTTTTTCCATGCATAGGACCGAATAACATTAAATTGCTTCTGAAGCAACTCTTCAATACATAAGACTTCCAGGAAACACAAGTGGTCCTTCTTACATATCGAGTTCAAGCCCCCTCACATTTAAATACCTTGCACTGTAATGACAACAATTGCAGAATTTAAATTGAATTGTGAGTTGAGAGTGCAACAGGTGTTTCCAATTGTTGAGTCTTTAGTGCACCAGAGAATTTTCTCTCTGCCTCTCCTTCCTCAAGAGTAAAAATTAATCATCTTCCAGCTTCTTGCTGTTAAACTCTCCCCTTCAAGTGGAATAGATTTGCCTCTTCACATGGTTACTCTGGTGGTCAGTCTGAGGAAATCGCACCTTTCATTTCAGTCAGAGGTCTCTGTCATTGAGTTCAGCCATCTGTGTGTGCTGTGTGGAGCATCTGTAGTGGTACAGATAGAGCTTCCTCTTATCTCTCTCCTTCTCTATAGCTCGCTCCTGAAACCCTTGCTTCATTTGAGGAGATTGGATTATGTAAGCCACAGTTATGTTTGGCTCTGTTATACAGTTAGGCTTTAAACTCTTCTGCAAGTTTTTCATAGTTGATCCAAAGAAAAAAGCCAGCAGCCCTGTGTCTAAGACATTGCTATCGGTTTGAGATCATTAGCTTAACTTACTGCTGGATTTTTCACGATGCTACTAAGTATAGTTTACTTTCAAATGCTATCTCATTCATTGCTCGGCCAAGGATGCTGCCATGAAATACAGAAGAAAGCTTAAAAAGCTTAAATTCTTGAAGGGGAGTGTCATTCTTAGCTTTGGTATTTTAATGAATTTTAATTTATTTCAAAAATTATTATTTTTTTCTATGTAAAAATTTAGCCATTGTGCTACACTAGCAATGTGTAAATGGCACGGTCTGTCACCAGCTCAGCCTGGGAAACCTTTCCTTCAAAGAGCTATTGTACTTAAAGTTTTATCACTTCTGTCTTTTTTATCGATATTGTGATGTTATTGGTGCTTTAATTCTGTCTTTCCCAACTGTCTTCTCTCTTGTTTTGCTTTACAGCCTCAGACAACAGTCAAAGATTTCAGGAAACATGTTTTGCATTTGCACTAACACCTCTGCAAGTTCAACAGATCAGCAGTTCTATGTAAGTGTGGGGAGGGATATTAAATGACAATGTTTGAACGTGTCCCAACTAATTTCTTGCATGGAATAAATAAGTTACATCAGCCAGTTTCATCATCAGAACTAAAAAGATGCTCAATTTAAAACAGCTCTTAAATAATTGATCTTGTCTTGTTATACAGGTGCATCTCAATAAATTAGAATGTCGTGGAAAAGTTCATTTATTTCAGTAATTCAACTCAAATTGTGAAACTCGTGTATTAAATAAATTCAATGCACACAGACTGAAGTAGTTTAAGTCTTTGGTTCTTTTAATTGTGATGATTTTGGCTCACATTTAACAAAAACCCACCAATTCACTATCTCAAAAAATTAGAATACATCATAAGACCAATAAAAAAAACATTTTTAGTGAATTGTTGGCCTTCTGGAAAGTATGTTCATTTACTGTATATGTACTCAGTACTTGGTAGGGGCTCCTTTTGCTTTAATTACTGCCTCAATTTGGCGTGGCATGGAGGTGATCAGTTTGTGGCACTGCTGAGGTGGTATGGAAGCCCAGGTTTCTTTGACAGTGGCCTTCAGCTCATCTGCATTTTTTGGTCTCTTGTTTCTCATTTTCCTCTTGACAATACCCCATAGATTCTCTGTGGGGTTCAGATCTGGTGAGTTTGCTGGCCAGTCAAGCACACCAACACCATGGTCATTTAACCAACTTTTGGTGCTTTTTCCAGCAGGATTTGGCACCTGCCCACACTGCCAAATGAAATCAGCATCTTTAAAAAGCTGGTCAGCAGAAGGAAGCATGAAGTGCTCCAAAATTTCTTGGTAAACGGGTGCAGTGACTTTGGTTTTCAAAAAACACAATGGACCAACACCAGCAGATGACATTGCACCCCAAGTCATCACAGACTGTGGAAACTTAACACTGGACTTCAAGCAACTTGGGCTATGAGCTTCTCCACCCTTCCTCCAGACTCTAGGACCTTGGTTTCCAAATGAAATACAAAACTTGCTCTCATCTGAAAAGAGGACTTTGGACCAGTGGGCAACAGTCCAGTTCTTCTTCTCCTTAGCCCAGGTAAGACGCCTCTGACGTTGTCTGTGGTTCAGGAGTGGCTTAACAAGAGGAATACGACAACTGTAGCCAAATTCCTTGACACGTCTGTGTGGCTCTTGATGCCTTGACCCCAGCCTCAGTCCATTCCTTGTGAAGTTCACCCAAATTCTTGAATCGATTTTGCTTGACAATCCTCATAAGGCTGCGGTTCTCTTGGTTGGTTGTGCATCTTTTTCTTCCACACTTTTTCCTTCCACTCAACTTTCTGTTAACATGCTTGGATACAGCACTCTGTGAACAGCCAGCTTCTTTGGCAATGAATGTTTGTGGCTTACCCTCCTTGTGAAGGGTGTCAGTGATTGTCTTCTGGACAACTGTCAGATCAGCAGTCTTCCCCATGATTGTGTAGCCTAGTGAACCAAACTGAGAGACCATTTTGAAGGCTCAGGAAACCTTTGCAGGTGTTTTGAGTTGATTAGCTGATTGGCATGTCACCATATTCTAATTTTTTGAGATAGTGAATTGGTGGGTTTTTGTTAAATGTGAGCCAAAATCATCACAATTAAAAGAACCAAAGACTTAAACTACTTCAGTCTGTGTGCATTGAATTTATTTAATACACGAGTTTCACAATTTGAGTTGAATTACTGAAATAAATGAACTTTTCCACGACATTCTAATTTATTGAGATGCACCTGTAAATCTTTAACTTGATCCAACATAGAAGGCCATAGTGCTTCACTAGTGCTTTGGTGCTTTAAATGTGCCTAAGCAGTTCTGCAGAATGTTTGGTATGCTTTTCCCTCCTACACTCTCTATCACACATTCCTTCTCTCCCACCCTCTTGTCTTGACAGGGACATCTCTGGGACCAAATGTGACTTCACCGTTCAAGTACAGCTAAGGTATGATAATACAACAATTTCAAAACCTAAACAGTCCTTCTACAAAACAGTGTCTGGAGGAGATAGGCTAAATATTTACTTAATCACAAAAGTATGGTTTTTCTTGGCACCATTATTTGTTATTCTTTTGTGTTCACTAGAGCTGTCGATATTAACGCATTAATTCATGCAATTAATTTAAAACGTTTAAAGCGTTAATTTTGCTTTAACTTGATTAACGCATTAACCAATTTTCATATTCGATTCTGACATTTTATTCAGCTCCGTGTGTTAAGAATACTGGTTGGAATGGGGCATAACCTTGCAATGTGTCCAGGGTCATTACACTGACGCACACATCACAAACACACACAGCAGTGATTCCATGTCAGTGATCAAGTGATGGAGAAAGGACCTCTTAACCGTATTTTTGATACAAAACAAACCCAAATGGGACCTATGAAAAGCATCAGCGTTTCCCCGGCGCCGCATCATGCTTCCATCTTACTGGACAATTCAGATGAAGTATAATTGTATTAGGAAATATAATTACGAAAGCAATACAAGACATTTTTTGCATGCACATTTCATGTGTAGTTCAATGTGGCATGAATCATGTAAATGCGGCTTCACAGTTGCTGTAGCAAAGTGGATAGCTATGATTAATATTGTGGAGGAGAATGAGGGTTTAAGAGATTTAATGCCCATTGCAATGAATACGCAACCTTTGGGGACTACTTCTTTCAATTAGCCAACCTCCCACTTAGACTTTCGGAAACGTTTAATTTTACTTGCACTGGTGCTATTTTAGTGTATTGGTATATTGGTATAAATAAATGCATTTTGATGGGAAAAGTAGTGTGTGTGTGTGTGTATATATATATATATATATATATATATATATATATATACATACAGTCAAAATTCAGCACTAAACCTGCGATTAATAGCGATTAACTATGAAAAATCATGTGATAAATGAAGATTAAATATTTTAAGCGGCTGACAGCACTAGTTATCACAATATCTTGTTATAATGTAATAAAATAGCAACAACAAAAAAAAAATAATCTGCATGCCATTGAATATTAAATATTTGTATGTATTGTATATAGTTTCTGATTGTCTGTGCTGAAGATAACATACACCCATCTTTTTGTTTTGGTTTCTGAGAGTCTTTGAAATCTTTCCCACACATTCCTAAAAAAAAAATCTCATTGCATATTTTTCAGGTTTTGCTTATCAGAGACAAGTTGTCCTCAGGAAGACCATTTCCCACCCAATCTTTGTGTGAAAGTGAATGGAAAACCCTGTAACCTCCCTGTGAGTCTGTCTTTGTTTTTGGTCATAAATCAGCATGCTAATTTCAATTCTACCATAATTTCTACAGTTATATGCAAAGAATAGCATATAACAAAGCAATTTATTAAATACAGTCTTGTATTTATAAAGTATGATCGAGTTTGCAGCATATTCTAGTTGTCACTACCAGCCCTCTGTTTAGTGTGCAACTAGAACAATCCTTGTGAAAACAGGCAATTTGACAAAGGGATTTATTAGAAGAGTGTTTGCAAACCTTTTTTTAAACATTTATAAAGTTCTGTTGTTTCAAATGCTGGCTGTGTAACTGGTTGCTATGTTGTTGTTTTTAGGGATACCTTCCTCCAACCAAAAATGGAGTGGAGCCAAAGCGACCTAGCAGACCCATCAACATTACCTCCTTGGTTAGATTGTCTACAACAGTCCCTAACACCATCGTTGTGTCGTGGACATCAGAAATTGGAAGGGTAATGAACACTTCTGCCTGTGAATCTGTATTTGAAATTTTAGAATGCTTCTTGATTTGACGTCTTAAACTGAAATACTGCCATCATGGTTCTCAGAATGGGTTTCTAATAAGCCCCGTTTTGTCCATACAGAGTTACTCCATGGCAGTATATCTGGTCCGACAGCAGTCCTCCACAATTTTGCTACAGAGATTACGATCGAAAGGCATTAGAAACCCAGACCACTCTAGAGCACTCAGTAAGTTTACTCTGAGCTATAATGGGTGAATTTGTGTTTGCGGCATGCGAGGCTGAATATTACCCAAACAAGTGGAAAATTCTGCTTCATCAAGTTAATGACTTAAATTTGTATAAATTATTTTTTATCCTCCAACATATATTTAATATTTGCTCCCATTTAGCACCTGCAACTATTATTGTAAATTAATATGTTTTTCCAACAACGTCTTGGCTGCTTTTTTCCCCATGTGTGGATATAATTAGAGATATTTCGTGTTTTGGAATATTGTAAATAACTTAAGCTGGGTTTGAACACTGTTCCAGTGTGGATGTGAGACATAAACGTAGTAAAATCAATGTGTTTTAAGACAAAAACATATTAAGTGGCCTAAGAGCTGTTCAAGTGAAGTGAATCCTAGCCTGTGAAAATTACATTATAATTGGTGTTTGAAAGCTTTGAATGGTTGTGTCTTGTGCTTCATCTTCAGTCAAAGAAAAGCTTACTGCTGACCCTGACAGTGAGATTGCCACCACCAGCCTGCGAGTCTCCTTGCTCTGTCCGGTATGTAATGGACCTTCAATCCAGAATAAAGACATTATTCTCTGCAAAGGGTTTCTGCTCAACCTTGTTTCTTTGGAAAAGATTGCATTAATCATTGTGTCATAATAATGAAATTCTGTTTCTTTTCACTCAGCCCTGGATATGACATTCCGACTTTCCTTACTGTGTTCCATTATCAATTCAGTTATATTATTATTTAATTGTAAGATTAACCAAGATAAAAATCAGTACGTGTGCCTATAAGGTATACTAACATGGTGTGTGTGCATCTGTGTGTAAATGCACAGCTTGGGAAGATGCGGCTGATGATTCCCTGCCGAGCACTCACCTGCTCACACCTGCAGTGCTTTGATGCTACACTCTATATACAAATGAATGAGAAGAAACCCACATGGGTGTGTCCGGTCTGCGACAAGAAAGCCCCATATGAGCATCTTATTATTGACGGGTCAGTGCTGCTGTCACCTTTTACTCCTGTGATTGTGGACCATCTGAAACCTGCAAAAACTACTTTATAGCTTTCATATATTCAGCTTTTGCTTTCATTTTACTGCGTGTTGTATTTCTTAGTTTCTGTAACTGGTCACCTTATTTTAGTTTTCACCATTTTAACCACCTTTTTGCCTTCACTGCTAGTTCAATGGCCTTGTGGTGAACAAGTGAATTTTTAGTGTAAGTAAAAATATTCCATATCCAAATGTTCCTCATATAAGATGACTTAATAAAATCTTCAAGCATAATAATGATAAAAAAGAATTAGTAAAAAAGGAATTAGTAATATGTTGTTTATCATCCTGAGACCAGAGCATTTTGATTTGTAACAAGTAGCACCTAATAAACATAAAAAACAAAAAAAAACATAGTGTTGGTTATTCATGTTTTGAGACGTTACAGACATCACATCAGAATTAGCATAAATAATTCTGATTCAAAGTAATGGCCAACATCATCCAGTCACTGTCAACCATGTTAAAATAAAATTATACATGATAAATTCTGAATCTATGTACTGATTATCATTGTCCCATGTCTGCCAAATATGTTGAGTGGTCCAAACATCATCTGCAGCCTAAAACTGAACTTTTGGTCAGATTTTAGGAATGAATGCACTTAGCTGCATAGGAAAGCTATAGGATGCACTTTTGCTCCCTATTTAGTGAATGACTTGACCTACAGTGTGATGTCTGTCTGCACTGGTCTCAGAACGAAATTCACCTTATTTTCATCCTAACTCCATATAAAGCCTCTGAAAGCAACAAAAAATAAAACTCTGCTGTGATCAGCACCATGTTTTTTTTGTCACACGACTCGTACGTCTGAATTTCAATTATGCGTTGTGGATATTTCAGCCTAAACACAGCGTCTTCGCAGAAGGATGCGGGGTCGCACAAGATTAAAAATGTTGCTTTCCAAAAAAAATAAAATAAATATCAACTACCTACATGCTTTCATATTGAAGTCATGGGAAGGATTTTTTGTTGTTGTTGTTTGTTTGTTTTTAAGGTTTGTGTGTGTGTGTGTGTACAGATTATTCATGGAGATTCTGAGCAGTTGTCTGGATTGTGATGAGATCCAGTTTAAAGAGGATGGCAGTTGGGCTCCTATGAGATCCAAGAAGGTGATACAGGAAGTGTCGGCCTCGTCAAACGGTATTGAAGGTATAACTGCAAAGACTTAAGTAGCTGAGTTAGGGAGACCATAAGCAGTGCTTTAGTGAAAAGTCCAGATATTAATGTTGTATAACCTTGAAGTAGTCCACTTGCTTTTTAAACTCAGGGTATTGTTTTTTTTTTTTTATAGACTCTTGTCGGTCGGTAGTGTCAGACCACAGAAACAGTTCGTCCCACAGCAATAGCAGTAACAAGGTGGAGGTGATTGACCTGACACTGGACAGCTCCTCAGACGATGATGATGATGATGATGATGATAATGACGAGCTTCCACCTAAAAGAGCCTGTCCATCCCTATCACCCACCTCCCCACCTGCCAGCAAAGGGTAAGGATTTATATTCCCAATATGTTTTTATTGGTTTTTTGTAATAGCGGATTTCATTTTAGCATGTAATGAAGTGTTATTTGAACATATGCATGTAATACAATGTGCAATAGATCAAGAAAAGGCCAGGTGAATAATATAATGATTTGAGCATTTATTTGTTAATTGCATTTAAAGTGGTTTGAAGTGTTTCACCAGCATTCTAAGTATATTGTTATTTGCAGGGTGTTAAATCTGCACCATCAGGCATCTCCACTGGCACGAGCTCCCAGCATGCCTCCAGTGGAAACAAACTATATCCCTCCCCCTCCTCCTCTCATCCAGGACTACCGTCACTATTACCACACACCCAGTGACCTGTCAGGTATCAGCATCATTTCCACTATTATAACACTGCCTATTTTTACTTAATTGGAAAAAAGTGATGATCAGCCCCTTTCTTTTCTACAGATCTGAATTTCTTCTCATTTTTACAAGGGGACAATCACCAGGTGAGCAACAAATCACTGTTAGAGGGCAGCATTGTGCAAAAAATGAGTGTCTACATCTAACCACATTAGGTGTCTAATTACATTGAATGGATGCACTAGGAGCCAGAGTCTAAAGTTGTACTTCATCCCTCTCTGCAGCATTATAACATGGTCATGGCTGCTGCAGCTGCTGCCTCAGCCTCCGCGTCAGCATCAGACGACCATGAGCTGCTGTTGAACCGCTTCATGCCCTATGGCTCCTCCCAGCTTTTCCTGGAGCAGTCAGGGACGCCTGCGAGCAGCTCGCTAGTGCCTGCGAATGGCAGTGGAGGCAGTAGCAGTGGAAGCAGCAGTAGTCTGGTGTCCTCCAGCAGCCTGAGAGACAGCCACCCACACAGTAATGCCTCTCGCTCACGCTCCGACGCTGCCGCCTCCGTTATATATGGCTCCATCCCCGATGTCATTTCACTGGACTGACCACACTGGGGCACCCCACAAACAGACTAGACTTTATCACAAACAGCAGGAGGGCGGAGAAGCAGCCTTGTGCACTCATTGATAGGATTTAGAAATGAATGAGATGGAAGGATGGAAAGAAAAAAGAGAACCAAGACTTTTGTAAAGAGAAGAATAAAATTGCTGTGTACAGAGAAGAAAAATCTATTTTCAGTTTTACTTTTGTATATAAACAATAGGACGCTGTTTAACCAGTCAGTGACTTCAGTCGGAATTTTCTCCACGTACACTGAAGATGTTTTTCACTGCCCCCTGTGTTCTGTGATTATCTTATTCGGTACCTTTTATACTTTTTTGCTATTTTATTTCACCTCAATTAATTATTTCAGACACAATAATGGAAAGACAGTCATCTGTTATCTTTTTTTTTTTTTTCATGTCTGGGCATGAGACTCTTGCCCTCAGCCGTTGTTTCAGCGATGAGGGAACATTATATTATTTAACGCCATTATCCTGTGCAGGTAATTTATTATTGCTTTTAAGTTATGTTGGATGTATGGTGTACAGAAGCATTCCCTTACATCAACAGAGAATCTAGCCACGACATGTTTGCAGAGTCAACAGAGGTCATGTATTATTCCATTCGCACATTCTCTCTCATCATTTACCACATTAAGTATGCATGAAGTGGAGTTATGTTTAAATTAAACAGTTCAGATTTGTTGGTTATTACCTGAGGTGAACTCAGGTTCTCACAATCTTAAGTTCTTTGATGTTGCTTGTCTGTACTAACCCTCAAAAGATTAGGTGAGGCTCACAATATTAGCGCTGAAAATGTCAGACACTATTGCATACCTCATTGAGACAGGAACCTTTCCGTCTAACGGCACATGCCTGTAGACCTTTAAATTGAAACTTTATTTAAATTTAAAACTTACATGTTAGCCTCATCTTTATAAGCTAGTCCCTAGTTTCCAACTATTATACACTCGTTGCTTTTTGCAATTCAGATATGCACTAAGTGGATTTAACAATTTAGATCTAGATTTAACTTGGGTTAAATAAAAATTTTGTAGCTTCCTTAAGAGAATATTGTTGGATCCACTGCATTCTGACTCTGTCAACTGTGATGATCAAACTTTCTTGTCTATATCTCCAGGAATACACTAATTTAAGTTAATAATTTCAAAGTCTGTAAGTGGATAGATTTGGATGAGAATAGCCTGAGTTCCTGGTTTTTCAATAGCACAGCTAAAATCTTGATTTAAGATATGGCTACATGCACTCGCCTAAATTGCATCCTTTTTCGGTTTGGTGTCTTCTGTCTCCTCAAATGGCCCATCTTAAATGTCAAGAACATCATGTTCTTTTGAAATGTCATTTTTCTCAAGGTCTGTGTAGCCTCACTGTCATAAGCCTACATAGGCTACAACAAGATTTGAATCAACTGTAATTGGAACCATCATACAACCATTATAATTGAGCCTCTTAATTGAGCTTTACAGGTTTTCAAAGTGTGTTTGGAAGGTGACTTTATTGCAACATAATATGTGCTGTCTGTTTTTGTCTGTATAAAACTGAATTTATTTATTTTTATCTATATATTATATTTTTACTATTTGTTTGATCATGCATTACTGTCTTGCATTTATTTCATAATTATTTCACGAGTTCTTAACACTTGCTTTGCTAAGTATCTAATTCTGTGTCATTGTCTCTCATTTTCTCATATTTGTACTATATGAGACACCTGAGGCATTAATTCCACAATCTTACTGGCTGTGTCCAACTTTTGTTGAAATTAAACAATTTAAAGGATAAAAGCCAGCTCAGTGTCCATATACTCTGGCTCAGTTATTTTTGAATGACCTATGCATTGGATTGTAATGGGTTTTGTTGAGAGTTAGTACATACTTTTAATCACAGTAACTTGAACAGAACTGTTCACTAACTTTCGTAAATGAATATTTCTAAGTGATTTTGTCTCTGAGAGCAAATGTTAAACTGAGTTTCAAAATAACATAATTTGATTAATTTGCGCTGAGTTACTTGGCACACAGACTTTTTTTTACAAATCTCTGATTCAATGTTCTCTTGCGCTGAACTCATACATTTCATGTGCCCCCTGAATCCCCACATCCATCTTTCCTAGAAGTATACCACTAGACAGTCGGCTGTACCAGTAACTGGCAAGCATGAACTCTCGGCCTTAAGTTTTTAACTGTATGCTTACGCTATGAGAGAAACATTTATGTACAGGAAAAACCAATACCAGTTTGTATAAAATATATGAATTATTTATTATTTGAATTGGGATACATTGTTTACCTAATGAATGTTACTTGTTTATGTAGAGAGCGATTTAGCTGTAATAAAACAAATACATTAAATCTTTTCTATTTCTGTCTTATCTGCATTTTG
The DNA here is from genome assembly GCF_019703515.2 of Myxocyprinus asiaticus. NCBI lineage: Eukaryota > Metazoa > Chordata > Actinopteri > Cypriniformes > Catostomidae > Myxocyprinus > Myxocyprinus asiaticus. The sequence continues at coordinate 25,610,306 of NC_059361.1, read as the reverse complement.
TGCTCTTTGTTTGACATGGTTTTAGAATTCAAGTTATGTTATATGTTCAGTGTATTGGTTAGAACTAGGTCAGCCACTCTTTTCATTCTCCCTTCTGATGCGCACTGTTTAAAATACATTAGTGAACAAAGCAATTGACCCTCTGCTGTCATACTTGTCAAAAGTCTAGCCAATCTTTGCACTGAATCGGCAGGTTATACCAAGGCATGGGTATTAAAGAATTGCCCCTCTGGATATTTTAGAATAAGCACACAAAACTGTCTTCAATGGAAAGAAATTGGCTGAGCGCAGATCGCGTGCAGGTCACAGCGTTTTGGATGCTGAACTATGGGTGACATTTTCAACAGCACCGAGGTGTTCAACTGAAACCCTCTTCTGGGTCATGTCACATTTGGAAACCTGGACGACATTGAATTGACCACAGACAGGAGCCCGGCTTTGAGGATAATGATCTCCGTGGTGTACATTCTCGTGTGCGCAATAGGTTTGATTGGGAAATGGATTGTGCTCCTCGTCATGAGAGTGAATTACTGCAAACAGAGTGCCATCATTAATTTCTTCATCATGAATTTAGCTATCACAAACCTCCAGTTTGTCATGACATTGCCCTTTTGGGCGGTGGACTATGGACTTCAGCTGGCCATTTGGAGACGCCATGTGTCACTGTGATGAACATGTAAGCCAGTGCCTTCTTCCTCGCTGCTATGAGCATCACTCGATATTACTCCGTGGCTTCGGCCACCAAGAACCAGGGTTGGGTTGCACCAGCTGTGCGTAAGGTCTCACGTAAGTTGGGACGTAAAGTGTCACACTAAAGGCGTAGTCAGGGTTGAGGAGTAACGGAATGCATGTAACGGGAATACGTATTTAAAATACAAAATATTATGTAACTGTATTCCACTACAGTTACAGTTTAAATCAATGGTAATTAGAATACAGTTTCATTCAAAAAGTATTTTGATTACTGAAGAGATTACTTTGCATTTTATTGTCATTTGTTTCATTTAATATTTAGTCCTTTCAGATAGAAAACATTTATACATATAAATGATGCGATCCAAAGTGCATTTGAACAGCGGTGAAACACTTTCTTATGATGTGTTACATTCATACGAGCAGACAGAGAAGTAAGTTTGAAGTAAGTTTGGAGCAGAAGAAATAGAAATAAACCTTGTGTAAACTGTCAGCTTTAGCTAAGCTAAAATACTATTTCTAGCCATTTTACATGCACATGTTACCAGGCATGATCATATTTTTTTATCAAGAAAATTCATGTTGGATCATAATTTCTTTTTTTCTAGTAAGACATTTGATATTAGGGCAAAAATCTTATTCTTGATAATAATATTTGTATTGTTTTCCTGTAAAAATATCTAAAAATCCTTAAAACAAGATCAATTAGATTAATCTTGTTTTAGGAACAACACTGCATAAGATATTTAGGTTTTTCAGAGAATGTATTTTTAACATGTGTAATTTTGTCTTACTGTACTGGCAGAGTTTTTATAGTCAAAACAAGTGAAAAAATCTACCAGTGCTGAAGAAGTAATCCAAAGTATTTAGAATACGTTACTGACCTTGAGTAATCTAACGGAATATGTGACAAATTACATTTTACAGCATGTATTCTGTAATCTGTAGTGGAATACATTTCAAAAGTAACCCTCACAACCAAGGGCTTAGTAACTACTAGTTAGTTTGTAACTAAGTCAGTGCTTAATCTGGTTGCACCCCCTGTTCTTAAGGCAAGACTTAACTAGCAGGTCGTAAGCTCTCCATAAGTAATGCATAGTCGCATAATACGACATTTACCTGTATTTATCCAATAAACAGCCTTCAATTTTGTACACAGAAGTGTTAAAAAGACATCAATTTCAATCTGATCTGGTTACGGTTGATGTTCAAACCTTGTTTACTCACGTAACTGTCAGCTGTAATAAATTATATCCCAATTAAAATACGATACGTAATAAAGGTAGATTTGATAAATAGTATATTTGCCCTGTGTAAATAACAATATATAGGAACTGTATCTAATATAAATAAGGGGTAATAAATAAATGCTAATACAACAGGCTGGCAAAATAGACATTTATTCATCTTAATATCCTATATACTGTATATTTTGAATGTGTTGAAACTTGACACCGGGCAACGCAGCCTGAAAACTGCACCATTAGATTGGTTTCATGCTGAAGAGCTGCTTAAAAGTAAGTTTTCTCTCTCTCTCTCTCTCTCTCGTAAATGTAAACAAGTGTAAATGTCAACATCATACTGTATGTCGAAAGGACTGAGGCCTGTCACGCAAAACATCAGCTCATTGATGTCATAAATTATCAGTCTGCTTTTTTATTCCATCCGTTTAGTTTATACGTAGTGTTACATCCTACCTAAGTTTAATGGTGCAAATCTCACATATTTAGTGGTGCGTAAATGTGACTTAGTGCCCATTTACGCCACAACTAGGCTAAGTTTAAACTTACGTAAAGCTGGTGCAACCGGCCCCGAGTCCGTCCACCAGCAGCATGCTCTCTCAAATAGTTCGGTAAAGTTGGACATATATTCACAGATTCGAACTTCCCGGATCAATAACTCACTCTCGAAACGTTATTAAAACACAAACGACACCTCATCCAAACCGTAGTAAGGTAGACAACGACCTACAACCTAATTTTCATCAAAACGAGCCGTCCTCCGAGCTGGACCAATAGCATTGGTCTCTACGTGCAGCGGCTGTGAGAAGAGTGCGCAGGGACCGTCTAAAAAGTTCAACACCGAAAAGCGATACTAAAAAAAAATTAAATAACTCTTACAAAGTGTAGTGTCACCAAAATCACTTCACACATCAGTGATCTCCTGTTTGTTATACTACAACACTTAGTTTGGAAAAATGTGCTTTTGCATAATTTGGGGGAATTTTTATTGGGAAAAATATTTAATCACTTTACTCTTATGCAATGTAGTGTAACCAAAATCACTTCATACATCAGTATGTTGGTTGTACTACAACACTTAGTTTAGAAAAATGTGCTTTTGCATAATTTTGGGGAATCTGTATTAGGAAAAATATTCAATAACTTCACGCTTATACAATGTAGTGTCACCAAAATCACTTCACACATCAATGGTCTACTGTTGGTTGTACTACAATACTTAGTTTGGAGAAATGTGCTTTTGCATAATTTTGGGGAATTTTTATTAGGAAAAATATTTAATAACTTTAGGAGACCATTGATGTGTGAACTGAATTTGATGGTACTACACTGTATAAGAGTGAATTTCTTGAATATTTGTCCCAATAAAAATTTCCCCAAATTATGCAAAAACACATTTCTCCAAACTAAGTGTTGTAGTATATCCAACAGGAGATCACTGATGTGTGAAGTGAATTGGATGGTACTACACTGCATAAGAGGAAATGTATTGTATATTTTTCCCAATAAAATTCCCCAAAATTATGCAAAAGCCTTTTTCCCCTAACTAAATGTTGTAGTATAACAAACAGGAGACCACTGATGTGTGAAGTGATTTTGGTGACACTACACTTTGTAAGAGTGAAGTTATTGAATTTTTATTAGTATCGCTTTTCGGTGTTGCACTTTTTAGACGGTCCCTGCGCACTAGTCTCACAGCCACTGCACGTAGAGACCAATGCTATTGGTCCAGCTCGTTGTCTACCTTACTACGTCGTTTGTGTTTTAACTACGTTTCGCTCACGAGTTGTTGATCCGGAAAGTTCGATTCTGTGAATATATGTCCAACTTTACCGAACTCTGTCAGATGGGTTTGCGCGCTTTTATGGGTCGTGGCCTCGGTCGCTCCGACGTCTATTTTCTCCACCGTGACCAACGTGGCTGGGGAGAAGCTCTGTTTACTGAAGTTTCCCGCCGGTACAGAATCTTATTCATCTTTTAAACTCCATGGCCAAAACACTTTTTTAAGTAGTGTACTTTGGTGTGCTTTAAAAGATGAATAAGATTCTGTCTAAAAACTACCAAAGAAAAACTCCCACAAATAAGCCTTGTGCAATAGAGGGAATAATATTCTGAGTAATTTGCAGTTGGTTTGACATCTTCAGGTCAAGCGGACATGAAGTTTAATGTGTATATGAATCCGAAAATCCAACAAATGTCAAACGTAAAACTAACTTTACCTATTTCCAGTGTCCGTTTGCTTAGCGCACACTAATAGCTGCTTAAATCCATTTATATCTATTGTCTAACGAGAATGGCATTGAGAAAGAAATTGAACTATTGTATGTCAAATGGTTGTTGTGTTGACGAGGTTTTCTCAGAAATCTGGAGGTCAATACACGAAGCGCGCTGCGACACAAATGCATCCATATAAAATTAATGTCGATTTGTTAAATTGAGAAGTTTGTTCTTTAAAAATATTGCATGTATCAAAACAACATTTTTAAAACAACAACAGATCCCAGTTATTTCCAAATATTAAAACATGCAAAATTGTGAACGAAATGACATTAATCTAGATTATTGTATTGCTGTTTTGAAATGCAGACATTAATGAGTGATTATTTGATATAAATAATACACTTCTAAATGCATGTCACATACTGTATTTTAATTGGGTATCTGTTTGCCCATTTGAATCAAACAAACAATAATGACAAAACATTTATTTAAGAACACTTTACAATGAGGTTTTACTCATTAAAAGGATAGTTCACCCAAAACTGTATGTATTTCTAAAAATATAAATAATAATAATTTTTAAATTAAAAGTCATATACGGTAACATGAGTTAATGCATTATAAACTAAGATGAACAATATTATTTTGAAAAAAATAATAGTGAAAACTCATTGTTCATTAATGGTTCATGATACATGATGGATTAACTAATGTTAAACAATAGAACCTAATTGTAAAGTGTAACCATTTAAAATTACAGTAGACTGTTCTCTGCAGTTCACATCAGGTTAATGTTGTCAGCAATGTAACAACATTAACCTTTAGGTGTAGCATATCCTTTAATTAAAAGGGTCACTGTTAACCAAAAGTATACACCACACCCACAACAAATGTTTGCATCTATAACTGAAATATATATATATATATATATATATATATATTATGTTTTGATAATTTTTGTTAGAAGGGTTTCTCTTTGTGAATACACAAATAAAGATTTTAATCTACAAATAGTTGTAAAATATTTTTTATTTCTATGCTTGTTATTTGATTTTTGCATAGTGTCTGAAAACAACCATAGTGTGTGTGTTATGTCTGACCCGGGTCAGAAGTTCAAGGACTACAAGAGAGCATACATAGGGTATACATAGGCTATTCTTAGGTTTCTTATATCCCTCATTAATTGCTCTACATTAAATTACTATATTAAGTTCTAAAATAGCCTTATCCTTCTCTTCTTTTGTGTGTGTATATTGTTTTTGCTCCACGTTATGCCCAAGTCTCTTGCAGATGCCCAGCATTCAGGTGAGGCCCTGATGTCCCTGTGCCTTGTAGAACAATACTATCTGTGTGTTCTGATTTATAATCTTTTCTATAGGGATTGTTAATAGTTACAGAGGCATGTGATTGGGCTAAAGTTAGTGGGAGACATCAACATCCACTGTGCCAGAAAGGGAACCTCATGAGCATCATTATAAGAACCTCACAGCCCTGACAGACAACTGCACCAGTGATTAAAAGGGAATGTTATTATGTCTCGTTAATGACTGGTGTTGAAAAGCCAGTCTGTGTTTACATAAGATTAGAGTACATTTTATTTAGGCCTATCATTATCTTGTGGGAGAGGCAATTGCAGTGTTGCATTAAAGTATCTTTTCTTTTTTTTTTTTTTTTTAACTCAAATGAAATGTTAGAAAACATAAGCAGACCTTACATAATAATTTTGCATATGACTATAACATTTTTTGTTTTGAATTTGGACTAACGACCTGTCTTCCTTATTTTAGAATTGTGGAGTTGCAAATCTGACTTCGTTTTGATTGGATTTGAATGACCCTTCTATTAGACATAGCTTCCCTCAACAATATATACCTAAATATGAAAGTATTTCACTTACTGTACATATACACTTGAAAACCATAGTGCACAAGTTCTGTGATGCTCCAGCAGGGGCTTGGTGAATGGTGTTTATAATCTGACAGTGACGCGAAAAAAGTGCGTCATAGCAACGCAGCGCGGCTCCTTCACCCTGTGTGAATGAAATCAGAGCTGGCGATGCCTGGATTTGATTTTCCAGCTATTTTTATTGTTTAATCTGTGAATGGCGCCTAAACAGGACCCTAAACCTAAATTTCAAGAAGGTAAGATACCTTGTAAAAAAGCTATGTCTCCTCGAAAGGAGCCATCAATTGCTCAGTGCATCCTGTGCAGTGGAAGCGCGCGCTACATCCGCACAATGGCGCGCGCTATCGCAACAGTGAGATGTGTGGATGTGTATGAAAACAAGTCTTTAGTCACGCAGTGCTTATGGTGTTTTTTTAATCCTGTTGATTTATACGTCAACCTGCAAATGCAGGTTTTCCATTATACGTGACAGTCTTTATACACGCAAGCAGCTACCTGTTTCCGAAACAACACATTAGCTGGTGTCTATGTAGCGCGTTAGCTCGTAGCAGGCCTTGTTTACAGCATTCTCGCATCATAGCATGAAGATAGATTATTAAAGTCCTAGCGGTATTTATTTTTTATTATATTTGGAATGTCCACACAGAACTGGCTTAATGTTATTAACATCGCTAATGAGACAGGCGAGAGATCTAGTTTCAAAAAAGTAAATGTTACATTTTAAACAATTGGTGCATTGGCGGAATATTTGAGATGCCTCACAGAACTGCAGGAAATATGAATGCACGAGTTGGGGGTTGTGGCACAACAGGCATCTTGTCAAACAGCACAAATGCTCTGCAAAAATTTCACCTTGCACGTGATCCTGTGTTCATGCAACAGTTCATATTCATATATAAGAAAAGCTTTTAAAATATGTATGTATTTACTTCTGATGCATTTCAGGTGAACGAGTGCTGTGCTTTCATGGGCCATTGCTATATGAAGCTAAGGTATCTGTCTGAATCATTCTGTTATTTATGCATCATATGCATAAAGGCCTTCAAAAGCATGTTTGATATTTTGGTAGCGTAGCAATAACAGAAAGAGATATTCCTTTTTTGTGTGTGTGTGTGTAAATGTAGTCCATGTGTTTGATGTACTGGTTTTGTAGATCTGGGTTAATGCTTTTGAGAAATATATTTATTGTACTATACCAGTGTTTCCCAACCTTTTTTCTGCCACGGCACACTTTTTACAACTAAAAAAATTCTACGGCACACCACTATCCCACATAGGCTAACCATCGTCAATATTTTTCCTTTTCAAGAACTTGTCCATGTTTTCTGTCCTTCTTAGTAGCGTGTTTATTTGTAATGTTTGAAATTCGGCTATGCAAAAAAAACAAGTCACATAGGTAGGCTACGCTGTGTGAGGTCACAGGTGGTAAGAGCACTAAATGGGTAATGAAAAAACAACAAATTTGCTGCTTTTCTAATTGTAGATTTGTTCTTGCAATGCCACAACAAATTACAGGGATACAAACTCATGAGGGGCGAAAAAGGTAAGACAATCACTGGTCCACAAAAATTTTTTTCTGGGGATATTTTTTTTTTAAAGAAGATAAGAGCACCAATTCCAGCTATTATAGTGATTCAAGTTTATTTAAGTTTACAGCTGTGCAGAATTAGTGGCAAAATAAAGAGTATTTTGGTGAGGCTTGCTTCTGTTTCACAAATTTGTTCAATTTTTAACCGATTAGTTCAGTGACCCCTTCTGGAAATGTCATTAGGTGGCGACAAATGAGCGTCTTATGTGCTATGAGTGAGTCATTGAATCATTTTGAGTCGTTCATGACTGAAATCTACCAAGAGACTTTATAGTGTTTAAACATTAAAAGAACAAAGCAGATCTTTAGTCTTCCTTCAGTCTGAACATTATTTTTCATCCAAAAAGACAACAATAATCGTCTAATAATAGTGAGTGTCAATAACGTCCTTACCTTCTCCTTTATTAAAACCTGCATGGCTACAAATCTGTTGACTTCAGTATAAGAACTATAAACACAAAGCAGATCTACAGTATCATTTTCCTACAGTAGCCTATTTAAACTGCTGAGCATGGCTTTTATCAGAAAAGACCACAATAATAGACAAATAATAATCATTTTGAGTTTCAATAATGTTCTTTCATTATTGTAAAGGGCATTTCACATGAGTTGAGTCGGCGTCAACGCTCCGTTCAACGCAAGCGTCAAGCGCCGCATTGCCCTCCACATGACAAGAGTTGCAGAAAGCGTCACAGAGGGGCGATTTTACGGTTTGCCACGTAGAAAAGCGGGAGGTGTGCATAATAAACATTGAAAACGTATTTGGGAGAGAGAAAAAAAGCTTGCAGTTGCTTTGATAGCAGAAAGTAATAAAAGGACTCGTTTATGTTTAGGTCTAAGTGTTTTCTTGGTGAATTTAAATTAGTTCAATAACTGGGGTCTCTGATATTTGTAAATGATAAGGTAATATTTAATTAAAAGAAATTATGAGACATTCAATGTCTCCACAAATTTGGACAGTTTTTAAATATTTCTTGTTGCTTAGTACTCTCAAAGACATTACTGGTGAAGCAAAAAGGTGTGTGTGAAAAACACTTTGGTGTAAAGTGGCGTCACTTCATAGACTTCAATGTATTCTGTAGCGCTGACGCGAGTCATGTGAAAGACCCTTAATGTGTATAAATATCAGTCACATTTGCACATTAATCATTGCTCTTCACAATTACAAAAGTAACCGATTCAAAACGGCGAATTTCTCAGAAAGGTGAGGAGTTTGGATCCCTTAAATTATCTTTTTTTTTTTTTTTCATGCATTTATTTATTTTGTGGAATTTGATAATTTTCCATGGCACACCTGACAATCTTTCATGGCACACAGTGGTTGGGAAACACTGTACTATACAGTTGAAGTCAGAAGTTTACATACACTTAGGTTGAAGTCATTAAAAGTCATTTAACCACTCCACAGATTTTATATTAGTAAACTATATTTTTGGCAAGTTGTTTAAGACATCTACTTTGCATGACACAAGTAATTTTTCATACAATTGTTTACAGACATATTGTTTCACTTTTAATTGTCTAAATCACAATTCCAGTGGGTCAGAAGTTTACATACACTAAGTTAACTGTGCCTTTAAGCAGCTTGGAAAATTCCAGAAAATGATGTCAAGCCTTTAGGCAATTAGCCAATTATCTTATTGGGCTAATTGGAGGTGTACCTGTGGATGTATTTTAAGGCCTACCTTCAAACTCAGTGCCTCTTTGCTTGACATCATGGGAAAGTCAAAAGGAATCAGCCAAGACCTCAGAAAACATTGTGGACCTCCACAAGTTTGGTTCATCCTTGGGAGCAATTTCCAAACAACTGAAGGTATCACGTTCATCTATACAAACAATACTACGCAAGTATAAACACCATGGGACCACGCAGCCATCATACTGCTCAGGAAGGAGACTCATTCTGTCTCCTAGAGATGAACGTAGATTGGTGTGAAAAGTGCAAATCAATCCCAGAACAAGAGCAAAGGACCTTGGGAAGATGCTGGAGGAAACAGGTAGACAAGTATCTATATCCACAGTAAAATGAGTCCCATATTGTCATAACCTGAAAGGCTGCTCAGCAAGGAAGAAGCCACTGCTCCAAAACCACCATAAAAAAGCCAGACTACGGTTTGCAAGTGCACATGGGGATAAAGATCATACTTTTTGGAGAAATATCCTCTGGTCTGATGAAACAAAAATTGAACTGTTTGTCCATAATGACTATCGTTATGTTTGGAGGAAAAAGGGTGAGGCTTGCAAGCCGAAGAACACCATCCCAACCGAGAAGCAAGGGGGTGGCAGCATCATATTGTGGGGGTGCTTTGCTGCAGGAGGGACTGCAGCAAAATAGATGGCATCATGAGGAAGGAAAATTATGTAGATATATTGAAGCAACATCTCAAGACATCAGCCTGGAAGTTAAAGCTCGGTCTTCAAATGGGTCTTCCAAATGGACAATGACCCCAAGCATACCTCCAAAGTTGCGGCAAAATGGCTTGAGGACATTAAAGTCAAGGTATTAGAGTGTCCATCACAAATGCCCTGACCTCAATCCGATAGGAAATTTGTGGGCAGAACTGAAAAAACGTGTGCGAGCAAGGAGGCCTACAAACTTGATTCAGTTACACCAATTCTGTCTGGAGGAATGGGCCAAAATTCCAGCAACTTATTGTGAGAAGCTTGTGCAAGGCTACCCAAAAAGTTTGACCCAAGTTAAACAATTTAAAGGCAATGCTACCAAATACTAACAAAGTGTATATGAACTTCTGACCCACTGGGAATGTGATGAAAGAAATAAAAGCTGAAATAAATCATTCTCTCTACTATTATTCTGATATTTCACATTCTTAAAATAAAGTAGTGATCCTAACTAAGACAGGGAAAGTTTTCTATGATTAAATGTCAGGAATTGTGAAAAACTGAGTTTAAATGTATTTGGCTAAGGTGTATGTAAAGTTCTGACTTCAACTGTGCATATATATATATATATGTATGTATGTATGTATGTATGTATGTGTATATGTATATATATATATATATATATATATATATATGTATGTATATGTGTATATATTATACACTGGTGGCCAAAAGTTTAGAATAATGTATGGATTTTGCCGTTTCTGAAGGAATTTGGTACTTTAATTCACCAAAGTGGCATTCAACTGATCACAAAGTATAGTCAGGACATTACTGATGTAAAAAAACAGCACCATCACTATTAAATTTTTGTTAAAATTTTTTTATCAAATCTAGACAGGCCCCATTTCCAGCAGCCATCACTCCAACAACTTATCCTTGAGTAATCATGCTAAATTGATAATTTGGTACTAGAAAATCACTTGCCATTATATCAAACACAGTTGAAAGCTATTTGGTTTGTTAAATGAAGCTTAACATTGTCTTTGTGTTTGTTTTTGAGTTGCCACAGTATGCAATAGACTGGCATGTTTTAAGGTCAATATTAGGTCAAAAATGGCAAAAAAAGAAACCGCTTTCTCTAGAAACTCATCAGTCAATCATTGTTTTGAGGAATGAAGGCTATACAATGCTTGAAATTGCCAACAGACTGAAGATTTCATACAAAGGTGTACACTGCAGTCTTCAAAGACAAAGGACAACTGGCTCTAATAAGGACAGAAAGAGATGTAGAAGGCCAGATGTACAACTAAACAAGAGGATAAGTACATCAGAGTCTTTTGTTTGAGAAATATACGCCTCGCATGTCCTCAGCTGAGAGCTTCATTGAATTCTACCCGCTCAACACCAGTTTCATGTACAACAGTAAAGAGAAGACTCAGGGGTGCAGGCCTTATGGAAAGAATTGCAAAGAAAAAGCCACTTTTGAAACAGAAAAACAAAAAGAAAAGGTTAGAGTGGGCAAAGAAACACAGACATTGAACAACAGATAATTGGAAAGAGTGTTATGGATCTTAACTCCAGTGAGCTTTTGTGGGATCAGCTAGACTGTAAGGTGCGTGAGAAGTGCCCGACAAGACAGCCACATCTATGGCAAGTGCTACAGGAAGCGTTGGGGTGAAATGTCACCTGAGTATCTGGACAAACTGACAGCTAGAATGCCAAGGATCTGCAAAGCTGTCATTGCTGCATGTGGAGGATTTTTTGATGAAAACTCTTTGAAGAAGTTTTTTTCAAATTGTAATAGTAATTTTTCACGTTATTAATGTCCTGACTGTACATTGTGATCAACTGAATGCCACTTTGGTGAATAAAAGTACCAATTTCTTTACATAAGCACAAAATCTGTACATTATTCCAAACTTTTGGCTGCCAGTGTGTGTATATCTATTCAATGACAGCACTTGATTAAGGGCACAGCATTTGGCCATACTTTCCATGTTTTGTCTGGTTGTGAATGAAGATTCAGGATTAGTTTTTTTTTTTTTGTTTCACTTTTAATGTGAAGAGTATGTGATTGTACATTAGTTGTTTAGTGTAATTTCATCATTCTTGGTGAAAATGTCAACATTATTTAAACTCTGTTGCCCTTTTGTGCACTTTAGTTGTCTAATAATTTTGTGGTTTACTGTGTTTGAACTCTCTTTCTCTGAAAGATGCGTATATGTATTTCTTATTGCTCTTTGCAGTGTGTAAAAATCAATATCAAGGACAAACAAGTGAAATACTTCATTCATTACAGCGGATGGAATAAAAAGTAAGTTTTCGTTGCTTTCTGGTATGACTGAGTTCCTTTTTTAAAATGAGTTGTAGCTAGGATGACAAGATTAACATCCCTAATATTGTAAGTTGAATAGCTGAAGTGGTAAAAGTGGTCCACGAGGACCGTGTTTATACTTTTACGTTTATATTTTGTTATATTTTAACATGAATCAAAGTTACAGCTGGATCAGTTAATTTAAAGAGTGTATGTTCGATGTGTTTCTAGCTGGGACGAATGGGTTCCTGAAAGCCGTGTGCTCAAATATGTGGACAGTAACCTGCAGAAACAGAAAGAGCTTCAAAAGGCAAACCAGTGAGTTCCACACATGAATAGTTCATGATAACAGTGCTTAAAGGGATAGTTCACCCCAAAATGAAAATTCTCTCATTTACTCACTTTTATGAAATCCCAGATGTGTATGACTTTCTGTCTGACATAGATGTTTAAAAGAAAATTTCAGTTCTGTAGGTCCATACAATGCAAGTGAATGGTGGCCAGAACTTTGAAGGTCCAAAAATCAGTGATATGATAGGTGTGGGTGAGAAACAGTTCAATATTTAAGTCCTTTTTTTTACTATAAATTCTCCTCACTGCCCAGAAGGTGGCAAAAACAAAAGAAGAATGTGAAAGTGGAGATTTATAGTAAAGGACTTAACTATTGAACCGTTTATCACCCACAACTATTATATCATTTCTAAAGACATAGATTTAACCTCTGGGGTAATATGAAATCTTCTTTTATGCTGCCTTTATATGCTTTTTGAACCTTCAAAGTTCTGGCCACCATTCACTTGGATATTCTTCCAAAAATCTTTGTGTTCAGCAGAATAAAAGTATCACATCTGGGATGGCATGAGGTTGAGTAAATGATGAGAGAATTTTCATTTTTGGGTGAACTATCCCTTTAAGACTACCCTTTGAACTTATCTTACATGAAGAAAATGAAAATGTGCAAAAAATTAAAACAAGTGGTTCCTGACATACACATTTCAAACAAATAAAATCAAGTTGGGTCATATTAATGCAAAGCAAACTTCCATACCTTTATTATTCTCTTTTACTGTTATTCCAGTGGCACAAACAATGGTGTATTATTTCCTGTGATGCATGTTTGTCTTTCATTAAGAACATGTCTTATGCTATTTTATTCAGAGACCATTATGTTGAGGGAAGGATGAGGGGTGTCGCACCGAGCAAGAAGATCGCTGCTGTGCAGCAAAAAAATGTAGATGTGTGAGTGTTACTTTGTTGAAGTACCCTCAAATGAACTCTGCAAATGAACTGACAGAACTGCAAGCTCATATCAGTTAGTTGTATGTTTACTGGTGTATGTTTAACTTTGTGTTTTATGTTCTTTTCACTAGAAAAACCAAAAAGAACAAGCAAAAGAGTAAGTTCTGTTTCCCCTTGCAAATACCAATGTATTTTAACCAGTGTTTTGAAACTGTTTGTTGAGTGTAATTGTAATTAAATACTGTACGTATGTACATATGCCCCTGTCTGTCCAAATATTTTATCTAGATTTGTTCAGAGTTGCATAAATGTTATTGGATGCTTAAGTAAATTCTAAGCAAGATTACCAAAAATAAAAGAAATGGTATGGATAAATTAAAGGAGAGTTTACTCTTGGTTAAACTTGGTTTATAAATGTAATATGTAGTGGCTGACTGTTGCTGCTAACAAGCTTTTTCTTGTATTTGCTTTTCAGCACCAGGAGCTGGAGAAGGTACCAGCACTGGGGACATGCCTCACCCCCCACGCAAGAAAAGGGCACGTGTTGACCCAACTGTGGAGAGTGTATGTCAGTTTAAAGCCTATTGAAAACTGAATCTTGGGGCCAATATCTTAACTATCTTTATTTTAAAGTTAAAAGTGAAGCTGTTTTTACTCCAAAAATGGTTTTGTTCACAGGAGGAGACTTTCATCAACAGAGTAGAGGTGAAGGTAAAAATTCCTGAAGAGTTAAAACCATGGCTGGTAGATGACTGGGACCTGATCACTAGACAGAAGCAGGTAATCACAAACCACCTCATGTCTTCAATCTCATCCAAATCCGTACTCTTATTTGGAGCCTGCATACTGTGTGGCTCATCATTATGTAACAATATTGCACAATAGCATGGTGGAAATGTTGTGTAAAGCAACAACTATACAGAGAAGAGACAAAAATATACGATTGGGTTACACTTGTCCATTTACAGAGATTGTCAGCTATGACAATACAAGTGACCTCTCTTCAGCCATTGAATTGTAAATAAATCCTTGACGAAAATAAAAGATGGATCTAATATGCATAGGACTGAACTAATTTCTTGCATAATTGCTGCATCAGAATACTTTTTTACATTTACATTACATTTATGCATTTGGCAGATGCTTTTATCCAAAGCGACTTACAGTGCACTTATTACAGGGACAGTCCCCCTGGAGCAACCTGGAGTTAAGTGCCTTGCTCAAGGACACAATGGTGGTGGCTGTGGGGATTGAACCAGCAACCTGATTACCAGTTATGTGCTTTAGCCCACTATGCCACCACCACACCATACTACTGACATATTGCTGAGAAACCAGTTGTGTAATAATGTGTAGTTAATTATTTATTTTTTTAAACCCAGCCCATATATAATACCCTAGCCCAGTGGTTCTCAAAGTGTGGAGGTATTGTAAGAGGGGTGCAGAAGTCTGCCCTGTTCTCAATTCTCATTCACTTTCACATAAAAAAAAATGTGGCAATACATGCAAGAACCAATGTGGGCAATTTCTTTTCCTCCGCCTTATTCTCAAGCTTTGTTAACACTTTCGCCTTGCACTGCAATGCGTCCTGTGCATGCAGCTCTCGAAAAAAGGAGCTTATATAAACAGATGAAATTTTTTCTTTTTTCGAAGTGGGACGTGCCCAAAAAAAATGAGAACCACTGCCCTACCCGCATCTTGCCTATTGTTCATGTGGTGTCATTAATACTTCTTCCCATTTGAAAATCCTTTAGGAATAACTGGAGTATCTGAATCTAGAGTAATGTAATATATCGGTCATCTGAGTTTTGAAAGATGATGTGAAATGATGTACAGACATCAGCTCAGACACAATGCATTGTGGGAATATTTATGCAGTTTTGTTTAATTTGTTTAGCTTTTCCACTTGCCTGCAAAAAAGAATGTGGATGCTATCCTGGAGGACTATGCAAATTACAAGAAATCAAGGGGCAAGTATGTTTGTTTGTGAAAACTTTTAGTTATCCAGTTAATTGGAATCACAGTTGAAATTCATTAAATGTTCATGTAGAGTCTTTTTAACAAGATATTTGATGTCTTTACTCAGAGAATGTGCCGTGAATGAGGTGGTCGCTGGAATTCGTGAGTACTTCAATGTCATGTTGGGCACACAGCTTCTCTACAAATTTGAGAGGCCGCAGTATGCAGAGATCTTGGCAAATCATCCAGACACGTCTATGTCTCAGATCTACGGGGCATCACACCTACTTAGGCTTTTTGGTAAAAATGCTAAATGTATTTTGAAACCTAATTGTATCTTTAAAAATTACTTAACATTTTGTATCACATTAAAATATTTTAAAGCAAAGTGACAACTGTGAGCTTTAAATATTACAAACTATTAGATAGAGTTTTTATATATATATATATATATATATATATATATATATACAGTGCATCCGGAAAGTATTCACAGCGCTTCACTTTTTCCACATTTTGTTATGTTACAGCCTTATTCCAAAATGGATTAAATTCATTATTTTCCTCAAAATTCTACAAACAATACCCCATAATGACAACATGAAAGAAGTTTGTTTGAAATCTTTGCAAATGTATTAAAAATAAAAAATGAAAAAGAAAACAAAAATCACATGTACGTAAGTATTCACAGCCTTTGCTCAATACTTTGTTCAAGCACCTTTGGCACCAATTACAGCCTCAAGTCTTTGAGTATGATGCTACAAGCTTGGCACACCTATTTTTGGGCAGTTTCTCCCATTCTTCTTTGCAGGACCTCTCAAGCTCCATCAGGTTGGATGGTGAGCGTCGGTGCACAGCCATTTTCAGATCTCTCCAGAGATGTTCAATCGGGTTCAAGTCTGGGCTCTGGCTGGGCCACTCAGGGACATTCACAGAGTTGTCCCGGAGCCACTCCTTTGTTATCTTGGCTGTGTGCTTAGGGTCGTTGTCCTGTTGGAAGATCAACCGTCACCCCAGTCTGAGGTCCAGAGCGCTCTGGAGCAGGTTTTCATCAAGGATGTCTCTGTACATTGCTGCATTCATCTTTCCCTCGATCCTGACTAGTCTCCCAGTTCCTGCCGCTGAAAAATGCTGCCACCACCATGCTTCACTGTAGGGATGGTATTGGCCAGGTGATGAGCGGTGCTTGGTTTCCTCCAGACATGACGCTTGCCATTCAGGCCAAAGAGTTCAATCTTTGTTTCTCATGGTCTGAGAGTCCTTCAGGTGCCTTTTGGCAAACTCCAGGTGGGCTGTCATGTGCCTTTTACTGAGGAGTGGCTTCCGTCTGGCCACTCTACCATACAGGCCTGATTGGTAGAGTGCTGCAGAGATGGTTGTTCTTCTGGAAGGTTCTCCTCTCTCCACAGAGAAATGCTGGAGCTCTGTCAGAGTGACCATCAGGTTCTTGGTCACCTCCCTGACTAAGGCCCTTCTCCCCCGATCGCTCAGTTTGGCCAGGCGGCCAGCTCTAGGAAGAGTCCTGGTGGTTCCAAACTTCTTCCATTTACGGATGATGGAGGCCACTGTGTTCATTGGGACATTCAATGCTGCAGAAATTTTTCTGTACCCTTCCCCAGATCTGTGCCTCGATACAATCCTGTTTCGGAGGTCTACAGACAATTCCTTGGACTTCATGGCTTGGTTTGTTCTCTGACATGCACTGTTAACTGTGGGACCTTATATAGACAGGTGTGTGCCTTTCCAAATCTTGTCCAATCAACTGAATTTATCACAGATGGACTCCAATCAAGTTGTAGAAACATCTCAAGGATGATCAGTGGAAACAGGACGCACCTGAGCTCAGTTTTGAGTGTCATGGCAAAGGCTGTGAATACTTATGTACATATGATTTTTCGTTTTTTTTTATTTTTAATAAATTTGCAAAGATTTCAAACAAACTTCTTTCACGTTGTCATTATGGGGTAATGTTTGTAGAATTTTGAGGAAAATAATGAATTTAATCCATTTTGGAATAAGGCTGTAACATAACAAAATGTGGAAAAAGTGAAGCGCTGTGAATACTTTCCGGATGCACTGTATATAAATAAGGGATGGTTCACCCAAAAATGAAAATTCTCTTATTTACTCACCCTCATGCCATCCTAGATGTGTATGACTGACTTTCTTCTGCAGAACACAAATGAAGATTTTTGGAAGAATATCTCAGCTCTGTAAGTCCATATAATGCAAGTGAAGGGTGGCCAGAACATAAGCAGTCACCTTGGCAGTCATGGTTTCAAGCTCGATTACACTTCATAGATCCATCTAGCGGTCTGCGCATGCATCAAGCACTTGGAAGTGTAATCGAGCTTGAAATCATTGTGTCTAGAAACTGCAATGGCAAGATTTACAGTGAAAAAGGAGTTACATTTTGGTCTGTTCCCACTCAAAACCGACTAGGTTGCTTCAAAAGACCTGGATTAAACCATTTGGATTCCTTTTTTGCTTTTTGGATCTCCAAAGGTTTTATCACCATTCACTTACAGAGCTGAGATATTCTTCTAAAAATCTTTTTTTATGTTCTTCAGAAAAAAGAAAATCATACACATTTGGGATGGTATGAGGGGTGAGTAAATGATGAGTTTATTGTAATTTTTGTGGTGAACTATTCATTTAAACTTTAATTTGAGCTAGTGTTTGATCATGTGTTCTTTGATGTTTGACAGTAAGAATTGGTGCAATGCTGGCTTACACACCTCTGGATGAGAAGTGTCTAGCCCTACTTCTTAGCTACCTGCAGGATTTTTTGAAGTAAGTGGAAATATATTTTTTAAATCAATTCTTTGAGAGTATGATTTCTGAGGCTGCTGTGAGACAGATTACACTGATTAAAACTGCTGTTAGTTGTGGGTGAATAGTGACTAACTAGTTTTAAATTATGCTGATTAATGTTATAAACCTGCTACAAGAACTGCAGAAATATTTGTGAATTTCTGTCACATTTTATGTTCTGAAAATGGAATTCCTGTAATTGAAATGTAATTACTAACTGACATGTGCAAAGATTTAGTGCAAACTTGTATTTTTTGATTTAGGTATTTGGTGAAGAATTCATCGTCGCTGTTCAATGCCAGTGACTATGAGGTTGCACCTCCAGAATATCACCGCAAAGCTGTCTGAGGGCAAAGCCAGTGAGGATGTTTGGTGCTATGTTCTGATTACCATTTTTTATTATTTTATTTTTAAATCCCTTTATCAGTCTTCTGGAAGATTTTAGTGCATAAAACATTAAACATCAGTCAGTAAAAGCAGGTTCATCATTTGATTGTGTATAATGTTTTTTTGTTTTTGTTTTTTATCTGGAATTCCAAATAATCTGATAGGATTCAGGATTAATACTAAATCTCTTTGGAAAGCTGCTCTTAATTGCTCCCACTTTATTGATGCATATGGTTTATGTAATATTGATAAACAGAACCTGGTCATATATTATTTAAATTCTGCATCATTATTTTTTTTTTTTTTTTTTTTTTATATATATAAACGTCTTTCAATAAACTGTCTTTATTGGTTTTGACTTCATTTTTAAACTATTCTAAGCTTGTAAATGGTCGGAGGACTGCAAGTGTTAGAAAGTGAATTTTTCACCCTCTTTCATGAGTGTAGCCCAGCTTCAAATAACACGACAGTTGAAAACCTTCAAAAGCTGCCTTTTAAGAAATACAATGGCACAGTGCAATGACAAAGCTCAGTTTGGTTGGGTGTTGTTACAAAGAACAAAATGTAGGGGCAGACTGAATTAAGTCTTTCAAGAGGCACATGTTTGAAACAGGTTTGACTGCTTGAGTTCACAGATAAGATAGACCCATTCTAATTATTTGAAATGGCAGACTTTACGCCCAGTAACATAGCTCTGTTGATTAATGAATTTTAATAAGTAGTAGCAGCGGTGTTGTTCAGTCTCGCTGTACTATGACAGAAACGAAGTCTATTTTTGTTTATATATTTAGTGGACTGTTACATGATACCAAATAGAGAATAATTCATAGGATATGATAAACACGCTTGAGTGACTTGTCAAGCAAGTGCTCCAGATCATAATTACAGATTATGTTTTACATTCTTATTATTAAGAGATATAGAATAGAAGCTTTTATTTCTACACTGCAGGTACAACAATGTAACATACATATACATATTTATTATTTACATATTTAAAGTGCACATGAGAAAATATACAGTAATAAGTTTAAAGGAGTATTCTGTGTTCAATACATGTTAAGCTATAAATTGACTGCATTAAGGCATAATGTTGATTAGCACAAACATTTATTTAGACTTGTTCCTCATTTTCTTAAAAAAAAAAAATAAACCTGTTTTATACTGACACTTGCAATGGAAGTGAATGGGGGCCAATCTGTAAATGTTAAAATACTCACTGTTTCATAAGTATAGCCACAAGACATAAACAATGTGCATGTTAACATGATTTCAGTTTCATAAAATCGCTTGCTAACCTTTTATGTGTAAAGTTATATCCAATTTTACAATTTAGTTTCCATGATGACATAGCACTGTATATTGTAAAACGACCATAAAAATTATGATGTAAACAACTTTACAGCTCAAATAAAACAAATTTAACAGAAGACTTAATGCAAGTGCTTTTATGAAATTATTAGCTTAACATTTCTGGTTTTAAACCCTTAAAAAATGGGGCCCCCTTTTACTTCCATTGTAAGTGCCTCACTGTAACCTCGATTTTTGCTGTTTTTAAAGATTTGGAGGGATGAGTTGAAATAATTTTTGTGGTAATCAATATTATGCCACAAATGCTGTGAATTGAGCTTAACTTGTATTGAACCTGGAATATTCCTTTAAGTAAATACACTACAGAACAATAAACACCATATAATACAGTACAATAAATTCTAATTATGGAGATTTTGCTGAAAATATATCAGATATATAGGCTACTGAGTGATTAAACAGCAATAATGCACCATATGTGAAGAAAAACACAAATTAGAGTAGAAAGTGCTATATCAGTGTGCATAACAAATAATTGCTAATTGAAATCATATGATTCATTAAAAACGTGCATACTTCTAACCAAGCACCAGGGTTGGGGAGAAACTGAATACATGTAACGGGAATACGTATTTAAAATACAAAATATCTGTATTCCATTACAGTTACAATTTAAATAATTGGTAATTAAATACATTCAAAAAGTATTTTGATTACTGAAGAGATTACTTTTTAGTGATTAATATTTAGTCCTTTCAGATGGAAAACATTTATACATATAAATGATGCGATCCAAAGTGCATTTGAACAGCGGTGAAACACTTTCTTATGATGTGTTACATTCATACGAGCAGACAGAGAAGTAAGTTTGAAGTAAGTTTGGAGCAGAAGAAATAGAAATAAACCTTGTGTAAACTGTCAGCTTTATGCTAAGCTAAAATACTATTTCTAGCCATTTTACATGCACATGTTACCAGGCACAATCATATTTTTTATCAAGAAAATTCATGTTGGATCAGAATTTTTTTTTCCTTTCTAGTAAGACCTTTGATATTAGGGCAAAAATCATATTCTTGATAAATTGTTTTTATTGTTTTCCTTTAAAAATATCTGAAAATCCTTAAAACAAGATCAATTAGATTAATCTTGTTTTAGGAACAACACTGCATAAGATATTTAGGTTTTTCAGAGAATGTATTTTTAACGTGTATTTTGTCTTACTGTACTGGCAGAGTATTTATAGTCAAAACAAGTGAAAAAATCTCCCAGTGTTGAAGAAGTAATCCAAAGTATTTAAAATATTTTACTGACCTTGAGTAATCTAACTAAATACATTACAAATTACATTTTACAGCATGTATTCTGTAATCTGTAGTGGAATACATTTCAAAAGTAACCCTCACAACCCTGACAATCACTAATGAGGAAAGTCTATTTACAAGTTTAAAAACAGGACAAGCCTGCTGATAGTATTCCTGCAAGCTGTATCTAAAACAAACACTCATTGTCAAGCAGGTTTTGAAGGCATCTGTAGAGTCTGTGGAATCTGTGTGTATCGCACAAATCATGTGAATCAGCTTTTTCTACGGAATGACCTTCATACAGAGACTCCCAGTTCACGCCTATTGGCTGCATTGTTACACAGTTTTCCTGACTATTGGTTCATGGAAGTGCGTCAGGTCTCAATACTGTCTAAACCTTGTAACCGAGGGGCGGAAAGAGGTTTACACAAACTTTGACAAGAGACGCAAATTTGGACATCTGGACAAGTGCACTAGCCTTAGTTACTCTGGAAGTATGAAAAGTTTCAAACAGCGACTTAAGAAAAACGAGGTAAACATTGGTGACACTAGATTCACTTTTTCGAATAGTTTTTCAACATTTTGTTGGACCAAGCCCATAAAATGTCCTGAAAACTGAGTCTGCGTTAGAAGAATGGGTTTGTGGGTGGTCAGTCTGTCTGTGGTTGTAAGTTGCTTATTGTTTTGTTTAAAGGCAGATGTACGTGTTAATGTTTGTGGCTAAAAGGAGAATAAGGACCGTCTCTGCACGATTCGTGATACAGTTTATCAGATCAGTACTGAAAATTAGACGACAGTTCAATATTTCCTTTGAAGAGGAATGTTTTTAAGCGCTGCGATATTTTACCACAGTTGACGCGCTAGACTTGACTTTCTAGATAAACATGTGCACTTGAGATAAATATAAATATTTAATAATGAACATAAAACCAGTCAGCCGTAATCGTTCATAACCTAAATAATGTGATTTTATTTACTGCTCGACTATGTCAAAACACCTTTTTCGCTGTAGCAAGATTTTACAAATTAAAAACATGAATAGGCAAGAACGGGGGCAGACTGGCCATAGGGAGAACCGGGACATTTCCCCTACCAGCACTTTTCGGCCGGTTTAAATATCAAATACAGATTGCTCTTCCCAGTCCGCCTCTGGGCTAGAAGATACTGAAATATCAAACTACTGATCATGTCAAACAGTGGTGTACAATAATGTGATAATGTTATTGTGTAAGAATATTGGGTTACACTTTACCCAGTACTATTGTGTTCTTAGGCTTGGAATGTCAGGCTTTTGTTACAACAAATGTCTATAGGGATTTTATCTTTTTGAGGATCTCAAATATTCACAAAACTTCTGATTTTATTATAAATCCCAGTGCTGTACATCTATTCAACATCTGCACCACATGTCTTTCCTTAAAGGTGCTATATGTAATATTTTTACTGTACTAAATCATAAAATTAGGAGAATTAGGAAACATGCTAAGTTGAAATACTGGCTTCTCCGATAACAATGCTACAGCCAGTATACTATACTTTGAAGTTTCCATTCCGGCCCGAATTTCTGTTTATGTTTAGCCTGTGTGATCCCGCCCACTGTCCACTCACCAATAGTATTTCGACACCGCTAGGTTGCCAGATTTTAACAAGTTAGGCAAACAACACGGCCTGCTGCAGCCATGGAAGCCAGCAAATGAACTGGATCAAAGATAACAGATTCCACCCGACCTAAAAAGCCTCACCATCCATCTAAAAACCACAATTACCAGAGGCGTAGTAAAACAAGGATAAATATTGGAGATGCTTTTGGAAGATGGAGACAGCTTAAAGCCCAGAAATCCTTTAAAACGGATGCTGAGTTGGCTAATTTGCGTGTCAACATTCTGGAAACCCGCAAGAGCTTTGAGTCTGGGGCGGGGCAGACAACTCTCCAGTATTTTGAATTTGGACTTCAGTACCCATTTCAAATGCTTGTTGTCAATCTTACATATAGCACCTTTAACCATTGTTAGGCAGTCCACATCTACACTGAAACATGTTTGAGATTGAGAAAATAATTATATTGCGTAAAGTCCATGTGCTATTCAACACAGCCATCAAAAAGTGATATGATCACATTTCAATGAAATGTTTACATGGATTCAGATTTGTGACAGATGGTGTTCACTCAACTGGATTTTTACTGCTTGCTCAATTCGCTTATTTAAAATGAGCTAATGCAACACAAATCATTAGCATTTGGTCTCTACTTAATTTCATCATGTAAAATCCATCTATGTTCACTTAATCCAATTGTGTTGGGACTATGTGAATAATATTTGTTGCATTAATGTATTGCTGAAACCAGACAGGAGATTTCCAGTTCCCAGCATGC
This sequence comes from Myxocyprinus asiaticus, assembly GCF_019703515.2. Lineage (NCBI taxonomy): Eukaryota > Metazoa > Chordata > Actinopteri > Cypriniformes > Catostomidae > Myxocyprinus > Myxocyprinus asiaticus. The sequence continues at coordinate 25,586,614 of NC_059361.1, read as the reverse complement.
TTTGTATGGGACTGGATCGGGAGAGTAAATTAAGTGTTATTTTAATGTATTTCTATGCAAAATGAAATAGTAGGAGAAGTGTTTAAAGTTTTGTTATGTTGGGATTTAGAGGAGTTTCTGTTATGTTAATGTTTTTTTGGAGGTTGCCATTGTGGAGAAGAGTGGAGATAATGGTTAGGTTCAGTACTATTGAATAAAATTTGTTTAGCTTTTTTCAATAAGTAAATACTGAGGGATCTTCAGTATAATGACTAATTGGGGATCTGTACACTCTCAGCAACACCATACTAGTTATAAAGTTAAAAAAATATATATATCGGTTTATAATATGCTAATGTGTTTGTTGATAGCTAGCAACAAGCTGCAAGGTTCAATGGAGTTATTTGAACAGATCAGATTTAAGTAAGGTTAACTCAATTCATTTAGGGTTTTGCTACACAAAGTATTTGAGTCGAGCCTACATTTTAATTTAATATCAAAAGAAATGTATTTTCATAGTGTGGAACCAATGTTCACAATTGAATTAAGTGAAATCATCGATTTCTTTTTTCAGTGTAACTGAGCTAAATGGCAGGGTCCAAAATTTTAAAGGAAGTCCTGATTTGTTAAACTTAAAGGACTTAACTTTTTAAAGATTTTGAAAAATGTGAAACAAAGAAAAGTTTATGAGCGAAATGAAAGATTTTACACTATTTCCAGGTAAGTAATCAATTATACACACAAGTGAAACTTTGGCCGTGTTAACCCCTTTGTATAAGGTCAGATTTCCTTTTTTCCTTTGCAGCACACAAGATGCCCTTTATATTCTCAAATTCTTATATATTCTTATATTATGTATTAAATTAGGGAATAATGTAAAATGGAAACATTTTTACTTGTGGATAATGTTTTTTGATTATGATCTTTGGCATTATTATGATCTATAACAATGTTGTCTCACTCTCTGTGCAAATATTGTTTTCTGATGTCTTATACCTGCCTACTATCTGTCTCAGAGTACAGAATGGGGAAAGCAAGATGAGCGTCTGATGAAAGCAGTGGAAAATGGAGATATAGACAAAGTCACAGCCATACTCAAAAAAGGAGCCAACCCCACCAGACTAGACCCAGAGGGCCATTCTGCGTAAGTGCCCCATTCAAATGACCCATCTTATGTGATGCTAAATTGTTGTCAAATGTACAATCTTTTGTCTTCTCTTCTCAATTTAAAATGAGAAAATACCCCACATGTGTGCAGCTGAACCAACCAGCAATTTACATAAATCTTTCAATGACAACTCATTTTAAAGCCATTTAGTGTCCTCAATGTTTCTTTGCAAAAAAACTACTGACTTCATTACTGCACTATTTTTCTAAGTGCAAGCTGAGCCCCTCTATGAAGGGCTCTGGGCTCAAGTAGCCTTGCAATCTTTGATTTGACATGTGAATTTCAAATAACACATCTCTTTCATCCCTGTTGGGATTCTAGTGCTCACTTTCTCTCTATGCATTTCACCACTGGTCTTTTGCCACCAAAGATAGCTTTTTAATAAAAGTGCAAATGTCCAGGCAGGGGGCGATGGAAGGGATTTCGATGGCCCTATTTTTTTGTGACCTCATCATTCCCTGCAATGCACAATACCTTGATTGTTGTTGAATTTATTTCCAATAACCGCTTCTGAATGGAAAGTAGGGAGTCGGTCCTGGCTCAATAGTTTTGTAGTGTTTTTCTTTTCATGCATTTAGAATTTCTTGGATGATGATGACTGACACATGCAGACTTACCTAAGTCTTAACTGCTTGAAATCAAAATTTGAGGCAATTTCACCATCAGTGCTATGCAGTGGTTCGGTTTAGAGATCATACTTTGTTTACCCTTCTTTTATTTTTTACCCTAAAGGATAAGCTACCTAGAATGCCCTCTTTACTTTGTGATGCATTTAGTATTCTTCATTGTATAATTGACAGAGCTATGCTACTGCTACCACAATTGATAATGAGATATTTGGAGGACAGCATTCTTCTGTTGGCAGTGGTATGCTGGGAATACTGGTATGCTTTATATGGTGAAGAAAGGTAAACAAATCACACAAATAAATACATTCTGAAATATGCACCTCCAAGAGGTGTATGATCATTATGATTTCCTCATAATGAAGCTCGCATAATAAACTTAGATTTAAAAATGAAAACTTAGAAAAATGCCACATTTGTTTCAGCTGGTTACTCCTTTGCTTTCTAAATGTATATTTTATCTTTAACACTGGTGGTTATTTTGCAGTTTGTTTCTGACATCACTGAGCAAGTTTAGTTGAACTTGAAGTTAGTCTATTGTATCCCTACTATATCTACACTGTCTGAAATCAGACACTATTTTTGTGACAGAGTAAGTGGTGGCTAGTTGCACATAACCTATGAACTATTTAACCTCTCTACAATAAGATGACAGTTTTTGGACTTTTATATTAACTGGTGAATGTTTTTTTATTTTTTTTTATTCTGTGACATACTGTATCTTTTCATGATCTAATATAAGATATTTTTGAGAAGAATTATATTGGTGAGTAGGAGTTCAACAGATTGAATATATTTGTTGAGATCTTAACGTGTTGATTTACAGTGGAACCAAAAAGTTTAATGTTGTGCTGTTCAAAACACAGAAATCCTGCAGGAAAGTGTGATTGTTTCCAGTCCCATCAGCTCCACATGCTTCAACAGAACTATATTAAAAAATGAAAATCTCCACACTTTCAATTAACTTAGAAAACTGCATTCCCTACAGTTCCCAATATTAACGCTTGCTGCTTCTCTGCCATTTGGTTTACTGTAGATATTCTGTTCTTGACAAAATGAAAGAAAAAGGAAATTACAAGTCTTTAACGAGTGTATCATACCCAAATGGTTAGATAGTGGCTCATCACAAGAATAGCATGATATCCCATTTACAGTGAAGCCATATAAGGTGTGACAGAAGTTCATAAAGTTAGAAAAAAAATAAAAGAAACATGAGCAAAAAGGAGAGAATGCCAGTTGTTCCAAAGATTAGACTTCATCATAAAGCTTTCTAACAATATAAAATTTAAACTAAATAAAAAATGTATGTCACACTGCTGTGATTTTTGTTTAAAGAAATATTCCGGGTTCAATACAAGTTAAGCTCAATCGACAGCCTTTGTGGCATAAAATGTGGCACAAAAATTAATTTCGACATGTTCCTCCTTTTCTTTATAAAAAAGCAAATATCCAGTGATGCACTTACAGTGGAAGTGAATGGGGGCCATTTTTTTAATGTTCTAATACTCCTTTTTTTTTCTTTTTTTTTCAAAAGTATAACCACAAGACAAAGGATATGTGTGTAAACAAGATTTTAGTGTGATGAAAATCACTTACAAACCTTTTCTGTGTAAAGTTATAGCCAATTTTACAACTTTGTTACCATGATGATGTAATGTCAACAAACTCCAAAACCCTAAATCTACTGTAAAAATGACAATTTAAACAACTTTACAGCTCAAATAATACACAAGTTATAACAGAAGAATTAATGCAAGTGATTTTACAAAATTATAAGCTTCACATTTCTGTTTAAACCCTTCAAAAATTGGCCACGTTCACTTTTATTGTCCCCATTCACTTCCATTGTAAGGGCTAAAGAAAAGGAGGGAGTCGTGCGTGCCATGTGAGGGTCGGATGTGTGAATGGCGAGCTCTGCGCACTTTGCTAGTTTTAATACTTTTGATGTCATAAACCAGTGAGATTTGATACACTCAGATTCTTCACTTATGTGCTCAAGCTGAAGCCCCTGAGGAGGCCGCAAGCCCGGGACTCAATTTGGACAGTGCGGTGAAAGAGATACAGCATCAAATGTGGAACACGTCAGCAATGCTGGCAAAGGTCGTTGCTGACTTGGAGGATCTTGCTGTAATACGTTGATCAGTCACTGCCATAGAGATGAAATTCACTGAGATGGTTACAAGAGTGTTGGATGTTGAGAAACGGATCGATTATCTGGAGTCATTGGAGAGGGAATTAGCTGCTAGTCCACTAGCGACCAAGATCGATTTGGAGCATGTTTGGGAAAAGTTGGAAGACTTAGAGAATCGTAGCCAACGAAACAATGTCCGAATTTTTGAAATTCATGAAGACGAAGAAGGTCGTGACATGGTGAAATTTCTGGACTGGCTTTCCAAATCTGCTTGACATAACTGGCTGTAAGCTGGAAATCGAGCGAGCTCACAGAGTTCCGGCTCAGAGATCCGCCGATTTCCAGTATGGCCTGTTATGTCGAGCAGACTCGGGAAGAGCCCATCTAGGAATTTTACTATATCTCGGCCTTCTTTGTTCTCAGGAATTCCAACAATCCGGACATTGTTTCACCGATTACGATTCTCCAAGTCTTCCAACTTTTCCCAAACACTCTCCAAGTCCTCTTTGGACGCTAGTGGATTAGCAGCTAATTCCCTCTCTGATGACTCCAGATAATCGATCCGTTCCTCAACATCCGACACTCTTGTAACCAACTCAGTGAATTTTGTCTCCATGGCAATGATCGATCAACGTTTAAAGCAAGATCCTCTAAGTCAGCAACGACCTTCGTCAGCATTGCCGCCATGCTCGACAGTTGACGCTGAATCTTTTCCACCATACTATCCAAATTGAGTCCCGGGCTCGAGGCCTCCTGAGGGGCTTCAGCTTAAGTGTCTTATAATTTTTTCAGAGCCCGAGGATTTTGAATTCTTTGACATATTGTCTTCCTAGAACAGTTAAGAATCAGGGTGTATTGAATCTCACCGGTTTATGACATAAATAGAATTAAAACTCGCCGTTCACACGTCCGAACCTCGCATGACGTCACGTGACTCAACCAGTTTGTATTTTCTTAAGTCGAATTTTTAGAAATGCGCTTAAAAAATGCAAAACATTTTGGATGGAAACACCGCAACTTGCTACAATTTCTCCGTAAGCGACGATTCTGTTCTTTTGAACACATGGGATGGAAACGCTGCTTTTTCCTCACATTGTTTTTGTGATATTATGGTTTTTCTGCATAAATTACATTTGCAACTTGGGTGGAAACATAGTTACACTTAGTTGAAGTTATATGAATCTAAATGCAAAGAGTCAGGCAATAACTGAGTTACTCAAAACAGTGAGGATGAACTGAAGACTCTTACTTGTTACTTTCCTTCAAAATTAAGTACAAACAATAAGCTCTTCAAGGAGAGCAAAATTATATGGTGTTCTTTCCAGCAAAATACTTTACAAGGAACAAAGTTCATTGCACAAAAACATGCAAACAAGACGTAGCAAGCTGGCAAGTGACAGAATGGATTTTTTATATGGTTGCTTCTAATGGATGAGACCAATTACAAAGACAAGGAAAGAACTACAATTGGCCAAAAATGAACAAGCAAATTAAGGAAGCCAACAAAGTAATAATCCTCCATTGGAAAGGAGTTACTTCCTAGAATCACTATAAGGTGGATGGTGCCCCCTGGTGACTTGGATGACTTGTCACACAAATTAGTTTATCATATCTGCCCTCATTAAATGGTATTACAAATTTTACCATGGCATTATATCGACCATCAGCCACCCTGCTCTCTAGATATCATTATCAGCATCTGCAACTAAAAAAACAAAACAAAAAAAATTTCAGTTGACCACAATGCAGTGTTACATACAGCCTAAAAACATTCCTATTTTTCTATGGAAATCTCTTCCTGTAACATGTTTTTGGAAAGGGCTTGTCATTTATTGGGTGTGCTTGGCCTCTTGACTGGATTTCAGTCATATTCTGTTACATTTTTATGTATTAAGGCCTTGCTAGTTTGTTCTTTCACTTAAATTGTAGTATTTCCCTAACAATGCCTGCAAGCTGCTAATGATTTTTTCTGTCGAATACTTAGAATTTATTCATCTCATGTCAAACCACTACTACTGTACACTTTCCAGTAGATCCAATAGAGGATTTCCAATGGAGGATTTTTTTTTTTAACTTTATGCTACAAAACATGTTCATACTTGTGTTTATACCCCATTCCTGTCCAATCCAGTCCTATTCATCCTTCTTTTGTCCTCTTACTCCTATAGTTTTCAACCAAAAACCAATAAAGTCTTATTGCTCTACTAATCTCTGATGCATCATGACTGCTTTGTGACTAGGCTCAAGGAGTGGTTGTGGCTGTTTCTATTCAAACAAGCCTTGGCTGCCATGTTGTTGCATGTATCTATTCATGTGTCTTGGCTCTTAATACAGCCTCATATCATAGGCAAATTGACTCTGAATTGTATTAAATGCATATTATAATTTCCATCATGTTAACAAATGCAAATTTGTGCTCTGCCATGAATTGTTTTTTTTATTTATATCCGTTTGGTGCTGTTACCAAGCATGTTTGTGACAGAGCATGTGTAAGAGACATTGTGACAGTGAAAGCATTTTACATTGTCATGTTCAGATAAAATCTGTGGAGGATGTCATTAGGTTTCAGGCATTATTAGAGACAGCAGTGCAGTAAATCTGTGTTATAGTTGAAAACAGGTCAAAATGACCAGCAGTAGTGTGGGAGAGATATACATACATACATAATATTCTTGACAATAAGGAGCAACATTGATTATGAATATTATTAATTGTATCCGAATCAGAATGAGCTTTATTGCCAAGTGTTCTCACGTACACAAGGATTTTTTATTTTTTTTTTGTGATAGGAGAAACAAGTGTTCACAGAACATTACAGTGAGACAGAATATAAAACAAGGTAAGAGTATAAATAGACATGCAAGTAATAGGACATATAACAGAATGGTAAAGCGGTAAAGGTGTAGCAGTGTTAATGATGACAGCAGGAAAAGATAATAATTGTTCTCTTATATTTTCTTTTAAGGTTTCACGTTGCTGCTAGTAAAGGCCTCATAAATAGTCTAAATGTTTTCCTGGATAACAGTGTCGATGTAAAGGCTGTAGATGCTGCCGGTAAGACCTCACTACTTCTTTTTAATGATTGTACCATCACATAAACACTCATATAAAAGCTTATTTCATAGTGTTGGTCTGCATATAACATGTGTCAGCTTATAAATGTCATTGTTGTTCCTCTCTGCAGGTAAAACAGCTTTGCATCTGGCTGCAGGAGGCGGTCATTCCATGTGTGTGCAGAGGCTACTGCAGGTACCATACATTGAATTATGCTACTAACAATCACAGGAAGAAAAACTAGTGAGGAACCACACTGGAATGTCACAGTGCTGACGGAAAAACAGCCCTTTTAAAGATTGCTTTGCCAAATACTGCTCAGTGCTTTCTTTTTTTGTTCCTACACTTTCCTACAATGTTTGTGTTTTATGTGTAAAGCCCTTATTTGTTTTTTCTTTCTTTGGGATCCTCCTTTGCTTTTTACCTCCACAAAGCTGTGGCAGGGCTGGAGCAATTCACTGCTCAACGTTGTATCATAGCAACAGTTCTTCCACTCACAAACGCACTGTTAAGTATGTGAGTTGTGTTATCTGGTGTGAAAATGTAAATTTTCCATATTTTCAAAGCTTTGATGTGAACACAGTAATAATTAAAACAAAGGATAATAATGGAAATGAGTTGCAATAGACATTCAATTGGATTTGTAACATTTGTACAAAAAACATACAGTACTAAATCATGTTTTAATGAAAATGTGAAAATGAAAAAGGGTTAGGTTTAGGGTAGGGTTGGGGTATAAATATTATTATCTCACACTCAAAAATGTAGCCTATATATATATATATATATATATATATATATATATATATATATATATATATATATATATATATAATTTATTAATTTATTTATTTTAAGATTTGCACATTTCAAATTCATAACAAATTTCCATCAGATTGAATTGTGTAGTCTTTAACTAAATTAAATTAATAAAACTTAAAATTTTACAGTTTAATCTTGTTAAAGATTTCTCTTTAACAAAATTTGTTATGAAATGTAAATACATAAATGGAAAAAAATATTTTTTTGATTGCAGTATATAAACAGTAGAAGTCAATGGAAGTCCCCAGCCTGATAGAAAATTAAGCATGTCTGTGACAAATTTTTTTTTTTCTTCAACAGTGTAAATGTCCTGTAGACAGCACAGACCTGCAGGGACGTACAGCTTTGCATGATGCAGGTGTGTAGATTTTTTTTTTATGTAACAATTTATAGACACTTATAAAACATTATCCTGTTGCACAACTTTGTTATACATCTATTACACATTAAAGGGATATTTCATCCAAAAATGATAATTCTGTCATCATTCATTCTTCTTTTTGTTGTTCCAAACCCATATGACTTACTTTCTTCCATGGAACACAAACGAAAATGTTAGGCAGAATTTCAGTTGCAATAAAAATGAATGGTGACTGAGGCTGTCAGTCACTAACATATGTTGAAACTTTGTAATGCAGCACTTTTCGTTCTACTGTTTCCTTAAGATGAATCGCTTATCCTTCCTCATTTTGTAAGTGGCTTTGGATAGAAATGTCTGCTAATTAAATAAATGTAAATGTAAAATGTAACTTAACGACTTCCATTCTGCCTAATCTCCTTTTGTGTTCTAATGAAAGGAGGAAACTCATACAGGTTTCAAAGGACATAAGAGTGACTAAATGATGATTTTTTTGGTGCCTTTTTTGGCTGCCGCCTGCAATTTTTCACTCCCAAATTTAAAAGCTTACCGTACACGCATACAGTGGACTAATTGCATAAAATTGGTGATTTTTTTACAGACTACCCCACAAATTTTAAGAAAATATTCCAATCATTCATAAATAATATTGGATATGTTTACAGTCTTATGTTGAATATTTATTTATTTATTTTTAAAATTTTTGTTTGTTTTCCTGTCTTCATAAGTATGTAATTCTGGTTCTGTTTGCTCCATCTCCCTGCAATAAAGTCTTATTTCATTCCACTAGATGGCAGCAAGTACTATGATTTGTTTTTAATATACGATAGATCGTATCGCAGGATACGATCTATCACCTTCCATCACAATTTACAGATATGAAATATAGGTGGTGTTAATGCAGCTGAGCACTCACTTCATAGACATCCAGTCAATTTTTAATCACATGCATGTTTTGTCAAATATCTTGGCCTCTGAATGGACTGAAAGCTCAAGCTATGGGTCATTGTAAAACTGGAATCTTCAGATTTGTGATGATATGTATCATTTCATTATCAATAGTTGATAACATATTTTGCCAATGCTTTTTTTGTTGGACTGCAATGTTTTCTGGACATCTGAGATATAGCACTGTATTATTTTACCAAGCAAACTCACAGACAAGTTTATTTTTTAAAGAAGGCTAATTTTAAAGAAGACAACCTAAAGTAAAAGCTGATATGGAGTTTTGGCTACTTTGGGGCTTACAGAAGCAGTGTTTGGAGATGTTTGTCTTTGTTGTCTTACAGAGATCATATTTCACTCTGTGATTCATTTGATAATGATTCAAACTATGGTGTAAAGGCAACAAAATAATCTGTACAGTCACATTTCTGAGAATGAGAGCTTTCATTTGATATATGACTTGTCTATTTAAGTGCTATGTGTAAAACTTTTATATTCATATATTTCTACGTCGTCCCCTCTAGGTGGTGCTCATTTGCGACGCAAAGTTTTTAAGGCTTCATTTTGTTATTTTAAGTAACATAAATGCAAACGTGAAAAAGTATTATCTGAAAAGTTATGATTCTAAGCTTTCAAATGATACCACATATGCCTGACTTCACTAGCCAACTCTCTGAGTGAGAGCAAATACTTAAACTGTTTATCACATTTAATGTTAGTCTATGATGAAGGGAGATTATTTTAATTAAGCAGAACAGACCCTTGTTGAGTCTACAATAAGAAAAACAAATCAAAATCAGTTAAGAAAACATTGAAGTGCAAGAAGAATTGCATACACGGTGTAAATGTATTCCGTGATGGATGTCATGTGTTGTAAAAAATGAACTGAAGGGCAGATAGTTTTTGATTCTGCAGTGTCTACTCAGGCTTCCTCTTGCTCACAGACCGGACAAACTAAGAAAATGGGGCTCTGATAGTCACTTATTACAAATTAAATACATGTTACAAGCCTCAAATTTCCTGTCATGAACTGTACAGTTGACCATAAGTGGTGTACTGCAGAGAACACAACAAAACACAGAACAAAACACTTTTGTCTAGTGGAACAATCCACAAGAATGCATAATTAAAGGGATAGTTCACCCAAGGGAAAGTCATCATGTTGTTGCAAACTTACATGACTTTCTTTCTTCTTTGGAAAACAAAAGAAGTTGTTAAGCAGAAGGTAAAGGCAAAATTTTACAAAATAGCTGGCCTTACTGTGTTTAAAATGTAAATTGTGCTGTTGTACTGTATATAAGCCTGTGGCCTCATGCCTGTGGCTGAAGCACATCCATGCTGATGCTCAGTACAAAGGCACTCTTGCACATGTGATATTGTTTATTACTCATTATACATAGTGTAGGAATAGGATATGGCCAGAAACAGTTCTTGTTTTGAACTGGCCTTATGCATGTGGCTGCCAAAGTTAAACATTTTATAGACATGTCTAATTAATCTGAATTTATTGACATGCTAGATATTTTATCTCTGTTTTTAGTCTTAATGCAACTGACAAGCCTGCAGGAAATCCAAAGTGTTAAAACATCTTTTGTATACCAATATGTTTGGAGCTTTCTTCCACTTGGCCACATCTTGAAAATTAAGCTAATGAAAGTTTGTTTCTCTTTTTGTATTTTGGGTGTGTGTCAGATTTATTGTTCTTATTCAGAACAGATCTTTTATTATGAATCCTACAATAACTGCATGAGTATGCATCAGGAACAAATATAATATCTAGCTGTCAGAATTGATCAGAAGATTATGTCTTGTGTCTCGTCTTTGTTTTTCAGCATATGTAGGCTGCAGAGCCGTCATAAAAATGCTCTGTGACAGTGGTGCATGCATTGATGCTCTTGACGCAGTAAGTAAAGTAGATTTGGAAACCACAATTAATTTTAGGCACCGTGATTAAAAGAGGGAAAAAAATTGATATTGAAATTGAAACTAAAAAGATGTTGCAATGTATTTTGCATATTCTTGTTATACTTTTTCAGGATAGTAAGTCTCCCCTATTGCTAGCTGCTAAGATGTGCCAACCAGGAGCATGCCAGTTGTTAGTGCAGTATGGGGCACACACTATTCTTCGAGACAAGCAAAACAAGTAAGGGAAAACTGAAATATTTTTTTATAACTTTTCCTGTTCTTCTGCTCAGTATTAGAAATTACGCACATAGATCAGAGCTGTATAAACAATGCCAATGGATTAGCCTCTGTGATGCAGAGGAGATCAAGAGAGAAAGATATTCACATTTAAATTCTAATACAGATTTATATTGAGTTCTACTTTGTATACTTATGTGAATCAACCTGCACAGATATTACTTGAAAAGGGCATTTGTGGTCGTCACAGCATCGCAGCTGCAGTGCAGCAAATATCTGAAGTGTCCATAAAAAATCCATCTCATACAACTACTGTAGGAAGGTATTATTTTAAAAGAATAGAAGTGGCATACATTTTAATCTCTATACTGAATGCGGAAAGCAGCAATAAAAAATGCTGAAGTGCATAGGGCACTAATATGCATTGCATACATTCTCAATTAAAGTACAGCAATGATGATGATGTGTCCATAATTAAAACACGCAACACAAAATTCTGTTTATCAGTAAAGGATGTAGAAATGCTTTCTTAATGGCATATGTATTTTCAAATCAGATGGGACATTTTACAAAAGTCATTTGCAGTCTTTACTTAAGGCAAAATGTAATGATCAAAGCTATAGAATAGCTCAACAAGTAGTGAAAAAGAGGTTAGAGGTAGTAAAGTAGTGAAAAACACAGTTAAAAGGTTGGCCAGTGGTGTACTGCAACGGTTTAGTGGCAAAAACCTTTGTTGCATATTACATAGTTGTCTGAAGGAACTGAATGCATTGAAATTAAATGCTCCATTTGCAATACTTTGAAAATAAAAATGTAAATTTGTAGGCATCCCTAGTTTTTAACATTTAATGGTCATGAATAAATCACAGCATTATAAACGGTTTCTAATACATTCTAATACCTGTGTTTTAACCCGGCATTATCAGTCATTTCTTGTTTATGTTTTCACTGCTGTTGAAGAACCAGGTAGGCTACTTTTGTTTTCATGAACACATTCTCATATTTTAATGGACTTTTTTATTTTCTATAATGAAAGCAGTAAATGACAAATAAATGACAAAAACAAACAGTTCTGCCTTATACCTAAATATCTTGTTTTTGATAATAATAATAATAAATAAAAAAACATTGAATGCAAAAAAGTGTTTTCTCCACCAAAGTATGTTTGAAGCCTTCGGTTAACACATCAAACCATGAACTGCTTGCAGTAAGTCATACAAAAGCTTTTTTTAAGCCACAGATGTGATCCAGGGTCATAAAGTTTGAAAAATCTCTATAGTGTTATTCAAGTGATCAATCCTCTCCTTCTCTTGTCTTTCTTGTCAATCATTTTCTTTTTCTTTTTTTTTTTTTTTGTCTTTCTATTCCAGCTTTTTATGGTTATGTGTGTGTTCTCTCTAGGACAGCCCTAATACTAGCTTGTGAGAACTCTTGTAAAGAAGCAGTGGAGATTCTCCTGAAGACTAAGGCAGATATGTCAGCATTGGACATCTATGGCCATGATGCTTACCACTATTCCAGACTAAGTCAGAACCAAGACTTGATTACACTTGTCAAACATGCCTTGGAAGCAGGAACTAAAGGTAATACTTGTTTTTTATTGTCCACATTGCTAAAAGCAGTAACCACAACATGTTTCACTGGTTTACTCACATAATTTTAAAGTGTTTTAGTGAAGAATATTGAACAGTTTTTCTATTTATTTTCCTCTTATATTTTATGTTGCATTTAGAACCTCTAACAAGCCTTATTGTTACATTTAGTAATTACTTAACATGCTCTTGCTGGCAGCAGGATTGATCGTTAGAAACCAGCACACCATCATTTTGGGAGTCAACAAGACATTTCAGGAGTCTTGTTAAAAAATGGCTTATTTTTAGATCTAGCTGTGCTCATGTGTTCATCTCAAAGACAGAAATTAACCGTGTATCAGAGCTTCACTGAAAGGAAATCAGTTTTATCAAGTAACCGCTGTACATTCCTTAGTACACACCTGGACATTTCCAAGAACTGTCAAAATGTTAAAGAGGAAGTTCATGTGCGAGTTTGTTCCCAGCAATTTATTTGCTTATTCTTAGATCACTTGGATCTCTGGAAAACGTTATTCAGAGATTTTAAACTATAATGTTACCTGACAGTGAAATGTAACAATGCCTCAATAGAGAGCATAAAGTAGTGCTTCGCACGTGTTTGACCTCAGTACACTTGAACTGCCATCAGTGATTCTGTAATTCCAGTAAGTAAGCGTAAATCAAGGCATACACATTTGCATATTAAAATGCTCATTAGAAATATTGTACATTAGATGCAGAAACATCATATGCAATATGTGCTGAAACACGTGCAATAATTGTTCTGCACATTTTATTTTCAGCAAAAGAGATTGCCTCCGTTCCACAGAAGATCCAACAGGTAACATTCGTTTGTTTGGTCTAATCATGATTATTTGAAATAACCATGTTTATTGTACACTTCAAGTTCAAATAACATTGATAAGGGAATTTGAAGTGAACTGCTGTTGATTTTTCAGTACAGTAGTACATTATGTGAGCACTCCAAACAAACTCAGACCATCTCAGGAGGTTTTCTGCTCATGCCCCACTTTGAAACACGAAAAACTTTTAGGGCCCCCAGTTTTAATTTTTTTTAATTTTTTTTTTTTGCTGTTACCCTGTTACTCTTTTAATTGATATTTTTTTATTTTTTATAATAATCTGAATTAACTTTTTGTCAATAGGACTACATTCTTCTGTTATTTTCTGTATAAATTCTGTTACAGAAATGCATTTTAATAATGCCTATTTACTTGTAAAACATACAAAAATAGAATAAATAAATAATAAGTAATACTGCTGCAGGAGCAATATTAATATTATAGTTCACCCAAAAATTTTAAGTTCTGCCATCATTTACTCACCCTCCCCTTGTGCCCTGTGGAGTCGGAAATATTGTAATTACGAGCTCCAAGCACATGAATGACCAAGCAAAGTCGTATTTACCAGTGGGAAACACGGAATTCTAAATGATATCCGAGTAGGTCCACTTCCCTGGTCTACTTGACTTTTTTCATCTGTGAAACACAAGATGGAGAGATGAAAGTATCGTAAAAAAAGCACATAAAAGCACCATAAAACTTGTCCATATCAATCGTGTGCTATATTTAAATTCTTCTGAAGCCATGCGATAAGATTGTGTGAGGAACAGACCGAAAGGTATGTGCTAATTCACCTCTTCACCCATGCGAATACGTTTTTGTTTACATAAGCACAGCGCAGTGAGTGCACCTAGAGACAATTTAGCCCAAGACGGAGCACTTATATTAAAATGAATGGGAGAAATTGGAACACCCAATATGGCGGATGTAGAAATGGAAATCCCTTCTTACAGGTAAAAGAGCCAATATAGCACAACAGTGTTATTTCGGAAGTAAAAATCCCATTAATTTGTTCCATAGACTAATTGATTTTCAATGATAACTTCTAAACAAATGCACTGTGAATGACGCAACCAAGATGTTCTCCCATCACCATTAATCTACTTAGATATTTGTACATATCCAAATATTTAGCAATAAACGTAAAATATTTTTTCTGTACTTATAATCAGCAACCTAATATCGTTAGTTTTATATATTACCATTGTTTTTTTATTTAATTATGTCATTTGCAATCCTTAATGGGATTGTTGTTCGTGCCCTCGTGAAATAAGGTAAGTACACAGTCAACTTTAAAAGTGGGCGGGCACTGTTGCACTCTTGAACGTTTTAGTTACAGACATCGCCTGTCAATCAATTCCAGAAAGCGCATGCGCGTTAGCTAGACCAGCCTGAAAATTGCGTTTTTAACTTTAACTGTTTTAAAAAAAACAACAACAAAAAAACACAATTTATGATACCATTGTTGTCTAATTTTACTGCTGATTTGCAGACTTCTCTATAGTCAGTTCACTTTTAAGTGGGGTTACATGTTATATGATTGTAATCTTGATCAACCGTTTTGGTTCGTTCGTCCCATTCAAGTAAATAGGAGCTGTACTTTCATGTTCCTTGTATCCATAAAACATACAAGCAGATCACCCTATTACCCTATCTGTTTATTGATCTTACTGCCATCTAGATTCTTAAGCTTTGATCACAGTGTGCTTTAATTAGCACATTCCTAATACCTTGCCACTTGAGAGCAATCAGTGTGCTTTCACTTCCGCAATGTGATAATATTCAGTGTTCTTCTGCAACTGTTGATGGAGAGTAAGACTGATTCTTACACTCATATAAAGAGGTCTGCTGTACATGTGTGTAGAATTATACTTTCCTGCACCAACAGTCTATTGGAACTGCCTTGGTGATGATGTAGCATATGTTTTGTTAATTTTACTACAGGGAGATATTAAAGAATTGCATTCATTATTGATAGGCTCATTTAAATTCTACTGCTCACTTGAGATTGTTAAAGCAAATGGATTTTTCTGAAGGCTGTGTTATCACATAGTTTTGATAAGATGAAATGAAAGAGAATCATTAGTTTTGCTTAGTGTATTAGTGCCGATGAAAATTTATTTTGTAGACATCAGATGTGAGGAAGTGCCTACACTCTAATCAGAAGGCAGATGTGTGGAAAGATCCTTGAGATGTCTCTGAAAAAAGTATGCATATTCTGTTGTGTTAAAGAAATAAGCTTGGAACACCCTGATATAATCTTAAAGCAGTTACAAAGTTTTGAAAAAGTGTGAAAGTTGCATATTTTAAATGTTTTTTCGCAATGCTGCCTGCTTGCCTTCTAGACTTCCATTGTAAGTGTATTTCTTTTCCCATTTGTTTTTACAAACTGGGGGACAAGTCAAAATTATTGTCTGTGCTGTGGTAATCAACAGCATGTCACTGATAAAATAACCCATAATTTTCCTTTAACATTGTACAGGTGTGAATTTACTAAACAATTGAGCCATTTTTGCAGGCTGTATTTTAGGAAAAATATTCAACCACCTTCAAATCATATATGTGTAGAAATAAGTGTGCAATATTTAAATTAAGTAATTGTCATTATTTTTAGCATATAGCCTCTTTTTAGTGTAAATTAGGCTCATTATAGATGCACTATTTGCCTGCAGCAATTAACGTTAAGGTATTAATGTTGAATTTTACTAATGTTTGTGTACATTTTCTATTGAGCATGACATTAAGTAGTAATTCATCAAATGATGATGAAAAAATGGAGTAGAGTGACATAACTGGGGCAAATATCAAGTCAAACATACTTTCTGAAAAAGAAATGTGAAAAAATGACTTTTTTGAAAAACATTTTTCAATTGTTGAAAAGTTGTTCAATGTTTCTCTTCTAAATTTTCAGGCTAAATCCTCATCAGGAGGGATTGGTTGGACCAAATCAGGATCAGTCAAGATGGAGAAAGTTTTATCAGAACCAATCACAGTGAGTTGCATTATGGGATGTCATTTGATTAGGGTTTTGCTATCAGACTGTCATTTCCATCAGTTGTGAACATCATCAGTAAAGTGTTAAGTCTGAATTAGAGGGAACATGGCAGTCGCTCCACTGAGGGTAAGTGCTCAGACATGTTTTTGTTTTCATCATGGCAGTCAAGCATTTTGGAACATCAGGATTGCAATCATTCTCATCACAAAGGCTTTCCAGGTCTGGGCTCTAATGTTTTAAATACCCTTTTTTCCTAAAGGTAAAGATGAAAAAAGAGTCATTTGGATTCCTCACAGGTATCCTGACTATCCTGATTTGACTCTCTGCCTCTGCAGTGTTCCCTTAATGATTGTGGCATTAATATGTATTTTTATAGATTTAGTTAACCCCTTATTTGTAATGTAAACATGTGTGCTTATAGGTTGTCCTTCCTTTTATCTGTTAATTACATTACATTTTACATAAAGGTTTTCCTTTATTACATAATCTAGTTGAGTCCTCTCTATAATGTGGGCACTTTTTCAGAAAGAATGGAGAGATTAAAGATTGATTTCTAATTTGACACAAGTCATATTCGTTTCACTAAGTAATGTACAGTAGTTGAGTTCTCTGCATAATGTGACCAATTTTTGAGAGAAAGCAGTGATTAAAGAACTGTATTGTCATTTGAAATCAGCCATATTTCATATTTTATCCCATTCTCATTAAACTAATGAAATAAAAGCTTAGTGGAAATTGATTTAAAGGTGAAGTGTGTAACTTTTTTAATGTCAAAATATTTTCTCCAAGCCCAGCTTAATATGTATAAACAACTACAAGTAAGCAATTTGAAGATTAATTCCCCCGAAAAGTGTAAACACTGTGGCACTATCAAAAACTTGCTCTGTTTGTTTGAGCATCCTATCCAGCCCACCACAGCTGTTTGGCACAAGCCTATCTGTTTAATGACCAATGGAAAACAGGAAACAGGTGTGTTCAGGAAACTTTTTTGAAAATAGTAATTGTTTTGCGATTTTGTTGGGTGCTGCTAGTGGTGCAGAAATTACACACTTCACCTTTAAATTAAGAAACTAAAGAGTATTTTTCACCCAAAAGGGATATCTCACCCAAAAATGAAAACTATGTCATCATGTATTCACCCTCATGTTGTTCCAAATCCATATGACTTCCTTTCTTATGTGGAATTCAGTCATTCACTTTCATTGTATGGAACAAAGATGCAATAAAAGTGAATGGCTGAGACTGTCAGTCCCTAAAATTCCACCTAACATCTCCTATTGTGTTCCATCGAAGAAAGTAAGTCTTATAGTTTTGGAACAACAAGAGGGTGAGTAAATGATGACAGAATTTTCATTTTTGGGTGAAACATCCTTTTAACATTCTTATAACCTCAACATTACCCTTGTTGATCCTGCAGGTCAGGCATGCACAGTCTGCTCCTGCCCCAGTCAGATCTGCTACCATATCAGAGGACTTGTTGCCTGGTGAGGTGGAGGCCCTTCGGAGAGAACTGAGAGAGTCACGGAAAAGGCATGAAGCAGCAGAGGCGGAGGTGCACAGGCTGGATACAGCATTAGCCCTGCGTAGTCAGGAGTATGAAGGACTGAGGAGGAACAGTGAGCAAGCCCTGCATGTGGCCCACAGCCGGGCGTGGGAGCTGGAAGAGGCCCTGGGTGAGGTGCAGAGAAGAATGGCAGGCTCTGAAAACCGAGTAAGGCAGATGCAAGCTCATCTAGTGGCTGTCCGGGAACACTTGGTGGAGGAGCTGAGAGTCCAGCTTCAAGAAGCCAAAGGCCAGCGGGATGCTGCCGTAGCAGAACTGGGGAGGATGCAGATGGAGCTTGGCCAGAGTATGCGGGAGGTGGAGCAGCAGAAGGAAAACCAGAGCCCCCTGATGCAAGAACTTAGCCGGCTTTCCCAGAAGCTGCTCAGCAGAGAAGAGCAGATAAACACATTAAGGGCCAGGTTAGCAACGGTGGAGGCACAACAAGCTGAGATGTTGTGTAAGGAGGCCCAAACCCCATCAGAGTGGTGCCCCACCGATGCGAAGATTACGATGACTGATCTTATCTCTGAGACCTGTGAACCGACCATAGATCTGGACAGATATATCAGCAAGGCCGAGCATGTGGCCGCAATGAGCTTGCTAAACAATGCACTGCAGCAGGCTGAAGTTAGGGCTGAGGAGGCTCTGCAGAAGTATCAGTGTGCCCAGGAGGACAACCAGAGCCTGCTGAGAGAGCTCCATGAACAGAAGACAGAACTGGACACCATACAGGAGGCTCTGCAGGCCAGGTGTGTCCCTGTGGCCGTAGTGGAGGAAAAGGAGAAAGAGGTGGAACAGCTCAGACTGGCCCTTGAAGAGATGGAGAAGAAAAAAAACCAGGGGAGTGTGAACATCTCACCCAGAGAAGAGGAGGATGCTCAGGTTCTAAGTGAAGAGTGCACTGTTGAAGTACCAAGTGAAATACAGTATAATCAAGTATCTTCTTCAAATGAGAGTGACAGAGCAGAGTGTGATGTCATTAGGATTGCAGAAAAAAAAATTCAGCCAACTGAAATCAGCAACATATCTGAGGACCAGCAGAGCACATCCTCAGATCAATTTGCTAAGGTTAATGATTATTGCTTATATATTCATAAACTTTTCTTCAGTGTTATTTTGTATCAGTGTTATATGGATCAAGATTGCATTGAGACTGTCCAAAAATCCTGATATCAAAGCTGATGCTAAATATGCCAAAGTCCTAAAAAACAAATTGTAGAATCTTAAAAACTTCATGACCACTTCTAAAGAGAATAAATGTTTCTTCTATGCTCTAAAATCTCTTTAACCTCCTGCGACCCCGCATCCACATGTGTGGACATTACGTTTTGGCTTCTCTATAGGCTATGCGTAATTTAATTTCATTTAAACTGACTGATCTCAGTTAAGGAGGATCTAGGCTGTCATAAAAGGGTTAAACTTTTGACGTACGGAGTCATGTGACAAAACAACATGGCACCAAACTCAGCTGAGTTTTTCATTGGGAGAAACGGCAACAAAACTACATCTGGTAAGAAATGCAGCCACTGTTTGTTTTGACTGTTTGTCAAAAGAGTAGAGACTCTAGCTTCATCCGATATGCCATTTTAAAAATTGTATTGATATATCGGGAAACGGCACGCTGTTAAACACAATGACCACATATGTGGACTATAGGCTCATTTTCCTTTAATATTCTATATTCACTGTGCATTATCACATTGAGGATCAATGGGTGCATTCAAAAGCTGGTAAAATGTTGCTGTCTGATGCTGTATACAGAGTTAGGATGAAAATTAGGTGCATTTCAAACTGTTCTGAGACCAGTGCAGACAGACAGCACACTGGAGATTAAGTCATTCCCTAATTATGGAGCAAGGGAGCATCCTATAACTTTCCTATGCAGTCAACTGCATTCATTCCTAACATCTGCAGATGATGTTTGGACCACTCAACATGTTTGGCAGACATGGGACAATGTTAATCAATACACAGATTCAGGTTTTTTCATGCAAAAATTTATTTTAACATGGTTGGCAGTGATTAGATGATGCTGGCGATTAATTTTTATCATAATTATTTATGTAATGTCTGTAACGTCTCAAAAACATGTATAACCAACACTCCAGGAAACATAAAAAAATGATTTGATAAAAATCAGACTTTAGCTTGGTATTATTTAAAATTTCTTAGGAAATTTAGAAGAATTATTAAAAAAAACTTAGGCCCACTGTCCACATATATGGACATCATTTTTTAGGAAAAATAGTTAGTCTAAAAACTTTTTTTTTTTTTTTGCATATGTTTTAGGGGCTACTATTTACAAATCAAAAAGGGGAATGGAAAATGTACACAGCAGTCATGCTCGGGTCTCAGGAGGTTAAGAATTATAAAGGTATCACTCAAGGTATTCCTCTTTGTGAGTGCAATCTATATAAAATGATTTTAAAACCCTTATCTAATAATCACAAATTACTGAAAAAGTAATTGACGTTTATTGGCCAAAAGATGTGGGAGCCCTGTTCTAAGAAGTCATCTTCAAGCACGGCACTTAAATCCAGGTTGCTTTTGGTAGATTGACTGTATTGAATGTACTGCAAGTCGCCATGTGCCATATTTGTGTGGTAACACAATTAATTACACATGTTTTCTGTCTCAGAATTCAGAGTTGTTGGTGGAGCATGCTGGACAGCGGGGGGCTCAGGGCAGCTTCTGTGAACACCCACATTCAGACAGCTCCCTCCAGGCTCAGGTCAACAGGCTACAACAGCAGCTAGAGGTTAGCCACACTGAATATCTCAATACTCAGTACTACTGTATAGAGCTGTTTCTTCCAGATTACCCTGTTTTGTTGAAGTTCTTTGTACTGGTCAGTGCTCTTGAGTGGTCAGTGGTTGTTTTAACCCGAGGCCTTGTGTTACAAGTTGAGGGTCACTCATCTGGAATCAACGCATTTTAATTAGCTGACTTCTGAGTCAGGTATGATCTAAAAAAAAAAATTATTAATGCTGAGGTGTGTAATTTTTTCATGTTAAAGTACTTTCTCCTATCCAAGCTTGTAATCTCAAATTGAAAGCATTCGTGGCATAATTTTAAATCAAGGTTGGTCATTTCTGTAGTGGGACTGCTGTTCTAAATGGATGAACTAACTATTTATCACAGCTATAATTCCTATGTTTGGATATTTCTTGATGTAAAAAGCTCTTTTCTTGAATCCTTGCATACATGTGAAAATTGATTTACTGGCTTTACATGTTCATGACAGGAGTTGTAATATTGGATATAATTTTGTAGAGGCAAGTTTACTAACTAATTCTATACCACTGGTCTCAAGGTGACACACATTTAAGTCTTATGGCTATACAGATGTATTTTAACATTAATTGTGCTGCATTGTCAACTTCCATTGTAAGAACATTATAAGTACTGTAACTGCATTTTTTTCTTTTCTTTAAAAGAAAGAGGGACAAGTGGGAATTTTTTTTTCAGGGGCCATGCCATAAATGCTGATCGTCTTTCCTTGTATTGATCCTGGAATGTTCATTTAACAGGATGTTTAAGCATAATTAAAAATCATCTCTATTCAAAACTGAAATCCCGTTATTAGGAATCAATTCAGAATTCAATATTCTGTCAAGAAATTATAATATATATGGGAGAATCTGTTTTTGGTAAATAAGAGGAAGTACAGCACATCCAAAGCGACCCACAGACAGTTAAGGCCCCGATATGCTTCATACGAAATCGAAGAGTGAACGGGTGTGACGTCATTTAGAAAAAAATCTGGCTAATAAGGTGTTTTTGAGTTCATTTCGGCGGTTCTTAACAGCTCGCGGGGGTGAACTTTTAGGAAAACTTCTTACCAACGGCAAAACACCTTCTTACTGCCATTGGTGAGTTTTATACTATCAAATTGTTTAAAATAAAAGGGGGGAACTTCAATGGGGAGAGACTGTAGTAGGTAGTTGAATTTTGGAATACAGTACATTTTTATAACATTAACCTTCCCAGTCATAGACAAATGTAGTGAAGACCACCTGTCCACATCACTTGAAAACCTTTTTATTAAAGGGTCAAAATTAACTAACTAATTTACTCAAATTTGCTGGAAATAAAATGCCCGGTTGAAAAGCCGTTACAGAGCAATACGCTGTCCGAGCCAAAGCTTCAGATGTAGACCAATTCACTCTGTATCCTGAGAACTTAGAAAAGGAATTAATAATTCTGTGTAGGAAAGGCATATATCTAGTAGGGTCGGAGACGATTAATAAAATATCATCTGCGTAAAGCAAAAACTTGTGCGCCACACCTCCCGCCACCACCCCTGGGAAATCATCATCCTTTCTTATCGCGGCTGCTAATGGTTCCAGGGCAAGACAGAACAATAAGGGGGAAAGAGGGCAACCCAGTCGGGTGCCCCTATCCGGAATAAAATAATTCTAAATTAATCCATTTGTTTGAACCGCCGCTACTGGGTGTCTATAAAGTAACTTTATCCACCCAATAAAAGTATTCCTGAACCCATACATTTCCAAAATCTTAAAAAGGTAATCTCATTCTACCATATCAAACAGCTTTTCAGCGTCACGTGAGATGGCAGTGACCGGAGTCTGATCATTCGCCACTGGCCACATGATATTGATAAAATGTTTAATGTTATCAGAAGAGCTATGGCCCCGAATAAACCCCACCTGATCTATATGTATAAGAGATGTCATAACTTTACTTAATTGGGTAGCCAAAAGTTTTGACAATATTTTAACATCTAAATGTGATTAGGGAAATTGGACGGTAACTGTTACACTCACTTGGATCTTTGTCATTTTTAAGAATCAGACTGATCCGGGCTTGTGTCATAGTTGGTGGAAGCTTACCTTTCTATATTGATTCCGTATAAACTTCTAGCAAATGTGGATCCATTTCTGTAGCATAAGATCTAAAAAATTCAGTGGCAAAGCCGTCTGGCCCCGGAGACTTGCCTGTAGGCAGGGCCTTAATTACCTCGCCAAGCTCCTCCAAGTTTATCTCAGAATGAAGAGAATTTTTTTGCTCAGTCATCAGTTTAGGAAGTTCTAATGGTTCCACAAAGTTTCTAATATCCCCATCAGTAGACGAAGACGTGGCACTGTAGAGATCAAGATTCTTCTAATCAATCGATTCAATCAGTTCTTTAAAAGCATTATTAATATCAATGGCTGAGGTCAATATTTCACCACCAGCAGATTTCAATGAGGGAATGGTAGAAAAAGACACGCTCTGTTTTATATATCAAGCCAGAAGTTTTGCTGCCTTGTCCCCTGACTCAAAGTACAATTGTCTTGCCCTGAATAACCAAAACTCCACCTTCCGTGACAAAATAGTATTATATCTGTATTTCAATCGGTTCAATTCCCTGAGGCCATTAGATGACATTCGGCGCTTCAGCTCTGCCTCTGCACTTTTAATATTCCCTTCCAATTCCACAAGTTCTTGTGCTTTGGATTTTTTGGTGAATGAGGCATACTGTATGATCCGGCCCCTAAAAACCACCTTAAGTGCCTCCCAAGCCACGCCCACAGAGGATACTGAGGACCAGTTGGTCTCCATATAGACATTGATTTCAGCCTTTAGCATTTGTTGGAATTCAGGATTTTGCAAAAGGGATATATTAAAGCACCAACTATATGATTACCTTTTCTCCATATGTGGCAACACCTCTAAACACACCAGGGCGTGATCTGAGACTAAAATGTTTCCAATTGAGCAATCAACAACTGATGAAATGAGGGACTTAGATATTTAAAAAAAAAATCCATTCTAGAGTAAATCTTATGGACTGATGAAAAAAATGTATAGTCCCACCCAGATGTGTTCAGAAGTCTCCAAATATCTGTAAGACCAAGATTTTTACACATTCTGTGAAGCGTCAATGTAGCTCTAGGGGGCTTGCACACTTTTGCTTCACTATGATCAAGGACTGAGTCCATCAAAAGATTAAAGTCTCCTCCCAATATTATATCATGAGGGGTGCCAGCAGCTTGCAACATCCATTCAAAATCTATAAAAAAGCCCTGATCATCAACGTTAGGTGCATATATATTAGCCAAAATAAGACTTTGCCCCTGAATTGCAGCTAAAACCATAATGACTCTTCCTAATTTATCTTTAATCTGTTTGAGACATTTGAATTGTAGATGTTTAGTTATCAGTGTAATGACTCCCCTGCTCTTACTCGAGCCAGCACTAAAGAAAACATGTCCACCCCATATCTTCCCAAATTTTTCAGCTTCCTGCAGAGAAAGATGCGTTTCTTGAAGAAACACTATATCATATTTCTTACGCTTTAGAAGAGAAATAACCTTCCTTCTTTTTATGGGGTGCCCCAACCCATTCACATTCCACGTGGAGAGAGACAATCTACTCATATTAACATTTGACATTTTGACATATAAGAAAAAATAGATCGTGTGTCAAAAACAATATTATAAAGACCACATTCCAACATTAGTACAACAACCAAACACTGAACATCCCCTAGAAAAAAACAAAAAAAAACCCCCAGAAAAAATACAAACGTGCGCATTAACCCCACGCACGACAGCGCCAACTGGCGTCCATCCCTCCAAACTCAAACAGTCCATGCATGCCTACAAGAACCCCCGTGACAGCCTTGCCGTCAGAATGCTCAAGTCTGGTGTTTCTATACAAATTTTGTGAGACAAAATTGCACAGCAAAAGATAATCTATAAAACAAACTCCAGCCAATAGGCGGAATAAGCACAAAGAGCGTGTAGATTCATCCATAGAACTGTTCTGAAGGTGTGTTACTCTACAAAATAAACTCTAGCCGCTAGGCGGAACCAGCACAAAAAGCACGCAGATTCCTCAAACAGTCAAGCAAATGTTCAGTAAGCTGGTCCACTTGGCTGCAACTTGAGTTCAACAAGATTACTTACTCACTCCATTGACTTTATGAAGGACATCGCTTGCTGTGGGCATGTGAATGTTTTATGGCCATCCTTAGCATCTATTCTCAATTTGGCTGGGAATATCAGTGCAAAAGTGACCTTATGCTGATGTAAAAGTTTCTTGCATTCCTTAAATTGATCGCGTTTCTCTCGTCGAATTCGCAAAGTCTGGGAACAAGAAAATTATGTGGTACTTCCAAGAAAGCCTTCCTTTACTCCTCGCCTTGTGTAACACAAGATCTTTTTCAGATGATCTCAGAAATTTGGCCAGAATTGATCGGGGCCTGTCTCCCTCTGCGGATCGCCGAGCAGGAAACCTGTGAGCTCGCTCAATTTCCAGCTTATGGCCTGCTATGTCGGGCAGATTCGGAAAGAGCCCATCCAGGAACTTCAACATATCCTGTCCCTCTGCTCCCTCAGGATCTCCTCTGTCCTCCAACTTCTCCCAGACACGCTCCAAATCCACCTTTGTCGCTAGTGGATTAGCAGATAATTCCCTCTCCAATGACTCTAGGTAATCGATCCATTTCTCGACATCCTCCACTCTTGTAACCACATCAGTGAACTTTGCCTCCATGGCAGTGATTGATCGACGTATCACAGCAAGATCCTCCAAGTCAGCAACGACCTTCGTCAGCACTGCAGACATGTTCAGCATCTCTCGCCGCATTTCCCGCACCTCCCCGATTAATTCAACTCCCAGGCTTGCGGCCTGCTTGGGGGCATCAGCTTGAGCACGTAAGTCTTTGAATGTCTCCAGAGCCCGAGGATTTTGAATTCTTTGACATATTGTCCTCCTAGAACAGTTATGGAACAGAGTGTATCGAATCTCACAAGCTTATGTCATTAAAAGTATTAAAACTGGCAAAGTGCGTCAAGCTCGCCGTTCACACGTCCGATCCATGCATGGCGTTATGTGACTCTCCGTTATTATTTTTTTAATTAGTCTACAAAAGGAATCTAATCTACTCAAATACTCTTTAACTGCCCATTCAGTCATGTGCCATCTGCAGTGAAAGCCATTCACACATCTGCCCAAAGTATTCTTTTGTCTGTATTCTTCCCATTAACACTCTTTTATACATCTTTTAAGAAGTATCAGTGTCATCATAAATTACAATAACAGAGTATAATTGGCACATATTATGGCTGCGTATAGCGTATGAGCGCATTAGTGTCATGAATTCAGAATGTAAACAAGACAAATAAACATTACTGCATATATTGTATATTATTTTAAATCCTCATCGTGTGGTTAAAACAACTTCTTTTACTGACCTCATATGAAGTCTACTCATTGAACGAGGCATTAAGTCATTGATTACAAATTTTAATGTCACATTAGTTAGTGTTTACATGTAGCCTTGAGCGTCCTCATGTTTAAATGTACATCTAAACGCCTCCCACAGTGGTGTGGTGGGTTTCTGAATGTTTGCAAACTGTATACCGTTGCTTGGCTGTTTCGAAATTTTAACCCCTGAACGAAGAACAAATTAGAACTTCTTTGGAAGTATATCAGGGCCTTTTGCCTGTAGAGTTGTTCTGCTTTTGCTCCAAGGGGTCAGAAATGGGCTACCAAGATGAACCAGTGTTACAGTAGCCATGTTTCTTAGCAACAAGGGGATCGGTGTAAAATAGACATCCACGCCTCCATTTAAACATGAGACTGGTGGCTGGAGAGGCCTTCGCCTTGGTTAACTTTGCAGAAACTTACCCAGCAACAACTTTTCAATCCAACAGAGTAGCATGAAGTTGTCCTGTGATATTGGAAGAAAGCTGCAGTGACTGATCAAAATAGTATTAAACATTAATCACTCTCCAGAGATACTTTACATTTCATCAAATTACTGTCTCTTTTTCCAATGCTTTTACAGTAATCTAGCAGTGTACATTATAAATCAAATGTGGGTTTGCATTATTCTTTAGTACCTGATGTGAAAACCAATGTATTATAAACCATATCCTCTTTTCATTGCTAGGACTCTGAAAAGCATTACAGACATGTGCTTTCAATATATCGAACACGACTACTCAGTGCAGCACAGGTAACATCTTATTTTCTTCTACCTTATATAATGTATATTATGTTATTATCTGATGTGCTAACATGTCCACTTGTTCAAAAGTAAACCAGATGTCAGATGCTTGCTTAAACAGAGTTGTGGTCTTCTTTTGCAGGGTTTCATGGATGAAGAGGCCAGAGTGGCTCTGCTGCAGATTGCCAAGATGAGAGAGGAGTGTGTGTGTTGAGCATTACATTTAGTGTGTTTGTGTGTGTGTGTATATTTCTGTATCACAAAACTTTTAGGTTTTATAAAAGTTTTAAAACTTTTAGCAATATATATCATGTGTAGATTAACTGTGGTCATTTGTAACTAATATAAAAAACAAATGAATTGTCTATAAAATATTGAGATTTATACTACATTTAGTTCTTGTCCACTAATTTGCTTGTCTGTGTCTGCGGAATTGAAGACGGGCTGCATTGCTTGGCGATATACAAAGCTTTACACTTTGGCTTTTTTGTAATACTTTTAATTGCCGGAGAAGTATAATCACAAACTAAATTGCCAAATGTTATAAGTAACGTAAGGTACTCAATAAATTCTTTAAGCTTGGATGGGCTGTGGGCTGGAGAGAAAAAAAAGAATGATCAAAATATTAATAACTACAGTCTTGACCAACACAAAATAGGTAATGTTTGAAAGCTTAGAGTTAAACTTAGAAGCTGTTCTTTACAATGCATGTTGGCATTATGACCAAAACTGAACAAGTGCTTTGAAATCCGAAGTCTTCCGTTTTGATAATTTATTTAAAAAAATGTCTCTATACATATTATTATAATCAGTAAAAACCTCAAACACATCAAATAGCCATGTGTCATGTGTTGTTGGAAAGCTCTAAAAGAGTAGAATACAACCAGCCTATTTGTTGATATAAATAGCTAAGTATATGACTTTGACATTTATGTTTCACGTGAACAGATGTTGCTGAAATGCCGCATTTTCGTATATAACTTCACGAAAAATGAATCAACTGATCAGCTGATCGTTACTTAGAGGAATTGGGTAATTGGATGCAAAGATCATTAGACAACTGACATGAAGCACAATGTGCATAGTGCACACAGTATCTGGCATCTTGCAATCTGGCTGAAAACATGTTAGCTTTCCTTGATCAGATGACGTCATCGGAAATGATGAAGCGACATGGAACGTTAAACCAATTGGATTGGGTTCAGTTCGGTGCAAAAAGTCATCCATATTTGGGCAGAGAGACATGTGTTTGGTTACTGTTACAGGAGATGGCACCAAGTACATGACATAGACCCAACGATGACTCAGATGGCACAGAATGAAACTCATTCTGTGAAATCTCTTTACTAAAATAATTTCTGCATGCTATGCAAACCTTTAGTCATTGTTGTATTTGCATGTGTAATAAGTTCTTATGTACAATTATTATGTTTTATTTGTTTGGAGAGGCTTTTGGATACTAGGATAAATATTTTTTTTGTAATGCTATAACTTTTGATTGTTTTGTCGTATCAACACAACATTTTACTCAGTTACAGTTGACATGATTGGGAACAAAACAAAAGCAGTTTTTCAGAGCCACCTTATTTACACCCTGAGATATATGTTACATTTAGAAAAATAAGGGGAAAACCTTTTTTTTTTTTTTTTTTAAATGAGTCTCAGAATTTATATATAATGTATATTATTATGAAATTTGAAAAGTTTTCTTTAAAATGATACCAAACACTTGACCCTCCTTGTTTATTAGGTTGAGTTAAAAGTCTTTAATAATGGGTATGCCACTGAAACAGGAAATCTTTAAAACACCCTCAGAGCTTAAAGGGTTAACCACTTTGTATGAACTGTTGTATGAAAGCAATATTACACTCACAATTGTGACTAAAAGTCTTAATCACAGCTTTGCTGATATTCAGTACAGCAGAACTCTTGCTTGTGCGATATTGCTTAAATATCTACTCTTATTTTTGATGAGGTTAAAGGTGAAGTGATGCTATTGGTTGAGCCAGTGTTGTTATGTTAGGCTGCTCAAACAAACAGATTGCAATTCCATTTGGTGCCACTAGTTATGCATAAATGACACATTTCACTTTTAAGATACACACATTTACACTTCAGTTCTTTCATAAACCACTCACAATTGTCGGCCTTCAGTGGACCCCTCTGATCTGGTTTGTGTGGTCACTGACTATAGCTCCCTAATT
This sequence comes from Myxocyprinus asiaticus, assembly GCF_019703515.2. Lineage (NCBI taxonomy): Eukaryota > Metazoa > Chordata > Actinopteri > Cypriniformes > Catostomidae > Myxocyprinus > Myxocyprinus asiaticus. The sequence goes on along the minus strand of NC_059361.1, from coordinate 25,557,248 downwards.
ACAGTCTGTTTCATCAGTCTTTTAACATGGCTGTGAGATTTATTCTTTAAAGTGAAGTAATTAGACTGCCCTCTTGTGTTTGGCACACACTGGTAGCATTTTGATGAGAAATGGTAGGGGGTTTTGTGTTCTCAAGAGTAAATATTTTGCCATGAAGTTCAGCGTCCTGGAGCAGATTCCAGTGTGGTAGTCATCACAAGTGTGGTCAGGGGTTACTCAGTGTTTTGTATTAGTAAGACTAAGAAGAATGGACATCTGTAAAGAGGAAGATGCTGTTTGTGTACACAAGGATATCTATCCGTTGGTCTTGGAAAAAAGCTCCTTTCAGTTGTGTATCTTTTCCAAGAGAAGCCCTTACAATACACCCTTATACACAGACTACACAAATACTCAACATATGGTTTTAATTCCAGCACACAACAGAGAAACGAGAGACTTGATGCGAAACATTCACCTCAGCATAGCCATCTATCAAGACTTTTATTTGTGCTAATAGGATTTATTGTCTACACCGAGGTTTCGCTGAGGCCCACGCTCACACAGACCTGTTTTTTTCTCTTCCAGAATGAACTGACTGTGGTTGTTGTGGTTTTATTAAGTTCTTGGCTTGGCTGTTCATGTTGTAGCTATAGTCTATCAAAGCTCATGACACTGAGAAGAGCCTTTTGGCAATGCATTAACGTTTTATTCCACTGAAGTCTTAAGATTTTCAACAGGAATGAAACATAATACCCCATTAACTTTGAAGGGCCCCCCTCCACCCAACCCACACCCTAAACCCCCACCATCAACCTCAATTTGTTCACTTGAGACCCACTTCCCTGCCTTGCTTTTATTGTGTCTCATATTTAATAGAGGAGTGAACCACAACATTGGTTTCAAGTTTAGTTCTTTTGTGGTTGGATCTGTCTAAGCTGTTCTCAGTATTTACGGTGAATATATTTCAATGTGCCTGGACATTTTCTTTTAATCAGATTTCCAAAGCACTAACCAGAACCAGATGCCTGCTTGGTTTTTCTCATATTACTGTGTGCTTAAAGATCACAGCGTGGTGATCACTTTTAACAATCCGTTAACCAATACTGACTTCTGACGTACCAGCCTCGTCCCCTGAGGGATTCTGTGGGGGTGTGACCTCTTAAGTGATGCTGATTGTACTGATCCTTCTGCACTGGTCAAATCCATTTGAAAAACAAGTAGTCTCCCACCCTCTAAATTAAAAACATACACCAAATTAACAATTTCCAAACTTTCATGGAGTTCATCTGATGGACATTAGAGTTCTGAGCCTCACTTTAATAAAACCTAAACTGATTATCTTTGCATACAACAAAGATGAAGCAGTGGCTTGATGACACACCACTTTATTGCTTACTTTTTCATAGGTGTTTGACTGACTGGGACATAGGTGTTTGCACTATCCCTGCTCCACACCTGTTGAACTTTAATATAATATACAAATATTATATTATTTAAATGTTAATTTGTATTTAAAGTATGTATACATCATAGTAATGACTGATGTTCATTAGCTTATTTAAATTCATTAGCTGATGTAAACATAATCTGAAAAACAGAATTTGTTTGACTGTATTACAGTAACGAAAATCTAATTAGAATCAAAATTGATAATAATGGGAATTATTTATTTATTTATTTATTTTACTAATAATGAAAAAGATCAGAAGTAACCAAGACACATAATGAGAATTAGGAAAGGGTGTGCTTATTTGTAATGAAAATAAGTTCACCATGCTTTTTTTTTTTTCTGAAAAAGTTTTCGTGCCCTCGCAATAAATTTTGCATTCCCTCACAATAAATTTACCATGGTATTATACTGTTACTATAGTAACCATATTTTAACCTTGATATTCATAATAAAACCATAGTAATAATACAGGAAAATTAAAACTATGGTAATAAAAATTACAATTTTGTGGTTATTATGGTTTTAATACAAATATTTGGAATAAAACCATAGTAACCACAAGAATTACCATGGTTAATCTATAGTAAAACCATGGTTACTATATGGATACAGTATGGTTTCCACCAAAAAACAAAAACAACAAGGTTAGCCTACAACAGTCATGATTACTACAATATTACTATAGAAAAATGATTTCTGCCTATGGGATACTATAGTCCACAATAGTTAAACTATGGTATTTGTATAGTAAAACCATAATAACCTAAACTTTATGATTTTTATTCCCATAGTTTTCTTTTTCCTGTATTATCACTATGGTTTCTCTACGAATATCATGGTTAAAATATGGTTACTGTAGTAAAACCATGGTCAATTTATTGCAAGGGATTGCAAAACTTATTGCGAGGGCACGCAAAACTAATTCAGAAAACAGAAAAATCCCACCCTGTCCTCTAAGGGACTTTATGCACAATATAGATTTTTCTTTCTTTTGAGGTGAAATTGCAACCTGGATATATTTTCATGTCTATGTATGTGTGTAAAGAATCTCAAAGTAAGAGTATTAATCAAAGTCTATGCATGTTCATTAAAAAACAAATTGATATTAGCCTTCATTCTTAATCTAGAGATTATATCCAGGAAAGCAGCATCAGAGAAAACCATTTTCACTTTAAATGACCTCAAAATACTGAGCATCGTGTTTCACAAATGTATCACATGTCTCTCTAGGATTCTTCAGTCATGGTGTCAGTATTTCTGTCTCTGATCATGCCAGCCATGTTAAAATGAGTCCTGCTGTGGTCATTGAAGTGCTGCTTAGAGCTTTGTGACATCTGAGTTGAGGGTTGCGTCACTGTTTTTCCCCCTCATTAATCTTCACTTAACCACCAACGGATCGAGGCCTTCTTCTCATTCTATCTGCTATTGTCCTTTCCTAGCACAAATTACACATGCCTGGAGGACAAGACATCCTACATTCACACATTTTACAAGGCGCTGAAATTCCCCGTATCAGTTACAGACACACTGTAAGGAAGAAAGAGAAAGAGAGCACTTTAGATTTCACTCCCCGGCCTATTCACCGCCAAACCCCCACATCAGAGTATGAAACACAGGAACATCAGAACCACAAGGTACATATGATATACTTAAAGCATTATGGCCTCTTTTTGAGGGCTGTGGGTTACACACTCTGCTAACAGATACACTCTCTACAGAAATGTTGACAATCTTTATTCTAGTCCTAATTATGTGAGATGACATTGTTTTCATACTGTCAGATTTGTGCCTGTTCCACTGTAATGCTTTAACAGCAGGGTTTCTGTGTCAGTCTTTCCCTAACATCTCTCTCATTACATAAACCACACAATAAGGAAATCATCTGTGAAATGCTCAGAGACCTTGTTAGAAACTGTCAAGACCAAGACATCTTTTTAGAAAAGGACTACAGTGAAGCTAAATCACGCTCTGGATAAGAGCGTCTGCTAAATGCCTTAAAGACCCCATGAAATTAAAATGAGAGTTTTTAGTTTTGCTTGAGTCTGTTTGCTTTGCGGTCATATTTATGTTAGTCTACTCCTAAAAAGTTTCTTCTAATACTGTATATACTCATTGTTCTCTTGAGTAAGATGCTGTATGTGACCTGCTCCCCAAATTGGTGCTCTGCTCCCCAAAGTTACTGTGGATAAAGTGTCTGCTAAATAGGAACTATTAAAGGAATAGTTCAGCTAAAAATAAAACATTTCTGTAATTATTTACTCACCCTCATTTCAATCTAAACTCATATGACTTTCTTCCGTTGAACACAAAATGATAAATTTTAAAGAATGCCCTTACAAAAAAAATCTAGAATTCTGACAAACTTGCTGCAGATTTCCCACTCCTTATTTTTATGTGCAAATGAGCTTGCGATTTGCTGCAAATGTTTGCCCAAAGTTTGCAGCTCTTCACTGGTAGTGGTAAACCTACAGCACTCCTTTGGCGACAATAATCAGTTTGCCACAAAAATCATTTGCATGTGAAAATAATGAGAGGCGAATTTGCAGCAAATTTTAGGCAAGTTTGCCAGAACTCTCGATTTTTGTGTGTATGTATATATATATATATTCATTAATCACTGAAAATCTTGACATCCACCCTAGCGTTCTTTCGTGTGTTCATTACGAGAGGAATAAGGGGCCACTGAGACAAAGGAGCTCTAAAATACCTGAAGAGATCTATCCGTTACCGTCCCCATTCATCTAGCGCAGGGTTCCCCCAGAAGTATGCAAAATGGAGGCTTCCATCTTTGCTCATGGGTGCTCAGCTCTGGGATCGGGTGTCACATGACTGATCACTTGTCAATGGGAACAGATAAGGAAAAATTCAATTTCATGCTTAAGAGGCTAAGAGCCCTTCAAAAACAAACTATCACCAGAAAAAGATGTACTATAATGTAATGAAATAAGTTTGAATGCAAATATATATATATATATATATATTTTCATTGATGCCAATGGAGAAACATGCTTTTTGCCATCATAAAGTGCAGTTCAAGTATCTGCCAGCAGGGGCTAACGGGGAACTGCTAACCAGCTAACACCTGACAGGTACAGATAGGGTTGTCACCCATCCCGTAAAATATGGGATCGTCCCGTATTTAATGATGAAATTATGCATCCCATATAGAATCAATACGGGAAGTGATTTGTCCGTATTTAAGCTGGTCTTATGGCGTCATGGCAAAATCTTTCAAGAGAGTTAATTTGACCTTTATATGGAAATTTTGCCTATGTGGGTACCTTCTGAAAAGTCCACACATTGTGCTAAATTGTGCTAAAACTGTAGATGGTGTGGTAAGGGATCGCTGCCTAAAAAACGACCAACAGCACCAGAATAACCCCACCCCCTATTAAAAACTCTACAGAGAGTGTCCCGTATTTTACAACTTCAAAAGTGGCAACCCTAGTTGTACAAACCAAATGTGTTCTTGCATTAATAAAAAGTCTAGATGCAGTGCAACAAATAGAACAGTATGCAGGTATCTTGAGATGCTTTTTTAACAGTTCGAGCGGTGGAAAAAAAAGCCAGAAGTGGCGCAATGGTCAAAGATGTCCGTCTAGCTGCCGCATATTTACATGCCAAAACAAATGAGCAATGCATTTGGTGTGAACGGCCCTTACAATATCAGATTCATGAACTAATTATTCTTTTGAGTCAGATCATTCCGATTGGCTGAAATCTGTTTACCTGCTTCACAAAACCAGTCTGAATGATTTGTTCCGGTTGATGATCCGGTTTACAAGTTTCTCTGGAGTTGATTATCAGAGATTATCAGTGAAGAAAGGCATATGGGTTTGGAATAATGCAAGGATGAGTAAATTATGTCAGAACTTTTATGTTTGGATGAACTATTCCTTTAACATTGGATATGTGTGCACACAAAAGATTTTGTCTGTTTTTATCTGAACACTGAACCCTGTTATCTGATCACCCTGTTTTCTACACTTCCTCTAATCATTTTCAAGTGTTAGGGTTTTTCATGCAGTTGTCAATGTTTCCCTAGAGCAGGAGTTAGTAGTGGTGTTATTATACAGTTGGCACAGACCCAAAGTCCTGCAGCTAGTTAGTGTTGTTTGTGTGTGTGCAGTGTATGCCTGGTTTGTTTGTGTGTTTACGAGTATTTGACTGATGATCATTTGTATTGGAAAATGCCTTGGCCACAGAAAGGGGCTGTGGTCTCATTCGTCCATTAAAACTTGAAAGATCAAACCCCTCTCCTCCAGAGGGAAGAATCTGCAAGACTTAAACAGCCTGTAAAATGGAAAACTACATCTGTGTTCATTTGTTTCAGCCAGAGATGGCCACATTTGGTAATCCTTAGTGAGAATTATTTCCAATCGCTGAGATCAGAGGGTGAAAAAAAGAGCCATCTGTTTCCTATGGGGCTACAGTAGAGGAAAATGTGTCTGCAGTGGAAGAGCGTTGAAATGTGGACACCCAAAGATCCTCCACCCTCGACTCACCACTAGCTCTCACTTGTCTTGCATCATCTCCTTTGTCTTAATGTATTTTAGACATGTTTTGAAAGGTTTTTAATGGTTTAATTGAAGTCATGCTCTGTTTGGAAAGTAAGAAACACTTCTCTTGAGACAGAAAGAACAACAATGGGGCCTTCAGAGCATCACTTGGATTTGTGTGTGTGCATGTTTTTTTTTATGTTTAATATTGGAACAGACCAGAAACTATACCTGCCTTTTGAGGGCATTAATAAATGGATCAAGGAGCAATTGGGGGATACATGTCAGTACTACACCCGAGACATCAGCGTTGTTAAGCAGTGAACCTCTACGTATATTGTGCATTGGAGATTCATAGTTTGCATTATATAACAATTAAAAGCAAACCCCCCTCTTTCTATCACATGCTTGTCTATAGCAGTGCAAAGATGACATTAACAATGTCAGAAAAGAACAAGCTGTTGTATGAAGCATCAGGGTGTTTTAATGAAGACTGAGTTAAAAATAAGCCAGCTCACCTCTTTAGGTGAATGAAAAATTGGGCCTTTTGAAGTACATGGGGGTGTATAAAAGCTCTGTATGGACTCTTCTGAGTGTTTGAAGAGGAAAAATATGCTTGACAGTGCTTTCTCTCTCACTTCCTCTCTCTCTCTCTCTCTCTCTCTCTCTTTGTCTTTCTCTACTCATTAGTCTGCATACAGTGTACAAAAAACCCCCTCTAATGTCACCTTTACAAGCAGTCTCTTCTGCCCCTTTCATCTTGGATCCTCTACAACTTTTCATTACTATGATCCTCATGTGATCCTGAAACATTGATTGAGCCTTTGTGCTACTAAATTTGTCTGTGAATTGAAATGCAGATCCACTGATTAGTGACTTTAGGTAAAAAAAAAAAAAAAAGGTAATTCTCTGGAGAAAGTGATTATCCACCTGTAAAACACAAGCAAGAAAGAATAAGCTTACAAGATATAAATTAAAGATATACTTCTTTTGAATTCATGTTTAGTGTGTTTGTGTGTGTGCGTGCGTGTGTGTGTGTGTGCGGGGCTTAATTTGAGGGAGGATGCAAGGGTATACCATCCCGCTTGTTGAAAGAAATGATGAAAACATTCCCCTTTGTCCCTCTTACCATATCCTTTAGGTCAGTTTTTATATACTTACAACTAATCATTCAAATTCATTCAAATATTTTTAATTGATAAATAAATTACTTTCAATAACGATGATTAGCCAATCAGAATTGAATATTACAAAGTATTAATACAGTAGGCTAATGCAAGTGTTCATCAGTTTCGAGAACCTTCAAAAATGGTGGTAAAACTTTACAGTAAGGTTCAATTTTTTAACATTACTTAAATGGACAGTTCACTCAAAAATGAAAATTGTGTCATAATTTACTCACCCTCATGCCATCCCAGATGTGTATGACTTTCTTTCTTCAGCTGCACACAAAAAGTTTTTTAGAAAAATTCAGCTCTGTAGGTCCATACAATGCAAGAGAATGGTGGCCAAAAATTTTAAGCTGGAAAAAACACACAAAGGCAGCATAAAAGTAATCTCCAGTAGTTACATCTACACTATATTGCCAAAAGTATTCGCTCACCCATCCAAATAATTGAATTCAGGTGTTCCAATCACTTCCATGGCCACAGGTGTATAAAATGAAGCACCTAGGCATGCAGACTGCTTCTACAAACATTTGTGAAAGAATGGGCCTCTCTCAGGAGCTCAGTGAATTCCAGCGTGGTACTGTGATAGGATGCCACCTGTGCAACAAGTCCAGTCGTGAAATTTCCTTGCTACTAAATATTCCACAGTCAACTGTCAGTGGTATTATAACAAAGTGGAAGCGATTGGGAATGACAGCAACTCAGCCACGAAGTGGTAGTCCACGTAAAATGACAGAGCGGGGTCAGCGGATGCTGAGGCGCATAGTGCGCAGAGGTCGCCAACGTTCTGCAGAGTCAATCGCTACAGACCTCCAAAGTTCATGTGGCCTTCAGATTAGCTCAAGAACAGTGCATAGAGAGCTTCATGGAATGGGTTTCCATGGCCGAGCAGCTGCATCCAAGCCATACATCACCAAGTGCAATGCAAAGCGTCGGATGCAGTGGTGTAAAGCACGCCGCCACTGGACTCTAGAGCAGTGGAGACGCGTTCTCTGGAGTGACGAATCACGCTTCTCCATCTGGCAATCTGATGGATGAGTCTGGGTTTGGCGGTTGCCAGGAGAACGGTACTTGTCTGACTGCATTGTGCCAACTGTGAAGTTTGGTGGAGGGGGATTATGGTGTGGGGTTGTTTTTCAGGAGCTGGGCTTGGCCCCTTAGTTCCAGTGAAAGGAACTCTGAATGCTTCAGCATACCAAGAGATTTTGGACAATTCCATGCTCCCAACTTTGTGGGAACAGTTTGGGGATGGCCCCTTCCTGTTCCAACATGACTGCACACCAGTGCACAAAGCAAGGTCCATAAAGACATGGATGGGCGAGTTTGGTGTGGAAGAACTTGACTGGCCTGCACAGAGTCCTGACCTCAACCCGATAGAGCACCTTTGGGATGAATTTGAGCAAAGACTGTGAGCCAGGCCTTCTCGTCACAAATGCGCTTCTGGAAGAATGGTCAAAAATTCCCATAAACACACTCCTAAACCTTGTGGAAAGCCTTCCCAGAAGAGTTGAAGCTGTTATAGCTGCAAAGGGTGGGCCGACGTCATATTAAAACCTATGGATTAAGAATGGGATGTCACTTAAGTTCATATGCGTCTAAAGGCAGATGAGCGAATACTTTTGGCAATATAGTGTATATCGTCAGAAGTGATATGATAGGTGTGGGTGAAAAACAGATCACTATTTAAAATTATCCTCCCTGCCCAGTAGGTGAAGATAGCACGAAGAATGCGAATAGCCAAAAACACAAGTGAACTATCCCTTTTTTTGGGTGAACTATCCCTTTAACAACATTAGTTAACATGAACTGATATTAAACAATACTTTTATAGCATTAATAAGCTTGGTTAATGTCAGTATAATAATTTATTTAGTTATTTCAGTTAAGTTCGGTATACTAATACTTTTTTTTAATTAATTGGAATTGTTATTTTTACAAACTAACATAATTACAATTAATTATACTTATTTATCACACATTATACATTTGCACATATACAGTGAAATTATTTTTTTCCCCACATATCCCAGCTAAGCTGGGGTCAGAGTGCAGGGTCAGCCATGATACAGTGCCCCTGGAGCAGATAGGGTCGAGGGCCTTGCTCAAGGGCCCAACAGTGGCATCTTGGTGGTGCTGGGGCTTGAACCCCTGACCTTCTGATCAGTAACCCAGAGCCTTAACCACTGAGCCACCACTTGATTAACAAATGCACTAATGTTAACAGATGGAACCTTCTTGTAAAGTGTTACCAAAAAAGCCAAGAGAACAGTTCAAGGAAATCTTTTATCATGGGTTCCCACAAATCATAAAATTACTCCACATAATTGGGTCACCCCACATAAAAGGGTTACCCCACATCATTAGGTTATACCATATTATAGAGTTATACAGTATAGTGTGTGTGTGTGTGTGCGGGTTTGGGTGGTTAATGAGGAAAAAAATGTAGGTTACAAACTGGTAATTACAAGGGTATTATGCTATAAATGTGGTTTATGAGGACATTTCTAGTGTCCCCATAATTCAAATCGCTTAAAAAACATACTAAACAATGTTTTTTTTTTTGAAAATGTAAAGATGCAGATTTTCTTTTTGAAGGTTAGATTTAGGGGTAGGGTTAGGGTTAGAGGATAGAATCTATAGTTTGTATAGTATAAAAATCATTATGTCTACGAGTCCTTATAAGGATAGCTGCACCAACGTGTGTGTGTGCGTGTGTGTGTGTGTGTGTGTGTGTGTGTGTGTGTGTGTGTGTGTGTGAGTGAGTGTGTGAGTGAGTGTATGTGTGCACGCGTGTCAGGTTTGTCTGCTTATATAGTATACAGTAGCATAATAGTAATTGTATTTGAGAGAAAGACATCAATTAAGGATTTAAGTCACTCCTAATCACATTAGTGTTGACACTTCCTCAGTTAGGTTTTGTAGTCTGATCTTGTTAACGATATGACCTCTTAACATTAACTTTTCCTTTTATTGGTCCAATAAGCTGAACAGCTTTAATGCACCGTTTAATTCTTTAGAGCTTTTCCTGGTGTTCAAATTTGACTAAATATTTTTACATTGTTTCTTCTTTAATTCCTCTAGTTGTGTGTAGAGACAACCTGGCCTAGACTGAAAATTATTCTGCTATCTGCCATACGACTTTTTTCCAGGAGAGAGCAGGCTTGTATTGCATTAAGACATGTACAGTACATGAGACTGCTTGTCCCCTGGATGTAGTTTTCTATTCCTCCAGCAGATGGCGCGCTCAAAAGCTCAAGAACTTTAGTTGCTGCTGTGTTGTTGCATTGTTGCTATGCTATGCACAAAAAAAAAAAAAAAAAAAAAAAAGAGATCTGCATCATAGTAAGTATGGCTGTGTAACATTAATTATTAGCTACATGGTGCATGAAAAACATTTAAATAATTAAGGAATAAATTCATTTACTTTACAAAAGTAAATTGTTCAGACTGAAAACATTAAAAACTCATAAGTATAGATAAGTATTTTAATACCTTAGTATTAAATTAAAAATAGGCAAAAAAGAAGTTACAAGATCTAAAAACAGAAAACATTCACCATTGTATGGTTAGGTTCTGGTATCACTGCCGTTTATGTGCAGTTAAGTTTGCCGTGTGTGTAGATGACTGATGTGCAGTGGAGAGTGGAGACTGAGAAAGAGTCAGTACTGTGACCCCGCTGTAAACCACAGACCTCAGCACTGTCGGTTTGCACACTGACAGGCTCCATTCCCTGTGGGTTTGGATAAAGGTGGCCTAGAATTGACCCACAGCTTGTGGGCGCTCAGGGGAGGCAGGGTTAGTACTTTGGCTAAGTGTAATGTGGATAACAGTGTGCGTTAGCAAAGCTGAAGTTCTTTTCCCACGCATTTCCACTGAGGTTACAGCTGGGATCTACTGAATATTTCTTAAGCATAAACAGTGGCAGATTTAGGCATTGGCGACATGGGCAGCCGCCCAGGGCGGCATCTTGTTGGTGACAAGTGTACGCCCTGAACTTCACCAGCCATCTCATTTACAATCACCACCCCCAACCCCCTTTGGGGACGTGCTGAAGCAGGTTTTACCCAGAATGCCATACAAGCTAGAACCGCTACTAAGCGTAAGAACAAATTAATAAGTATGTGGTTTGAGGGGAAGGGCAAACATCTGTAGGCCTGGCTCAAAGTATACTAAAGGGGATTCAATTAATCATGGTTTTAGTCCAGTATATATATTATTTGACCTCAGTTGTGGTTAATCTGAATTTTACTTATCGTGGATGTCTTTAAAAGCTGTTTCTGGAAAGCTGAAGTAACAGCAGGATTTATTGAACAGTTTAGCCCTGGACAGGAGGTTTGTTAGCAGGAGAGCAGTAATCCGGAATGTGCCCTCCCTTGCGGATCACCAGAGAGGCATGTTGGAAAATCACTGATGCCTTTACAAATATTTACTCTTGGCCTGCAACATCTGCTCAATTTATTGTTGTAAAATCCCTGCACCATTAAGCGCCGGATTGGAGTGTCCAGATGTTCCTAATAACGGCTGCTAGCTTAGCTGTGCAGGAGCAATAGAGGTGCCCTTGAGCGAGAGCGGACCGGCGTCGGCCTCTTCTGCCACAGCGAAGCCCAGCCGAGTTAAAGTTAACACAAGCACTGGAAGGCCGCTTTATTAAGAGATAGTTCACCAAAAATGAAAATTATGTTATTTCCGAATCCCTAACTTTCTTTCTTTGGTGTAAAACAAAAGGTGAATTTCTGAAGAATATCATGGCCACTTTCCATGTAATGAAAGTGAAAGAGGACTAGGGCTGTAGCTCCATAATGTCACAGGCCTAAATTTTTATTTGTTCCTCACACAAAGTTGTATTGCTTCAAAGACTTAGAATAGAGCTCACAAGTCATCAATTATATTTTACGGCACTTTTTTTGTCATTTGGGAACACAAAAGTTTAGGAATAGGAATCATAAGGAATTCAATTCAGATTCCTCTAAATGATTCCAGTTCCTTATCGGTTTCATTGAAGATTCTTTTTGTATTTTTGAGGAAGAAATATTTGGAAATAAGAAACGCAGTTCTTATTGGATTTACTTTACTCAGCAGCCTGTTACAAAGTGATACGATCATTTCAGATTTTAATAGAACAGTCTCTTGCAAAAGGTGTTTACACAGACTTTTAAAACTTTTAAAGATATTTTATTCTTTCAGGTTTGCCTATCATCATTCTTTTGTCGGTATTCTGCACATTAACACTCTTTTACACATCCATCTTTACAGTAGTGTCAGTGTCTTCATAAATTACAATAACAAAGTGTAATCGGCACATACACTGCCTGGCCAAAAAAAAAAGTTGCCTTAAGATACTTAATATACTTAAGAGCCTATGATTGGATCATTATTGCAGTGATTAATATGTTTCAGCTGTCAACAATTCTGTTAACCCTAACTGATGCAGTGTGTAGCTTCTAATTTCTTAAACAACTATGTCGGAAGACGTATCCCGTGGTCGTGGAAAAGATGTTACTGTGTTTCAGAAGGGGCCAATTATTGGCCTGCATCAAGCAAAGAAAACAATCCTAGGGAGCATAAAGATTGGACTGTGGAGCAATGGAATAAGGTCATGTGGTCTGATGAGTCCAGATTTACCCTATTCCAAAGCGATCTCTGTTCTCAACACTTAAAGTTACATAGATTTGGAACGACATTAGGGTGAATAAATGATAACAACAGGATTTTCATTTTGGGTTAACTATTACTTTAAAGTGGGCATGTGCTGGTATGTTGCTGCTTTGTCTGTTCAAACATAAGCCAGTTCCACAGTGCTTATGTGTGATCTGAATGAAGCGGCAGTTATCTGGGTAGAGGGCATTAATGATTTATACAGCGTCTGTTAACCAAGAATGTTTTGAATAATAATAAGTCCCTCCAAGATGTTAATTCATCTAATACCTTTGGTCTGGAACACCGAGGCTGCCTGTGAAATGGAATTCTGTAAAAGTTTGTTTTATCTGTCTCTACTCAGCTCGTTGGACAGATAGGCCTCTATGGGCTTCTGCAGATCCTCTGGCCTGCTGTGGGGCTTCTTTTGAGAACACAAAGCCATTAGTTCTGCTATATGTATATGACCCTGCTGCATGCTAACATCTCTTAACATGAAAGCAGGAAGCTGTAAGCCTATATGGAAGACTGTGTAGAAGGCTTGGGTGTTCCCAGTAATCCTCCATCATTACGAAAGCAAACCTGTTGTGACAACACATGTTAATACCTGTTCTCTTATGTATAGTGGGGTTCAGATTAAAATAAAAATAGGGTGAATTTCCAATGGTGAATTACCATTTCCTTTAATGACAGCATGTACTCGAGCTGGCATGGACTCCACAAGTTTGTGCAAAACCTAATGGTCCATGTTGTCCAGCATAATCTGAAAATGTTCTAAATAGCATGTTGTATGTTTCAGTGGAAGCAAGGAAATCTGACCTTTCACACAACAAAAGGTCATACACAAAATGTGTTTATTTGATTAGTGACCTGGAAATAGTGCATTTTTCAAATAATTTGTAAAATTTCTTATGCATTGTATGCCATAACTTTTCTATTTTTTAACATTTTCAAAATCCTAAAACTTTCTAAAAATAGGCCTATCCTGGTTTTGAAACCACTGTATGTGATCTTGCAGGCTCTCAATTACATCCATGAACTCATCTCTTGTTTACACACAAAATAGTTTTGGCGTTTTTGTGTATACAATATAACTATAACTGTACAAATCTATATCCATATGCACACATGTGTGCATCCATATGTTTATGTATTTGCATATGCATCCTTAGTGTTGTTTATCTGTGAGTGCATATGACAGGCTTGGAACAGGCTTGTCAAGGGGGATCTAGCACCCGTTAGTGAGAAGAGGGAGGAGAAGGAGGGATGAGGGGGTGCGCAGTAAATTATTTGTGCTGGCAGATGTTCACAGACCCAAATATGCATGAGTTTGTGGACCTGGCAGCTCTCGCCTCCTGCCAAACTCACAGCTTTTTCATGATGCATGCGGGAGCAGTTGTTATTCTGGCGGCGTTACAGAAAGCATTAATCTAAACTGTCATCACCTCGAACCGCTTTTGTGGAAATTATTTCACCCCATTATTAAAGAGAACTCCAGTGAAACATTACCAATGGCGGTAAGGTCAACATTCTTGGCAGTTCTGTCATCGGACTGCTGTGCTTTGACACTGGCCTTGCTGTGCAGTGTACTGACTGAAATGTAAACCATGCATAAAAAGCACAAACTCTGAGAGTGAAAAGAGGAGGGACTATCGACTCTTAAAGGAATAGTTTACATCAAAATTAAAATTCTGTCATCTTTTACAGATCCTCGTGTCGTTCCAAACTCCTGTGATTTTTTTTCTTAAGTGGAACACAAAAAGAGATGTAAGGCAGAATGTTATTCACTTAAATAAAATAAAAAATAAATAAATAAAAAATAAATAAAAAAAAGATGCAATGAAAGTGAATGGTGACTGAGGTGACTCATAGACACAGGTGACTCATAGTCTGACTCATAGTCTACACATGAGGGTGCAGACTCTGTTGGTGCCCTAGGTGAGATTTTAGATTGGTGCTGAAATTATTTTACTTAAAATATATATATACAGTTGTGCTCAAAAGTTTGCATACCCTTGGTGAATTGGTAATATATGTTCTATTTTTAAAGAAAACATGAGTGAGCAGGCAAAACACATTTCTTTTATTTCTTATGGGATTCATATTCAACAGAATGGCACAATCATAAAACAAAACATGGCAACAAAGAAAAAAATTAAATGACCCCTGTTCAAAAGTCTGCATACCCTTAGTTCTTAATACTGTGTATTGCCCCCTTTAGCATCAATGACCGTGTGCAGTCTTTTGTAATAGTTGTCTATGAGGCCCCAAATTCTTGCAGGTGGTATAGCTGCCCATTTGTCTTTGCAAAATGCCTCCAGGTCATGCAAAGTCTTTGGTCGTCTTGCATGAACCACACGTTTGAGATCTCCCCAGAGTGGCTCGATGATATTAAGGTCAGGAGACTGTGATGGCCACTGCAGAACCTTCACCTTTTTCTGCTGTAACCACTGGAGGGTCAACTTGGCCTTGTGCTTAGGGTCATTGTCGTGCTAGAAAGTCCACGAGCGTCCCATGCGCAGCTGCAATTTGTCTGCCAGTATTTTCTGATAACATGCTGCATTCATCTTGCCATCAATTTTCACAAGATTCCCCGTGCCTTTAGAGCCACTATGCTTCACAGTGGGGATGGTATTCTTTTCACTATAGGCATAGCGCTTATGGTTGTGACCATAAAGCTCTATTTTGGTCTCGTCACTCCAAATTACAATGTGCCAGAAGCTGTGAGGCGTGTCAAGGTGTTTTCGGGCATATTATAACCGGGATTTTTTGTGGCATTGGCGCAGTAAAGGCTTCTTTCTGGCAACTCGATCATGCAGCTCATTTTTGTTCAAGTGTTCCTTGAAACAATCAATCAATATTTTGAATATACAGTTGTGCTCAAAAGTTTGCATACCCTGGCAGAAATTGATTTTGAAAATATGACTGATCATGCAAAAAAACTGTCTTTTATGTAAGGATAGTGATCATATGAAGCCATTTATTATCACATAGTTGTTTGGCTCCTTTTTAAATCATAATTGGCACTCCTAAGAACATTTCATTTATAATCATTCTCGTTCTTACATTGAGGAAAAATTGTTGTTACAGACGTGACATTTGTGAAAGCGGCAGTTACACATGATGAGGTAAAACCATCCAAAATGTTTTGAAACCAGCAAACTTTTACTTCTGAGACATTGGTATGGTAACCATTAAGGCTTCACGACTGATTGAGATTGAAATCGCAATATGGTCTTGCGTGATTACTAAAACTTGAAAGGCTGCGTTGAAAAATAGACTGCAATAAGTGCTTCACTTCAGTCAGTATTGTGTAATCAAGTGGCGCCCTCTAGCGGTCTGGATGGCATGTTTCATTTTTCATTAACCATTACACCACAATAGAACTTATTAAAAGGGCTTTTTTTTTTCATTATGTGGTTGACATGTAAAATGTGAGTTTTGTTGTTTTGAACTGCAAGAGCAGAAGTGTAAAAATGTTTTAGAAGTAAAAAAAACCCTTTTTTTAAATGTTTTTTTATTTTTTTATTCTTTACATCGATCATCATGCTATGATATTTAGTTATTTTTCAATATATTTTTTTATAATTTTGTCTTTCATTGTGGCTCTCTTTAAAAATTTTGCCTTTCATGTGTTGGAAATGGAAATTATTTATTGTAAGAACAGAGAAAAAGCTTTTGTACCTCTGTACATTTTAAAAACATAATTCCTGAGCAAAACAGTGATCTGATGACAAAATAAGGTAAGTGGCAAAATATCTGTATCGGCATCGGTATCAGCCAATAGTTTTTTGTTAAAATCTGTATCGTATCGACCAAAAAGTTTTGTATCGGTGCATCCTTAATATAAAACCTGTGCCTTACTACCCTAAAAATGCCAGAAAGTCAGTGCCATAAGTCTAACTAGTTTTGTTTTATATTTGAGCTTGAACAAACAATGACTTCACTTTGAGACTTTATTTAGGCGCAGTACAAAAAGAACGCCACTTTGTGATTCTAAAAGGACACTTGATCTGTAAACTAAACTTTCTTTAGGAAGAGTTTCTTTAGGAAGTAGCATATACACCACAATGCACAGAGGTCTTTTTTTATTATTACTTACTACATTATACACAAGGTAAAATCACTTTTGATGGATTTTTGATGGATGGCTGATATAATGATATAATATATGTCGAGTTTCATAAAACTTTTGTGGATCCATGTGGAGATGAAGTGCGTAATGAAAGAGATTTCTGCTAATCAGCCAACAGTTCGTCCAAAACCAGGGCGCAACAGGCAGTCACCGGACATCATTTTCTTACACTGTATCTAACACGGTTGTCAAAGCAGTGGTCATATATTGAAACTAGAAACTTAAGCAAAGACAATTAAGCAGAGACTGGCCACTTTTTTTAAATGAATGGGGGAAATTGGAACGCAAACGGTCAACAGATGTCCAGAGGAAGTTCTGCCTTACAGGTAAATGAGGAAATA
The DNA here is from genome assembly GCF_019703515.2 of Myxocyprinus asiaticus. Classification (NCBI taxonomy): domain Eukaryota; kingdom Metazoa; phylum Chordata; class Actinopteri; order Cypriniformes; family Catostomidae; genus Myxocyprinus; species Myxocyprinus asiaticus. The sequence continues at coordinate 25,540,041 of NC_059361.1, read as the reverse complement.
ACCTTTTAGATACAGACATTGCCTGTCAATCAACTTGATAACGTGCATGCGCATTAGCTATACAAGCCGGGATTTATTTATTTTTTTCTGAGGTAAAGAAACACAATTTGTGATTCCGGTGTTTTCAGATTTTACTGCTGATTTGAAATATGTTCTTTGATCATAATCTTAAGCAACTGTTTTTGAGATTTAAGTAGATAGGAGCTGCACTTTCATGGCTGGAAATAGCTTCCCAAGAGCGTTCCAAAGATGGCCACCAGTGTACTGACTTAGAAAGACTTTTACTTAAAGCTTTCAAATAATATATAGTTAGTCAAAATTGGAGTAGGATTTGAAGGTGATATAGTCCAGTAAATAAAAAAAATTAAAAAAACTGTGACGAAAAGAAGGGCGAGGCCGGGCCTTGATGGAGCAAGGCCGACGCTGAATCAGCGGATCAGCGGGAGAGCGAGATAAGGGGTGGCTGGAGACGCCGGTTTGAGAGAGAGTGATGCACACGGCCGCGTTGCATGTGTGTCTGTTTATGTTTGTCTTATGTTGAGTTTCTTATTAAACTTTATGTTTACTGTTCAGCCGGTTCCGCCTCCTCCTTGCCCATCCTTTACTTGTTACAGTGGTGCCGAAACCTGGGAGGGAGGAGGGATGCGCTGTCATGGAATCCATGCCTCTGCCATCTGGGGATGGAGGGGTCGCTGCTGGCCGCCAAGAGCCGGAGGAACCACAGCCGTCTGCAGAGAATGGGAGGAGCGGTTCCGTCCGTAAGGGGCCGGAGAACTCGCAGAGATGGTGGGGGTGGAGTTTGTCTGACCGGTGGCACCCCGGCCTGAAACAGCAGGAGAGGAGTGTGACGAGGAGGAGGGTGTGGCCGGGCCGTGATGGAGCAAAGCTGGCGCTGAATCAGCTGATCAGCGGGAGAGTGAGATAAGGGGTGGCTGGAGATGCCGGTTCGAGAGAGAGAGAGATGCACGTGACCACGTTGCATGTGTGTCTGTTTATGTTTGTTTTATTTTGAGTTTCTAATTAAACTTTGTTTACTGTTCAGCCGGTTCCCACCTCATTCTTGCCCATCCTTTACCTGTTACACAATCAAACATAAAAACGTCAGTGCCGGCCAGTTAAGCGGTTCTGAATAGGCTTCTTTAATAGTAAATAAACATCAATGCCTGACATGTCCTTGTGATTCTTAACTCTATAATGTTCTTTTTCCTGCCTTGTGTGCCTGATAATTTAATTATTTTTATAGGCTTTTATAAGGAAATTATAAGCTTGCAGTGACACGCCATGATGTATCGCGTCACGATAGCAGGCAGTGTTTATTCCAACATCTTGTCAACTTGTGACTGTCAGGTTAGAAGGCGCAGCATGTTTATTGTCATTGAAAGGCTTTTTTCGTTGATGATGTTATGGTAAACATTTATCAGTATTGAAAGAAGGTTAGTGGCACATTTCACTCAACACAGGAGTAGATGGGCACAAAGTTGTAATGAGAGGGCACACTTCTGACAAAAAAAAAAAACCTTGTGCGGCGCCCTCTGTCATTTTGCGCCCTAGGCAACCGCCTATGTCACCTATGACACCCTGTGAGGGTAAGTAAATGATGACAGAATATTTTAATTTTGGGTGAACTATCCCTTTAAATACTGCACTTCTTGGAATTCTTTTTTATCCCTGTTGTATTTGTTTAAAAAGCCACACTGTGATTTGATTCCTTTTTAAGTGTATTGCTGTAAAGTGCCAGTGTATGTGGTTTTGGACGAAGTTCAGAATGACTCAAGCTACTGTTGTGGTGCCTTATTAGAGTGGCTCTCTCTGTTGAACCAGATTTGTCTGTTTAGCTGAACCATTTGAGCTGATGATTTCACAATTCATTTGAAAGTGATTTCTCCCAGTTAGCCAGCGTGCAAATCCAGTTCGCTGGTTCTTACCACAGAGCGGTTACGGGAATATTCTCCCACTGAGTGGTCGGACAGTTTGACCATTATTATTCATTGCATATTCAGAGCCTGTTAAACCACACGCTTCTGATCAAGGCTGGAAGAGAGAGACAGATGGTAAAAATAAATTATTAGCTGTTTATTCAACTATTCTCTTTTAAGAGACAGTAAGAAGCAGTCTGTGCATCTATCAAATACAGATGCACAGTGTATGTCTATACTTAGTGTCTGTCAAAGGCATGTTTTGGCAGCTCGGACTGGCTGTCATGCTGTGTAAACTGCATAAGTATTCACTGTGTGATGCCCATTGTGACCTTTGGTCTCTTTTCCTGTTGCGAACTAAAGCCATTTAGTTTGTCAGGGCCTCAACCATTTTGTAAATGTCACTTTGAGGGATGTGTGAAAGCCATAACAATAGCCATTGTGTAATCAAGTTATCAGAGATGCCCAGGAAAAAAAGTGCAATTATCATAATAACATATCCAGGCAGTCACTTACTGTCATGCTTGTTCTGACTACACACTGGGGTGGAGGGGAATGGGAGCCCTTTTCTAAAGGAGGGCTTTGGCAGTCTGCCACAGAGCGTGTTTCTCCCTTGAGGCCTCTTACTCACCAGTCAGAGAAAATGAGAATTACACATATTAAAGAGGGTAAACGGCAGTAATCACTGCACTGAGTGGAGGCAAGAGGATTCATCGGGCCTGCTGAATGTGTAGTGCTATTCAAATTAATAAACACTTGCCCTTTTGGAGGAACAAGCATTGCTTTGCCCCATAACATCTAAAGAATGTGTTCCATAAACTTCATCCACTTGCAGGCCAGCAAGTGTTCCGACTTGTTGTTTTAGGTGTTCTTAATGTCAGTGCATTGGTTTCCTTTCCAGTCATTCTTGGAATATCTTTGTCAAGCCAACATAGAAAGTTATAGACTTCTATTCTTAGCTCGTTATGAGTTTTCATTGTGATTGAATAGAAATAATTGTGTTTACTGACCTAATGCTCTAGTCTAGTATATTATTTTGTATTCTCACTGACTTTCTCTTAGTGGTGGTCTATTTTTTCCCCCCAAAAAAATATTAATGTGAAAAATATTAATACAGCACTGTGAGGTAAAAAATGCCATTACCCATCTCTTTTTGCAACTGTTTTCCTTCGCTCTATAGGATTTGTAAATGTGTGTACATCCAGGTGTCTCTGTTGTTTAGTGATGTCGAACATTTTGTTAATATGCTCAGGGCTTAACAAAAAATATTTTTTTTCTTGGATAGTAATTTGCACTGGCCCAACCACTAAAAAATTATATATTATATTTTCTGGCAGTGAAGCTTAGATGTTAAGTTCTCATTACAAATAAATACTTTGTTGAGCCCTGATACTACTAAATGGTGTTCACCCTATCAGGTAATGCCACGACACATGGTTCCAATGCTGGATTTGATCTCTGTATCCTGGGTGGCAGTCTTGCATGGCTCGCATCACGGCAGGGCTGGTGAGAATTCAGTCCAAGCGTGAAATCATCTGGTTTTCACTGAGCCCTTTCAGAGCTGTGATGTTTCCTCCAGTGCAGTCCTTAAAACACTGACCCCCAGGCTATTTTGCTTTCCTTGGCAGTGACTGTGGGGCCTTTACAAGGAACAGCCTGTTTGTTTGTTTGGTCCATAGAGTTCGCTCAGTGTGGGTTGTGTTTGCCAGGTCACTAGAGCCCAGCTGAATGGTGGAAAGGGCCAGAACTGCTGTGCTGGAGAAGGAACAGCTGCATGGAAAAGCCCACACTCTGGCCCTTTAATTTATTGCCCTTCCCTACGTGTGTGTTCCTTCTCTCTCCATAAGAAAGATGCAAGTGTTAAACGCCGGACCACCCTAACCTCTTCGGATCGAAGTCTTCACCACGAGCTTCAGATAAGAGGCCTAAAGCGGTTCCAGGTGCATTAGAGCTGGGTTGAGCCTCTGACACAAAACAGCCCTCAGGGGGAACCACAAGCAACCATAAATATTTAGGCACCAAAGAGGTTTTTGGAGTTTGTTGTAAAAGGATTTATGATGGGTTGCGAGTCCATCCAACAGCTTGGATAGGGGGATTTTTCCAGACCTGAGCTTAATGCACTGCCGAGCTGCATACTCACCTCTTTGGAACAATAGCAGAGGCTCTGGAGAGGTCCGATCCACACAAGCACTTTATACACCAAGAACGCAGACAACACTTCAGGCCCACTTAGCTTTCACAAAACAGGTGTGAGATTAGAAAAGGCGTTTTTACCTGCTGTATGCATTGTGCATGTTGGAATGCAGAAGAGATCAGCAGTTGTTTCGGTCCCTTATTAGGGCAACACAAGAATTGACTGCCTCCATTAATCAGAGGGGTTTATTGCAGCGTAAATGGTGGCTATGCCCATTCTTAGACTTAAGAAGAACATATTAGTGTACTTACAGTGAGGTCAAAATCAACATTGACAATTTAAAATCTAATTCAAAATCAAAATCTAATTTAAACCTGGAAATACATTTTTTTTTAGGGTTTTGAAACATTTAAAACAAAGAAACATTATGATGTAATATAAATAAGAAATATTTTAAGATTCTGCACTATTTCACAAATCAAATATGCAAATTTGTGATATTGACTGTTTGTACAAAAAGTCAGATTTTCTTGCTTCCATTGAAGCACACGGGATGCTCTTTGGAACATTCTCAAATCTTCAGGATTTGTATAAACTTGTGGAGTCCATGCCAGCTCATGGGCATATTTTCATTAAAGCAAAAGGGAGATATACCAAAAATATTAACTTCCTGAGATGCGAGCATGACTGCTGTGTGCATTTTCCATTTCCCTTTTTGATTTGTAACTAGTAGCACCTAATAAACATGCAAAAAAAAAAAAAAAAAAAAGAATTCTAGACCAAATAGTTTTCCTAAAAACTGAGGTCAACATACATGTGAACAGCGGGACTAAGTTGTGGAATTTTAAATAATAGCAAGCTATAGAAAGTAATTTTTTTTAATTATGTTTCCAGGAGTGTTGGTTATTCATGTTTTTGAGACGTTACAGACATTACATCAGAAATTAGCATAAATAATTCTGATTCACGGTTTGCTTAGCATCAGGTTCAGATATGGGATAAGCTTTGTGCTAAATGTTTCTAATCGCATTGAAGTTGCCTTTTGTCAAAGGCACTGTGACCACTCACAGAAAAATTAGTAGAAATCACAATGTTAAGTATGGCAGCTGCATGACAGTTAAAAGAACCATCATCCCGTTTTTATACTATAGATTGTGCATGCACATTAGCTGGACCAGCTTGAAAGATAGTTTTTTCAAGTGGGATTTGAGATAAAGATGCAAACCTTATACTGTTGTTGTCAGATTTTATTGCTGATTTGAAATTTTTTATTAAAACATAATCTTGACAAACAGTTTGCCCCCATTGATATATGACCTGAGCTGTACTTGCTTGACTAGATGGCCGCAGAGTGAACATACTTGCCTTAAAGGGACTTTGGGCAATATCACCCCTATGAATCAACTGTATGTAAAACTTAAAGGGATACAGTATGATGTGTTTTATGAATGTAGGCTTTGGGCCCATGTTGGTTTGATTTCCAGGTGGCCCACCAAAATGTACACACTGACCAATATCACTCTTTGATGATAAAATATGAAAGCCATCTTTAGATATATCTAACCCTTCAGACAATTGCCACTCCAATATCCGGCACTGTAACTCAGGATGCCTTGTGTGTGTGTGTATGTTTTTTTTATTTTTTTTTTATTTATTTTTTTGTCAACTGTCAGACAGCAGAATAATAAAAGAGAGACTTGGGCTAGTCTTTTATACCAGGAAATATGAATTATTGAGCTGTCTGAAGACTGGGCTTAAGATTACAAGGGAACATATCTCCAGCAGACATCATATAATGAAAGAGATTTATCATTTTATTATGTGCATGCTGGTGCTGTAAACAGGGCCTGTGTTAGCAAAGACCCCTGGAAGGGCCCTTATTGGTGAGAGAGCTGGAGCGTGCAGTAATATTCCACCTGTACTTCCTCTGTTTTCCTTAGACTGTTCCTGCACTATATCCTGGAGTTGTCAATCATTCCCTTTCCTTATTTTATTGTGAATATACTGTATACTGATGATTAGAGCCTCACAATTTCATTCTAATTGCAGGAGGAATCAGCCCTCAGATCCATCTGCTTTGAATGATCATTCCAAGAAGGTTCTGGGTTTTCGGCCTCAGGATTTGACTTGTGTATGTTTTTACCCTCAGGTTATCTGTTAAATTCAGTTTTCAGTTATGTTTTTATTTACAAGTGCAAGGCCATCTTATTGATTCTGTTAAAAAAATGATGGAAAATGTGATTGCATGAATGCCCATGCCAGTAAATCAATGCCTTGTCATTGATTGCATTGTTCATACATTTTTGCCCATACCGTAAATTATAATTAGTTGAACTTACGTAGATTTTAAGGCTTTTTTTAAGATTTTAAGATTTTCGGTTTGCATGCTTTATTTTTTTTTTTTTTAAGTAAAAAGAGTTATTTGGCTCAAGTAAACTGAACTAAATTTTTTAAAGTAACATTAACTAGTTATAAGTAAACTTAACTCATTTGTGATTTAAAGTATAATTGTTTTTATTTGATAATATAAATTGCGTTACAGCACATCTTATACAGTATAAGGGAAATTAGGACTGGAATTGTGGTTAGCCATATGGCACATTGGATTCTCCTCAGTACTTCTTGGTGCACATAAATCTGCACTTTTGTAAAGTACAACTGAGTAAAAAAGAATGGCTTAAATTGAACAGGTTCCAAGTTCACCAGAGGTAACACTAATCACCCTAATAATGACTTCAGACAAATCACAACTATTAACCAGCTACAACAAAACAACAACAACAGTCATAAGAATTAAAACTATATATATATACTATATATTTTTAAATAACAATTATTATTTTTCTATATAAGATCCTTTGTTTTGACCAAACATACATCATTTATTCAAGCACATGGGTTTATGGGTATTCCACACAGCTGCAATTTTGTACTTGATAATGTTTAGTTAGTAATACTTGAAGCTACATTTATAGAATGTATCTATTTGAATTATGATAAAAAAATTTGACATTTCAAGTGCTATGTAATTAGGACCACTTAAATTGTTTTATTAATGACAACTTTAGGGTTTAGAGAGTAACGGTAACTTAATTAAAATGAGTAAGAATAGTAAAAAAAATAAGCTTAAATCGAGTAAACTATTTTTATTTTTATTTTTTTATAATTTGAGATTACTATTAGTATGTTTTTACTTGGAAAAATGTTACTTTTTTTTAAAGAGATCTCATGCTGCATGTGCCACTGTTTCTATTCTGTATTTGGTATTGCATTTGGTAAGGATAACATTCCAGTTTACATTGATTTTTAATTCTGTTTTCCTGATGGTCCAAATAGGCAAATCTTTTATGATTTGATTTATTCTGATTTGGTTTTGTTCAGCAGTGCTGGTATGAAACATTTAATAAGATTTTAATGGGTTTGTGAGTTTTGGGGCCAGCTGGCCAAGCCACATATTTCCTCCTACTCCCCTCCAGTCATGTGTCCATCTCTCTCCTGGGTCTTGTGGAGGGGGTCAGAGGTCCTCTCTGTTGCAGATTGCCAGAAGATCAAGAATCCTCATTATCCTGTTAAATGTACATTTATCAAACAAGGCATTGGGGCTTCAGTGCCCCGGCCATCATTAAGGTTTAATCGAAAGAGGGCAAAATGAGTGAAGGAGCAGTAAAAAAGCTGTAGCAGGAACGAGCGTTTCTCTTTAATGTCTCTGATATCCCTGACAAGATTATTAATCAGGAAACTAAAAGAAAGTTTGGGACCTTTTGCTCACAGCTTCCTCACTTTAGAGTCTTTTAGCTAGTGGCATTATATTGCAACTGACAGGTCATGAGGTCCACCGATAATTGCTTCTATGGGGTTTTGAATAACAATGAGCTGAGCCCAATTACCACAGCTAGAGAGAGGCACAGATGAGAGGAGTGTGTAGGAGCCCAGTGGACACGGAGAGTGGGGAAACAGGAGGGTTTGGGTGGGTGTTGGAGAAGGGAGGGGGTAAAGTTGTTTCATCCCTGCTGTGCTTCTTTCTCTCTCTGAATCTCGATTTCTCTGTAAGGGCATTAATGAGTTTTTCAAATCAACTGGCATGTGCTCTAATGGAGAACTGAGCCTCACAGTTGCATTCCTGCAGGACAGCTCTGCCTCATTTACTATTCCATTTGAGGAAGACGTTCACATGTTCTCTGGGAATTATTTTAACGTCCCAGTTATCTCCCTCTTTTTGTATCGCATGTTCATTTATTAGTGATATGTTTTGCTTGCTTATATCTCACAGTGAGAATCTAAATTAAGGTCCCTTGATGATTGGCTCTAACTGATCTTCATTGGCCCTTTAATGTATTCTTCAAAGCAATAGGCTGCTTCAAAGCTTCCAGTTTGTTATGTAGATTATTCTCTTCTCCCCTTTACAGCTGTGAGTCTCTTTATAAGGTGTCTGTTCTTGCCTCTCATTACACGATTCACATGTTTTACTTAGTAGTTTTGGAAAAATGCAAACTCAGTAGCCAGATACAATTTGCCTGTTGTCCAGTTTATAACATCTATGAAAGTTCAATTTATTATGAGAGGGATCATGCAAAGTTAGCCAGTCGTTATTGCAAAATACAACCAAGCAGGACCCTGATGAAAAGGAGAGGGGTGATATGCCACCTCAAAGGAGTTGTTTTGTACAATATCCTGCATAGTACATGGCTACTTAGAAAAGAAATGGATATGAAATATTGATTTGATTTTAAAACATTTTTGTAGCTAACACTTTACAAAAAGGTTCTATTTGTTAACATTAGTAAATCCATTAGATATCTTGAACTAGCAATGAACCATTTTTGCAGCATTTATTAATCTTGATTCATGTTATTTTATCACAATTGTTCATTTATACAATTTTTATTGTTTTTTCTGGGGATGTCCCGATACCGATACTGGTATCGGAATCAGCTCTGTTACCACGCTCATGTACTTGTACTTGTGCTCGTAAAAATGCTCCAATACCATCTGACGTTTGAATGTCATTACGTAAACTTTCAGCACACAAATTAAAATCATATCATGTCCTAGTGAGATTATTTTACAGCAAAAGATGCGATTTAATGAGACAAATATATAGTTTGGATGTGCAGTGTTTTAAATGTGAGTGCTTTTGAATGTGCGGAGCCGGTGTTGTGCTGACATAAAGACACAAAGTGCTCATACCTTTTAGAGCTGCTTGGTCAATACATGGAAAACACCATCATGAGCATCACATGCTTTGTTTGTAGCAGATGACAGCAGGCAGAGCGCTCATTCACTTTTTTAGCACAAGGTACATACAGACTACATATTTATTTAATAGCAACCCTTTGTGGTTTAAAAATCACTTTGAGTCACGAAGCGACCGGCTTTTCTGAAGTGGGAAACTCGTCACAACGTCAGAGCTACTTGGTCACAACAACTCAGAAACACTTCAAATTAAAAGCTTAATTTAATTAAAGGAAAATTAAGACAGAAATAGATCACTACTGTATAATTATGTAATATTCACTGTAATACTACATATAATAATAATTATAAATCAATAGAAATGTTTTATAATTAAGCAATATCTCACATATGTGATGCTCTGTTATGCAGCACTTTATTTGTCAAAAATAACTCCAATGATGTATTTTGGACTGTGCTATGATGTTCTGTATAAAATCACATAATTTGATAAAAATACTACAAAATCATGTTGAAAATTCAGAAGGAAAAAAACAGGTGTCAGACTCGGTATCCGCAAGTAAAAAAACAGAAAGTATCAGTACTCGTACTTGTTCTCAAAAAAATGGTATTGGGACATCTTTAGTTTTTTCATGTTTATATTGCATTAACTAATACAATGTATACAACTTGAAATGTACTAAAATGTATTTGTATATTTAGAAATTAACACTAAATGAAAATTCTCTCATCATTTACTCACCCTCATACCATCACAGATGTGCATGATTTTCTTTCTTCTGCAGAATACAAAGATTTTTAGAAGAATATCTCAGCTCTGTAGGTCCATATAATGCAAGTGAATGGTGACCAAAATTTTGAAGCTCCAAAAAGCACAAACAGGCAGCGTAAAAATAATACATAAAACTCCAGTAGTTAAATCCATATCTTCAGAAGCGATATGATAGGTGTGGGTGAGAAACAAATCAATATTTATGTCCTTTTTTTAAAAAAGGTGGCGATATGCATGAAGAATGTGAATTGCGAAAAACAAAAGAAGAAGATTGTGAAAGTGGGGATTGGTCATAAAAAAGTACTTAAATATTGATCTGTTTATCACCCACACATATCATTTCGCTTCTAAAGATATGGATTTAACCACTGGAGTCATATGGATTACTTTTACCTTTATATGCTTTTTGGACCTTCAAAATTTTTGTACCCATTTACTTGCATTGTATGGACCTACAGTTCTGAGATATTCTTCTAAAATTCTTTATTTGTGTTCAGCTGAAGAAAGAAAGTCATACACATCTTGGGTGGCATGAGGGTGAATAAATTTAAATTTGCCAGTAAATTAAAATTTTTGGGTGAACTTACCCTTTAATCAAGATTAACAAATGCTGTAAATAAAAGTATTGTTAGTTCATGTTAATTACTGCGTTAACTAAAGTTAATGAATATAACCTTGTTGTTTTACCATTTTTTAAATTTAACATATTTAATTGATTTGTTGAAAATCTGAGAAGAACACAGAGTGATATGAAAAACATAAAACTTGCACAGCTACAGCATGTAGGAAATGTTGGGCAGGGGTCAGTTATAAAGTTTAGCTGTCATTATACAAAAATATTTGATAGCATAATGCTGCTACTGACCAATCAGAATCAAGTATCCCGGAGAGCCATGTAATTATCAGACCAAGAGTTCATCTTAAATCTCTGAAATACAAATAATACAAGTACATGGTTGGATAAAACGTCATGGTTACTTGTATAACCTCCGTTCCCTGATGGAGGGAACGAGACATTGTGTCGATGTAGTGACACTAGGGGTCACTCTTGGGAGCCCGAGACACCTCTGGTCTTTGATAAAAGGCCAATGAAAATTGGCGAGTGGTATTTGCATGCCACTCCCCCGGACATACGGGTATAAAAGGAGCTGATATGCAACCACTCATTCAGGTTTTATGCTGAGGAGCCGATATAAGGTCCGGCCATTTCAGCGGGTAGTTCAGCGTTGTGGCAGGAGGGACACAACGTCTCGTTCCCTCCATCAGGGAACGGAGGTTACACAAGTAACCATGACGTTCCCTATCTGTCACTCACTCGACGTTGTGTTGATGTAGTGACACTAGGGGTCCCTATACGAAACGCCACAATTAGCTGAACTGTGTTACCTGAACTGGCGGTGTGTGGTGGGCAGACTACTGTGTGCCTCATAGCCAGCACACCAGGTCGACACGTAACCTCCCCCAACATAGTTATGAGTGTCAAACGGCCCTTTGGGGACAAGTCGACTACCCAAGAGATAGAGACAAGCTTAACCCTATCGTGGCCTCTTTTCCCCTTCTCTTTTTTCCACTCCCTAAAAAAGAAGGGGGATTATCCGACTGGGCCGCCAGGTCTAGTCGGGGGGTGTCCCTCCCAAGGGGAAGACACAGTGGAGACCAAACCTCGCCCAAAGAGAGGGGGGGGATATTTAAGTGGAAGAATATGTCACATGGTCTTTCCAACCATGTGGGGAGTCTTCAAGGTAGATCCTACCCAATGGGGGAGGAGTTACTACAAATATGGTTGGCAGTTTGCCAACAGGGAAACGAATTAGTGGAATATATATATCGCATGGGGTTAGCCTTACAGGGAATCACCACATGCGGAGCACCTACCCCAGAACAGGGCTCTTAGTTAGCACGTGTACTGGGCCGGCAGCGAGTCTCTCCGAAAACTTGACTGCCACAGGGCTCGGAGGAAGTCAACCAGGGAACAAAGTTTGTGAACACTACTGGGAATTAATGGCGCATGTCTTCAGCATCAAAAGGAGGTGGAAGGCACTATGTGCAAGCGATACACCCGGCCGGCTATCCTGGGCTTATCTGCTTGTATTGCTTGCCACTACCTGGGATGAAACCGGTTCCACCTGGAGGTTGTAGAACCTTGCAAAGGTGTTGGGTGTTGCCCAGCTTGCTGCTCTTCAAATGTCTGTTAGAGAGGCACCCCTGGCCAGGGTCCAGGAGGCCACTATACCCCTGGTAGAATGGGCTCATAGCCCTACCGGGGACGGCATGTCCTGGGCGTGATATACCATAGTTATGGCGTCAATGAGCCAGTGGGTGATCCTCTGCTTGGAGACAGCGCTTCCTTTCCGCTGTGCACCAAAGCAGACAAAGAGCTGCTCAGAGATCCTAAAGCTCTGTGTGCGATCCAAATAGATGCATAAAGCACGCACCGGACACAGCAACGACAGGGCTGGGTCTGCCTCCTCCTGGGGCAGCGCTTGCAGGTTCACCACCTGGTCCCTAAAAGGGGTGGTGGGAACCTTGGGCACAGGATCTCAGGATCACGTGAGAGTAGCCCGGACCGAACTCCAGGCACGTTTTGCTGACAGAGAACGCTTGCAGGTCTCCTACCCTCTTGATGGAAGTGAGCGCAGTCAGGAGGGCTGTCTTCAATGAGAGTGCCTTAAGCTCGGCTGACTGCAAAGGCTCAAAGGGGGCTCTCTGTAGACCCTGAAGAACTACAGAGAGGTCCCATGAGGGAACGAGGCGTGGTCTGGAGGGATTCAGCCTCCTGGCACCTCTTAGGAACCTGATGATCAAGTCGTGCTTCCCTAAGGACTTACTGTCGACTGCGTCGTGGTGTGCTGCTATGGCGGCAACGTACACCTTCAAGGTGCAAGGGGACAGCCTCCCTTCCAATCTCTCCTGCAGGAAGGAAAGCACTGATCCGACTGCACATCTCTGGGGGTCTTCCCGTTGGGAAGAACACCACTTAGCGAACAGAAGCCACTTAAAGGCATACAGGCGCCTCGTAGAGGGGGCCCTAGCCTGAGTGATCATGTCTACCACCACAGGTGGTAGCCCGCTTTGGTCTTCCGTGTCCTGTCCAGGGGCCAGACATGGAGAATCCAGAGGTCTGGTCGCGGATGCCAGAGGGTGCCCCGTCCCTGAGAAAGATGGTCCTTCCTCAGGGGAATTTGCCGGGAGGGCTGTCACGAGGAGCGTGAGGTCCGAGAACCACATCTGGGAGGGCCAGTAGGGTGCTACCAGGATGACCTGCTCCTCGTCCTCCCTGACCTTGCACAGGGTCTGTGCAAGTAGGCTCACTGGGGGAAACACATATTTGCGTAGGCCAGGGGGCCAGCTGTGTGCCAGCGTGTCTATGCCGAGGGGAGCCTTGGTGAGGGTGTACCACAGTGGGCAGTGGGAGGATTCTTGGGAGGCGAACAGATCCACCTGTGCCCATCCGAATCGACTCCAAATCAGCTGGACCACCTGAGGGTGGAGTCTCCACTCTCCCCTGAGGGTAACCTGCCGTGACAGCGCGTCCACTGTAGTGTTGAGGTTGCCCGGGATGTGAGTGGCTCGCAGTGACTTGAAGTGCTGCTGACTCCAGAGGTGGAGACGGCAGGCGATTTGTGACATACAATGAGAGCGCAGACCGCCTTGGCTGTTGACATATGCTACCGTTGCCGTGTTGTCTGTCTGAACTAACACGTGCTTGCCCTGGATCAATGGCCGAAACCTACGCAGGGTGAGCAGAATTGCCAACAACTCGAGGCAGTTGATGTGCCAATGCAGTCGTGGGCCCGTTCACAGGCCGGCGGCTGCGTGCCTGTTGCAAACAGCGCTCCCACCCATTTTGGAGGTGTCTGTCGTGACCACTGGAGACCAGTTCTAGAGGAACATCTGCCCATAGAAACGAGAGGTCGGTCCAAGGGCTGAAAAGACAGTGACAAACTGGCGTGATGACCACGCAATGTGTCCCGTGGCTCCATGCCCATCTCGGGACTCAAGTCTGGAGCCAGTGCTGAAGCGGTCTCATATGCATCAACCCGAGTGGGGTGGCTACCGCCGAGGATGCCATATGGATGCCAACTCTGAAAAAGTTTCAGTGGAACCACTGTTTTTGTTTGAACGCCTTCAAACAGGCCAGCACCGACTGGGCACGCTCGTTCGTAAGGCGTGCCATCAAAGAGACTGAGTCCAGCTCCAAACTGAGAAAAGAGATGCTCTGAATCAGGAGGAGCTTGCTCTTTTCCCAGTTGACCCGAAGCCCTAGTCGGCTGAGGTGTGAGAGCACCAAGTCCCTGTGTGCGCACAACATGTCTCGAGAGTGAGCTAGGATTAGCTAGTCATCGAGATAGTTGAGAATGCGAATGCCCACCTCCCTTAACGGGGCAAGGGCAGCCTCTGCGACCTTCGTGAAGGTGCGAGGGGACAGGGACAGGCCGAAAGGGAGGACTTTGTACTGATACGCCTGACCCTCGAATGCAAACCGCAGGAAGGGTCTGTGTTGAGGAAAGATCGAGACGTGGAAGTACGTGTCCTTCAAGTCTACCGCCGCGAACCAATCTTGATGCCGGACGCTCGCCAGAATGCGTTTTTGCATCAGCATCTTGAACGGGAGTCTGTATAAGGCCTGGTTCAGTACTCGCAGGTCCAAGATTGGCCGCAACCCACCGCCTTTTTTCAGTATGATGAAGTAGGGGCTGTAAAACCCTTCTTCATCTCGGCTGGAGGGACATGTTCTATCGCGCCCTTCCGTAGGAGGGTAGCGATCTCCGCGCGCAAGGTAGCAGCGTTTTCGTTCTTGACTAAGGTGAAGTGAATACCGCTGAACCTGGGCGGGCACTTGGCGAACTGAATCGCGAAGCCGAGTCGGACGGTCCGGATCAGCCATCATGACGGATTGGAAAGCGCAAGCCATGCGTCCAAGTACCGTGCAAGGGGGACCAAGGGGACAACGTCCTTGGACGTACCGGCAGGTGGGGCCTCGCGGCGGGGCGGAGCTCGAGGTGCCACACCACGTCGTGGCTGTGCTGAGTCTAGGGACATCGAAGCACTTACCTGGCTCCTTGTGACCACCCCTGGAACAGCCTGGGACGGGGGAGGAGGCCTGTCCTCGTAACCCGTGGAGACTGCCACATCGGGGGTGGCTGTGTGCCACAGCTGGGCGCTCAGGGGCGGAAAGACCACCGCTGGAGCGCCAATCCTGCAAGAAAAAACCCGTGGACAGTAGTCGTGATGACGACCGTGCACACCGGGTATGTGACCCAGGGAGGAAGGAAACTGCTCTTTTGCTGAACTGTTTGGTACCGCAGCCACTTGGGCATGCAGCAAAATCAAACAAAAAGGCAACAAAAGATTTTCCACCTGGCCCTCCACTGGGGGATGGAGTGGTCTTCTTACCAGCTCCAGGTGAGTGGGTTCCTTCGTCCTTGGGTCGCCTGTCTCAGGGGCGCTTTGACGACCTCCGTGGGTTCTTAGGTGCTGACTGTGAGACGGGTGGTGTCTGCTTCCTGCGGTGGGTCACCGCTGGGGGACACCCTTGGTGACGAGCAGACAGGGTGTGGAATCTTGAGCCACGCCGTGGCAGGATGTGCCGGATAGCCTCTGTCTGCTGCTTCACCGCTGAGAACTGCTGGGCAAAGTCCTCGACAGTGTTGCCGAATAGGCCAGCCTGGGAAATGGGGGCAGCAAGAAACCGTGTCTTGTCGGCCTCACCCATCTAGACCAGGTTGAGCCGAAGGTGGCGGTCCTGGACCACTAATGTGGCCATCGTCTGCCCGAGAGACCGCGCTGTGACTTTCGTTGCTCGGAGAGCGAGGTCGGTCGCCGAGCACAGTTGCTGCATCAAATCTGGGGCGGAACTACCCTTGTGCAGTTCTTTCAATGCCTTGGCTTGGTGGACCTGCAGGAGAGCCATGGCTTGCAGGGCAGAGGCGGCTTGTCCAGCAGCACTGTAGGCTTTAGCCGATTGGGACGACATGAGTCTACAGGGCTTGGATGGGAGCTTAGGGCGTCCGTGCCAGGTGACGGCGCTCTGCGGGCATAGGTGCACCGCGAGCACCTTATCCACCGTGGGAATCGCCATATAGCCCCTGGCCACCCTGCCATCGAGGGTAGTGAGAGCATGGGAACTGCTCTTAGGTGCTGACTGTGAGACGGGTGGCATCTGCTTCCTGCGGTGGGCTCTGCGCCAGGGCCGGGCCGAAGGGGCTCTGCCCCACAGTTCCCATGATCTCACTACAGACATTAGATGCTCTGCCTCACTAATGTTTGTAGTGAGAGCATGGGAACTGTGGAATCAGTAAAGTAAAAGGTGCCTCCCATGATTTCGTCAGCTCCTCGTGCACTTCCGGGAAGAATGGCACTGGAGCGGGGCGTGGCTGCTTTGAGCGGTGCCGCGAGCCCAGGAACCAATCATCAAGCCGCGAGGGTTCAGGGGAGAGCGGATGGTTCCACTCTAACCCGACGCTTGCGGCCGCCCGGGAAAGCATGTCTGTCGTTTCGGCATCAGCCTGTGACTGGGCAATCATCCCCGAGGGGGGGAGCCCAGCTGAGGCTTCTGCATCCGACTGGACAAGCCCGCTCTCCGATGCTGTGCTCGAGAGCTCATCCTCTTCGCAGGCTCTGAACAAGAAGCCAGACTCTCCATGAGACAAGCCGGTGAACTCATCCGGAAGCCCAACTGGGGCAGACGAGCATGCTGGGGAATGGGAGGTCCGCGGGGGGATACCCGGCGTAGGCGATCCCATTGGGATCCCCATATTGCCCCCAGTGCTAGCCGCGCTGGCCTCATACCCATAGGTAGAAGGAACGAGGCGGGGAGCTGCTGACCGTTCAGCTCTGAAGAGAAAATCTGAATGAGTGGTTACATACCAGCTCCTTTTATACCCGTATGTCCGGGGGAGTGGCATGCAAATACCACTCGCCAATTTTCATTGGCCTTTTATCAAAGACCAGAGGTGTCTCGGGCTCCCAAGAGTGACCCCTAGTGTCAATACATCGACACAACGTCGAGTGAGTGACAGATAGGGAACTTTCGAATATTAGTGATTTGAAAAGTTTTCCCTTTTTTCTTTCAGAGAACACGGTACCTTCTTTATAAAGGCTTTGGTCTGCAGTCTTTGCCCTTGAACTAATATGTCCACATTGGGTGCGAGAGCAAGAATTTAATTTGAACCCTGTTTAAATAATCTGTTTCAAATTCATGAATTTACATGGAGCAATCCTCCCCCCTCTGAGTGTTCATCATTCTTAATAAACCCTTGGAGAAGCCGTCATTAGGTTTCGGCCTCACCCGCCTGCGCTGAACCGCTCTTCAAGGGCTGCAAATTGGAAATGGGACTTAAATACTGCTTGAAATGGATACTTCATATTCACCTAAGCCCTAAGACTGGGCTGTCAAGCGCAAAGAGAGAGGAAGACGTGCACTTTCCATGCCTGCTGTACTTACTGCAATGAGTTAAATCCTTTTAATTACCCGAGCTGAAAGGCTTTACCCTGACCTTTTCAAAGTCATGGAGAAAACAATTCTCTCCAAGGTTAATGCGCCTTCCTTGTTTTTTGCTTCTGCGTGTGCTTTTGGGTTATTGACCGAATTGATGCAGTGCTTATGACTTCAAATCTCCCTGAGCTTTGGAGTGAGCAATATTGAAGAAGCTACTTATTGGCTGTGCTCGAATCAGCCCATGAGCCAGTGGAGTGCAGTTGCATCACAGTGAAGAGTCTAATCTAATTTTCATTTTTGAATAACTGTAACTGCAAATTCACCACAAGAGAGACAGTGAGAGAGTGTCTGCAAAAAAGTGCTAATTGACCTGGCGTTCACGTAACCCACTTCACTGGATGTGCTGTTCGCTGACAATCTGTCACTGCATGGCGATCTACATACATTTCTTTGCAGTTTATGAATCCGAGCTACTTCATAACACAAAGTGCTGGAGAACTCTCTAAATCCCCTCAGTTTAAGAACAAACTGTACGCCATCCACCAAACTTGACAGTGGGATCTAATTATGCATTAGTAACTTCCAAATCTGCAGATATGCATACAGTGGTGGAGCTGCAGCTGTTGTCTCTGAAGAGTTTATCATTATTTCACATTTATTTTGTTTCCCTAATTACCTAATTAATTCTGTTGTTTTGATTGTCATGTTTACCATTTGCTTTGTGGAGGCATTATCCTGTTCTGTTTGTCTGTTTGAAGGAGGAGACATCTCACTGAATAATTCATGCTCTGCCCCAGTGCAACATTTAAACGATGAAGGAGTGTGTGAAATTCTGACTTACATCTGACAAACATGCACTCACACACACATGCACACACTGAGTCTATATATTTATGCTGCCTGAGGCGATTGTTGGTGGAAAGTAGAAAAGTGGATTTCAGAAAGCTTACACAATTCACCTTAGATAAAGCTCTCTTCTCATGTGTCTCTGTGAATTTTAAAAGGAAAAACTAAAAGCTGAGTTTAACTGGACGGTGTTGTTTGGGACTGGGTAGTCTCAGTCTCAGAAGTCATGCTCACGAACCCCCCATAGTATGTTGAATTACCGTCTATTGCATATACAGTGCAAAATTCTGGTTACGAAAGTAAAAATCCTAATTTGATTTGATTTTAAGCATTAATTTAGAAACCTTTAAAGACAGACCTACCATGAGCTCTGAGGTTGTGAATCGATGGAACTAGATAGTCAAGTCAAGTCATTTTTATTTGTATAGCGCTTTTCACAACACACATCGTTTCAAAGCAGCTTTACAGGAAATCATGCATTAACAAAAATAAATAAATAAAATGAAACTGTAATATCTATAAAGTCTTAGAGTGATTATTGTGTAATTTGATTTAATGTGATTGTAAATTGTGTATAAAAATTAAATAATTAAATAATAATTGTATTTAGAATCCCTATGAGCAAGCTGAAGGCAACTGTGGCAAGGAACACAAAACTCCATCAGATGTTGGTTAATGGAGAAAAATAACCTTGGGAGAAACCAGGCTCACTGTGGGGGCCAGTTCCTCTCTGGCTAAACAACATGAATATAATGCCAATATTAGTTATTTGTGTGTATGCAAGTCATGGTTTAAAATGTGTAAATTAAGTACACGTTAATGTCCATTGTTTAAAAAAAGAAAGAAAAGATTTTAAAAAAGATACGATTTTGGAAGAAATCCATGATGTTTCAATTTAATAATAATAATAATTTTAAAAAAATGTGTTTAATATCTGTATTCCTGTTGAAGAACACTATCCATGATGCAAAGGGTAAAAAATATCCACCAATCAGAGGGTCAAATCAAACAAACCGCAGCAAAAGTTCCCAGCAGCGACCGCCTACTTCCATTACACACTGTAAATGACTCTGTCTCCTTACACTCTGAAATTACTTATATAATTGTATATATCTGAATATTTTATTAATAAACTTAAAATATATAAATTTTATAGTTTTAAACAAAAACTTTAAAATAAAAAGTTTATATTTTTTCATTGTTTTATTTTGATTATGACTTTCACAATGCTTTATAGGATCATTTATTCCCACATTTAAGCCTTTAAGTACACAATCTTGTAACTTTGTCTTTTTGTCTTATTTTCAAATACTTTATTGCTTCGAATGAAAGTTTTTAATGTTGTGATTCACCTCAGAGCTGGTTGGTTTGGTTCATGGATTAGAACTCTTTTATGAAGTACTTCATGTAATCCATATGGAAAATACTTCCGGAACCAAGACGTGGGGCACTATTGTGCTCTATTGCACACAAACTGAAAATTAACTTTTTGATCTGGAAAGCTATAAAATGATTGTTTATCAGTGGCGAATTCTCAGGGCCAGCAAAGCCTTCTCTGCTGGCCTAACATGCCAAATAAATAAATATTTTTCATCCTTTCATTCTCAATCACCTTTTTGCCTATGTATTTTTAATCGCTTTCCACTCTTAATTAATCTACAAACAAATAGAGAAAAACAAAAAGTTTATCCAGTCAGAATTTATTCCTTGATGTTTACAAGCAAAGCAGCGTGTGAGATTGAGCTCCACCCCCTCAGGCCTTCAGAATTTCCACAGAATCCCTCAACAGTGCAAATGAATGGGCAACTAAAGTCAGATTGTCAGATTCATCAACCTTGGTATTGATTTATTTGTTCTTGGTGGGTGTGATCTTTAGGATATGTCCCGTTCAAGGCCCTCTAGTTTGCCTGAGTGACACAATCACATGTACGTAATTTGAAAGCAAAGAGCGTGAGATCTTGCTGACCAGTCGGCTGTCACATCACCACTGAGAAAGAGATCTTTATGGATTTAAAAACAGGAGATGTTCTGCATGACCGTGTGATTGCTTAATTTATTAAACAGGAAAGGAGGACTGATTTTCACTTCAAGTAAACTGGTAAGTGCTTTTTGCATTGTTATAGCAACATCAGGAGTTTTCTAAAGGTACGTTTACATAACAATGTACTAAAAATGGAAAAGTTTTTCCTTTGCGTTTTTGAAAAGTTTTGCGTACAGACGACAACATTGTCAAAATGATCCCCATTCACACGGATCCGCGAAAACGACTAAAAATGCTGTATTATGCATGCCAGGCCAGTAGTTGGCAATGTCACTTTGTAAAGAAACACTATGCGCCTGCACACATAAACATTCTTCCACAGAGCGGTGAAAACCAACAATGGAGATGGCGAAAGCATCGAGCAATTTTGTCTGGACAGACGATGAGGTTGCTTTATTACTACAGTTACTTTGCTGGAGAAGCGTCAATAAACAAAAATTCTTGAGCAGCACAAACACAGTCCTGTAGTCCTCCATAGCAGTTTTGAATGTCTTGTGCATTGTTTTGAAGTACTCATGCGCATGCCTATAGACTGAACATGTAATATGTGTGCGCATGACGTCATCGTTTTCACAAATTCACATTTTTGTATGTTTACATGGAGACGATAACGGCACAGTTTTCAAAAACTTACACTTTGAAACCCGTTTTCATTTTCAGGCCCCAAAACTCCATTGTCGTGTAAACGAACAGCCAAAACACATAAAACGTTTTCAGTTTTTAGTTAAAAATGTTGTCGTGTAAATGGCCCCTAAGTGTAAATTAGGCTGCTGGAGCATTCAGTGTCAGATCAAGTTTTGAAAAGTAGTGCTGTGTTCCATTCAGCTCGGAAAGTTGGATTTTAAAACTTCCTACTAGGAAAAGTGCAAAGGAATGCATTTTTAAATCATAATTACAACTTGTAGGCTCGTGCAGAAATTCTCAACTCCGATTTCACCAAGATGAAGGGGCATGATGTCACACAAACATGTCGACACTCAGGGAAATATTCAAAGTAAGTGATAAACATTCACTTTATTAAGTAATATCGATAAATGAGTTAGTTTCCACATTACATGATATTAAAGCTTGTTTAACAAACGCCTGCAGAAACAGGTGTATAAAACATTATAATCTCTTTTGATAATCGTAAACCTGAAGCACAAATGCCAGCGCTGCAGCCTTGTTTAACAGTTGGGTTGCTATCACTGATGAGAGTCAAACCCCTGCTAAGCTAATGGGAGCGTTGCAGTTCCGAATATTGGGGAATGGAATGCATTTATGGTCGGAGATATCAAGTAGGAATATCCCACATCCAACTTGAATGGAACGCAGCATAACCATGTACCCTGATGAAATGACATTTATTGCAAGCAACATTTAAATCGCAAATATTATTAGATAGATTTTTCCAGGTATTATAGACCTCCTTGGTAGATTCATATGAAAAATTATGATTTTTGAATGTCTGCTCGTGAGACGTTCATTTCACAAAACAGTCATGCTGCAGTTAAAATTAGGCTTGCTTGAGCATTAAGTGTTGTTTCAAGTTCTGACTTTCCTGCATGGACGTGTTTTTAATATGTCAATTGGTATTACTAGTTAGCTGTGTCATAATGTATGATGCCCAAAGGCATAGGGTGTCTTATTCATTGTGAAACTGTATTTTCTTAATGGCATGAATCACACCGAAGGCCTAGAGTTTAAATGCATGGCCCGCCACTGTTGTTTATAAACAGGTTTTTTCTAATGGTCTGCCTGGAAACCAAGTCGTGCCTTCAAGGTACTGGTTGTTGATACAACAAGCCATTTGAGGGTGAAATAATCACTGGATTTGACAAAATTTGCCAGGTTAGTTACATTAAATCTTGAGTTATGTTGGAGGCATTTACATCTGTAAAATAAACTAGTTATCCACAAGTAGACCTGTATATTCTGCTTTGTTTTCTTAGTGATGTATCTAAAACAGTCCGTACTTAATTTCTGTACTTTATTTAGAGTTCCTACACATTTTCTGTTATTTTTGCATATTTTCTGTACAATCATAAGTAGACACTGTCACACTGTTATTTAACCTCCTGAGACCTGAGCGTGACTGCTGTGTGCATTTCCCATTTCCCTTTTTGATTTGTAACTAGTAGCACCTAGTGGGTCTAAGTTGTGAAATTTTAAATAATACCAAGCTCAAGAAAGTCAGATTATTATTATTATTATTATTATTATTATTATTATTTATTTTATTTTTTTTGATCAGATTGTTTATTATGCTTCCAGGAGTGTTGGTTATTCATGTTTTTGAGACATTACTTCAGAAATGAATTCATTCGGATTCAAAGTACTGGCAAGAATCATCCAATCACTGCCAACCATGTTAAAATAAGATTATACATTATACATTCCGAATCTATGTACTGATTAGCATTGTCCCATGTCTGCCAAACATGTTGAGTAGTCCAAACATCATCTGCAGCCTGAAACAGAACTTTTGGTCAGATTTTAGGAGTCAATGCACTTAGTTGCATAGAGAGCTATAGGTTGCTCCCTATTTAGAGAATAACTTAACCTCCTGTGTGCTCTCTGTATGCACTGGTCTCAGAACAGTTCGAAATGTACCTTAATTTCATCCTAACTCCATGTAAAGTTTTTCAGCTTTTGGTTGAACCCATTGTTCCCTGTCTGTCACTCACTCGATGCTGTGTCGATGTAGTGACACTAGGGGTTCGATCTTGAGAGCCCCAATCACCTTTGCTTAAAATAGAAAAGGCCAATGAGAATTGGCGAGTGGAATTTGCATGCCACTCTCCGCCCTGCACATACGGTTATAAAAGGAGATGGCGTGCACCACTCATTCAGATTTTTTCTTCGGAGCCGAATGCATGTGCGTGTGTGTTCATCCTCTCACCTTCACTTATGCTGCTGGATTTTACAGCGCATATCAGCGGTCACCCTCGCACGGTCAAGTGTTGTGCTTCCCCTGGGCGCTTCGGCGGCTGAGACTACGGGTGTTAAAAGAGTATATTTAAAAGAGTATATTTTCTTTCTAACAGAGCTCGCACAAACGCTTGGCGTCTTTTTAAAGATGTCCTTCCGCGTTTGCGCTACTGGAAGTGGCCGTTATCTCTCCCCTCCGGACAGCCATGAAATCTGTCTCGAATGCTTGGGGCGCTAGCACGCCGAGGCAGCTTTCGTGGAAGGGTCATGTTCTCATTGCGAGAACATGCCCATCAGAACATTGCGGTCGCGGCTCACTTCCTCCTTCATGAAGCAAGGAGCCACCGCGGCTGCTCCCCAACCTGGTCTGTCCTGGGCTGATGCTCAGCCGGCCGGGTTGGCAAGCACCGCGGGCGATCTGGATGTGGATATGGGAGTGTTTCCGCCGGCTCAGCCCCCGCGTACCTCCCATCCCCCAGCACGCTCATTCTAGCTGGAAGAGCTGTTGAGGTGGCCCGCCTCAGGGCGGGTTTAATGTGTCATTCGCGGCTCGTGAAGAGGATGAGCTTTCGGTCGCAGCATCGGAGGGTGGGCTTCTGTTATCGGAAGCAGACAAATCTTCTGAGCTCCTACCCACGGGCGGTAGAGCACAGGATGAGGCAGACCCTGAGATGGCAGACGTGCTTGCCTGGGCAGCTGCGAACATCGGGCTAAAGTGGGACCCTCCACACTGGCCTGAGCGTTCGTGGCTGGATGATTGGTTTCTGGGCTCGGAGTTTGACTCATGGCCGCACCCCGCCCCGGTGCCTTTCTTCCCAGAAGTGCACAAGGAGTTTACGAAGTCATGGAAGGCACCTTTTTCTGCCCGTACACGCTTTGCGGGCTCGTCCACTCTGACTACCCTTGACGGTGGAGCAGCTAAGGGATATATCGAGCTTCCCCAGGTAGAGCATGCCGTAGTGGTGCATTTATGCCCACAGGGCACAGCCACCTGGCGCGACCGACCAAGGCTCCCTTCCAAGGCCTGTAATTTCCAAGGCCTGTAATTTCTCTTCCTCTTTAATGACACAGGCTTACAAGGCTGCGGGTCAGGCCGCTTCCGCCCTGCATGCCATGGCTATCCTGCAGGTCCACCAGGCCAAGGCGCTAAAAGATCTGCACGAGGTTAGGACCGACCCGGGGCTGATGCAGGAACTGCGTACCGCGACCGACCTCGCCTTACGTGCGACGAAGGTCACGGCACACGCCCTGGGCCGGACGATATCCACTATTGTGGTCCAAGAGCGGCAACTGTGGCTCAACCTTGCGGAGATGCGTGATGCAGAGAAAGCCCACTTTTTGGCGACACCGTCGAGGATTTCGCCCATCAGTTCTCGACAGTGAGGAAGCAGACCGAGGCGATTAAGCACATCCTGCCACGGTGAGACTCAGCCGCCTTCAGGCCTCAGGCACCAGGCCCAGTACTCGTGGTATGCCCCTTTTCAGGTGAGCCCGTGTGCTCAGGCTCAGTGCTCCATACGTGGTGATTCCCCTTGGTAATCCCGTATGATGAGTTTCCACTGTTCGGTTTCCCCGTAGGTGAACTCTGTGTTTCCCCTCGCCAGAGCTTTTTCTGCCTCGGCCACTGTTGCTGCGTACCCTCTCTGTAGATAGGGTCCTCCAGTGGTA
Source organism: Myxocyprinus asiaticus (assembly GCF_019703515.2). Lineage (NCBI taxonomy): Eukaryota > Metazoa > Chordata > Actinopteri > Cypriniformes > Catostomidae > Myxocyprinus > Myxocyprinus asiaticus. Next base: position 25,515,120 of record NC_059361.1, on the reverse strand, counting down.
TCATTCCATATGTGAACTTCCCCATTGGTAAGTCTATGTGAGCTATTCTCCCCATGTTAACCTCCCTCCGGTAGGATGTGGTCTCCGTAGTGCCCTCCCTCCTGGAGAGGGAAGAGCACTTCCCAGCGCTATTCTAGTAAGTGCTCGGCGGAAATTGCTTAACAGCAATCAGGTAAGGCTCCACCAGTAGCCTACTTGGGTAAATGCCTCCTCCCCCCTTAACGGGACTAGGGAGACACCTTACCTAACTCGCTGGAAGGTCACGACGTGGTTGAGTGCTCGGTGTGAGGCACGCAGCAGCTTGCCTGTGTCCACTCTTCCGTACCTCGTGACATGGTTCAGCGCCTGCGGCGTTTCCTATAGGAAACCCTAGTGTCACTACATCGACACAATGTAGAGTGAGTGACAGACAGGGAACGTCTTGGTTACTGATGTAACCTCTGTTCCTTGATGGAGAGAATGAGATTTTGTGTCCCTCCTGCCACGGTGCTGAACCGGCCGCTGACATGGCCGGGACTCTTTATCGGCTCCTCAGCATAAATCTGAATGAGTGGTGCACGCCATCTCCTTTTATACCCGTATGTCCAGGGCGGAGAGTGGCATGCTAATTCCACTCGCCAATTCTCATTGGCCTTTTCTATTTTAAGCAAAGGTGATTGGGGCTCTCAAGATCGAACCCCTAGTGTCACTACACTACCGGTCAAAAGTTTTGAAACACTTACTCATTCTTTATTATAATTTTTTTCACATATTAGAATAATAGTAAAGTCATCAAAACTATGGAATAACATAAATGGATCTATGGGAATTATGTTGTGACTAAACAAAATCCCAAATAAATCAAAACTGTGTTATATTTTAGCACCTTCAAAGTAGTCACCCTTTGCCTAGAATTTGTAGACATGTACTCTTGACATTTTCTCAACCAACTTCTTGAGTTATCACCCTGAGATGCTTTTTAAAAGGTATTGAAGGAGTTCCCATCTATGTTGCGCACTTATTGGCTGCTTTTCTTTATTATTTAGTCCAAGTCATTTTTTTATTTTTTATTAAATTTGAGTTTTATAATGAAATAAATTAATATGGTGGCACAATTATATTTTCGGCTACAAAACTAATTTCAAACATTTAAGCATACGCCTTCAGATCAAAAGATTTTTAAGATCATTAGAAACATTTCAGTCAAGTGTTTCAAAACTTTTGACCAGTAGTTTACATCGACACAACGTCTCGTTCCCTCCATCAGGGAACAGAAGTTACATCAGTAACCAAGACGTTTCTCAATGTGATAATGCACAGTAAATATAGGATTACTATGGAAAAATGCACTAAAGTACACATTAGTGTTCATTGTGTTTAGCAGTGTGGTGCTTGCGATAAATCGCTCAAATAAAAAATAAAAAAATGGCATACCGGATGAAACTAGAGACTCTAATCTTTTGACTCAAACAGGTTTCAATGTAAAAACATAATTAGGTTTCTTACCAGATGTAGTTTTGTTGGCATTTCTCCCAAAGACAAACTCCGCTGTGGTCAGCGCCATGTTTTGTCACATGACTCTGTACGTCGAATGTTTAACCCTTTCCTGACAGCCCAGAGTCTCCTGAACTGAGATCAGTTCAAATTAAATTAAATTATGCATTGCATATAGCGAAGCCAAAACACAATGTCCTTGCATGTGTATACGGGGTTGCATGAGGTTATATATTTTTTCCACGCTGATCTATTACTGAACGGTAAAACAAAACATACTGTGATTGATTCATTTACATGTCAGCCAAATGGCTCTTCCTCTCACTGTTCGCAGTGCTTTGCCAGAATAAGCTACAATGTGTACCATACTTTTTGCTGTTTAGTCAAAAGTCTGATTTACATAAACTATAGCAGGATTATTCTAGGGAACTCCATTCATCTCTGTGCTGAGACTCTTTACTACTTGATTTAGCTAATCAGGGCCTTAATGACACTACAGTAATTTGGGTCATTACACTGAATTAGTCACAGTGCCCTTTATGCTGAGTAATGGTCGGCCACCCTTCAAGTGGAATATGGGTCATAATTCTAAGAATCCTAAGAACTTAATTTCAAAATGTTTGTAGTATGCCGTCTGGTTAAGAGTCAGGATACAGGTGCTCCTCCCTGCTAATTCTACCCCTCAGAGTGGAGAATGTTAAGGGAAGAAAGAGAGAGAGAGAGAGAGAGAGAGAGAGAGAGAGAGTGAGAGTCTGTTTACTATTTACACTCAGCCTTGAAGCCTTTTGTTCATAATGTTGTTGGAATAGATTTTTTTTTAATTTTTTTTTACACCTTCTCTAATGCAGTCATTGCAGTTATTTTTTCTGCAAGTGTGTGGGCCAGTTCACTGAGTTTACATGAAGGGACAATGTTAGGCTGGTTAGCATGGTCCAGTTAGCCCTTGCTGGTAGATGCCGTAAATGCACTTTTGGCTGCATTTTTCCTTTGATGGCAATTCAAAACAAAAGCAGCCATGTATCCTGACAAAATTAACTTTTTTGGAAGCAACATATAAATCGCAGTATATTTCATTATATTATAGTAGATGTTTTAAAAGTGACCAATTGAACTTTTTCCAATTTGCCTAGTGAAGTGCTTGTGACTGTGCACATTCCTTTGGTGCCATCAGCCAGCTAGCGTTGTCATGACATCATTATCCTGCGGCTAAAGAGTAATAAGTCACATGCCATTTATGACTCAGGCAGTTGGCTAAAAAAAACAAAAACAAAAACAAAACGGCTGCCCGTGAGCGAAGATTTCCAATTGCGTATTTCCAGGGGGTCATGCATCAACCGAGCAACAGGCAGTTAGGCGAATGGGAATGCTAACGGATAGCTTACTCCAGGTATTATAGACCTTCTTGAGTTATACAGATGGAGAACCAGCAAATCATCACAGGGTCCATTGTGTACATATTAGCAATGTCATCCCTAATTATTTAAGCTCACCTGCTTTCTCTCTACTTTCTTTACTTCCTCCCTGGCCATTATTTCCAGTCTGTCTCTTGCCCTCAGCAAATGTCTCCATGGATTTAGAATGTACAGAAACATATGCTTCAGCTAACCACACTTCTGGCTGTTATACACGTGGGGTACAAAAGTCTGAGATCACTAGTGAAAATGCTGCATTTTTTTTTATACAAATGTAATTGTCTGCATAACAACTTAAAAGGTGAATAAACACATTTCTTAGTATTTGGTATGTCCCCTAGTTGCTTTAATGACAGCATGAACTCAAGCTGGCTTAGACTTCACAAGTGTGAAAACCTAATGATCCATTTCTTCCCAGCATGATGTGAGAATGTTTGAGAATCTTGTGTGCTGGAATGGAAGCAACGAAATCTGACCTTCTGTACAAAGGAGTTTGCATGGTCAGTGCCACAAATTTGCTTACATTTGATTAGAGACCTAGAAAAAGTGTTGAATCTTAAACATTTTGTGTCATAATGTTTCTTTGTTTTAAAAATGTCAACATCCTTAAACTTTATATGCAGATGTAGATTACATTTTGAATCCCCGAGTACCCAGTACTTTTTGACCACTGTTTGTGTGTGCAAGTGTTTGTGTGAGTAAATGTATCATTGCTCAGAAGCCAGGGTGTTGTTTGATGGATGATATCACATCCAGAACAAAAGTGCCAACAGGTCTTAAGTAGCGTTGGGTGCTTTTTAACACTCCTTCCCTTCCCCAAGGTGTTACCCCACTTCAGAGAGTTATGTATTTTCCTATATTGTATCTGTGTTTATATGGACATCTTTCATCTTGCCTGCAGGCATATGAATGTGAAAAGGTCTTTTAATCACTGCAGTACTCCATCAGACCTGATGGGGGTGATATTCCAAGTGGTGGTATGTTTCCGCACGGCATCTACCTGCGCAGTTGGGGTTGGTGATTGTTCATATCTTCATTAACAAATATCTTCATTACCACACAAAAAAGCAATGGGAAAAAACAACAGCCGTGCGATGAAATTATGGCAGCCCCTCAGGGCGTTCTGCTGTTTGAAGTGACACAGAGGACGAGTTATGCTAATTGAGTGTTCTTTGCATAATTAGAAAAAAGAAACTTTATCATTATTATGAGTACAGAATAGCCAGACTGTGGGTAATTTAGAGTTTCCCAGCAGGGTGCTGGTGGAAAACGAGAGAGAGAGAGAGAGAGAGAGAGAGGATGCCCTCTCAATGTTATTCTTTTTGATATAGAAAAAGCATGTTCATCAAGATGCTTAGCCAAAGTGTGTCTTAATGATAATTACTTTCCTCAATGTGCTCTTTTAAGTGATTTAGTGAATTTGTTTTTGAAGAGCATCCATTTGCAATGGAAATTCATGAGGAAATATTTGGATTAAAGCAATTGGCATACATTCAGGCAGATTGCCAAAGTCTTTTTATCAGGATCAGACACAAGTGAACCAATTAGACCTCTTTGAAATATGAAGTGTCTGAAAAACCTGCATTTTTTTTCTTGTGCATTAAGCTTGTCTTCATATAACTTAAAGCCATTCAGAGTCTCCTTTCCTTTCCAGCCTGGCTGAATGTGACTCTCCTCTCCAATATGGCTGACTGTGTATTCTACCTTGAGACAGCAGAGAACATCCCCTCCCGCTTCAAAGGTTCTCTCGCCTTTTTCATCTCTGTGTACCAGCCCACGGCCAGAGCCATGGATTAATATTTCAAAACATGTTTCCCTCCCTCCCTTCTCCCTCCCTCTTTTTCTCATCCTACCTCGTTTCCTACCCCCTTGCTGTCTCACATACACAGTCTTCGTTCCCTGTTCAACACTTACACTCCTTGCCGCTCTCTCTATCTCTCTCTCGCACAGCCTGGCTGCAGACACGTGTGATATTTTCCCATATCTCATGTTTTGCTGCTCTGCCGCTCCCAGGGCACAATCACTGGAGCAGTATGTTTTATGAATTAATAAGAGATGATCCTGGAAGGACTGGGAAGGCAGCTAAGAGAGAGCCAAGAGCGCAAAGATGGAGGGAGAGTGAGGAAGAGAGAGCAAAAGAGAAAGGAAAAGAGAGGGTGGAGGCTGCATTCGAATTTTAATGAGTACCAAGGGGAATATAATTTTTTTTTTCACCCACTCTTTCTCTCTCTTTCTGTGGATATCCAATGGCATACTCCTCTAAATCACTGTCATGCAAACAAGGTATTTCCCATCATGCCCTTGGATTTTGGCTGGTAAGTGTGTCACCGTGTGGTACAGCTTTGCTCACTAGGTGCACCTGCTCCGCTGTCCTAATTGAACAGATGATCTGCCAATTTGTCATGTTTATCTTCAGCACCTTTCCTCAGTGGCTTGCCCACTCCCCACAGCCCCCTCGCAACACGCTGCAGATGTTAGCAGCATTTTTATGACAGATTTTGTAGTCATTACTGAATAATTCATGCTTGCATTACTGTCTTCAGATAGCATCTCTAGCTCCACTCCTTCTCTCTCACTCTACCTCCATCACTTCCCCTCATTCTCTCTTTCTGTCTCACAGCTTGCTTTTCACTCACACCCCCCACTTCCCACTCCCCTTTCCCCAATCACATGGGAAAACTTTATTATGCCTCCCTCTGACAGCAAAGTATACGGATAAAATACCCCCCATTGATATGAAAATAGGATTTAAATTATTCACTGAGGTTTAAAGGTTAGTTGAAGGTTATTACTTGGGGACAGGCATAAAGGGAGGAGAGAGAGGCTCTTGGTGCATTGTTCACAGGCAGGCAGACGAGGCGTTGGTGAAAGGCTAATTTGCAGCGCATGCTGCAGTGGCCTCTTATGAATAAGCCCAAAGCCTCTCAAGAGATTTTAACATAGGAGAAGTCAATTATTTATAAGGAAATTATGTCTGGCTTTTTTGCACCAACAAAAAATATTTCTGTCTGTAAATAAGGTGGGGAACGTGCATTTCCGCTCCAACTGATTGCCGCTCTTATGATTATTATGACATGTCATTTTTCTGCTCAGCCCAGCCAGGCGAAGATAATAAGAGACCATCTTGGAAAGGGTGTTGTGTCCTCTGAGATTGCTTTCAACATAAATCAGATCAGTTGAAACGCTTGCAGGTTTTATATGGGTTGGATAATGGGGCTTAGAATACAGTGGACTTAATAAATCATTCCCTTTGTTGGTGTGTTTGCTTTCTCCCTCTATGGGTTAAGAGCCTGAGCCAGTTCAGTGGTTGGTCCCTCTGTTCTTACGCCACACTGTATCTCCATAGCAACCATCCGTGCAGGTTCTGTGCTTTAGCAGGGAGTCATGAGGAGCTATATGTGATGTAGACAGACCTCCTCCTCCCTCACTTTCTCTCGCTCACTCTCTCCATCACACGCAAACACATTCACACCCTCCTTTTTTAATCTCTTTCCATCCCCACCTCCTTCGCTCCTACTGTGGAGTGACCCGAGGAGGTTTGTTTACAGATTTTTGTGTTCTCTTATAACTCCCTGTCTCTGTCTCATTTGCATATTCCCACACAGCACTACTCCTATTTGCTGTGAAAACACTCTGCGGCTGTTTGCCTTTCCACTCCTGTCATTTCTAATCTGATTTCATCACCTCACCTTTCAAGTGTCAGGCTCGTTTATAAACTCGATCATTCTGTCACTTCCAAAAAACGCTAATACCATTAATGTGGTTAAATGATGCTTTTCAATCTCAAGGCCACAAACACAGCCCTTTGTTTTGGTAGATTTGCATAAGTAGGGATTGCTCATTTTTTGACAAAACATTTTATTGTTGTAAAACAAACACCACCTCGGGAATTTCCTCAGATTCATTTTAAGATAAGAAAGAGTCATTAGCTAGCAAGATCTGTGCTGGCTTTCCTAGGCTCCAGTGTGTGTGGGTGCGTTAATACTTTAAATGGAAGTGTAGACACATCAAAGATCCACAAGATGAGACGAAGAATTAATTACAGCCTTGGGAAAGCAAGACAGAGCTGTATGTGGTAGTTTGCTCCTAGTCCCTTGTCTCCATCCTTGCCTGTTCCTTTTCTCTTTCATCTTCTCTTTCTCCTTCCATCCATGTTTTGTGAGGAACTTTATCCTGAACCTTTAGCTACCTCATAGATGCCAGTGAGTGATGTTAATTACAAGTGTTACCATGATTCATGCTGTCAGTTTTCATCCCTATAGATGCTCTCTCCATTTTCTCCCCAGTGGAGAGTTTATTTGCTCTGAATAATACAGAGCTTATCAAAGTCAATCAGCTGTGAAACTCATTTTCAGATGGAAAATTCGAAGCAATTCTGACTTAATTTGGTAAAGACTGCTTTATTTGCCTGCTCATAGAGCCCAGAAATTTGTTGGTTTGGGGTGTGACAGCAGAACACTTTGTTTTTGATTGTTTCTCAAGCAGATCGTTAACTGAAAATAAGGAACTCGTGATAGGCTTAACTGAGGCACTCTAGCAGAAAGGCAGTTCCTGATTGTGAAAAAGGCCCAGCAGAGGTTGTACTTCCTTCGCCAGCTGAGGAAGTTCAACCTGCCACAGGCGCTGCTGATACAGTTTTAGTCAGCAGTCACTGAGTCTGTCCTCTGCACTTCAATATCTGTCTGGTTTGGTTCAGCTACGAAATCAGACATCAGAAGACTACAAAGGACAGTTCGGACTGCTGAGAGGATTATTGGTTGCCCCCTGACCCCCCTTCAAGGACTATACACTTCCAGAGTGAGGAAAAAGGCTGGAAAAATCACTCTGGACCCCACTCTCCCAGCCCACTACCTTTTTGAACTGTTGCCTTCTGGCCGACGCTTCAGAGCTCTGAGCACCAGAACCGTCAGGAACAGTTTTTTCGCTCAGGCTTTCCATCTCATGAACAGTTAAATTACCCCATTGAGCAATATCTATGTGCAATACACAGTTTAGTCTTTTTTATATTTATCCAACACGTCCAACCTCTTCTGCCATTTCATTCCTCTGAAAAAAACAAAAAAACAAAAAAACATTTGCACAGTACATAACAGATAACAGATTTGTATTAGATTTGCACTATGTATGTGTATGCATGTATGTATGTGTGTGTCTGTGTGTGTATGTACGTATGTGTATAATAATTTTTTATTTTTTATTATTATCTCTGTCTTGCTGCTGTTTTTGTATTGTTTTTGTATTGTTGTACACTGGAAGCTCCTGTCACCATGACAAATTCCTTGTATGTGTAAGCATGCTTGGCAAAAAAGCTGATTCTGATTCTGATGGCTGAGTGCTGGTTGAGAAAGCAGATGTGCTTAAATAGGAACACACACATGTATCACACTGTTATGCTTCTTCAAATGGAGCATAGGAGGCTTCTCTATCATATATCACTAAAACACACATACTGGTGCATTCATGTAGGAAAACACATATGCAGGATCCCTCTCCATGTCTATTGATCTGGCTCAGTTGATCCAATGGTGCTGCTAACTGTTTTGAGGGCACATTTCCTAGAATGCTAAGGATGTGAAGGCCCCTCTAGGTTGTGTGGCACCCCAGTGATGTTGGCCCCTGAACTCTGGTGTTGTCTTGAGGTCAGGGCCCTGCCCTTTTCGCATTAAGAGGGGTACACATGTCTGGGGCTCGCCTGATTAACTAAGCATTAAGTAAGGACAAAAACAAAAGCATACTTTGAGTTCCCATTCCATACATTTCACCACAGATAATAACAAATCAACAGTGTTGGGGAAGCTACTTTGAAATGGTTGCTTTCCAAGCTACAGCCTACTTATAATTTTAAGTAGTTAAACTACAGTCAAGCTACCCATTTGAAAATGTAGTTAGCTGCAGTACAAGCTACTAACAAAAAGTATCTAACTACACTGAAGTATATTAAAGCCCAAAGTATGCGTTGGTCAGACACGAACGCTGAGCGTCCATGTGACGCTAAGCCTGACGGAGGCGTGATGCCAGTTTCGTCATCAGCAGAGTGCTCGAGCACTGAATGCATGCAGCCCGATTTTTCTAGCTGCACATCTTTGAATGAGCAGAATGCGCATGCACCTGGAGTTATTTGTACTAATTAGTGGGTCCACAAGGTGGCAACACTCACATTTGAGCTGTTGCAGTCACAAAGAAGCACTAGAAGTAGATGTAATCCTCGCTAAACATCAGGAGATGAATGTAAAAACAACAACTGTGGCTGTGCACGTCAAGAGCGCATGTGTGAGGAGTTTCGGGGAGACCTGCATTTGTATAACTCGAGTCTGAAGGAATATAAAGAAATTTTTATGTGTCTAAACTTCTGAGGAGAAATAATCCAGTATCTCATAGCAGTATTTGGGTGCATGTGCCAACTGCCTGTGTATGCTGGCACAGTCAAATGAAGTATATTTTGACAGGCTCGCTTTCGACTGTATGCAGATGCAAAACGTTCGTGGCAAAACCAAAGTGTACTTTGGGCGTTAAGTTTTTTTTTTTTTTTTTTAAATCTTCATTAGATGAAAAAATTAAGTTTTACAATCAGAGCTGTATTTATCTGGTACAAAAACAAGGAGGGTTTCAATTAAGGTGGCAGCATTAAATTTAACTGAAAAACATACAAAAAGTACAACTAATAAAACTAGAAAAATACTAATTTATATAACTGAGTCGAAAACCATGATGAACAGGAGCATTTAATGAAATATTTAGCTATGAAAATACTTTTTTTATTAACATGACCATCTGAACAAAACAAAATCACTTAAATTAATTAGACTTCCCAATGCTGTTGTTTGGGGGGGGAGGTTTAGGGGGTTGGGGTGGAAGAGACAACTGAGCTACTGTCACGCTACAGAAAAGTCCACATTCGTCTCTGTTGCCGTGGAAGCCTGCAGACCAGACATGCACTGTCAGACATGGCCTGAGTTAATGGATAGTGTCAACAGAGGGGATCACTGCCATCTCACTTCCCAACTCATCCCTCCAACAAGGCTACAAAACTGCACTCCATCTTTGGTGAAGCCAAAAGTCACTTCTGCAAGGAGTTTATCCTGCTGCTCCAAACAGCTTGTCTGATTACAGGCTGATCAATACTTGGCCTCTCTCCCACTCCTGGCACGGGAAATGATGCGACACTAGAAGCTGTGACATTGACTGGCCCTGGAGGGGGTGCCTGTGTATTGGTCTCAGAGAAATGGTCCTGCTATTAACTCAGCTGGCCTCCTCTGCTGTGTCATTGTTAAATGCTGGCAATGAAGAACAACTTGTATTAAACGGCTGACAAAAGCCATTATAATTTAACTCTTCGATTTTAATAGATGAATGGGGTGCACCAAAAAGCTCAGTGACTTTCAATGTGGCACTGTTATAGGATGCCACCAGTAATATGGTTTACTGAGTCTAGTGTGGAAGAACTTGACTAGCCTGCATAAAGCCTGTGAGCCAGGTCCATCACCCAACATCAATGCCTTACCTCATTGATGCTCTTGTGTCCCCTGCAAAAAATGATTTTCAAGACAAGTATTTTTGTCTTGTTTTCCAGTAAATAATATCTAAACATTCTTAAAACCTGATTTATTTACTTGACAAGCAAACTGGCATTAGATTTTAAGTCTTGTTTTGAGAGAACTCTAATAAAATTTAGTGAGATTTATACTTAAAAAAAAAAATTAAAAAAAACTTAATACCTTAACCCATTTTGCTTGACAAGTAAATAAATCACATTTTATGAATGTTTAGATAATTTTACAGGAAAACAAGACAAAAATACTTGTCTTGAAAATCATTTTTTGCAGTTTTTGAAAGGGTGCAAATCCCTACAGCCATGCTCCAACATCTAAACCCTACACAGAAGAGTGGAAGCTGTAACAGCAACAAAGGGAGGACCAACTCCATATTGATGCCCATGGTGGTTGTGAAATGAATGTTCATCAAGCTCATCTGGGTGTGGTGTTTGGATGTCTACATACTTTTAACAATGCAGTGCAGCTTAACACCAGTGTTGTGCTTTCTTATATGATGTCTGCCTTTAAAAGTATTTGATATCTTGCTGTTTGTCAGTATCTGTATTCCTCTTTTTTGGAAATGTGTCCTCCTTCTTTTTCTCATAGTGGGTAGTGCCCCTCACCGGGTCCTCTGTGTGTTGAAGACACTGCTTATCTCCCCATCAGAGGCAGCCTGTAGCTTTTACAGCCTCTATTATTTACAGCTGAGCCAGCATCTCTCTCTCTCTCTCTCTCTCTCTCTCTCTCTCTCTCTCTCTCTCTCTCTCTCTCTCTCACTCTCTCACTGTCTTTCTGAGGCCCCTGCCATTCCTATTGAACACTTTTATAGTCTCCCCACCGTTTCCTTGTTTGAAACAATATAGCCGGGACTGCTGTTATTGATTCCACTGGATTGTGCCCTGGGTAAGTGCTCCTTTGAGCCTTACTGCTAAATTAAGCCATCGTTCCACCAGTGGATGACAACACTCCTTCGATCCTGGCTGCCTTCTAATGGTTCTGGTATTACTCATATGTTAATTGATTGAGCGGTGGAGGAGGAAGCTGGCAGCAAGGTGGAAATGACTCTGCTGAGCACAGAAGTCTAAAGCAGACCTTTCAGAGAAATAAGTACCAGGCCGAGTGATAATGAGGTCAATCAGCTGGACAGATAGAGAAAAATTACTTTGATGATTAAATTGATCGGAATAACTGAAGCATCATAATGGACTACCTGCCTCCCGCTACTATTTCAAGACTGGGTCTCTGTAACATTTTAGCTGCATCTCAGTACGGCAGGTGTTGCACCGACAAAATGATTAGTTGACTAGTCGATTAGTTGTGCCATTAATCAACATGTTGGGTCTGTGTTGGCTAGTTTCGGATCATTATTTTAGTTGTGTTTGTTTTATACATGGCGAAAGCAGGAGGAAAATTCCTTGGTCCACAATACTGTTGGTGTAGCTGTGTGTTCATTTTGTGTACTAAACTGCAATGGGAAAATGTGTTTGGAATTAGACGGAAGTGAAGTTGGACCTGGTTGGAATTGTTATTTTTGTTGCATAGCAACGTTCTATTTACTGTTCCCTGTAAGGGACTATATTTTCTAGCATAAGCATGGCATTTAATGATGTTACTTAAAAAAAAACTTGTGACATTAATGTTTTTATTATGTGGTAACAGTTTTATAAAGTATAATAAAATATAGTCATGGCTGAAGGGTGTTGTTAGGCATGACACAAAGCAACCTCTTAGACCTTATTGCTTAAGGACAGTTTTATTAAATTATTAACAAATTTAAAACATAAAAGGTTTGTAAAGTTTATGCTGCAAAATAAGGTGGAAATGCATCATCACAGTCTTTGAAAAGGGTCTATAAAGTGAGACTGGACATAGAGATGGTCTGAGTTCATTTGGAGTGTTCACATACGAGCCAAATTTCTTCCAAACCACACTGAAACTAATGAAGTGTCACCCAGAGGCTGACAGTAACCATGAGTGAGTTGTACATGATTGTTTTATTTTGACAAATATGGCAATGGAGATTTGATCATTTGTTTCTCACACGTATAATCTAAGCTGCACTGACATTTTCTCACACGCATTCAATGCAGGAAATACAAAGACCTCTATTGTGAGTCATTTATATAAGGTAAACATTGATCCGCCTGATATTTGACTACTTTCTGGACGAATAATCGACTACTTAAAATGAGTATGGACTTTCCTGGCACGCCTTATTAGTCATCACCTTGCAAACGGGAGAAATGATACAGGAGGGCAATAGACAGGCCTGAGATCACCACTCAATGAGCCAAAACAGCCAGAGGAAATGTTTGCAGTTTAGGTGGTTAAATGCTGAAAAACATCTGGCCTGTCACTGCATAATCCCAAACATAATCCATTTGGCTGCACTAAGCTGTGGGTGTTTTTAGGGTGTGCGAAGGGAACTACTAAAGGCAGGTATTACACTTCTGTGTATCTGAGAGGTTCGCCAGGGGTACTTCTTAATAGTAATGTTTTTGTGGCCATACACTGGAAGCTGTTTGCCAAAAAAAATCACCCAAGTCACCCACGGTAAATGCCCCATTCATCCTGCATCGTTCTCCCTGTCTCTCTCTTTCTCTCTCTCCCTCCCTCCTTTTCTCTTTCCTGCTCTGTCTTAGGGCTCATTTCCTCTCTTGTCCCATGGATGATTAGGAGCAGCCTGCAGCATTTATCATTTGGGGCAGGAGAATAGGACGGTATGAGGCTGAGAGGCCACCAAGTCTGCCATGTCTGCCATTGTAAAATATTATAAACTTAGCCCATTCGATCTCCACATTTGCAGCTATATAATAGGTCCTCAGGAGCATAGAGATTAAAGCGAAGTAGAATCTGTGCTTTGTATAAAAGGGATAACTCTCATAGACTACTGACATAAACAGTAGACATCATGTTTAATTGTATGAAAATGCGGCTGTGAGGGGTAGAAGTATAGTCCGTTCAATATGTTGTACTATCTTAAAGGCATAATTCACCCCAAAATGATCATTTTCTCATCATTTATTCACCCTTATGCCATCTCAAACTCGTATAAGTTTATTTCTTCTGCGGAACACAAAGATGTTTTGATGGAGTTATGATGTGAATATACCATACAATGCAAGTCAATTGGGGTTAACACTTCCAAGCTCCAAAAAGGAGCACATGCCTCAAGCGCGAGGAAGTGTAATCGAGCTTCAAATCATGATTGAGTATTGATTACATTTATGCTGCCTTCATGTCCTTTTTGGGGATTGGAAGGGTTGGTCCCCACTGACATGCACTGTATGGATATAAACACATATCTCCATAAAAATATCTTTGTTTTTATTCTGCAGAAGAAAGAAGGTTATACGAGTTTGAGACAGCATAAGTAAATTATGACAGAATTATCCTTTTTGGGTGAACTATTCATTTAAGGTCCTATATAATGTATTACTTTGTTTTCCAGAGTTGTTTGTCCACTGACATATGTGGAGAGACATATTTTCAATGTTTTCTTGTCAGAACACCCAGTTTAACAACAATACAACACACTGAACAAACTGTATTTCTGTCACTTAAAGGTATAGTTCACCCAAAAATTGCATTTACTCACCATCTTGTTGTTCCAAACCTGTATGACTTTCTTTCGTCCATGGAACACAAAGGAGATGTTAACCATAGTCTCCATTCAATTTCATTGCATCTGTTTCCTATACAGTAAAAGCTAATGGTGACTGAGGCTGTCAGTCCCTTACATTCTCCCTCATAAAACCTAATTTTCATTTCTGTAAAATTAATTATGCCATCTACAGTGAGTAAGGTCTATTACCTTACCGTTGGAATTGCTAAATCCTCTTTCAGCCAGAAGTGGCCATGTGATGCTATGATGGTATTTTGTACGATCTGCTAATTTGCTAATGGAAGGGCCTCTTTTGACTAGTCGCTAATTATTATTAATCATTGCTAGTTCCATGTGGCACGGTTAATTTAGTTAGCTGTGCAAGGGCACAATCTTCTGTTTGTGTCTTTATGTGTGTGTCCAACCTGCAATTCACGAATGAATGTAGTGTGCCCCCGCCAAACAGCACCTACCACCCCCATCACTTGCTCGCTGCCAGGCAGAAGCATTATTATGATCATCAGTCAGGGAGAGAGGCGGCTAAATGTCATTATTGCATGCTGCAAGTGCCTCTTGGGAATTTAAGGCTGCCCGTTTAATTTCTCTAACAGCCTGAGAAAATGTTTCTTTGCATCAGTACTCTGGTCTGTGGCAAAAAATAATAATAATAAAAACACATCTATCAGCCACCACTCAATTAACGACATAGATCATTTACATAGTCACACAGCTAATTTTCATAATGTTCCCTTTATTATCAGAGGAAGAAATTAACCCAGGAATTTATTTACATATCCACTGCAAACGGTAACAGTGCGCTAATTGGCTGTTAGATGATTAATAGGCTTACAGCATATGTTAATGAATCATGCACTCACTGTTCTGAAGGTGCTCTTCCAGTGTGTTTGTGTTTTGGCAGCTTAATTAGTCTGATAATTATGTACTTGTTGCATTTGCTTTCAAGCAAATACAATCAAACATTGAAAAGATTAAAGAGGATTGTGAAGTGAGAGCAAGTATTAGCTGTAGCACTTAACAACCCCGGCAAGGCAATCTTTGTTTTTACTTTATTATTTGAAAAAACAAGTGATGTTTTCTTGGCAAGGTAGATTTCACAAATTAAAATAGACATGCTCAAGCTGTCAACATTTGAATCAAAAGGAATATTGACAAATCATAGCACACAACTCAGTTTGATTGACAGTTTGAGGCTTAATTAGGCAAATGAGACCAGCTGGCATATAATTCAATGAAAACATCTGTTTCCATTTCTAATGCAATTTCAGGGAATTTATTTGTGCAGAAGAGTATTAACGTTGTTTCTTTTTTAATTTCTTGCCAGAGTTCTGTTGAATATTACTCTAATCTTTAGGTCACACCCACACTCATACATTTTCAATTGAAAATGTATTGATTTTGCTAAGTTTACACCTCTCAGGCCATGTCCACACTAATCTGTTTAAGTTTGAAACTCAGTTTTCAGTTTTCCAAAGTATGCGGTTATGGAGAAAGTCTCTGAGGAAATCACTGTTCTAGTGTGGATAAGAGGTGTAAACGTAGCAAAATCAGTGCGTTTTCAAACGAAAACGAATTCGTGTAGGTGTGGCCTCATCCACACTGGAACGGTGTTTTTCTCCACCGAAATCGGAGACTTTTGAAAACACTCCCTCAAACTGGATACTTTGGAAAAATATTTTGTTTTCTACCGAAACAAAATACTAGTGTGGACGTGGCCTTTTTTCTTAGTATTCAGGTACTGTAGTAGTGGCCCATATGTTTTTAGGTAAATATATCTGATGGAATAAAAGATATTATCAAAATCAATGTGATTATACGGCTGTACATCTGTAGTAATTGTCTGTATAGAGTAGACTGTTTAGTTATGTATAGTAATGTAATCTAGCCTATATATAAATAGGGTACAGCGACAAGTAGCCAGATCAAGAAAAGGCCCATTCAAATTGTCAGAGGTGCACTGTCCTGTAATTAAAAGCATTCAGTAAGTCCATTGACTCTGCACAATATCCTATTATAAAAAACCCAATTCGGCTCTGGCTGCACAACCATTTGAAACCATTGCATATGAATATTTGATGCAAATCCTCCTTTTTTGTCTTGGACACAGCTTGAAGTGGGAATCGCATTGATCTGCTGTTATAATCACAGATTAAAGTGAGCTCTTCCCAAACCATTCCCTGATTAAAGGCCTGTTTACATGGCATGGGCCTTGAACAGGACCCCATAGGCTCAACTGTGCTGCTAAAACCAGCCGGCACTAATGGGCCCCTCACTGGCTGCTGAGAGCAGGGTGTCTTTTAGATTTGTGTTTCAACTCATTCGTTTCCAGATTTGGCCGGAGACTACAAAATGTCCCTTATGAAATATTAAATTCAGCTAAAAAGATAGTTATTTCACTCTGTCTTTGCAGATCATTTAATCGCAGGGACTTGTGCTCCCACTGCTTCATCATCAGAAAATAGTTGTAACAACCTTAAAGACTTTATGGAAATAAAGAGACATGATCGAGGCACTGATGTGTGCTGTTCTGTATGTGTGCTGCTAGATATTTCTCAGCCTCAAAAGGAACGAGATAAACTGAACTCAGACACAAAGAGTTTCTAACCTACTTTTTAAAAATCAGTAAGTATTTCCAATGATATCAACTTGAAATCATGATGTGTTTTTTAATTGTATTAGTGACCAAGGGGTCAAAAGGGGATTTGAGGGTTGGGAGGGTTACTTTTTAAATGTATTCCACTGCAGATTACAAAATACCTGCTGTAAAATGTCATTTGTAATGTATTTCATTAGATTACTCAAAGGTCAGTAACTTAGATTTGGTACATAATGCTTGACTTTTAATTATGTACAAGCCCGAAATACACTAGAGAATTTTATTTTGAAATATTTGCTTTCTCAGGTGCTCTCACAAACAGATGAGGGAAACAAAATTCACTTTTACAATTATTTACAATGTATTACAATATAAACACTACAAAGTGAACATTTAACAAATCATATGTCATAGAAAAACGAGCAGTAATTCATCAAAAGTACATCATCGGCGAGCACATGTTATAAATGTCTGGTATTCCGGTAATCTGGTATTCAGATACACTGACGTCTGATTAGGGTGACCAGATGCCTGCTTGTGGAAAACGGGACTGCCTCCTCCCAGCAAAAATGAAATTGACGTATCCTTACCTAGGCGCAGATCAATGCGAAGTGTGCAAACTGTTGTCACCTTGTTGCTGGCAGCAACTTTTTGCTGGCAGAAATTTTTCTCAGTGTGCGCTTGTCTTTCAAGAGTTTATCGTAAAATGCAGAGCAGTCCAGTCCAAAATTAAAGATATACGAAAAGCATTGCCTTCATGACTGTTACACTGAGTCAAGATTTATCCGGTGTCAATGCTGCGTTCATTAATGAGAACACACGCTCCACAGATGCAGATGTCCCAGGCAGGCATAAAACAAACTCCATGACCATGGCTAAGACTCCGAAGTTGATGGTCTTGCTCTCCAGCTCACGAAAAACGTCTGTCCATCTCTCAGACATGACCGTCTTGTTCATGTTCCACTCAGTGATGTGACAAGTGACAATGTTTTTTGCGCAAGCCCACTCATCAAAGAGCGTGGTTTCGTCAATCAAACTGAAAGTGGGAATTCTGGAGTAGAAGTGTTCGAGGCTGTTCTGAATGTCTTTCTACTCTGGGATGTCTCTCATTAGGGCCCACACGAGTTTTTCTGTGTTCTCCAATGAGCGGCTCCAATTTTGGAGGTAATTCACCGATGCTGAATAAAAGTTTCTCACTGCACAAATGAAATCATCCGCTTGCCAGTCACAAGCATCAGCCAGGGCATCCTACTGCTTTTTAATGTCAGAGGGTATGAATGATTCCTCCAGCCTGGCCTGCAAGACTTTTCTCAGGTCATGAATGTGCAAAGCCACTTCTGTGGCTGATATATGGTCTTGATCTACTATCTCCAGTGCACAGTTAAAAGTGGCTGTTTGCTTGAGTGTGAAGCCAATCCAAACTTTAGTGCAAGGATTGCTGAAAATGTCTCTTAGAAACTTTGGGCATTTTTCTTGAGAAAGAAAGTATGCAAGCAGACCATTGAAAATGTGTAGTATTCTTTCAAGAGCTGGACCAAGAGAGAGGAAACGTGTGCTACCATGCTGCAGTAATTTCTGATTGTCCAGCTGCACAAAAGTGAGTACGTTGCATATGACAGCTTTAGATTTGGTGTGGGCAGAAGAAAATTTCGGATCTTACAATTTCTTGATCAATTTTGCAGTGCAGTCAGCCGACCAAAAACTATGGCCGTGGACAACAGAATGATAAGCAAAAAGTCCTTCATTTGCATGCATTGACAGATTTGTAACTTTGCTTCACATTACTAACACTTGGTGTGGCACACTTACTTTTATGTATGAACATGCTGCGCGATGTCGGTTTGGCCTTCATGGACGATGGAAAAGCGAGCTCCACAAATCTCACACCTCACTTGACTAGGCTCTGTCTGTGACTCTTTTTTAGACATCTAAATTCTTTTTGAAGAGTTAAATGTAAATGCACACTTCCTTGACATTTTTCCAGCCACAGTTTCATCTGTGTGCTCTTTCAGACTGACTCTATTGATAGGGGATTGTGATTGGATAGTTTAATCCAGTCATGTACTTCAAATAACATGGTGTGATTTTATTGGTTTTACAAGCCGTATCCTTGGCTACCTTTGATTAGAATACTCATGTGACTGAGAAAGCCGCTTAGGCGATAGAGAAATTTTAGGAGAGGGGAAATATGGGACAAACCACGATTTTTTCAGAATAAGTCGGGACACTAGAAAAAGTGCTTAAATACGGGACTGTCCCGGGAAAAACGGGACGTCTGGCCACCCTACGTCTGATTGATTCACTGTATGATTCAGTGCCTCTATTTTAAATTATTGTCACAATTATTTATTTTTTGTTGCATTCGCAACCATTTTAGTTGCAGTCTGGATCCCTGCCGAGTAGTCAAGTTATTTTTTTTTGTATAGCGCTTTTCACAATACACATCTTTTCAAAGCAGCTTTACAGAAAACTATGCTGCAATGTCTGTAATGTCTTAAATTTCTTGGAGTCCTCATTGAGCAGTTTCATTAAAAAACATCATTGAAAATCATGCCTTAAAATGTGTCTTAAGGCCCCCAGAGAGCAAGCCAAAGGCGACTGTGGCAAGGGACTCAAAACTCCATAAGAGTTTAGTTAATGGAGAAAAAAAAAACCTTGGGAAAAACCAGGCTCAGCTGGAGGAGCCAGTTCCCCTCTGGCTATACAGCATGAATATAACGGCAATATTAGTTATCTATGTGTAATACAAGTCATGTATTAATTAAGTAAAATTAGTAGATGTTGGTGGGTGTGGTGATGGGGGTGTGGCCGAGTGACGTCTGTGGAGAGCGAGGCGGTAAGGATTGACACCTGTGGGAAATTATCTCTAACATCTGTTTGTGTTTGCAGTGAGAGCTGAGTGGGATATAAAAGAGAAGTCCAGTCCGGAGGGGAGAGAGAGAGACATGCAGCAAAGTGTTCTGTGTTGTGCTAAAAAAAGCAAACCATGTTGTGTAAGACAAGAAAGTGTGTAAAATAAAAGACTTGTGCTGAACATTTACCCGGCCCTCGCTTCCTCCTTGAGAAGAGAGTCAGAGACCTTGTCACAGCAGGCAATGTTTAAAACTAAATCATATTGATTGAACTGTAAGATTAATGATTAACCCTTCCGTGCAGTTGACAATCAAGTAACATAGTACTTAGTGGGTCAAATTGACCTGGCTTGTTATATTGCATTTCAACAATCACAATTTACTAATTTTATATTTATTTGAGATTTAAATTTAAATGAGAAATTATGTGTGTATTTATGTAAGTGTGTGTGTGTGTGTGTGTGTGTGCATGCAAATATGCACACACACATTTGTTCCAATTTGTTCTGTGTTTGTGGGTGGGTGGATGGGGGTAGGTGTGTGGGTCAAATTAACCCCAAACCTCAAGGGTTAAGAGTAATTAGTCACATGGCATTTATGGCTTAGGTGACTGACTCTAAAAAAAAAAAGCCCGGCTGCAAAACGGACTGCCAATAAGCAGTGTTGTATAAAGTATCCATTTGTTATACTTGAGTAAAAGTAAAGATACCTTCATGGAAATTGACTTAAGTTAAAATTAAAGTAGCTCATGAGAAAACGATTTAAGTAAAAATATTAAAGTAACCGATATTAAATTTACTTAAGTTTCAAAAGTACAGGTAAATTGCATAAATTACGGAACAGTTCATTAAACCCATGGCAACTTATTTGATTGGTGGTGCTCATCGTTTACTCGCCCTCATGCCATCCCAGATGTGTATGACTTTCTTTCATCTGCAGAATGCAAACAAAGATTTTAGAAGAATATTTCAGCTCTATAAGTTAATTCAATGCAAATGAATGGTGGCCAGACATTTCAAGCTACAAAAAGCACATAAAGGGAGCATAAAGCTATTCATACTGCTACAGTGGTTAAATCCATGTCCTCTGAAGCAAC
Organism: Myxocyprinus asiaticus; assembly: GCF_019703515.2. Taxonomy (NCBI): domain Eukaryota; kingdom Metazoa; phylum Chordata; class Actinopteri; order Cypriniformes; family Catostomidae; genus Myxocyprinus; species Myxocyprinus asiaticus. The sequence continues at coordinate 25,494,537 of NC_059361.1, read as the reverse complement.
TCAGTTGGTTTTGGGTGAAAACAAACCAAACTGTAACTCATTTTCACTGTATATCTTTCCATTGCAATCTCTAGGCACAATCATGATTTCAAGATTTATTTCAATTTCTAGTGCTTGATGCATGCGCAGAGCCCTAGGTGGGGCTATAGGAAGTGTAATCGAACTTGAAATCCTGATCGCCAAGAAGATTGCTAATGTCAAAATTTAGAGTTGAAAAAGGAGTTATATTTTGGTCTATTCTCACCCAAAAAACAATTTCATCCATTCAGAAGACATTGATGAATCCACTGGAGTCTTATGGATTAGTCTTATGTTGCATTTATGTGCTTTTTGGAGCTTTAAAGGTCTGACCACCATTCACTTACATTGAATTGACCTACATAACAGCAATATTCTTCTGAAAATCTTTTTTTGTTTGTGTTCTGCATAACATTTCCTATTGTGTTCTTGGATCGAATGATGGTGAAAATTATGAGAGAATTTTCATTTTTAAATGAACCATCCCTTTAATGGTACATTCAAGTCACATCAGAATGATCACATTTATGGGATTATGGGGCCAATATGCAACCACCCAGAACACCCTGTCAACTGCAAAGCAATGTGCAAAAAACACAGAAAACAACTTAGCATCAACATAGTAACAACCTGGCAACCACATACTGTAGCAATGCGCCAAAGCACACAGCAGAGATCACTTTGATAACTGCATAGCATGCCCTAGCAACCAACCAACCCTAGTTACCACACACTGTAGCATAAATGTGCTACAAAGCAAATATAACACTTTAGCAACCACCAGAAAACTAGTTTTGCTTTGGCAAAGATCATTCACATCTTCATAAAATATAAAAATAAATATCGTTGGACATTTTCATGAGTGCTGGTTATTCATATACATTAAATCTTGTTTAAATGTAAAATGTAAACGCATGTGATTGACTTTTATATGAACAGGTCTCCTGGAAAGGCAGGAGGCTGATCGCACACAGCTTTCATAATGTTTAAGCCTAAACTTATAAATGTAATTAGTCAGAAAACAAAAATTAAGTCACATGAGTAGTTTCTTGTCTTCCCCAGTGGAGACAAGAAACATGTAATCTGGCGTGCGCTTCGCTTGTGATTTGATTTAGATTTATGATTTGCAAAACGAATCATTCAGACCGCTTTTTGAATTTTTTTTGTTCAGTTCAAAGGAATCAAATTTAAAAGATTCGACTCAAATGATTCTTTCAATGAATCACACATCACTATCGCCCATCTGCATGCATTTTTGCACATAAAGCTGTTATTTTTTTGCAGTGTTCAGTCGTAAAAGTAACGAAAGGGTCTGGAGAAATTTATCGTAGTAAAAGTATTAATTTTCTCTTCAAAATGTAGTAAAGTGAAAGTAAAAGTCCAAAGAAATATTTATACTCAAGTAAAGTACAAATATTTAAAAACTGTACTTAAGTACAGTAACGGAGTATTTGTACTTCGTTAATATACACCTTTGCCAATAAGCAAAGTTGGCCGATTTCAAACCACATACTTCTGGGGGTTCCGAGTCAGCCAAATGTCCATTGAGATGAATGAGAATGCTAATGGAAAGCTTTCTTCAGGTATTATAAATCTTATTGTTTTAAACAATGCACAATTCTGATTTATTATCATTTGTATTGTGTATGCATCTTGCCAAAAATGGTGTTCTAAAAAGAAGCACTGTGTAAATATCAAGTTATCTAATAATAACACCTAATGACACATAACAGCTGAGCCCATATTTAAACTTTCGGTTGGTAAGCATGGATTGAGCTCTGTCCAATACTTGCTGCCAAAAACAATAATATTCAGGACTGGCTCTTGGGTCCTTGCTAAATAGGCTATTTCTTTTTGTGATGTTAAAATTAAACAGATTATACCATAAACATCTGATCTTTAACCCTGCATACATGCTAGGACCGTGGGCAATTCCACAGTTCAAGGAGATCACGGAAATTTTCTGCATAACACAAATTCATCGATTTTTTTTTCCTATGCAGATTTTTCCACAGGGCAAATGGAATTCTACAATTGGATATTGAGGCTGGAGTAACCGAGTGATATAGATTTATCTGGCTTCTCTTTTTGCACTGTTGCTGTCTCCAGAAAGATGGATGGTAACAGGCTGAGGGGCCCTTAGCAGTGTTCAGTGTGTCTGCCATCAGATTACAGGCTGCTGGGAGCCCAGTGCTCCCTGTGTACGCACCAAGAAGGGGCTCGAAAAATAGCAATTATGGAGAAATCACATAACGTATGGTGCGACACTTACCTTCACTTGTCATCCTGGCCAAGTCTCATTTGCACAGCCTCTCGTCTGAAGTGGCAATGAAAAATTGCTATAATATAAAAGATTACATAATAAGCTATTTGCATCTAAGTGTATTTGTGAGGCTCCCTTAAGCGCAGTGTAGTGCGGCCGAGCTCTTGTTCAGTGGAGCCTGCTTCATATCTAGAGCCCAGACAGAATAGGGCTGCAGGTCAGAAGATCAGCAATCATTTCAGTGTAGTGTTGGCTTGTGGAGTGTACTTTAGTGACAGCTGTCAGAGGGTGCATCCAGAATCGCACATTATAAACTCTCTGGTTTCCTGGATGAGCTCTTGTGGTGACGCATGTGATATTGACCTCACAATAAGGGCAAGCTGATGAGAGGGTTTGGGACAAGTGAATTAGCATCACTCAGAATGTGTGTCTGAGGCAGCTCTATGGAGATTCATGCACACTTGTGTTGCCCACTCACACACTGTCCTCCTAACCTTCACTTTGCGGCTATACGATCGCTACACATTTTACGCTTGCCTGGAGTTTAAGCCATGCTGAAAGTGCCCGAAAATTAAAGTGCCACTTTTGTTAGTGTTCGAGCATGTTCTGCCTTAGGGGAGGGTCCAGCTCTGTAAGATCTGATTTCCCAGCTTGTCAACAGTGATTAGGAACCGTTGTGTTGGAGGGAACACAGTTTCCCCCATTCTGGTTTTAAAGGGCTTGTGGGAGCTTTCAAGCAGAGCTCTCTAGTTTGAGCCATATGAGTAGTACTCTGAAATAGTGAATCATAACTTTACTTTTTTCCTCACCTCCCGTTTCCTCTTCTCTCCTCTTTTCTCCTCTCTCCTGCTTGACCAACACATTGCAAGCACGCACTGCTGTACACACTTAATGTGCATTTGTGCATTATTGAGGTAATAATCTCAGAACTAAAGGGGGCAATAGAGTTACCTTACAAAGCCTGTGACATTAAACCAGATGTGTTATTATTTAAGTAGCTAGCTACAAGCATGTTTATGAGTTCTAATGTTCTCAGCAAGATTCTCTTTAAACTGTTGCTTCACCATGACAGTAAATAGTGAAAAGACCTGAAAGAGAAAACTAGCTGTATAAGCAGACAGTTTGCAACGAATCCCACGTTAGCGGCCCTTGTGGCAAAGTGGAGAATGCTCAAGTTAAACTTGTGTAGCTAGAAGCTTCTGTGTTCATGAACTTGCATAGAGTATGTTTAGGGCCTAAGGCCCCGTTTCCAACTGGTCTTATGATGTGTCTCGGGTGATCCGATCACATGTGGTCAGGTGAGACACATCACTGTTTACACCTGGTCACTTAAATGCATCTCCTGTGACCACTTGTGTACAGATTTGGAGGGGAGGGTCTCTGTTTCATGACGACATACATAAATCACAATGTCAGTGTGTTACTGCATGATGAAAAAGTGCAATAAAGTCAGAAAAGACAAAGAAAGTGAAAAAAAAAAGAAAAAAAAAGAAACGGCGCACTGTTTCTCCCAGATGCGGTTGAAATTGAATCTAATCGCAAAAGCAACATGTCAAGCAGAATTATCCATTATTTTAGTGGATTACCTGTATTAAAGGAGCTTCAGGTTTGTGGTTGTCGTGTTGATATCAGACACACCAAAGAAGATCTGTGAAGTTCTTGTGATTGTTTATGTATCCGCTTTTTAAAAGGTTCAGATCGGATGGTTATTTCCTCTAAAGCCGCTCATAAATGGCAATGTTTAAACTCTTGTTTTAGCACAGTGGTTGATTGACAGGTGAGGGGTTGCGCTTCACTACTGCCGAGACGCGTACAGGACGAATTAGCGTTTACACCTCAAATGCGATCTGGTCACATACGTTATTGACCACATTCAAAAACCACATCCGTGAGCACTTAACCATCCCACATTATTGCACTTTCTACTGCACTTAACCTGCACTTATGTACAAAAAATATTATTCCTTGTCTGTTTCTTTCTTCTGTGCTAGCATCTTTACTACTACAGCCACTGTGAGAACTTAGCAGTCCTATACTGCAGATGTTGTTAAACTTTGTATGACAAATTGCTTGCTCTGTGTCTCATTTGTAAGTCGCTTTGGATAAAAACGTCTGCTATATTACTAAATGTAAATGTAAAATGTAAACATTCGTATGTGGTTTTTGTGATCCGATCACAAAACTGTTTAGACCCTGTTTAGACCTGTATCTAATGCTGACCACATGTGATCGGATCACCCGAAACACATCTTAATACCAGGTGGAAACAAGGCCTAAGATAGAGGTTTCTCTTCATATTAGGTCCCTAGCCAATATAAAAGTTAACGTACAGGATAACCTACATAATGTGTACTCTTTTGGATGTAATGCAATACCCACATACTGTACAACAAAACAAGTTATAATTAAATGGTAGTTGTAATGCATTAGGAATAGTTAAACCCCTGAGCTGAGCTCTGGTGTGATTACATTCATCGTGTTATAGTAAAGGGTTAGTTCACCCAAAAATAAAATTTCTGTCATAATTTACTCACTCTTGTATTGTTCCAAACCCGTATGACTTTCGTCTGCTCGCTGCTCTTTCTAATTCAATGAAAGTGAGTGGAGACTGAGGCTGTCAGTCTCTTACATTCTGCCTTTTTTGTCTTCCATGGAAGAAAGAAAATTCATACTGGTTTGAAACCAGACTGATCTCACTGTGTGTGTGGGGGGGGGGGTCCCCTTTTTCACCCAATTTGGAATGCCCAATTCCCAGTGTGCTTTTAAGTCCTTGTGGTCGCGTAGTGATTCGCCTCAATCTCGATGGCGGAGGATGAATCCCAGTTGCCTCCGCATCTGAGACCATCAACCCACGCATCTTATCATGTGGCTTGTTGAACGCATTGCCACGGAGACATAGCGCTTGTGGAGGCTTCACCCCGCGCTCAACTCACCATGCCCCCCACAGAGAACGAACCACATTATAGCGACCATGAGGAGGTTACCCCATGTGACTCTACCCTCCCTAGCAACCGGGCCAATTTGGTTTCTTAGGAGACCTGGCTGGAGTCACTCAGCACACCCTGGGATAGTGAACTCCAGGGGTGGTAGCCAGCATCTTTTACCACTGAGCTACCCAGGCCCCCAGGTTGACATTTTTTTAGATAAACTCAGACTGTGCTTACTGAATTTTTGGAGCACTGCCCCCAGTGGTCAAAGTGGGCAGTGTTTTTGAATGTAAAGTGACCTCTAGTTTCCGGGTGAAATACAAACAGAGGGGCACCAAAAGCAAGTTGTAAAGCGAGTTGTTTTTTAGCTGTAAATGATGTAATACAGTGAAGAGGAAAGCAAATTTTATTTTGACCCCCAAACCCTAAAATTAACCTTCAGTAAAATGTAATCTTAGTAGGAAAATGGAACCTTGCGCTCATCACTAGTTATACGAATGCGATTACTTCCTGGTTTCAGTGCGGGATGAGAACCTGGGTCTTTCACGCTGCTGACGCAACACACTATTTGTCGTGTCACAGGAGAAGGTAAACACACTCGTACAGGTGTAAAAAATATCTGATGGGAGATGACAGGGTACTGGAACATTTCGTAGAAACATGCTGGCTTCCTGTGTGATCATGTTGTTGAAACAACATGAGGGAAGGTAAATGATGACAGAATATTCATTTTTGGAATCAGACTGATCACAGCAGATGTTTAGGTACCAATCAGTGGAGAGAGAGAGAGGGGCAGAGGCCCCTTTTGCACTATGACTGTTGAATACTGATTGCATATCTGTCTGCTCGTCTCTGCCACTGAGCCATAGAATTGCTCTTCTCTCATTCTCCAGCACTTGTGTGTCCTCGCTGATGGACAGCCGATTCATAAGACGTTCCCACTGAAGAGTAACATTTCTCATTTTGCATCTCATTCCTCCCTAACAAGGCGATTACGGTGTTGCATCCGAATGCAGATATAATGAAAAATGTTATGAATATTTCAAAGGCGCGACAAAAGAGAAGTTTGTTAGATGGTTCTGTCCTCTGATTAATCCCCGCCGGACCAAACAGGCTTAATAAGAGAAACAATGATCCGACTTGTCTGTGATGTGAATGTATAATGCTAGGTTTTTTAATAACTGCAGAGTGGCCTCTGGGGCTGTCTGCAAAATGGCTGGTGCTCTTTGGTATTTGTGCATTCATTTCTGTTGAATCATTAATGTTTCTTCAGGCTAACAGCTCCTCTGGCAGCAGCAGTGGGATCGAAGACAGGCTGAACTAAATGCTTGCATTGAGCGGCCCTCCATCAAAGACATCAAGCCTTTTATTTATTGCATAAATGCATATGTGCCATTCTCAGGTCATTTTACTCCATGTAGATGCTTTTTAATGCTATATACCTAATTCTTGCTCCCCAGGTGAGGGCTGTAAGTACATGCCCCATGTGACCTTTGACCTCTATCTTGTACTTGTGTTCTGTCAGCACAAGTACTAGGTGCAAGCATGCATCTAAACTGGTTTCCTTTTGTCTCTGTGGAAATAGGCAACTCAAGGTTAAAAGAATTCAGTGGATTTCTTTTATGCAATTCAAGGGATGTGTGTGTATTTGCAAGAGCCATGTCTTTTCAGATTTATCACAGCCAACTGTGTTCTCTATGATCAAATATAGTGTTTGTACAGAGGCGTTTAGTCTAATAGAATTAATTATAAATGGATAATTGGATCAGTTTGCCTGGCGGAGACTGTCAAGGATACAGCGAAAGCATCTTAATAGCAATCTTTCTCTTACCATGAGATTTATTCTTTTAAAGAAGGCAGGGTGCTGGTCTTGAGGTTAATATAATTAAGGTCCAATTCTCTCCTTCACATCTAACAATGAGAGTAATTAATCTTGTACATCTTCAGACTGAATTGCCAGAAAAGTACGGAAGAATGCTGAATTAGACGGCTTTTAGTTTCGCCTTCAGACTCAATGTCTTGTCACATCGAGCATTGCTGTCTAAGATAAGAATCTTCAGTTGGAACATAATGATTTATGCCAAACCATCCCTAGCACTGTAGCTTTAAAGGAGAAGTGTGCAATTTCTGCACCACTAGCAACAGCAAATGGATTGAGAAAATGGTTTTCCAAACATTACTTCCATCTGCCATTAGTTGGACTAACAGACAAATCCGTCCCAAACTCATACCATTGGTTGAGGCAGTGTTGCTGTGTCAGGCTGGTCAGGATGCCCAAACAAACAGAGCAATGTTTTGAAAGTGCCACAGTGTTTACCCTTTTCAGGGAAATTAACACAAATTGCTTACTTATAGTCTCTGCATATTAACCCCTAAATGCATGGAAATTTCACAAAACACCCTTATATATTTGGGTTTTTAGAGACCCGGCACGTATATCTATCGCAAAAGGATTCATTACTTTCATACTGATATTTCATTAGAAGCAACTGGCTGTCAAACACATATTGAGCTACACATAACACATAATCTGCACATGACATACACATAAGCGACACATAAGCATTTTCTCAGGCACTTATTGAGTCTAAATGGACACACACCTTTTCAGACAATTTCAGTAGTACACTCAAATGACAATAGTCATCATATTGTTCATGTGTTTCACTTGCTGTAGTTTAATTCCATGTTGTCTCTTCATCAAATAGCAATGTCAAATGTAAATCAAGTCAATCACTGAAACAACAGCACCACCCTGAGTAAAAAACAGCATGTACATATAATATGTATGTGTACATGTATATGGTATAATGGATAATTCACCATTGTTGCACAGAAAATCATCGTGATATAATATTTATTTGTATGAATATAGTACTAATTTCTCTTGAACAAAGAAATAGATATCCTGTGATAGTAAACTTGTATAAATATTAAATAATCATAAATAAATAATTTATAGAAGTTCAAAAAAATAATTAAAAAAAAGATGACACTATTGTATACATAGGGTCTCTAATGACCCTATTTACTTTTGGTACTCAAGCCATTATAAAAAATAAAAATAAAAATAGTTGCAATTTTGGCATTTTATTGTTTTTTTGTTTCATTATTTATAAGAGAAAGATTGAGGAATACTAAAGTGTGGGCATAACTCCAAAAAATGGATAACGTACAAGGGGTGGAATGAGGTCCCGGGTCACTAAAGACCCAAGTTATGTGTTTGAGGGGTAAAGCTGAGATTTTTGGGGGGAATTTCTCTCCATATTGGAATGCCCAATTCCCAATGCGCTCTAGGTCCTCGTGGTGGCATAGTGACTCGCCTCAATCCAGGTGGCAGAGGACGAATCTCAGTTGCCTCCGGGTCTGAGGCAGTCAATCCATGCATCTTATCACGTGGCTTGTTGAGCGCGTTACCACGGAGACCTAGCGCGTGTGGAGGCTCACGCTATTCTTCACGGCATCCATGCACAACTCACCATGCGCCCCACCGAGAGTGAGAACCACATTATAGCGACCACAAGGAGGTTAACCCAACGTGACTCTACCCACCCTAGCAACCGGGCCAATTGGTTGCTTAGGAAACCTGACTGAAGTGACTCAGCACGCCCTGGATTCGAAACTGCGACTCCAGTTGTAGTAGTCAGCATCTTGCTGAGCTACCCAGGCCCCCCGTAAAGGGATTTTAAAGTAGCCATTTAAACATCTAAATAAAAATCGCAAACTTCACCTTTAAGAAAATTAAAACTTGGACCATTAATCTGAACATTTTTGTGAAATCCTGATTATGCATTGTTGGCTGTTGGGCACTGTGGGGAGGCAGATTCTATGCAAACTATAGAACATTTTAATGTAAACGGTGGTGTACTTTACCCATCTAAAGCCCTGATTTACATTGCATCCTAAGCAGCCTTTGTGAGCGCAGTGAGGTGTGAAGAGATGTAATGAAACAGAGCCTCTGTTTATGAGGGGAACATTCATATTCATGAGCAGTCAGTCATTAGCATACGATTCCTGTGACGAAGCCTGATGCATGTTTTATGAGCACAGATAATGTTACATTGACAGCGCAAAAAAAAAACGAGAGAAAGTGTGAAAGAGCAGGAGGGAGAGAGAGAGCGACGCTTCCCCTAGAAAGCCACAGGGCACTGGGTGGGTTATTGATTCTCCCCTGTGTCCTATTGATCTCTGATGTTTTGATTCTCACAAAGGCCCTGCTAAGCTGCCGTGTATCTGAGAGACACACTGACAGTGCAGCCCATTGACTCTGGCTATCAATAGCCACTGAGATAGATATCATTAAATCCTCATCATTGTGTTTTTATCCTCCACACACCACTGACTGCCTCTGGTGACCTCCAAATGAAGCTGCCTGTTGCATGGATTGAATCTGCCTGGCACAGGGGGCATTCCAGTGGCACCTTTGTTAAAGTAGACTCTTCTGCCATGGTAACAGTGGAAGGATGTTTTTTTGCAATCAGTTTTCAAAGCTCATGAACATAAATTAGAATTATAGGGTTGATTAACCAAAAGTGAATTAATCTTTTTTAGCTTATACATTGGGGTCTAAAAATCTGAGACCACTAATGAAAATGCATATATCATGTATTTGTCTAATTCTTTACCATATATTTGGGTGTTTCTTCAACTTGGGGTTGATTTTTTTTTTTTTTTTTTTTTTAGACAAACAGATTTCAGCTTTTTTTCTTTTTGTTACATGAAGGTTACATTTAAACTGACTTTGAAATTTTTACCATGCCTTCATAATTTATTTTTGGTACTTTTCAAATGCATTTTAGGAATAGATTTTACAGTTTCAATTTCAATTTATGTGGTGTCATTTCCACCACACCAAATATTTTGCTCCTAATAGTTTTTGCAAAAGTTAGTGTATGTTAACCAAGTCGATAAAAGTGTGAGAAAAATAGCATGCTTGAAATGAAAAATGATGTTTGAAAAAACAATTAAGGTATCACTTATTTTTATTGTGCGTCATTTCCAATTATGCTGTAATGTTTGCAAATTATGCAATAAGTGTGAAAATGTTTGCAAATTATGCAATAAGTGTGAAAATTTTGTGTATTTAGGAGACAATGTTAGCTATTAAATTAGCCCTAGTAAGACATAGAACTTTGCCATTTTATTTAACAAATGATAAAAATGGCATTTTCATCATCGTCACTTCCTCCATGGAATTCCATTAAACACAATACAGAATTTAAGATGTGATTGAAATAACACTGTGGTGGGAATTTATAGAGTTATATACAGTGTCGTGCAAAAGTATTCAGACCCCTGACTAATTCTCTCATATTACCAAATTACAAATGGTACACTGAAATTAAATTTTGTTTGATATTTTATTTTAAAACACTGAAACTCAAAATCAGTTATTGTAAGGTGACATTGTTTTTTTGTTGGGAAATAATTTTATGAAAAATAAAAAAACAGAAATATCTTGCTTGCATAAGTATTCAACCCCCACACATTAATATCTGGTCCAGCCACCTTTTGCTGCAATAACTGCTTTAAGTCTTTTGGGGTACATATTTACCAGCTTTGCACACAGTGACAAAGTGATTTTGGCCCATTTTTCTCAGCAGATTTGCTCCAGGTTGTTCAGTTTGGCTGGGTGACGCTTGTGGACTGCAGTTTTCAAATAGTGCCACAGATTATCAATAGGATTGAGATCAGGACTTTGACTGGGTCACTGTAGGACATTTATCTTTTTGTTCTTGAGCCACTCCAATGTTGCTTTGGCCTTGTGCCTGGGATCATTGTCATGCTGAAAGGTGAATTTCCTCCCAAGCTTCAGTTTTTTTAGTGGACTGAAGCAGGATCTTTTGCAGTATTTCCTTATAATTTGCTCCATCCATTCTTCCTTCAATTCTAACAAGATGCCCAGTCCCTGCTGATGAGAAGCATCCCCACAGCATTATGCTGCCACAACCATACTTCACAGTAGGGATGGTGTGTCTTGAGGCATTGGAAGTGTTAGGTTTGTGCCACACATAGCACTTTAAGTTTTGGTTAAAAAGCTCTATCTTGGTCTCATCTGACCACGAAACCTTCTCCCACATCGCAGCTGGGTCACTTACATGCTTTCTGGAAAACTCCAGACGTGCTTTCATATGGTACTTTTTGAGTAACGGCTTCTTTCTTGCCACGCTCCCATACAGGCCAGCGTTATGCAGTGCTCTTGATATGGTTGATTGGCGCACCATTACTCCACTCCCAGCCACTGAACTCTGTAGCTCCTTCAAAGTGATTGTTGGCCTCTCTGTGGCTTCTCTCACAAGTCTGCTTTTTGTTAGAGCGCTGAGTTTTGAGGGATGGCCTTTTCTTGGCAGTGTCTGGGTGGTGTGGTGCAGCTTCCACTTCCTGATTATTGATCCAGCTGTGCTCACCGGGATATCCAAACATTTGGATATTATTTTGTACCCTTTCCCTAATCTATGCATTTTTATTACTTTATCTCTAACTTCTGTGGAATGCTCTTTGGTCTTCATTTTCCTTCAGATTCACAGCCTGACCAATTATCCTTCAACAATGGGTTTTTTGTCCAGAAAATGTGATTTCAACTTTAATGATTCACAGGTGGATGCCAATGGTAAAGTAATTGTGTCCTTATTAGGGCAATTTCTTTCATCTGTGTAACCTGGCAGCTTCCACAGCACAGGGGTTGAATACTTATGCAAGCAAGATATTTCAGTTTTGTTTTTTATATTTCCCAACATAAAACCAATGTCACCTAACAATAATTGATTTTGAGTTCCAGTGTTTTAAAATAAAATATCAAACAGAATGAAATTTCATTGCACCATTTGTAATTCAGGAATATGGGAGAATTGGTCAGGGGTCTGAATACTTTTGAAAGGCACTGTATGTGCCACAATTTTGCACGTGCAAATTTTCTTCAGAAAAGGCAAAATCTAGTTTCTAATTACATTTACATCATGACATGACATATGACATGGACCTTGCAGCATAATAGCTAAAATTTTCAATACAATTTATAGGTCTAGAGAGTTTAATCTGAACAATGAGTAATTAAAATGCAGAATATTGCTAATTTTGAGTAGAGAGGCACATTCCTACTGCATAATGCATGCAGGGAATGATCAAAGTGAAGTCAAGTGTGAGACATGGTGAGATTGTCTCTGTTGCTAACAGCCTCTGTGCGATGGTTTCTATGACTGTTAATAGAGGTTTTGCTCGCCTGCACTCTGCTGGCTGTTTACCTTGGGGGCCTAGCACCTGATGAGCAGGAGACCCGCCTCTTTCTCTCTGGAGAGCACGAAGAGGCAAGTCATCAGTGGGGCAATTCTTAGTGGGACAAGAGAGGTTGTATCCTCTATCACATCTTAAGGGACGGGACTGGGATGGGGGGCAAGGTTGGATCTATAGGGGGAGGTGGGAGGTGGGGGGTTGTTCTAATGCCATGCTCTATTAGAGACTGGAGACTCTCATGGCTCACTAGCAGATGGCCTGATAATAGTCTGTCTGATCAATAGCCTGTCCTCCTTCTCTGTTCCCTGGGGGGGAGCCATGGGAGAGGGGCAGGGCTGGCTGATGACCCTAGGGTCAGAGGTCTTGGGTGCTTCAGGAGTGGAGGTGAGAGGGAGTAGCCAGTCATAAACATTGCTCCAGGTCTGTTTCTCATCAGAGTATTTCCCAGCACTGATGACAGACAAGCTCAGGCAATTAGGAGCGTCCTCATAAAATTTTCTTAATGGGATAGTTTACCTATAAATGACAATTGCTGTTATTATTTAGTCATGCTCATGTTGTTCTAATCCCATATGATTTTCTTTCTTCTGGCAGAATGTTAGCCTTGTCAAAAATCACTTTCATTGTATGGAGAAAAAAGCAATTAAAGAGAAGGGTGAAAATTCTGCCAAACCATTCCTTTTGTGTTCCACAGAAGAAGAAATAAAGTCATACGGGTTTGGAACTACATAAGGGTGAGTAAATGTTGACAAAATGTTAATTTTTGGATGAACTATCCCTTTAATATTTGAGTGACTCTCTACATCCCGTCCCGTTCTCTCTCCACGCAATCATCTGTCCTTGTTATTATTGCTTTGCCCCTTTCAGCTTATTGATCACATCATAGAGATTCTTCTAGAGCAGTGATTCTCAACCTTATGTAAGCAGGTTCCAGGGGGTACGTGAAAAGATTCGGATTTTGCTATGTTGAACCTAACAAAATGTAGGCCTTAAAATAAAAATAACAGGAATTAGGGATGGGTAAAAATATAGATTTAATGTCAGGGTCCTGTCACTTTGTCAGTCATGTTTTAGTGGTGACAGGATCCTGACACTAATGCTCTGTGTTTGTGTTTTCATGTTCAGAGCGTGGTGTCGGGGTCCTGACTCAACTTAGTTCAGTTTGTGTTCTGGTTAGGGATCCATACACTCATGCTCCATGTCTCATCTTTTGTGAGTGCATGGCTCCGTCTCTTTGTTAACCTCATCACTCTCCCTCGCTTATTCCTTGTTTCTGTTTTTTATTCATTTAAAAAAAAAAAAATCTCCCCAGTTTGGAATGCCCAATTCCCAATGCGTCTCTAAGTCCTCGTTGTGGCGTAGTGACTCACTTCAATTCGCTATTCTCCGCGGCATCCATGCACAACTCACCACGCACCCCATCGAGAGCGAGAGCGAGATCATTTAGTCCTTGTTATGTTAATTGTCTTCACCTGTTCCTCATGTGCTCTACCTGAACATATTGTGCTCCTTTTCCTCTTGTGTTTGTCCGATCATTTTGTTCTTATGTTCGGTCAGTGTTTTGTTGCTCTGTTTTTCTCTTTAGTTGTTTTCTCCCTTGAAAGTGTTTTGTTTTCCCTGTTTGTATTGCTTATTTAATAAATCTTAATTTTTTTGCCCTCATTCCTGATGCAATTCTTGATATTTTCTTATCAATCATGATCTTTACTTGAACAAAGCTGTTATCGATCTTTTACTCTGTGTGAAGTTAGTCACCGAGATAATTTCACTGTGTGTCCAAAGATGAGATCCACGCAATCTATTTGACATTGAATAATATCTCTTTTATTATTTTTTCTGTTCTTTATAGTCATTTGTTGATTAAATACAACAACAAAAGAAATCTGGGAGTCACATGACACCATGCGAGGATCGGACGTGTGAACGGCGAGATCTGCGCTCTTTGCTAGTTTTAATACTTTTAATGACATAAACTGGTGAGATTTGATACACCCTGTTCCATAACTGTTCTTGGAGGACAGTATGTCAAATAATTCAAAATCCTCGAGCTCTGGAGATATTAAAAGACACTTACGTGCTCAAGCTGATGCCCCCGAGCAGGCCGCAAGCTTGGGAGTCGACTTAGTCGGGGAGGTGCGGGAAATGCGGCGAGTGACGAAGGTCATTGCTGACTTGGAGGATCTTGCTGTGATACGTCAATCGATCACTGCTATGGAGGCGAAAGTCACTGATGTGGTCACAAGAATGGGGGATGTCAAGAAACAGATCGATTACCTCGAGTCATTGGAGAGGAAATTATCTGCTAATCCACTAGTGACCAAGGTGGGTTTGGAGCATGTCTGGGAGAAGTTTGAGGACATGGAGAACCGTAGCCCTGAGGGAGCAGAGGGACAGGATACGGTGAAATTCCTGGATGTGCTCTTTTCGAATCTGCTCGACATAGCAGGCCATAAGCTGAAAATCGAGCGAGCTCACAGGGTTCCTGCTCGCCGTTCCACGGAGGGAGACAGGCCCCGTTCAATTCTGTCCAAATTTCTGAGATTATCCGATAAAGATCTTGTGTTACGCGAGGCGAGGAGTAAAGGAAGGCTTTCTTGAAAGAACCACAGCAAATTCTTTTCCCAAGACTTTGCGAATTTGACAAGAGTGAACCGTGATTGATTCAAGGAATGCAAGAAACTTTTACATCAACGGAAGGTCGCTTTTGCACTGATATTCCCGGCCAAATTGAGAATAGATCCTAAGGATGGCCATAAAACATTCACATTCCCACAGCAACCGATGTCCTTCATAAAGTCAATGGAGTGAGTAAGTCAACTTTGTTGTACTCACATCGCAGCCAAGAGGACCGGCTCACTGAACATTCGCTTGACTGTTTGAGGATTCTGCACGCTTTTTTTGTGCTGGTTCCACTTAGCGGCTGGAGTTTATTTTGTTGAGTAACACAGCTTCAGGACAGTTTTATGGATGAATCTACACGCTCTTTGTGCTTATTCCTCCTATTAGCTGGAGTTTGTTTTATGGAGTATTTCTTGTAAAGTCAATGGAGTAAGTCATCTTGTTGTACTCACGTTGCAGCCAAGTGGACCGGCTCACTGAACATTTGCTTGACTGTTTGAGGAATCGGCGTGCTTTTTTTGTGCTGGTTCCGCCTAGTGGCTGGAGTTTATTTTGTAGAGTGTCACACCTTCAGGATAGTTTTATGGATGAATCTGCACACTCTTTGTGCTTATTTCTGCCTATTGGCTGGAGTTTGTTTTATAGATGATCTTTTGCTGTGCAATTCTGTCTCACAAAATTTTTATAGAAATACCGGACTTGAGCAATCTGATGGCAAAGTTGTCCAGGGGGGTTCTCGAAGGCGTGCATCACATTTTTCTTTTTTTCTGTTTGTTTGGTTCTGGGGGAAGTTAGGGTTTTTGTATGTTGCACTAATGTTGGAATGTGGTCTTTATAATCTTGTTTTTGACACACAATTTATTTTTTCTTATATGTCAAAATGTCAGATGTTAATATGAGTGGATTGTCTCTCTCCACGTGGAATGTGAATGGGTTGGGGCACCCCATAAAAAGATGGAACGTTATTTCTTTTCTTAAGCCTAAGAAATATGATATAGTGTTTCTTCAAGAAATGCACCTTTCTCCACAGGAAGCTTAAACATTTGGGAGGATATGGGGTTGAGTAAGAGCAGGGGAGTCATTACACTGATAACTAAACCTCTACAATTCAAATGTCTCAAGCAGATTAAAGATAAATTAGGAAGAGTCATTATGGTTTTAGCTGAAATTCAGGGGCAAAGTCTTATTTTGGCTAATATTTATGCACCTAACGTGATGATCAGGGCTTTTTATAGATCTTGAAGGGATGTTGCAAGCCGCTGGAACCCCTCATGATATAATATTGGGAGGAGACTTTTATCTTTTGATGGACTCAGTCCTTAATCATAGTGAAGCAAAAGTGTGCAAGCCCCCTACTCTGATGCTTCAGAGGATGTGTAAATATCTTGGTCTTACAGATATTTGGAGACTTTTGAACCCATCTGGGAGGGACTATAATTTTTTCATCAGTCCATAAGATTTACTTTAGAATAGATATATATATATATATATATATATATATATATATATATATATATATATATATATATATAAAATCTATAAGACTTATATATATATATATATATATATATATATATATATATATATATATATATATATATATATATCCAAGTCCCTTATTTCATCTGTTGTTGATTGCACAATTGGAAACATTTTAGATCACGCCCTGGTGTGTTTAGAGGTGTTGCCACATATGGAGAAAAGGAAATCATATAGTTGGTGCTTTATTGAATCCCTTTTGCAAAATCCTGAATTCCAACAACTGGTCCACAGTATCCTCTGTGGGCGTGGCTTGGGAGGCACTTAAGGCGGTTCTTAGGGGCTGGATCATACAGTATGTTGCATTCACCAAAAAATCCAAAGCACAAGAACTCGTGGAATTGGAAGGGTATATTAAAAGTGCTGAGGCAGAGCTGAAGCACCGAATGCAATCTAATGGCCTCAGACAATTGACCCAATTGAAATACAGATATAATACTATTTTTTCACGGATGGTGGAGTTTTGGCTATTCAGGGCAAGACAGTCATACTTTGAGTCGGGGGACAAGGCAGGGAAACCACTGGCTAGATATATAAAACAGAGAGAGTCTTTTTCTACCATTCCCTCAGTGAAATCTGCTGATGGTGAAATATTTACCTCAGCCATTGATATTAATAATGCTTTTAAAGAATTATATCTTGATCTTTGTAGTTCTACATCTTCATCTACTGAAGAGGATATTAGAAACTTTGTGGAACCATTAGAACTTCCTAAATGGTCGTCTGAGCAAAAACATTTTCTTGATTCTGAGATCACCTTGGAGGAGCTTGGCGGGGTAATTAAGGCCTTGCCTACAGGCAAGGATCCAGGGCCAGATGGCTTTGCCCCTGAATTTTTAGATCTTATGCTACAGAACTGACTCCACTTTTGTTAGAAGTTTATATGGAATCATTAAAGAATGGAAAGCTTCCGCCAACCATGACACAAGCCCGGATCAGTCTGATTCTTAAAAAGGACAAAGATCCAAGCCAGTGTAAGAGTTACCGTCCAATTTCCCTGATCCAGCTAGACGTTAAAATATTGTCAAAAATTTTGGCTAACCGATTAAGTAAAGTTATGACATCTTTTATACATATAGATCAGGTGGAGTTTATTCGGGGCCGTAACTCTTCTGATAACATTAGGTGTTTCATTAATGTCATGTGGGCAGTGGCGAACGATCAGACTCCGGTCACTGCCATCTCACTTGATGCCGAAAAAGCATTTGATATGGTAAAATGGGATTATCTTTTTAAGATTTTGGAAATGTACGGGTTCGGGAATACTTTTTTTGGGTGGATTAAGTTACTTTATAGACACCCGGTAGCGGTGGTTCAAACGAATGGATAAATTTCAGATTATTTTATTCTGGATAGGGGCACCCGGCAGGGTTGCCCTCTTTCCCCCTTATTGTTCTGCCTTGCCCTGGAACCATTAGCAGCTGCGATAAGAAAGGAGGATGATTTTCCAGGGGTGGTGGTGGGAGATGTGGCACATAAGCTTTTGCTTTACGTAGATTATATTTTATTATTTGTCTCCAATCCTACTAGATTTATGCCTTACCTCCACAGAATTATTAATTCCTTTTCTAAGTTCTCAGGATACAGAGTGAATAAGTCTAAATCCGAAGTTTTGTCTCTGACAGCGTACTGCCTGGTAACGGCTTTTCAGCCAGGTGCCTTCCAGTGGCCCAAACAGGACATTATTTTAAAAGTATTAAAAGTATTTGGGTATTTTATTCCCAGCAAATTTGTGTGATTTAGTTAGAGTTCATTTTGACACTTTAATAAAAAGGTTCTCGAGCAAAGTGGGCAGGTGGGCTTCATTACATTTATCTATGACTGGGAAGGTTAACGTTAATAAAATGAATTGTATTCCAAAATTCAACTACCTGCTACAATTTCTCCCTATAGATGTCCCCCTCTCTTATTTCAAGCAATTTGATAGCATAGCGAAGTCTTTCATTTGGAATGGTAAATGTCCCAAATTACACTTCAGTAAGTTACATAGGCCAACTGACAAAAGTGGGCTAGGCCTACCCAAGATTTTGTTTTATTATTATGCATTCAGTCTCAGACATTTGGCTCATTGGTCACTTCCACCTGAGAGAGCCCCTCCCTGGTTTTGTATTGAACAGGAAGTTCTTGCCCCTATTTCGCCATTGCAAAGCCTTTCTATCAAACTAACTGGAGAAGTTAAGTTACACCCTGTTATCTACCCTGTTGCACGCGGTATGGACAAAAGTGTCCAGAGTGTTTAATTCAGACATTTATTTAAACGTTGCTTCGAGCATATGGCTGAACCCAAAATTATGTATTAATAAGTCCCCTTTCTGCTGGACAGAGTGGATTGTGAGGGAGGTTAATACGCTCAGTGACCTATATGAGAGTGGAGTGTTGAGATCCTTTGAAAATATGGTTCAACATTTTGGGATTCCCAGGTCTCCATTCTTTTGGTATTTACAACTGCACCACCTGCTCTGTATTATTTTTGGGAGTAGCATACACCCCCCTAAAGCGGCAGATACTCTGGGAGTGGTGAGTACTGCTTTTGGAAAAGGCCATGAAGCATCAGTGTATTACTCCCTGCTAATTCAGAGTCTGGGGGATGGAGATTCAACTTCTCTCAAGAGATTATGGGAGAAGGATTTAAACTTGGTATTGGAGGAGGGAGTGTGGGCTAGGATTCTAAAAAAAACATCAAGTCTGCATCTAGAGATGCAAGGGTGCGCCTATTGCAATTAAAGATTTTACATCGATTCTATTGGACCCCCTCTAGATTGAACAGGCTTGGTCTTAAAGGCACACCCACCTGCTGGCGATGCCAATCAGAAGATGGGGACACAACCCATGTTTTTGGTGTTGTGTTAAGATCCAAGAATTTTGGTTGAGGGTTCAGAGTTTTATGTGTGACATATTGGGCACTCAAATTTCTTTTTGCCCCAGACTCTGTATTTTAGGCGATGGGGCGGTCCTTAATATAGGGGATAAATA
The DNA here is from genome assembly GCF_019703515.2 of Myxocyprinus asiaticus. NCBI lineage: Eukaryota > Metazoa > Chordata > Actinopteri > Cypriniformes > Catostomidae > Myxocyprinus > Myxocyprinus asiaticus. The sequence goes on along the minus strand of NC_059361.1, from coordinate 25,474,968 downwards.
CATAACACAGGCTAGGACCCAATTTTTTATGATCGGCAGACAGGTCATTCTTAGGGGATGGAGGTCGGCTGGAGCACCCTCATTTTGGGAGATGGGCAGGGTGGCGGCATTTGAAGTAATGTCATATAGAAGGCTAGGCATCCTGGAGTTATTTAATAGGAAGTGGGGCCGCTATTTGGCCTTTTTGGAAGGCTCTTGGGGAGGGGCAGTGGAAAGGGATTTATAGTTTTAAATGTGTGTGATTTATTATATATATATATATATATATATATGTGTGTGTCTGTGTGTGTGTGTTTGTACTTTGGTTTTGACCACAGGGATGTTTGTTGGGGGTCAGGGTGGGGTTGGAGATTGGGAGAGGGAAAGGGAATAATGGGGTTAAAAGTTGATTCTGGGGTCTGGGTAGCTCAGTGAGAATTGACGCTGACTACCACCCCTGGAGTTGCGAGTTTGAATCCAAGGTGTGCTGAGTGACTCCAGCCAGGTCTCCTGAGCAACTAAATTGGCCCGGTTGCTAGGGAGGGTAGAGTCACATAGGGTAAACTCCTCATAGTTGCAATTGTTGGTTCTCGCTCTCAATGGGGCACGTGGTAAGTTGTGCATGGTTTGCGGAGAGTAGCATGAGCCTCCACATGTGGAGTCTCCGCGGTGTCATGCACAACGAGCCACATGATAACATGCGCAAATTGACTGTCTCAGAAGCGGGGGCAACTGAGAGTTGTCCTCCACCACCCAGATTGAGGTGAGTAACCGCGCCACCACGAGGACCTACTAAGTAGTGGGAATAGGGCATTCCAAATTGGGAGGAAATAAGTTGATTCTGTGCATATATGTTTTGCTTTTCTGCTTCATTTGTTGGAATCAATAAAAAGTGTTAATCAGAACAAAAGAAACCTTAATTCTAATCACACATAGCATGGATGCGCTAAAGAAAACTTATATGCATAATATTGGTCAATGGCTGGATTGCCAGTAGTCTTAAAGAGACAGTACCATTTTAACTCTTGTTCTACTTGTCAATGTAAATACATGTAAACAGGACAAATTATGGATGTAAACAAACATTTAATAAATCATATGTAAGCAATATATGCAATTTTAACTTCATCATATTTACATGACATATTTAATGATGGAATACTTTGAATCTGTAATTTAAAAAAGAAAAGCTAAAATGTGACAAATTAATGTACTAAATTAGAATGTCCCCTGTATAATTAACAGCATTATCTGAGAGATAATTATTTGTAATTTGTAAATGTATTGGTAAAGGGATGTCAGTAGATCAAACTAATACTAAATTAATCATTAATATTAGTGATAATGTTAAATGAGATTTAGTCTTTGGTACACATCTTTGGTTTTATGTCAATCAAGGAGTGTTTGAGCCTTACTGATGGTGCTGTGGCGGTACTTATGGCAAAAAAGGTTGGGAAATGCTGTTCTAGAGGAAAAGGAAGAGTCGCCATGGCTGCACAGATCTAATTTTTTTTTTTCATTTTGTTGCTGTGGATCTATGGTGCAGGTTATTGATGGTTATCCTCAGCCACTTAGACACTCTGTCCATTTAGTTTATTTCCACTGCAGCTGTTGGCCTGTTGTACTCTACCCCACCCTGCCAAATGTCACTGCAGCCAATATAAACAAACATTCAGACCATGTCAGTGCATCATGTAGTACATCCATCAAAACCGGGTATTTATTTGCAATTTTATGCTCATTTTGAAATAACTTGTGTATGATGTAAAGGAGAGAAAAAAACTATCATGTAGTTTTACGCAGTGTCAACAATTAAGTGTTTGCCACACCTGCCAATGTCGGGTGAATTGAGAACATTTCTCACTGGCCATGGAAGTGTATTTTTCATTATTGTTATTCAAAAAATGTTTTGACAATGGGATTATTTAGATGTATTTTCCTTGAATATTTTGACAAACAGTGAAGGTCATTCAAGATTAGCCAGTCTCCATCTCTATGAAACTGCACCTGTTACAAAAACATGAATACACATTGTGAATTCTACCTCATATTTTCATTTTGGTGGCTGAATGTGAGGAATATTCCACATACTGTATGTGTCGCCGTGTGAAGTTATACAGAAATAAAACTTGAGGCATCCTAGATAAAAATTTGATGGTAAAGTTTCCTCTGATTTACTGATATATTTTCTTTAGTAGGTGGATAGTTTTGAACTGCTTGTGTAACACATTAGTGAGGGATTCTTAAAATTCCTAAAATTCAGTCTAATATTGCACTTCCTAATAATTTATTGGCCAACTGGCAATATTATTTACTTGCCAAATCCAATTTTTACCCACATTTGGTGCATGGCAAGAGTAAACATGTTAATTCACCCAAAAATGAAATTTCTGTCATCATTTACTCACCCTCATGTCGTTTTAAACCTATATGATTTTTTTTATATGTGGAACTTCAGTTGAAATGTTTAATAATATTAATGCTACCTTTTTTCCTTGTAAAAGTGATAGGTTACTGAGGCTGTCAGTCCCTAACTAGATAAATATATATCTTCAGAAGGGATATGATAAGTGTGGTTGATATACGGATGAATATTTAAGTTCTTATTCACTATAATTTCTCCTCCCTGCCCTATAGGTGGCGATATGCATGAAGAAAGCGAATCACCAAAAACAAAAGAAGAATGTGAAAGTGAAGACTGATAAGAAAAAGGGACTTAAATATTGGTCTGTTTCTCACCCACACCTATCATATCGTGTCTGAAGACATGGATTGAACCACTGGAGTCATATGGATTACTTTTAGGATGCCTTTATGTCCTTTTGGAGCTTCAAATTTTTGGGACCCATTTACCTCTATTGTATGGACCTACAGAGCTGAAATATTCTTCTAAAAATCTTCATTTGTGTTCAACAGAAGAAAGAAAGTCATGCACATCTGGGATAGCATGGGAGTAAATGATAAGAGAATTTTCATTTTTGGGTGAACTATCCCTTTAATTTGGACCCTACTTTAAAGGTTTCAGTTTAAGATGTTTTGAACATCCACACATTTGTGAAATATATTGATTCGCTGTTCATTGTTCAGTTTGTGTAAAAAAATCATTAAGGTCAGGTTACATTACCCAAAATACCACATTATCTTAAATAATCTGATGTGCAATCTGTTATTACATGCAGTGTCTGCACAGGAGTTTAAAAACAAACAAATTCATGTAATATCCCCTTGGCCTTTTTAAATATAGAAGTTCTGAACTTTATGAACTACTGGTAAACTCCACCAGTGATTATAAAGGCCAGTCCTTTGGAGATTCACAATATGCCAGAACAGTGCACTTGCTGCCTTGTTGTGACTGTGGAAAAAGATCTGTCTTGTTCAATAGAGTTAATGATGTTTTAGCATGCTTATTCAAAGAGGATGTCATATGTGGCACAGCTGCCTTCACCCCAACAGCTTGGTTTACAGGAGCCGGATGGAAAAATGTGAGTCAAAGAGGCCAGCACTTGTATCAGGTTGCGTTGTGGTGTCTCAAAGTCATGAGTTTAGCAGAAATAACGAGGTTAAAAGAACAAGTTCCCTTTCTTGAGGGCAGAGTGTGGGAGGAAGTTAAATCTCTAGAGCGAACGTTTGCAGCCTTGCACTATAACTCAGAACAGGAGGTGGAAAAAGTGCTAGCTCGTACAAGCACGCCAATACACAAGCTCATGTTGTCGTTGAATGAGTCGCAACCGCAGAACTGTTTTAAAGGGCCCTTTTTTTCCTCTTCTATTGCAATGAGCCACTGTTATCTCAGAGTGACAGTTGTGGCTTGAATGGTGGTGATATATCCTGACTGGGAAAGTGAGACACCATATCTTGAGAGAGAGAAAAAAAGCCCACAGACCATAAACCACACACGAGCAGCCTCTGTACTGCAGTGCGCCTCGACTTCAAACACTAACAAGTTGGAATAACATTTTGCTTGGGGAGGCTTCTGCTGTAGGCCTCGCCGGTGGTGGCAAGCTGATTTGAAAGAAGCCAGATTTATTACAAGGCTTCCAGACCACATTGCACAAACAGTGGGGGATGAGGGAGTGTTGTTGGTGGAGTTCTGATTGCAGAAGCTTGATGCAGATTTTCAATTTTTCTCTTAAATTTTCCTGCATCTCTTTGTTTGCTCTATATTAGTAGTCAGCAGGCTGATCCTCTTGGGAAACAGCGAATGTTTCATTTTGAGCTGATCTGAATGCAAAAAAGCAAACAACAAAAACAAACAAATAACGTGCTTTACCATGGCATCTGATGAGAGAAAAGGGTTCCAGATGTGTCTAAGTCTCTCTGAATATGCTGACAAGAAGGTAAATTATGCCGAAGGGGGAACTCTGTGTGACAGCATGGGGCAGAGTGCTATAGGCTCCACAATAAATTCCACTTATGCTAACTGGCAGAGCTGTCTGTTGTCATGGAAACAGCCCAAATTTTCACAACTGACCTCCCAGCATTTCTTGCCAGAGTGTACCGTTTACCACACCTCACAGATCTCTATCTCTTTATCTCCTTTTATCTGTGACTGTCTGTTCCTTAAGCTTACTCTCACTTCTCTGCTCTCTCTTTCCACACCTCTTCCACTCACATGGTTTCTATCCAGTCTGATGTGATAACAGGAAGTCAGAGGAAGAGAACCAACAGGATCCAAACATCTCTATGCACAAGTGTAAAGAGCACACACACAGCATAAACAAACACATTGAAATTGCGATCATGCCATTGCACGTAAGGGCTTGCACTCATCTGCTATCGAATGCACTCACACAAAACCAAGCCCAGGCTCAAAGCAACTAAACAGACGGCACGGCCTAATGCGATAACTACTCGCACATGTCTGAACAGGGTTGCAGCTTTGCTGGTGGGACAACGACTCATACGCACCATCTGAGACGCCTGTGACGCACAGTATGAAGCGAGTGTGAAAAAAGAAAGCGAGAACAGTAGTTTAACCGCACCACACTAAAGTGGCATGGAAAGTATGTTTGGGGTATTTCGGTTTAGGTGTAGGTGCTGTTTGTTGTGTTACAAAATAAGGTCAAGATATGAGTGTGCTTTCGGGCCTGCAGTAATATGATTCAGACCTATTTAAATTGTTCTGCCTCACAATAAAAGGTAGAAGCCATTACTTAGAAGAGTGTATCCTCACCTTAACCTCTCATTGAATGTAAGGTTAAGACTCAGGCTTTCAAGAACACTTCAGTTGTTTGGAGATAGTAAATATGTCCTTTCCTGCTGCTTTTAAATGTTTGTTTATGTTGCAGTTCAACTGCAGAAAGCACAATGTGACATTCATTAGCTTGAGATTTCACCAAGTATCTCTGTAGCATATTTAAACTTGAGAACTTGCATGCTACTGTAGGTCAAAAACAATACATAGAAGTCCAAATGTCTCTATTTATGTGCTTTTCTAAGGATGAAAAAGTAGGTAGTGGCTGGAAAAAGGCAGCAGAAGCAGCTCGGACCACCCACTTTGAGACGAAAGTATAAATCGGGCAGAGTGTGGTCTGGGTGAAATGAAGCCTCTAACCAGATAAGTCTGTGCTTTCATCAACCACATTAAAAGAACCTACATCTGCAGAACATTTCCGTCTTCATACAACTCAACAAAACTCTCCATTTAGACATCACAGGGCTGGAAATTAATGATTTTATTGATAATAATAGGGAAAATGGGCCCATTTAGTTTAATGCCCAGATAAACACGGATGGTGTTTCAGGGTGTGTTCAAGATTCAGATCAGCATTTTTTCATTTAGAGTGTAATCTTAATCAAAATCATATGTATGTGCCATCGTATGAAAAAGAAAATCTGCATTTAAATGTGAAGCATGTAATTTCTGCATCACTTGCATCACTAAACAGAATGGCAAAAATAATGAACACTCCCCCCGTCTTCCATTGGTTGTACAAACAAATAGTTCCACCCCAAAATCAAACCTAGTTGGACTGGTTTGGTTGCTCAAGCAAACGTAACAGATTTTGAAAGTGACACCGTGTCCTTCTAGATGTCCTTGAAAATTAAGCAGGGAAGGAAAATGTATTTACACATGGAAAAAATTACACACTTCACTTTTAACTTCAACTAGCCTAACTATTTCAAGCAGGATTATTCCCATTGTACTTTCCTTTTTGCTTCTCATTTTCATGAGGACAAACACTGTCGGCACTAGCAGCTAGCTTTTTTTTTTTTTTTCTGGCAATCAATACATAGACATGATTGTAGTGGTTAAGAGATCCTTTGTTGACATGCTGAGACCTCTCCTATTCTTATTCTTGAGTGGTTACACCACAGTGTTCACTGTATTGGATGAATGGGCAAAGTTCAAGCCAAAGTGGGCTGAATACAGCAGAGAGATGAATTATGGGAGCTCGATGTCTATGCTGTTTTTATCCTTTTTGTATTTCATTGATTTACAGCAGCCAGGCAAGCTCATTGCCCCAGCCACTAAAAATAACAGAGAAGGAAAACAACAACACTGACACGGCAATGGTATTGATTTTAATGGCCAGCCGCAGTCTCTCAGCTGCCCCAGGGTGCTTTTTATTGAGAGCAGTAAAATAACAAGGAGATGGGCTTTCCATGTATACCAATCAGAGTTTATAAATTGCTCCATTACCTTCATTTCCCTTGGTTACTCCGGGAACATTAGCAATTATTTTCTCAAGGGCTTCGCCCATGAAACTAATAATCTGGTGATTTAGTGCCTTGTGGCATAGTGCACCCTCTCCTGCCTGCCTTAATCCATTCATCTTGCCACCTATCAGTTTGACTTTTGTGGGGACAAATTGCTTTTCTGAGTACATCTTGGAGAAAATAGGTCAATAGGTGTCTTCTTGATCATTCCAAAGGCAATTTCTCTTATAAAATAAGCTATGCCAGGCTGGAAACGTTGGATTTATTTTCTGTGTAGATCCTCTCTAATCATAGATGCTTATACACAGTCTGTTTGTTTGCACATTTGTGTGGTTATTTGGGAGTATGCAGCCACTCTAGCGTGCAGGGCAACATCTTATTTTAGTTCTGTTAGTACAGGAGATGGATAGCAGGCTGTGAGAGTGGAGAGGGCAGCTGTGGTGTTGTGGCTGCAGCGTGCTGTCCCATTATCACACCCCTAGAGAGGGACAGACCTGGAGGACAAGGAGACAAGCCTGGATTAGCTCATAAATCACAGCCCAGGGGACCTACAAGAGGCTGTGACATCATCATTTAGAGACGGGCGAATGCTCCACACAACCTGGCTGACTGCACAGTCCTCATAGTGTCTGTTTTAGATGATGTAGGCTAGCATACTATTTGCTTCAAAACACTGTACACTGCAAAAATAAAAATAAAAATCTTATTTTGGTTGTTTTGTCTTGTTTTCCAATACAAAATATATACAAGAAAAGTTTACTTGAGAAACAAAATTATATAAGATAGCGGGTTCATGCTTAACCTTGTGTGACCCCACATCCACAAGCATGGACATTGTATTATTGAATCAGAATCGACATTGTATTATGACTTTACTATACGTAACGCATAATTTAAATAACTTTACTCAGACTGAATACTGTTCACAAGACACTAGGCTGTCATTTAAGGGTTACACTTCTGGCGCATCAAGTCATGTGACACAACAACGTGCCGCTTGTATGGGCGCAGAGCCAACAAAAGTGTCTCTGGTAAGAAACCTCTTTAAATTTTTCACTGCAACCTGTTTGGGTGTAAAGAGTAGCGTCACTAGTTTCATTTGACATGCCGCTTTAAAAGAATTAATTCATTTTTTGCACATCAGCGTACTGATACACATAATGTCCACATATGTGGATTTTGGGAAATTATTCCCTCAAACATTGAAAAAAAAAGACATGTTAGTTATTTTGAATGACTTTCAACATTAACACATCTGTGGGTCATTTTGCTTCATTTTAATATAAGTTTTGTTATATTTTATTTTGTTATCACTGTACAATGTGGTTCAACTCATTAACATTAGTAAATGCATTCTTATATTTACTGTACATTTTCATATTGAGAATCAATGGGTTCATCCAAAAGCTGAAAAATTTTGCTTTCAGAGTCTTTATATGGAGTTAAGATGAAAATATGGTGCATTTCGAACTGTTCTTAGACCAGTGCAGACAGACAGCACGCTGGTGGTTAAGTCATTCACCAAATAGGGAGCAAGGGAGCATCCTATAGCTTTCTATGCAGCTAAGTGCATTCACTCCTAACATCCATCCTAAAGTTCAGTTTCAGGCTGCAGATGATGTTTGGACCACTCAACATGTTTGGCAGAAATGGGACAATGCTAATCAGTACATAGAATTTATAATGCTAAATTATTCGATATTTTACTGGAAATAAAGACAAAAATACCCAATAAGAAAATGGGTTTTTTTTTCCTGCAGTGTAATGCTATCAGTCTATACAAAAGACCGCTCTGTATGTGTGTTCATACGGTACTTCTTGATGAAAACCTTTAGCTATAGAGGAGGCATTTGGAGGATAGATAGGCTGCTTCCAAATTACCTTTTTTCTTAGCATGTGCTGAATTAAATTAAGAACTTCTCCACCCTTGATTAAGGATGTTCTGTAGGTATACAAGTTTGTGTAATAAATACATTCTACACATACAAATGCATACTATAAATGGACAAACTACATTAGCGATGATAGTATTATCTTTTAACCTGTGTGTTCTTTATCAAGCCAACGATTTACTAGAGGGTTGTTAAACTAGTACAATATATCCATGAGGAATAACTTTCTTGCTACCTAGGACTTACACGTAGCCTTATGGAATAGACTAGTTGCACACTTCAGAATCTATGCATCATGTAATTCGAGTATTGTTTGCCTAATATTTCAAACAGACACCCTTCTATTTGACATATGCTTTTTGCATACTGTGTATCAGGGAATTACATTTTAGAATTGGGTTGAAAATGGTAAATATCTTGTTGGGGGAGGGGGGCTTTAAAGTTTGTGTGGAATGTGTTTGTTTTTATGGAGGCCTCAATTTTGTCCAGTTCTCTGTGATTCTCAGTCTGTAATAAAGCTTGAGGCTCTTCCTCCTTCACACAAACTCACACACACAGATCTGCGGTAACAGAGTGATCCAGCATTGGCTAACGGCCCTGACCTCAGTTTTTCCCAGGCTGGGTGGGATGGCAGGCACTGCCAGGCCGCAGATTTACCAAAATGGGCTGAGAGCTCAGACACCACAATGTGCGTATAAGGGTGTCCATAGCGAAAGGGGATGTGGTTGTTTCACCAGTGACCCTATTATACCAATGCCACATACCAGCATTGCCCACCCAAGAGCTCCTGAACACCAGTAACCTAATTACCCGCCTAGCACCTGGCAAATACCACTGCAGTGGCTTGGTCCGTGGCTGTGCATCAAAGGTAATGGGCTCCACCAAATGTGGTGCTTTCTGTCCACTGTAATTCACATCACCTTCGAGGCCTCCATGCTCTTCGTAACAGCAGCACAGTGCTGTGGGATGAAGGCTCTGTGCATAATGGGAGTGGACACCCCACTCTCGACAACTTATTGGCTGGGGGGGTGATGGAGTGGAAGAGCACTTCTCCAGGTCTCTCATTGAGCCATCTCAAGCAAACTGTGCCACCCAGTCCTGAGTCACTGCTCTCTCTCCTTCCTCTCCCCATGGGTCCTGCCCTTATTTTCCTGTCATATTCTGTTGATAGAATCTCTCAGACTAAAATGTACATTTGCACAGGATCTAAGGATGAGATAAGATACCCGAGGGTCAGACTTATCTAGAGTTATAAAGAGGAAAAAACAGGAGTCGAGCCAACTTATCTTCCCCCCTGTCCCCACAGTGTCCTGCAGGCCTGCTGTTTTGTCTGACAGTAAAAGCAGATTTGTGTAACAACAACAATAGGGAGAAGAAAGAAAAAGCTACAGAGCTATGAATATTAACAGCTGCCACAGATTTACTGTTTAGTCTAACTGTAAATGCATATTTATTGTAACAACAATGAAAGAAAGCATACAGTTGTCAGAAAGATTTACAGTTAAAGAGAAAGAGAATGAAAGAGGATATATTTGTAAAAGGATATGCAAAAAAAAAACAACAACATACTACAAAGTAAGTCTTTGAATTTATTTTGAATGCAGTAAGTTGTTCTGTCAAAATTGTTTATTATTAAGTTTGAATATTGAATAAGTCATATATTATTTTTTACTGTATATGGACCAATACTTTTAGCATGAAAGATGTGTATTGCATGTCTGATGGTAGTATTTTTGTATTTTTATATGTCACATTTTTCAGGCTTTAGAAGTGTTACATGTCGGACGAAATCAAACAGGCCTTCTAAATCAAGTTAAAACTGGTTTTGTCGATAGATCAGAAAGAACCTACATATATGACTTTACTATAAACCATACATATTTCTTTATAATTACCTATATTAACATTAACAAACTTTATTACATTAAATTATGTCTAACAGATCATTAAAACCACAGCATTGCTCATATCTATCATGAAATAAGTACTCTGAAGAACCTGGAAGTGTGGTTGCATGCTGTTTGACATCAGTTAGAAGATAGAAAGAAAGAAAGAAAGAAAGAAAGAAAGAAAGAAAGAAAGAAAGAAAGAAAGAAAAAGAAAGAAGGAAAGAAAGATCGAAAGAATGATCGAGAGAAATGAAGGAAAGCTATACAGTTATAAAAAAAAAAGAAATGGCATGCAATTTCCATGCAGTGTCCATCAGTCTCAAACACACTTCATGAACATGGGTGGATGTGAAAGAAAGAAAGAAAGAAAGAAATTAAAATATTAACAGCTGCTACAAGTTTACTCTACTGCACTTTCCCACATGTAGGATTGTCTGTGCAGTCTTCCTTTTTTGCACACTTAAGAGGAATGTCTGTCTGCCTCTGGGTTTCAGAGGAAATGCTTCAGTGCTACTTTTTACAGCTTGCTACCATATGAAATATGACATCAAAATAGACTCTGAACAAGAATGAAAATAAGACATCACGGTCTAAGTAGTAGCAGTGTGCACATCTGAATAGATCCTGTTATCTTGGTGCCTAGGAACAATTATATAGTCTGTGTGTTATATAGCTGAATCAATTGCTTAGACATAGACATTGCACAGAACCGCAGGGGCCAAGGCACCACTCAGCACCACCACAATCCCAAATAGAGGGCAGTCGGCTCCACACTAAACCCCATGTTAAGCGGCTTCCCGACCTCAGCACTAGGGGTCAGAAGCGGGAAAAAACATCACACAAGAACCATAATTACAGCCCTCAGACATGAAAAGTGTCTCTTTTTATTCCCTGACAGGGCTCCTGTTGTTAATGGCTAGGTCGGCATGCTGCGTAAACAAACAGGCAAGCCGGGGCTCAGCCGCATCTGTACTGGCTGCCAGCAGCAGCGGCAGTGGTTATAGCGGTATGGGTGATTACAGGATGCAGCCTGGGCTGTGGTGGAGATGGTACACAGTTCAATCCATCACATTGTAAAGTGCTCTTTCTCCCTCTCCATTACACCCTGACCCTCAATCTCTCACTTTTCGCTCCCTTCCTACTTTTTTCCCTCACTTTCTCAATCTTTGTTTATTTGCAGTGCATGCTAAGGGAAGCATTACAAAGACTATTGCTCATACTTAGGGTGAGGGATTTTTAAAAAACCCTTCAGAAAATGTTAAAATTTAGTGTCACTTGCTGTTTCTCTTTCTCATAGTTTTTCTGGAAGCTCTTAAACTTAATTAGCAGCCCCTGACATGCTGAAACTAGTGACAGTCAGATGGGTGTTAAGTACTTTGTACAGATTTCATTAAAGTGTAATATTTTGAAAGAGTCTGTGAGGTTTCTGCAGATTCAAATAAATTCTCAGCCGTTGCAGGAATTATGTGTTTTACATCTGTTTTTATGCATATATCACCCCTGAAGGAATGACTGTCAATATGCAGATGGACGGATGGACAGACAGACAGACAGCCAAACAGATAGATAGATAGATAGATAGATAGATCTAAGTTTATAGTAGACAAAAATTACAAAGCAAGACATATTGAATGGAGGAGATTACATTTACACATATACACACTTTACACACACACACACACACACACACACACACACACTTATACACACCATTCCCTCAGCGGCTTCTGAAACAGAGAGAGAAGTGCAGCTGGTGCACCTGCCTGTGTGTTTCTCCTCTCCCCTCCTAAGCTCTGCTAATGAGGGGGATTTTAATTACCGATAGCATGTCCCCATCCCTTCGCTAACTGTACTCGGCTTCATTAACCGCCATCAACAGGAGAGTGCTGAACATAAACACAGCTCATTACTGCTGCCTTTCCTCCCGCTCAACTTGCCTCATTTTTCTCTCTCACACATTTCCCTCCATTTCTCTCTCTCTTAGTGGCATTCCTGTGGGATGAAAGGTTACAGTCCAGGTCAGTCCTCGCTTAGATTAAGATGCAGAGCACTGAGAAAGTGATGTTCTTGTTTGTGCAAGAAGTATTTTAGGGAGCTTTCAGGGTAGGTTAATATTTGTCCCCATAGAGGTCACATGATTGTATAATCACCACTGGAGACCGGGAAGAGATTCACCTTGATATCGAAACTTGGCTGTTGTTGTTGCTGAATTATCTTATAAAATGTCACAGAGCAGTTTGAGAACCCAGTGAGCGCAGAGCACCCAGCGAGTCACCGTGTGGCATGTCAGATAATATGGATTAATCTGCCTTTCACACTCCAGATACGGCAACAGCATGAGAAGGCCTTGGCCCTGCACCCCCTTTCTCCTCACTCTGGACTGTTCAGTGGACCTGAAAATGTATTTTCGCATCTCAGCCATACAGAGAGAGAGAGAGATTTAGAGAGTGAGGGAGAGTGCTTGGGCAGACAACAACTGTGTTTTTTGCGGGTATTCTTTCAATTTCTGTTTCTCATTCAACTCACACACAATGTTTAACACTTTATCAGTCTGACAGACACTCCACGCTGAGTTGGTAGCTGTTAAGCCTCACATTTTCCTTTTTTATTCTCACCCAGTCAAGAAAGTTGGTTTCAGTCAAATTTTGAAATGCGTAGCAGTGGAGTAATGGTTGAAAACGTTTGCATTGATTAGCTAGACTTTTTTCACTGTCTATTTTGCAGGTAAACTGATATGTGGTTAGCAAAGAAATATCAGTGACAAGCCGTATGGGTTACAGTACGTGGCCAGGTGAGATAGCAGTGCTTCAGTTAAACCAGTTATGTCTTTGGGATGAATGATTAATGCAGCTACAAAGAGGGACCATTTATGACATCATTTTCCCCTCTGGAACATGAAATGTGTCAGATGTAAATGTAATCATTTGCCATTCTAATTACTGTCTAACCAATCTCCTTCTGGCAGGGTGATACTTTGCACCAATCTTCGCATGGTGGCGCAGTCATTAGCCAAAAGTGGTGGTAATATCACAGGCCTGGAATGTCGGCCCACGTTTTCATAGCTTTGTGAAAATGTTTTGGACCACGGCTCTGAATCCTGCTGGCCACACGTCATCAAAGCCTTTAAAATTGGCTGGCTTAGGCGAGCGCACTGTAGCAGGTACACTGTGCTCTTTGTTTACCCTCTTTTCTTACCAATCTGGTGCACAGATGGCTAACAATTATTTCTCTGTGTGCTCGTTGCTGCTGGCAAACTACCAGCATGCTTTGAGATTGGTGTAATCTTTTATTATTTATGATTGTCTTAGATTTCTGGATCAGTATTTGAGCACAATCTGTTGAATAGCTGAGAGGAGCGAGCGAACGGGGAAGGCGAAGGAGTAAAATTGAGTGTAAACAGAGCCGAGAGAAGTGGAGGAGCTGCCGTTAATGAAGCTGTGATATTGGGGCTGTTTAAACATGAGACACACTCCTGAATTCAGCTAAATTTTATCCCATTAGTGCACGCTAAATATACAATTTGTTTTAAGCTTTCTGTCGGTTGTGTGTATGTTAATAAGCGGCATGCTGCAGGCGCTTTCAGGGAGACTTTTGGAGGGCACAGGCTTATAATTAGATTTCAAAAAGGAAGTCAATTTAAATCCTCATTTGAAGGAAAAATAAGAGGCTTAGTTTCACACTGTAGCACCACATTAATTTGCATGGCTTCTCTCTTCGCTCATATAAGATTTGTAGCGCTGTACGATATCAACAAATCTTAAATAAGCAAACATAATAACCTCATTCTGTCGATATCAATGCAGGGCAATGAGAATTCAATATTTATCGCATGGCTATTTTCAGTAGTTAAATTATTGAGTGGCTTTGTTAACCTAAAAACTGGGGCAGATCAGAGATCTGTGATCTGAAACATAGATGTTTCAGATCAGTGATCAATGTCATTTCCAGCTGACGTTTTGCAGACCTACCGGGGAAATCAGAAGGGCTCTGCTTCATGGATCTCCTCGTCCCAGTGAGTGGTCTCTTTGCAGAGGGCCAGAGTTACAGCTGCAGGCTCTGATTCTTAATACTGGGACTCATCTCCTGTCTAAATTCCACTCTATCCATCGATCTGTTGTCCCACCTAAAAGACATCTCTCTCTCCCTATTTTCTACCTCTCTTGCTTCTCTATTATTCTTTAACTCTAGTCGTCCTTCTCATTTTTCTCCTCCTCTCTAACTGTATCACTCTATTACATTCCCTCCCTATCTTTCTCTTTCAGTTTCAACTTAATAATGGAATGGACTCCCCCTCGGAGGCGGTGCGGCACTGCAGATGGAGTAATTTTTTTAGGGAGCATGTGTCACTCAGTAGCTATAGGAGTGCTTGTGCACAGGCAATTTTGCCTGGAGGAGCAGGGCTTTATTGCTTTTGTGGCAGGAAATAAGAAAAGAGACTCTCCATGGTGTGGAAGTCATGAAATTACAGTATCTTGGAAGAAAATGAATAGGGGCCGTGTGAAGTAAGCACCAGCCTTTGTTCTGTGAAAGTATCACGCATTGGTTGCCTGAGCCTGTCCAAGCACCATCGTTTTCCTTCAAATCAAACTGAGTGCATGGCCACACTGATGGAGATCATGTGTGGAACAGGTAGAAATGTCAGGGCCATTTTATACAAATTCGCTTTTTCCTCACAAACATTGACGATATCAAAAAATAAAAAAATTTTCAAAAAAATTTTTTTAAAAAAGGGAGAAAAAAATGGCCCAAATATTAAATGTTACAAATATGTATACGATCTGTCAAAGCATTCCACAGATGTGGTTTGGCATATCCTGTTATCAGAGGTCGTCTGGCTCTTGGAGTATGTGGTGCAATATATATTATCATCATAACTGTGTTTTGTGCTTGTAATACATCTTTAAAATCACACAACACAATGGTTAGCCAGACAGCTGATAACTTAATCTGCCTTCTTATCCTTCTCAAAGCATTCACTTGCACTGAAATCCTTTTTTCCATCCAGTGACTGAATTCCTAAATATTACTTTAATGCATTACTTAAATTAATCTGTTTGATTTGTGGTTTTCTGTCTGTAGTTGGCAACTTCTACAGTTCAGGGTCAGGTTGAGCAGTCAGCCATTCTTTCATTTCATTATTATTCAATTAGAAGAATGAACTGCCAGTCTGCTTATCTGGAAAGAGCATATGCATCCTGTACAATTTGAGTCATCGTTTAACATACGAGCGAACATCGGTATGTTTCTTTTGCTCTGGATTGCACTTCTCATACTTGTTCCCATAGCAACTATGTACTGCACCTTTACCAAAGAGATCATGTTTTGACTAAAGCATTCTTAATTCCAGCTTTGAAAATTAATCTAATATGTTTTTATTAAGTCTGTATGGACAGATGTCACACAAAATTATAATAGATTTTAATAGATTGAACAGTAGCATGCCAGTGTGTTTGGCAAGCAAACAAAGTGGCATTTAGTACATATGACATTCTGAAAATGAGTAACAAGCACGTAGGAAATAATAACTCGTCATGTAGACAGGGCTCCAAACCTGCGGTAACTGTCCTGGCATGGAAAAGGATCCACAGACAGAACAGTTATGTAGACAGCATGTTAAAACTGTTTTTGCATTATGGGGGAGGTGAATCTTTCATTCTGCATTACAGAGAGTTTCTGGATGGGCATGGGGTCTAGAGCTCACACTGCCCTCTAAGTGTATGGTCCACCTTGCTGTGTATCTCCTTTGTCTGGCATGTGAGAATTGTGCTTACATATTAAGGGGCCCTGGTATGGCTTCTGGCACATTAATGACATGATGACCAAGTCAATCACCTCCAGCTTGCCCCAAGGGTGGCGATCTCAGCAGCAGACAGACGACTCCCCCTCTGTCTGCTCAGACAAGTTTCCCTGTGAATGACCCACAATCCACTGGGCTTTCAGTTCCCATGGCAACATATCTCCATGCAGTCTTGAAGTGATCTACAAAATAATGCACATCAACGTTCCTGTAATATGCTCTGTTGTCTCCCTGTCTCTCTTCTGAGCAGCTTGAAACTCACAGACACAGCAGACATACAGGACCTCTCTCTCTCACACACATACACGCACGCACACTGGAAATCTGTCAGACAATTAGTTTTGCTTAGATTCATCACAGAACTGTCAGGCACAAAGCTTACATCAATCACACTCCGTTGATTTTATCTAACTGCTACCACAAAAAAATTAGACCTTCACAGATGTACAACGAATAGTGTTGATTTGTGCAAGAGAAGAGAGAGAGAATCTAATTAGAATTGGATTAATCTTAGAGGGTGTTTTTTTTTTTTTTTATCTTTTCCCCCTTGCATGGGTGTAAACTAACAATGATGTCTGAAATAGAATGGGGGAGGGCAGTGTTATTGTCATTAGCAAAAACTACAATGAAAACTAAATGAAAAAATGTGATTTACTTTAAATAAAACTCAAAACTAACATAACTGGAAAAAACTGAAATTAAATTTTATACATAAAATAAAATTATTTTTAGATACACAACATGTTATAAATTGTTAAACATATACAAGCTGCCCTTTTTTAGCATGAACATTGTGAAACATTTAAATTATATTAGTTAACACTAACTTAAGACCTAAAATGTTAAAACTAAAACAAAACTAAGTACATTGAAAAACAACTAAGCTGAATCTATTGATTGATGGAGCAGGACCCCATGTTACATACTGCATAAAAATGAGTGTTGCATTTTAAGCCTGGCCTTTAATTACATGCATGGAGTATCATATTAATGTATTTTCATACTTTGTTATGATGCTTACATTGCAAAGCCATTAAAATAATAATTATTGATATATTGAGTCACATACTTGTACATAACAATTTTACTTTATATATTCTAATGTGATATTCTAGCTTTTCTTTTTTTTTTTACTTTAACTTAGCTTCTTTAAAGGGATAGTTCAGCTAAAAATAAAAATTATTTAATCATTTACTCACCTTCATGCCATCACAGATCTGTATGACTATTTTTCTTCAGCTGAACAAAAATGAAGATTTTTAGAAGAATATTTCTGCTCTGTAGGTCCTCACAATGCAAGTGAATGGGTACCAAAATGTTAAAGCTCCAAAAGCACATAAAGACACCATAAAAGAAATCCATAAAACTTCAATGTTTGAATCCATATCTTCTGAAGCGATATGATAGGTGTGGGTGAGAAACAGATCAATATTTAAGTCATTTTTTATTATAAATTTCCACTTTCACATTCTTATTTTGCTTTTGGCGATTCGCATTCTTTGTGCATATCGTCACCTACTGGACAGGGAGGAGAATTTATAGTGAAAAAGGAAGGGAGTGAAAACTTAAATATTGATCTGTTTCTCACTTACACTCATCACACCGCTTCAGAAGACATGGATTTAACCACTGCAGTCATATGGATTACTTTTATGGTAACTTTATGTACTTTATGGAGCTTCAACATTTTGGTACCCATTAACTTGCATTGTATGGACCTACAGAGCTGAAACATTCTTCTTAAAATCTTTGCTTGTGTTCAGCAGAAGAAATTTATACACATCTGGAATGGAGGGTGAGTAAATTATAAGAGAATTTTCATTTTTGGGTGAACTAACCCTTTAAATTTAGCTTTGGTTAAAGTTAACTTAACTTTACTTCCTTTTCACAAAACATTTTATGAGGTCAAACAATACTTGGTGGACCCCCTGCATTACTGCCCCTGCTGGAGACCCCTGTAATAGAGTAAAAATGAACAAAATCAAAACTAAATTGAAAGGACAAATTGAAAATAGAATTAAAACTATAAAAGAAATACAAAACTATAATAACAATGGGGGTAAAATATACAGCCTCCGCAATAAGATCCTAATGACATTACTAGTCCCCTCCTCCATTACACTATTCTTTCAAGGTGTGGTGACTTTACACCTTTATTGTGGCCCATTGTGTTCTTCATCCTTTGGGGACAATTTGAGCTAGACTTTTTTAAGGTTTACGACCCTAAAGAAAAATAAGAACAATTTGTAGTTTATGTGTTTGCACATGACTTCACTAGGGGTACAGTGGTGTTTGGCAAGTGAGAAGGACTTGTTGATCAGTGTGGAATAATAATGACACAATACCCCATTAAATTCTCCCTCCCAGTGACTAATCCCTCTCTGCTTTAATGAGAGAGAATGAATGAAGCAGAGACAGAGAGCAGTTTGTGCTCCAGGAGTACAAAGGAAAGGCTCTGGGAACTTTAGCAGCTCATTGTGAAATTGATGTAAATGCAGAAGTGTCACTAGCAATTATCTAACGGCATTGCTCTGGCATAGTCTGAGTGAGATGTGACTTGGAGAGAAAAGACAAGTGTGGATAACAGAGGCCCTTGTTTCTGGTACAGCCACAGTTTGATGCTAACAAGAGAGCAGTGGAGACAGCGAGATGTTTACAACAAAACAAAAATCCCCCAGCAGGAGGGGGAAAAAATGTATTCTCAAGTGCCATCCTCTCCCTGTTCCCCAGTTAACCTACAGCTACATGATTTTGGGTGCTCTGTATCAATGGATTGCTAATCAACAATGGCACAAGCGATGCTTTCAGTAGCTTTTTGTAGCTAAGAATGCCTGACAGGAGGTCAAACTTCAAGGGTTTGATATCACACAGTCTGCCAGCCTGAGCGGAATAAATGATGGCCGTTACCATTATGGAAGAGGAGAGGCTTTGTAAATGGGAGCATACAAGCCTCTTGACAGATGAGTCAGTCGCTGTACACAATAGTCATTAATGCGGCTGTGTTCTCAAAACGGGATTCATTGTAGCATTTTATTGTCACTGGCTGAATAGCATTAACCCTTGCTCTGAGGATATGAATATACTCTCAACAGATCCTCCAAATGAGGAAAAAATGACCATCTGACTGGTAGTGAAATATTAGCAGGCCAGAGGGAGTGTGTGAGGCATTTATGTGGCCGTTAGGCCCCTTCTAAAGCCAGTGTAGACAGGGCTATTGATTTTTACGAGTCACAGTGAGGTCATTGTGGTGAGCTTTTGGGGGGATCTTTACTGTTCATTCTGCCAGCTCTTTACCCTCAGCAGTTCCAGCAAATTGGTGAGACAGCTGTACTTTTGAAAGACTCACACGTTGCAAGATCTACTCAAAGTCAAGTCAAAATTCTAAGGAAGATTGTGTTTATTGAAGCTCATGTTATTAGTGACAGTCACAGCAAACAATATCATATTAATAAGAAGCTGTTAACGAGGGGAAAAAAGTAATTCTCAACTAAAGTGACAAATAAATCTAAAATTGTATCATTCTCATTCGAATGATCTATCTCTTATGCAGTACAGGCCGGTAATGCATTTCCGTTTGCAGTGCTAATGCCTCTACTTGAGGATTTAAGATATCAATGAGTGGCTGTTGATGTCAGAGAATTAGAATTTCAGAGTAGTACTTGGCTCTGTTTCCCTGCTGCTGGCTGCATTCAGCCTAGACCGGAGCCTCTGCCAATGGCTCCATCCCTTTTTGTTTGGCGACACTGTTCATGTCTGCATTTGTCCCTTTTGATAAGGCTTTTCATCCTGTTTGCATTTATTATAGCCTGACGAGTCACCCTGATACACTGTGGGCCATTCAGTTCCCTTCACCACACTTTGGGCCCATTGTGGAGTTGGAATGTGTGCATGTGTGTGTGTGTGTGTGTGTGTGATTGTGTGATCTGTTCTCCTGGCTTTTAGGTACCAAAGTGCAAGCATGTCAGTGCCCTAGAGACAGAGCTGTAGAACAATACTCACGCATCATGGAAATAAGCCCCCCCCCCCCTCCACGATTTTCTGCTCCCAGGAACCTCCAATTGAATATAGTGGAGTGTGGCACATTACTCATTTATGGGCTGAGAGTTTACATTTCACCCTGGCTTTTTATGTGTGTCACTTTAATGACCACATACTGAGCAATCTGCATACGGCACCAATCGGTAGTGATGGATGCTGCTGCAGTTTCTACAATTTATCTGTGCCTTGTTTTCAGTGTACCAATTTTAATGGAGTTCCCAAGATGTATGGCTTTCTTATGAACTGCCATTATACTGTATGTTTAACAACGGCTGAGCCAAAACCAGGGAAGAGCCATTTATAATGGCTTCTTTCAAATGGCAACGTGTGAGAGGGAGAAACATCAAAACACACATACAAACACACACGCACACACACTACCTGAATAACTGGAATCTATGCAAACATTGTTATTAAAATGTCTGAGTGCAGACAGCCTGTTTTAGCCATGTGTTTTTGGTTGTGTGTGCAGGGCCAGGTGGGTGAGTGGGAATAGGGCAGCAGCTCATGTTGAGAGCGGGGTGGGTTATACTTGTTCTGTGAAGAATTAAAAGCACCTCTGCAAATAGTGGCATGTGTAAATTCTGGGGGTGGGAGTTTCACAATGGCTGGGGTTTCCGTGTAAATAAACAGTGAGGAGGTCTGTGTGGGTGGAGGGGCCCTGGCCTTCTCCCTGGGGTTAGGCCTAGTCTTTTGTTGCTCTAAATCCAAGCACTTTCTATTGAGGAGGATGGGGGGTTGCCTGGGAGAGATTAGTCTGCCAGCTCTGACACCCACACGCACATACATTCTGCTTCTTTCTTTAAGCCAAAGAAACAACCCTGATAAGCACCTCCTGATTTTTTTTTCCAACATTTTTTAAATGGATGGACAGAATCAAGGGTATCACAGTCCAACCACAGAACCTGACGTGTGTCTCTGTGCATGACACCTCCCATTCAAAACCACAGTCCATAAATACTAGTCTTCACATTACAGCACTTTAAGTAGTCCCAGACCTGGAATAAACATTACACAAATTCATGGTACATTGAAATTTTTGAAAATCTACTAGACCACCCTGGTATTTATAGGCTGTAGATTATCCATGTTGGTATGTGTATTATAAAATAGAAAGTTTGTCATATGGAAATCCTGGAACAAGTACCCGACCACAAATGAAAAAAATAATAATAATAATAATAATTTAAATTATATATATATATATATATATATATATATATATATATATATATATATATATATATATATATACACACACATATTATATACAAAATACAAAAACACATTATTAACCTCCCTAATCACAAAGTGGTAATTGCTGTCTAAATACCGAGTTACCATGCTTAAACATGATCTAACAACTTTTTATTTTTTTATTTATTTTAAGAAATTAAATTATAGCTCATGCAGCTATTATGACATTTTGTTGTCTTGATGTTTTGCTGTATTAAAAACATCAGTAAGTAGATAAGCGTTTAATAGCAATTAAGGTCCCTTCTTTTAAGTTGGTAGATGCCATTAATATGACTTTATTGGTACGTGGGTAACATGTGATTATGAGTGATGGGATTTTTTTATGTTATTAAGTGTTTGCATGCTCCTTTGCTCTTTTGTTTTATGCAAGACTCTTATTACCACGTGGTAGTAACAGATTGTTTGAACTGGAAAGAAAAGCCATTCGAAGCTAATTAAGCACCCATTCCAGGCACTATTCACGGGCAGAAGAGCTAGAAGCGCAGGCATTTGTCAGCGCTTGACCCCGCGTGGTATTGATTGACAACAAACCTTCTTGAATGACAGCCTTAACCTTTACCATCCAATTGCAGTCGAGAAAATATGAATAGTGCTTTATGATTGGGCGAGAAGCTGTAAAGCCGCAAAGGGATCCCACGTGGGTGCAAAGAAACGCCACAGGATTGGGTGCTTCGCCAGAGCTCAGACATGGCCGTTGTCCACGGAGATCAAACCTGAACAATCATCTTATTCCCAACGCTAGCTATCTGTCCATCTTAATGATAGGTCATATTCTTATACATGCACATATTGAGGCGTTATTAACACCTCAATTTGTACACAGGCTAGATACATCTGAAGAAAAGAAAGAAAAGCCTGATTTCTAAACACCGAGCTGCTACCTTTTAAAATATTTACGACTAGATTATATCCAAACTAGATTAAAGTATGTGTTAAATCGTATTCTATAGGCAAATTAAAAACTGTGATTTAACTGAGCCAACTGTACACACGATATAGAAACAATAACATCGCGAGAAAAAAACATCTAACCTGAATTTCATATTATAATAGATAAAAGATATTAAAGTATATTATTTTATAATCGTCACTTCATATTCTGTTGTCCTCTTTAAAAAAAATTAAGACAAAATGTCTTTATGTAAAGATCCGACGTTTTATAGGCTACTGTAATAAGCTACACTTGGTTTTCGGTCCAAAAAACGTATATTTTTCTGTGTTCACTGTTATATTGCATCTCCAATCAAATACACTGTGACATCGGTCCACTTTGTTCAGAAATACCTAGAAATGTTCAGCGACTACATTGCTTGCTACCTGTTTTGATCTAAAATGGCGAGGATGATGTCATGCGTCGGGGTGCAGTTCCCACGTGGGGACACAGCCCTGCGATTGGACGCCAAGGCAAATCTCTCGGTTCTCTGAACTGATTGGCCAGAAAGAGGTGCTCTTGCAGCGGCTCAGCCCTCGTGTCAGTAGACTGTCTGTGTGTGGCACTGGGTTGCATTGCTGGAAGAAGGGGGAAATGAGCGTAAGGCGAAGAAGTACAACGTTACACTTTTAAACCTCTTCAAAATCGGAAGTACATTTTTGGCAGTGTTTTCTGGTGGATTACGCGAACATTTGTTTCTGCGCTGTGGAGTTTGGCGGCTCTGTATTGCTTTTCCTCGGACCTGCGCGCGGAGATTCACACTCTCCTCGAGTCGGGAGATGTTTGTCGCCGTTTGCGTCCACCAGGAACCATTTCTTCCTCTCAGCGCCGAAGAGTAAGACATTGAGTTGGTGGTTAACAATTGCAGAAGTTGATTGCAGTTGCTGATACGGTGGAAGTGATTCGGCGATTCGGACTCACAAAGGCAGGTACGATGGGCTAGCAGGTTAGCTAGCGACAACAGCTTGTTATCCAACCGAGTGTTGAAACGCTACTAACACTGCGACTGAACTCATCTCTTGAGCCTTATCACTTTTTTTCGACTTTTTCACAGCCTTCTAAGGGGCCGTTTGAAACGAACGTGTTCATGTTCTAAAAATCTGGACGAACAGAACGCAGGTGACTCGAGACGCGTTTTCAAAAGTTTAAGTTCGCAGGGCAACGGTCAAAGTCGTCCGTCAAGCGCATGTTTACATTGAAAGACGGATGGAAAAACGCATTCGAGGTGAACGACCCCTTATTTGGTTACTAGTTACAGATAGTATGAAGAGCTAAATGAGTTATTGTCAGAAAATCAGTCGTCAAACAAAGGAAAAATATTCCTAGTAGTGTGTCGTTTTACCCAAGCGGTCAACATATATGTTTTTCTCTCGTTTATCGAGCACGCGGTCTAGTAAGTGTAATGCTGATTGTTCGAGTCTGATCATTGGCTTAAGAGCTTGTAGAAATCCCCAGCCAGCGTTGGTAAACAACATTACAGCGTTAAGGGGCGCGCGGTAGGTTTATGTGAATTGTGTTATTGGTTTTATGTGCAGGTGAGAATACAAACGCCCATCTAGAATGACCGCAAATTACTGAATTTCAAACCGTCTTTTTAATCATGTGTTTGAATGTAACGTTCTCCCTCCTCGTCTGTTTGTTTATTTTTCATTGTTTGCATGAAGAGGGAAAAGGGTTCAAGCAGCAGAGATCTAAGAGCACAGGATTTTGCCCCCCAGCCTCCAGTGGGCTTCGTGTCCGACTGATTTTTGTCTGGTACAGTGGCGTGCCAGTGGACACCCCCACCAAAGAGACCTCCAATAAATAAAGGATACATTTCAAGATGTATCCACAGGGCCGGCATCCGGTAAGTTGTGCCTCTTGAAGTGATATGGAACATAATTGCTACATCTGCATCAGTTTA
This sequence comes from Myxocyprinus asiaticus, assembly GCF_019703515.2. Taxonomy (NCBI): domain Eukaryota; kingdom Metazoa; phylum Chordata; class Actinopteri; order Cypriniformes; family Catostomidae; genus Myxocyprinus; species Myxocyprinus asiaticus. Next base: position 25,450,622 of record NC_059361.1, on the reverse strand, counting down.
GCTGGAGAGCAAGGGCTGAGCTGCCCATCCATGACGAATGACATCCTGATGTGCATGGTGTGCACCTTCATTTGATTTGCTTAGCCTACATGCCTGTGATAATGCTTTGAAGTGATTGAGCAGGGCAATTGTAAGCACAATTAAGTGAGGGTTAAAAAAAGATAAATCTGTTTTTGTTTTCTAGTGCGTTTATATGTTTTCTGCAAGCACCTGGTTAAAACTTTACATTAGGGAGAGGGCGAAAACAACAGCATATTTACAGGCACAGTTTGGCACGCTCAGACCCATCCAAGCGAGGCGACCCCATTTCTCCCACTGGTGTTTATGTGAAGCAGTAAAACAGCTGGCCCTTCAGGCAGACCCAGAACTGTACAGATTCCCCCGCCTCGTTTGTCAGAATGCTACTGGTACTCCAGCTATCTCCCAGATGTCACTGTAGCATAGATGTCACCCCAACCCTGATTCAGGCTGAAATATTAGAGCTGCTCTCCCAGGGCCCAGAATGCATTAGAGTCTCGCTCTACTGTCGGTGGAAAACAAATTTGGTTCTCGGAGGATGTAATTGAGTTTGATTGATGCAATGGCTGTCTTTCAGGCGCCCCACCAGCCTGGTCAGCCAGGCTTCAAATTCACAGTGGCGGAGTCCTGTGACCGGATCAAAGACGAATTTCAGTTCCTGCAAGCCCAGTATCACAGGTAAACATTTAGAGTTATATGCCTGTAAAGTAGCTTGTACAATTACCACTCAGCCTAATTGTGTTACATTCGAACGCAGAAGGGAGGGGGTAAAAAATCTAATCCATTCTTTGGAAAATAATACATTTTGACCATTTTATGTTAGAAAATTGATTTAGCTGTGAAATGAACTGCTGTAATATGAGTTTATTGTTGCCAGTGAGGATTATTTTTTTAAATGACTGGTCTGTTTTGTTTTCACCCTAGTCTTAAAGTGGAGTACGACAAACTGGCCAATGAGAAGACGGAGATGCAGCGCCATTATGTCATGGTAAGATTAGCTAATATGTAAGCTGCTGTAGATATGGTGAAGGTTAGGTTGTGAGTCTGTGTGTGTGTGTTTTAGAATGTGTTCGTGAAACCCCCTCTGGTGCCTTTAGTTCAGCCTACTGCTTTATTAAAGGGCCCTGACTGACTGCTCTTAGCCTCAGGCCCTTTCAAACAACACCCCTTAGCCGTGGGGGTCAATGACCACAGCATTGTCCCCTCTACTCCCCCCGTCCCTCTTCTTCCCCGTCTCTCTACCTCCCTCTGTGTGTGGATCTGATTATTCTCCAAGGAGACGCTGCTTTCAGACAAATGCATGGCTGTAAATTGGGTGAGGGGTGATGGAGGAGTGCCAGAGGCGTCTGTGGGAAAATACTCAATCGGAGCAGAAATCTAAAGTCTCTACACCATTCTGGCTTTGAAAACCAAATTTTACACGCAAACAAACAGCTGCATAAATTCATTGTTTATCTTAATCACGGGCTTAATCATTTACACAACACTAAAGCCCTAAATTCAGTTGTAGACGTTTAAGAGATCAAAACAACCTCATGGTAGGATTTATGATCAGGGGAGAAAAAACTAAGCTTTTTGTGCTGTAACTAAACAAGGTTAAACTCTGGAAGTGTATTCTCTTATCTTGTGTAAACACGCAAGCGATGACTTTAACCAATACCCAGGGACGCTAGTTAAACATTCCATTTACAGGAAAAAGCATGTCAGTCAGAAAGGAGTAGGAGAGGTTAGGTAAACAACGTGTAGAATCCCCATGCTGACTGTTTGAGCTGATAGTGTCAGCATTGAGACTTAGAGAGGGAACCCTGTTTTTTATATTTCAAATCAGAAATGGCCTTTAGGTTGTACTAGAACAGGATATTCCTTTTGCAAGCTTTGAAATGCTGTTTTAAATTTTGATTGCACTAAAAACCAAGGGTTCTTTGTATTCCATTATCAGTATCATACAGAGAAGGAGAAGCTGTGCAGTTATGAGACACTGTTATGGAACATGGTTTTGAAGTGCGCATCAAAAACTAGTTCTCCTCTTACCTCCTCATGTTTCACTTGAATCTGACTTTTTATTTCTCCCTCCTCTGATGTGAGGAAAATGTTTGATGTGGTTCAGATTGTAAAAAAAAATAAATTTTTTAGTATTTTAAATACTAAATTATTTTCCATTTCTCTTTTTTTTCAGTATTATGAGATGTCCTATGGGCTGAACATTGAAATGCACAAACAGGTATGTGGCCCATTGATCCCTGTTCACACAATCTCTGAATTGCAAACGTATCCCTCAGAGCACACTATGTACATAGACGTCAGTCAGTGGTTGGTTATAACACTAGTGTGTTAGCAGGAGTTAGAAACAGGCTAGAAGTCAAGCCGTTACAAAAACACAGTTAATACTGTTTTCCTGATTGTGCTGAGCAGAGTGTGGTCAGACAGCTTTGATAAGATTAAAGTCAGGACTTTGGCAGGAGGGGCCTTGTGACTTCATGACTAATGGGAGCAGTCTGTGGAGTCCCTATTATGTCAGCACATTTAAGACATGCCTTATAAATTAACGCTAAGGAAAAATAGACTGCCATAAATTCATGCCCTCCAATCAATTCTTACCCTGCATTTTCTCAATGCTCAATTTCTACACCTTAAAAGAACTGCTTTGAAATTGTCTTTCAAATTTAGTGTTCTCTTCCACCGCATTTACAGAACTAATCTGATATACAGTACTGTGCAAAAGTCTTAGGCACATAAGATGTTTCACAAAAGCATTTGTCTTAAGATGGTTATTTTTATCTTCAGCTTTAGTGTGTCAGTAGGAAATATAAATGTTAGACTCCCAAACATTACTTTTGCAAATAGAAAAGATTAGAATAGAAGAACAGGGAGCCCTGCAGCAGATGTCACAAAGCCCCCCACTGTACATTGTGTCAGTCTGAGATTACATAAAGAGACAGAAGCAATTGAGACAGCCTAAATAGATAGAAGAACTGTAGCGAATTCTCCAAGAAGCTTGGAACATCCTATCTGCCAAAAACCAAGAAAAACTGTGTCCAGGTGTACCCAGGAGAATTATTACCATTTTAAAAGCAAAGGTGGTCACACCGAATATTGATTTCGCTTTTTTTATTTTTACTGGACTTTGTATGACATTAAGTGATAAATGAAAACTATTTATGGCATTATCTTTGAAGACATCCTCACTATGCAACATTTTCCACAAGTGCCTAAAACTTTTGCACAGTACTGTAGTCTGATAAATTTGTGATGTATCACACAATTCTCATTCCCTTGATAATGAGATTGTGCTGTGCACCAGATGTAGTTAGGCCACCTCAGAGACAACCCTGCTCCCCTTCTCCATTTTATGAAGGTTAATGGCATCAGGGAGGAACAGGTGGATGACGATCCATCAGTGTCTACAGTGTGAGTCTCTGTACTCCTCTATCTTTCAGGCCTCTTGGCCATGTGTTGATACCTGTTAGCCACTTATCTCCTAGTTGGCAGCAGAGGGACAAGGGAGAGAAAAGGAGAAAAAGAGGGAGTTGGGGGGCCGTGGAGGATAGAAGGTGGGAGGGCCATACTTGTGTAAACAGGTTAATCGACTGATCCATTTTAGCACCTTGACTTTTATCAGGAACTGCCACAGAGCCCATAGTTGCACTATTGAATAATTCATCACATGCCGCTCTATCCTGCCAAAGAGGAGGGAGGAAAAGGGTGTTCATAAGCAAACATGCAGATCCATCCATCCCACCTCTTTATCTAACTCTTGTTGATCTGGGTTAAACTGAACCCAAGAGCGGATGCCAGGCAGGGAGTGGTTAGCCAACTGAGTTAGATTGCCGGAGCCGTAGCATATTATTCTCAGCACTGAGGATTTATTTAAACCGTCAGGCAATCCGTACCTCTTCCATTCCACCAGATCTGGGTTCTTTGTATTTTAAATTGTCGCTGCGTAATGCGGATTTTATGATGCACGCTAGCGTGTGATACCTGCAGACAGCCATAGAGAGGGAAAGAAATGCAGCTGTAATGGCAGCTGCTCCATGTCAAGGAGCTGCTGTGATGACAGAAGCGCGCTCACAGCGTGGCTTATTTGGGTTGATCAGCTGAAATTTTCTGTTGTGAGATTCTGAGAGAAGCCCCCCCCCCACTGTCAAACCCAGATTGAGCCAGTCAGCCCTAGCTTGACATGGGGATGCTGATAAATGATTTATAAGGGGTGCCCTAGGAAGTGTTTGCTAACTGCTGGATTGTCTTTCTCCATGTGAGCCAAAGCAAACTGACTGGCTCAGTGAGGTGAGTACACAGAGCCTCTGTTAAAGAGAGCGTTGTGCTGAGTGATGATGGGGAAACACAGGCGCTACGTCACTGTTTACTGCGGGCAGGTCACAAAACCAGGTGAAGAGGAATGTACCCACACAATAACACTATAAACACATGCATAATGGTGCAGGCCTGTAATAAAGAGAGTATATTGTTTAAAGCTGATGTGTCATTTTTTTAATGTTTAAATTGTTTTTACTATCCCAGCTTAATATGCAGAAACAAATATAAGTAAACCATTTATAGACTTTTTTTTTTTCAGTGGCGTGATCAGATCATTGCATTTGTTTGAGCATCCTGACCAGCCAGACACAGCAGCATTGACTCAATCAGTGGCTTGAGTTTGGGGCATGATTATCTATTTGTTCAATCAATGGCAGACAAAAGGGAATATTTGTTTGAAAACAATATTTATTTTTGCATTTCTGTTTGGTGATGTAAGCTGCAATGAAATTGCCCATTTCAGTTTTAAGAAAACAAAAAAGGAAACTGGAGCTAGCCATCCATGCACAGCACAGGTCTACTTGTGCTGATCAGTGCAGGGAAATTCTAATACCAGTTCTGAATTTAGCTGCACATGAACAGTAGGCAAGTAACAATACACAAATTTCACGATACGATACAATATGATACAATAAAATAAAAACATGCCAACAAATGTCTAACTCAAACTTATTCAACAAAAATGTCTTTTAAATCATAAATGACACAACCGTGTCTGACATTGGCAACAAAAAGTAGAGCTCTATAATAAAGTAAATTAAATAATAGAGCATTTATTCAGTTTGATTTTAATGAGAAAAACTAATTTGAACTTATAATTTTCATGCTTTTCTTGAGAAAAATGTTTGTCTACACAAGTAATTTATATTTGCATATCATTTTTTACAATAAACATAGTTTCAAAGCAGCTTTATAGAAAATCATGCCTTAATGTCTTAAAGTCCACAATGATCAAGTTAAGGTGACTATAGCAAGGAAAAAACTTCTTTCAATGTCATTTAGTGGTGAAAAAAAAAAACTCGAAGAAACTGACCTCTGGTTTTACGATATATGTACATAATCCAATATTCTTTAGGGACTATTCCCACGTTTCACGTGTAAAGTGTAAACTTTACCGGCCTTATTGCTGGCGTATAACATGTGCCCAAGTGTTGAGCTCATACCCGTTTACATTTCGACTTCAAATCCAGAGAATAATAAGTGTCATGTAATCGCAGGTTTCTTACGTTGTCAGATTTTTGAATAAGCTTGTTTTTGTTACTTAAGAGCATCTTGATCAGTGTCATGCTCTGTGTCCTCTGGAGAGGCTGGCTGTTAAATGCAACTTTGCTGCTGCTGTGTTTCTGCATCGCAAATCCACCGATTTGCTTGGTGATGACGGCGTAAATAAAACGACATGTCTGATGTACTGTAGCGCCGGGACATGACATCGTTGTTTGGCAAATTCAACAAGCTTTAACGCTACAATCTATTTGGTGTTTGCCATCGATCTTCTCGACTATGTACTGTGAGTGCTCAGCTACCTACCCCCCATTGCGGAGGAAATTTTATTTCAGCTCTTAGTGTTGCACTGCTTGGTTTTAATTACACTATAATGTATTTCATTATATATCGTACAATACTAATGGTATTTTATAGTGAGCGTCATATCGTATGATACAATATTCTTTTACACCCCTAGTTAACAGCCTTGTTAAGCAGTGCGCTCACCATACACATATGTAGACCTTGTTATACCTTTTACTATTGAGTGTCAGTCTGTCAGAGAGCAGTACCACCCTCTCACCCCAGCAGAATACAGGGGCCCATCAACCCGGGTAGGTCAAGTATTGTTTGTGATGGAGACACATGCCAAGAAGGACCAGTTGTTTTCCTCTATATTCAATGCTCATCAGCGTCTCTCTCCATTCCGCTGGCGCTGATGGCAACAGACAAATAGCTTTCAGCATGCCATTGACAGTCTGGCCCTGGAGTGCTCTTGAAATGGTGCTAGACAGGTCCGAGTACCTGTAATTGTGTACCAGAGCGTGAAGCTTGCCACTTAAGAGCCAGGCTTTCATCTGCTTAAAGTGACATCCTATTTTTATCTGCAGTTGTAGCTAAAAGCTCTTGTCAGGCTCAATGCACAGCACTGTTTTCATCATAGATGCATGCATTATGCCTAGCACATGCTAGTTTTTCACATACTCTGCCGCTGTCTGACATATTATCCCTCAATAGCAGGATTGTTTTTGCAAGATAAAACATGAAGCTTTACAGTGAGCGTCAGATAAGGCAACCCTTGACCTCACTTGGCCAGCTGTCAGCGTCGCATTAAGCCCTTAAGGAATGTGTTCGATGCTCTCCGGGCCTCTCAGCAAATCCTGTCAAATGTTTGGCTGCTATTGATGCAGTTTATCTCAGCAAATAAGGATTATAGACTGAGCTGGCTTTTCAACCATTTTTGTTGATGCATTCTTCTAGTATGTTTTCGGTGGTCTAGTTTGGTGTCTGAAAGCTAAACCTTTGAGTATTCCCCGATCCTATTGCATTGGTGAAAAGCAAACACACTGTCATACAATCAATTCTTTACATTTTCTCACCAAAATCTTAACTGTTTTTTGGGTGTAGCTTTGAAAATGTATAGAGCAAAATTAGGGATCTACCGATATAGAAATTTACCAATAGTCAATATTTTGGGTTTTTGGTCTATAAACGATAAATTTGGCCAATATTATTATAGCTCAGGATAGTGATATGTGGCATCAGGCAGTTAAACATAAAAATGTACAAAAAAATTATTGGTGTATAAAAAAGTAAACTGTTAAGCAAACATAAGCTCTGATAATATTGGCCTAATCGGAATGATGCAGATAAAAAATTAAAAAAAAGCCAATGTTGGCCGATACGATATAGTCAGAACCGATATATGCTTATTGTTTTTATCTTGTTTATAGGTTTGTCAAATTGTTGGAACACTATGACTTTGAAATGGACTGATATCCATCTCAGATTATGCTCACTGTTTTCTCCTTTTTTCAGTGGCCTGCTAGGCTTTGCACAACAATATGCCTATAGCTTGGCCAGACACATGCCTATATTCCTTTGATGGGAGTAAGCGAAATTTCTCGGGTGTTACTGAGGATCTTGTAAAGAAATATTGTGTCTGGGTCCTGCAACCACTTGGTATTTTCGGCAATATGTTGTAAACAATTTCCTGGTCGGCGCAGCACTGTGTTTGCGCCATTCAAATGAAAAATAGAGCCGAAATCCCTGTGATGTGTTTGTGCTCCGTTCTGGCCCTGGGTTGAACTGGGCCTCATAAATTCTATAGATGATGTATCTGTAGTCGAGTTATTTTTCAGAGGCTTTCCTCCCCCTCTCCTTTGGTCTCAGTCAAAGCCAGTGCCAGACCTGTGATGTGAGCCCCTTTCATCACTGGAAGAGGCTGTGATGTCAGCGGTGCTGTGTTCCTGCTGGCTTCTGATGATGGAAAGGAAGAGGGATGGTGTACATCCCTACTGAGGTTGAATGTAGCCTTTGGGTGGAGAGCCCTGGCTTTGCCCCCTCCTACCCCTCCAATACTGTTATGTGTTCTCACAATGACCCCACATCATCCTCTGCTATTGCTTGCCTTTTTATCCACCATTCGTGTGCGGTACTCATCCAATCGACAGGCCGAAAATTCAATTTAATGACCTGCCTGTGTGCACGTAATATGATTTTACAGGCGGTTACGGTCAAGCTGAGGTACCATTTGCATAATGATCAGAGCGTGATAGGACATGGGGCCTGCTCAGCTACAGTTGCCATGGCAACGTTCAGGCGGGTGGAGAGAGAATGGAGGCCGGGTCCCTGCGGTGGGCTAGATGAAGGGGGGACTGGGGGGTGGTGTGGGATGCTGAGAAAATTATAAAGGTGGGGTCTGGAGAAGCCGCAATAGGCCTCAGCTCCTGACAGGTCCACCTTTGTTCATTAGACAGGAATGACAGCCAACCCATTATTGTGATGAGGTCATTTTCTGATCTATTGCAAAGGCTCATTTCATTTAGAACACAAACATCATCAATTTGAGTCTAATATTTGGACCCAGGTTTAAAAAATATGTTGACTAATAATTTAATGTAGATTAAGCATCAAACATGCTTTATATATAATAAATATATCCCCTCTAGAATATATTAATAATAGTCAGTATTGTGTGATTAAATGGGCTTTTTATAACCAGTTGCTATTTGATCTATTTTATACATGTTGTGATTAAACACTGAAGCAGCAAAGATACTGTAAATATTTATTCTCTGATTGCTATTTAAACCAGTTGTGGACAATTTTTGGATATTGGAAATTCATAATTGTGCTGTAATTTGTGGTCTTATCACAGTTTGTCTGTTTCAAACATGGCCTAGAGGACTGTCTACATTAACATCTGCTAAATGACAGAAGTTGGCAGTAATTTTGTTGTGGAGACTTTTTAAATGAACAGATCAGCCTTCTGCTGGGTTTCCTTTAATGCAATTATATATTAGATGATGGTGGAGGTGTAAATGTGAAGTGGAGAGTGGAAAGTTTTGGGTGGTAGTAGACTGTACCTGCAGGCTAATAGGAGATGATGTACACTGCTACTCTTAACACAACCCCATTGTGTCTGGCTTGTTCTCTGTGTAGTTTGGAGTGTACACTCATCGCAGCTGTGCTCTCTCTCCCCAGGGCTCTCATAATGTTTTAAATATTTCACATGTCAATATCACGCAGTTTGGAGTGTGCCGAGTCAAGCATTTCTGATTGCCGTGGTAATTGGCTTAATCGTTGGGAAACACTAAAAATGGCTTGGTGGTGCACTTTAACAGAAGTAAATTAACCCTTTAATTTTTATTTTCCTCCCTTCTTTTCCTTTTCCAGACCGAGATTGCCAAAAGGCTCAATGCGATTCTAGCCCAGATTATGCCTTTTCTGTCACAAGAGGTGAGCTATATGACTGTTTTCATTGTGTTGTTGTGTGAATTTTACAAGCATTCATATATATTTATTTACGTTTTAGATGCATTGAGATTAGTCTGACTTTTAATCCATTCATTTTATCAGAAAGGTGTACTTCTATTATGCCTATCGTTTAAGAAGTTCCAGGTTTTTTAATTTGCTTTACTCTGAACTGAATATTATTTTCTCTCCCTTTTGCAGCACCAACAGCAAGTAGCGCAAGCTGTTGAACGTGCAAAGCAAGTGACAATGACAGAACTGAATGCTATCATCGGGGTACGTGGACTTCCCAATCTGCCTCTAACCGTGTGTATACCCCTTTAATTACTTCATTTGACCCTAAGAAAGGGGCAAACCTGCACGGTTATAGATGCAAATTAACCCTGTTAATTTGAAAACAGCATCTTATTTTAATCATGTCCAGGTTTGCCCCTCCTATAAATGCCTTTAAAAAAAAAAAATGTGTTGTGAAGATATAAAGTACATACATCCTGTGTGTTGACTAAAATGTATATTTGTGACTTGAGTGAGAAAGTATTAGGTTTCACTTGTGTTGTGTATGGTTACGTATTGGCCAATTACTGCACTATAGTTTATTTAATATAAGGTTTGCATTGTTGCATATGTGGCTCCAGTGTCCTTAGCATCCTTTGTCCCCTGAGTCTGCATCCAGGAGCTGTTTAGAGGCTGGATACCTTTAATTAGATCAGGTTTTAGAGGGGTGGCTCATTCCTCTTTGCTGACCTCGATTGCGCTGGGAATTAAAGATAAATAGGATCATACACACACATCCCTGATCTACTACAGATTTTACTTTCCTAGAAGCGCCCACAACCGCCTTCTAACAGTTGCTTATTGATCAGCAGCAAGTGACCCGGATCACTATCAGAAAAAACAAATGAGAAAAAACAAATCTGACCTCCTGTGCATCCAAAGCAGGGCAAGCATGATCTGATTACAGGAGCTGACCCTGCTTTGATTCGCTTCCTTAGGAATTGCTCTACAGAAGAATCGGGTAAAGGGGAGGGTTTGAGGGTTGGTTTGTGTTGTCTGATATCGGAATTCAATTAGATCCTTACCGTTGACATGTATTTCGAGATAATTCCTGGAATCAGGTCTGGCAGGGGCAGGCATATGGCTGCCCATGTTATCTCCTGGATGGATCACTTTGTCATAGCTTTGATTTTGTATTACAGCAGGCCAGATTTATTGGTTAATGACTCTATGGTTTGAATTTGGAGTGTAATTCTATTAGGAGCCATACAATTTTGTTTAACTTTGCTTCATGCCAGGCCATTTGACTCCCACTCCTGAAAATGAACATCTCATACAGTGGCCCCAATCTTTATTTGGACACTTAAGCCACACTTAATGTCTGAATGCATTTGCATTATATAACAAAATATCATAACGTATGTCTTTTTGTTTATTAAATAAATTCAGCATGAACACTCAAGCTAAATATTTTACACAACGAAGTAGTTTAGGTTTTATGTTGTAAAACAATAGAGAGAGGCCTATTGTTCCAAATTAAGACAAAGTAAATGGACACCTTTTGGTTGTCAAACATTAGTGGAACATGTCTGTAGTTAATGAGCATAACTTCACCTGTGTTAATCTTATTGGACAGAGGGGAACTGTGCTGAGGGGAACTATCTTTATAAATCTACTAAAAGTCACCTTGTCACCAGCTGGTTAAATATAAATGCATTAAGGACTCAGAAAAAGGAAGTTAGTTCTAACAAAATGTCTAAAACCATTTGTTTGCAAATGCCACTTAATTTGATATTTTTTTTGTAATGCAATGAAATCCATACATTGTGGATGAATTAGGTGTGCAAATACTTTTTGGGACCACTGTATTTGAGTGTTTGTCTGCTTTCAGACCTCGGCAGATACAGATACTTGCTTGCTTGTGAGAGGCATTAATGTTTTGTTTTTTTTTAGTTGATGGGTATTTTTAATTAGCATAGCAGGCCGTGTGTGCTCGTGTAGGTTCCAGTGTCCTCATAAATAGTGTAAAGCAGAGGTGAGACGAGAGCTGCACACACTCTTTCAGAGCAGAAACCACCAGCATCTCTTATTGATAAACCCCAGAGCTGGTAATAGGATGCATCTAGGACAGCTGAATTTTAATATTTTTTTCTGCTGTGCAATGACTTTGATCAGAGGTCTTAAGATGGCCTCCTGGCAGCTCACCATTGCTGCCCTCACCAACCTTAAGTGTGTTTATCTACACTAGCCCTATTTGTTTTAGAAAAGCATAAGCATTCCAATCCACAATTTATTTTAGCCTCCGTTTCCCCCCTTAAACTCAATTTCCTCCCTTTTTTGTTAGGACAGGACTGGTCTGGGCTGTAACCACCATAGGCATTGAGGAGGACACCCCCCTCCCCCCAATTCTTAAATATTTTGATCCCTCGCAATCATGTGAATGTCTGCCTCTCCAATGAATCCCTTTTAAGATGTACTTTAAATAAATGCAATTCATGCATCCTGTGTGTTGACTAAAATCTATAGAGTGAGTACAAGAATGTTAGATTGCACTTGGATTAAATTGTGTGCATTTACCTCTTGACCAAATACTACATTTATTGTTTATTTAATGGTCAATATGTGTATAATAATTGTGGTAACACTTTAAAATAAGGTTGTATTCATTCACTATATTAGTTAACATGAACTAACAATTTTCAGTAGTTATTCATCTTGGCTAATGCTAATTTCAACATATAGGCCTACTTATGTTTTAAAATGTAAAGTTGTATATGTTAACATTAGTGAATGTATTATGAACTAGCAATGAACAAAGTATTTTTATAAATTGACATTAACCAAGATTAATGCTGTAAAAATATTGTTCATTGTTAGTTTATGATACCAAATGCATTTACTAATGTTAACAATTTTTTTGTAAAGTGTTGCCAATCATCAATATGGGCTTTTTCCAATTACCAAAGTTTTACATTTGGTCTCCCCTAATCTTGAAAAGTGTAACAGATAAAGGATGGGCAAGGAAGCGGTGGGAACCGGTTTAACAGTAAACAAAGTTTAATAAGAAACTCAATATAAAACAAACATAAATAAACACAGACACACATGCAACGCGGCCACGTGCGTCTCTATCTCTCTCTCGAGCTGGCGCCTCCTGCTCCCCTTTATCTCACTGTCCTGCTGATTCAGCGCCGGCCGTGCATCATAACAGCCCTCCTCCTCGTCACACACCTCCCCCACCCCCGCCATCTCTGGAGGGGAGACACTGCCCTTCTGGCCGTTCTGTCAGCCGGTGGTCAACCCCACCTCCTGTGAAGGGGGAGAGACGAGGGGAGGTGTGGGGAGAGGGAAAGAGCAAGCAAAGACACACAGAGAGAGAGGAGAGAGAAAGAAGAACTTGCTCGCCGGCTCCCGGACACGCTGTCGCCTGGTCCTCAACCGCTCTTCCACCCTCTGGCAGACGCCAGCTCGCTCCTCCTCCCAGCGGACGGCAGCGAGTCCTCCGGCCCCTGGCGGATGGCCGCGGTGGATGGCAGCGGCGAGGACTCAGCGACAGCGCATCCCTCCTGTCTGCCGGGTTTCGGCACCACTGTAACAGATAAAGGACGGGCAAAGAGGAGGCAGGAACCGGCTGAACAATAAACAAAGTTTAATAAGAAACTCAACATAAAACAAACAAACACACATGCAGTGCGGCCGCGTGCATCTCTCTCGAACTGGTGCCTCTGGCTCCCCTTTAACTCGCTCTCCCGCTGATAAGCTGATTCAGTGCTGACCGTGCATCATCATGGCCTGGCCACTTCGTCCTCCTCGTCACAAATAGTTCACTTCCTTAGGTCTGGTTATTAGGGGTTTATGTGCTATGGTGAGTTGTGGTTAAGTTTAAGGCTTGCAGAAGGTGTACCTATGGGCTGCTTATGGTGATCTTGTAGCTTCATATTTAATTTGTCTGATTTGGATGTATAGATACATCTCTATTTAGGCAGCCACCGCTTGTGCTGTGGGCCCAATTAAGTATGTTTGTGGCCAAGAGTGCAAATCATAGGGCTTCATGTTTTTGAGTCCCATCAGGCCTGCATGCTGCATGGTTACAGGACTTAAACTCAGAAGGGGGTTGTTTAGCTTACACACCTGAGAATAAAAGTAAATTGTTATCTGATTTCACCACTTATCTTTTTAATTGTCCGATGTTAATTTTTCACACTAGGCTGACATTTGGTGTTTCACAGTGAGAGGAGAGATTTAACACCCATCGAGAAAGTCTTTATGTAGAAATATTAAATTAATGTAGGCATTTTATTTCTTTATTTTCATGTCTTTATGGCCCTAATGAGGGTTCTCTTATTGTCCATGCATATTACACATCAATGGCTCATTAGCTGGAATGAGCAGGAAGGATTCTCCCCTGTGAATCAACAGCTTCTTTAATTTCCCATGTGGTCTGTCGTCATCTCTAAAGCCACACACTCACTCACTCTACAACATTTTTTTTTACTTGCAGTTCTTGCCTTCCTGACACATCCACATGAACACCCTACCACCAACAACTCAATGTCTCCCTTGCAATCACTCACTTCCACTCTTGTCTCACTATCTCACTCTTCTCTTGCCCTTTCACTCTCTCTTCAAGCACAAGCGCCCACCACCCACGCTCCGTGCTGCTCTCTGACACAGCCACCTCACACACTCCCTTATCACATCTCCTCACAGATCCACACTCTCAGGCACAGCTCATAATTGGCTTGACAGCTCTGTTGTGTTGGGGAGTGTAAGGTTGCAGGTTCAAATCCCAAGCGGAACTCTTCTATATACCATTCGCTCTCCTGCCAATCTCAAAGGCCCTGAGCCTCAATATACAGCCAGCTGTGCAAATAATCTGCAGAGCTGTTAGCAATTATACTCAACCCGAATAAGGGTGTGTGATGGACATCTTAATAATGATTTACCCACTGGAAAGGGAAAACTTTTGGAGCATTCCAGACTTAGAAATAAGCCTTTAGAATTGATATTTACTTATGGCATGGCATTAATGACCTGCTGATAATTCGTAAAGGTTGTACCTCTGTGGTTGCCGTACATCACCAATAACATCTACCCTTTTCGCGTTGAGAGGAAAAACATGGCAGGATTCTCTGAGAATGACTTTAAATGGTCATTGATTGACTTGAGGTCTGTAAAAAGTGGCAAGGTATATTCCATAACAGCCACTTGAATAATTTATTCTTCCTGAGGATGCTAATAAATTGTGGAGGGTTTTTCCCCTCCTTTTTTCACTGATGGCACTAAGTATTATTTAACCTTGCTTTAAACTGCTCACTTCCCATGCTGAGTGTTTTTGAACTCTCATCAGTTTCCTCCAAGCTTTTCAAATATTGATGGAGGTATTGGAGGCTTGAACGCATGCCAGCACAGGTCCCCTCACTCTTGGCCGTCGCTGCCGTAGTCGTTTGACACATGCGCGCGCACACAAAGGCTCAGCTCAGCTGCTTTTGGAGTGGTGTTTAAAGTTTGGTTTTCTCGAGTGACTCATACTTTGTGTAACAACCAAACCCAAATGTGAGGCGAGTAAATATAGCCGTCCAGCGTTTTGATGGAGTTAAGGAGCAGGTGGTGTTAAGCCAATGAGCTGACAGCATTCCAATGCCTGCTGTCTTTAAACTGTGTGTTAAATAGGGCTTGACAACTCTCTTTTGAAGAGTGTGTCAGAGCGAGTGTGACTGCAAGAGGGTGTTTTTACGTTCTTTTCTCTTTTAATAGTAGGGCCTGGTGGTATAAATGTGTATACACTGTACAACAGTAAAAATGTCAACCGTTAGATATTCTTGCATACCGGAATTCAACACCAAGCAGAAAAGCAGAAGTGCTTCCAGTGTAAATGATTTTACAACAGCTTCAAGCATGGCTCATCCAGTCATATTTATAGTCTATTATTGTTTTAAGGATTGTTTTTATAGTGTTACATAAAATGAAGCTTTTGAAATGAGACCATTTGTATAAATTTGTAATGAATGTTTTTGCATTGCATGTAAGTTAAAAAAAAAAAAAAAAATCAAATGAGAAAGTACTTTACATATGTTGGTATTGAAGTCCCTAGATTACTGGGAAAATAGACATTACTACTTGGTTATGTAATACATCAAATATTTTGAGGTGGAATTTCTTCCAAAAATTGCTATATTGTGAAATACTTTTTCCATGATTTAAAATTGATCATAAGATTTTGGTCACACAGCCTACCTCTAATTATTAGCTTGAGTTTACTAAATTGCATGCTTTTGACATATGAGTCCAGAGTTTTCGTTATGTAGAGCAACAAACCTGAAATGTAAACTTGCCACTCACTGCAAGCTTTTAAATGTAAAGGTTATGATTTTTCTAAGCTCTGGAAAACAAACTTTTTGTTTGCAGGGCCCTCAAATATGCAAGTGTGTGAGGACGTAAATATCCCCCTGACCCCTACCTGTGCTTCTGGATGAGGCAGCTCAGATGTTTGTGTGTGTTTAGTTTGTGGCATGTATTTCTCTATTTTTTTCCCTCTGGCCCACTCGTCGTCTGTCTCTCCACAGCAGCAGCAGCTCCAGGCCCAGCACCTCTCTCACGCTGCCCACGGCCCTGTGGCTTTACCCCCCCACCCTTCTGGCCTGCAGCCCCCAGGAATCCCACCGGTCACTGGCTCTGGCTCAGGCCTGCTGGCTCTGGGAGCCCTGGGAAGTCAGCCACACTTGCCTGTGAAGGACGAAAAAAATCACCACGATTTGGAACACCGAGGTAAGGAGAAAAATGCTCTCATTTAAAGCCAAGAGAGTGGAACATTAGTCGTTCAGCCATACAGACCTCTTACGTGAATCAAACTCTTGTTTCTTCACACTCTACCCTCTCTCATTATTATTACAGCTCTTATAGGCTGCTGACATTATTGACCTTCTTAGGTTTGCACTAGAAGAGTACGCTACTCTCATAGCTTGCCATTTAAGGATGTAGACTATTTTCAGAGAAGAACTGAGGGTGTATAAAGCGATTGAACTTGCACACAACTATTTGTAACTCAGTTTGTCAAGGACACATGCTAATATTTTGCAGGTTGTATTGTGTACATAACAGACATATTCTGCCTGCTAATGAAATCTGCTCTTAACTCTGATTGTCAGTCAGTCTGGGTAACTGACTTGTGTTTATCTATGTTTGTCTTGCCTTTCTGTGTGTCTTTCAACACCGACCGGGTCTGCTGACTACAGAGAGCACGGTGAGTATTGAGTTTCCTGTTGCCCCTGTTTTTTCCCTTCTCTTCTCTGTTGTAGTAACTCTGGTCCAAAACCTCATGAGCTTCCTACATAGGCAGCTGCCTTGTAAGGCAGAATCCTAACCACCATTGAACTTCATAGTGACCGATTTGGAAAGCTCTGTATAGGCATTAACGCAAAAAGCACTTTACACAGGAAACTCAACTTACAAATGATTTCAGTCATTTGATGTTGGTATGTTGCTATTTTTTATGAATACTTTTCATTATTGAAAAAACATTTTTCTTTAATTTATAATCTGCATTTCTCTCACCACATCCACCATCTTGGATTTTTTTGAATAAAATGAGGTATCTTAGGAGGCAAATGGAAAATTTCAATTAATATAAATGTCAAGTAAGATCCTTCATCCTCAAGCACACGCAGCTCGTGTGCAAAGGGGTAATCAGCGTTCATTAAAATGACTAATAGAGAAACAAGCTTTTAATGAAATAAGCACTCGCATCTCACCGCAGATGAGAAATGACTCATATTACAGTGCGCAGATTAGCGCGGCTCTATAATTTTATCACAATTAAAGACAACGTCGACTCCCACCCTCCTTTGTGGGATTTATTTTATCCCTCTCTCTCTCCTCACCTCCGCTATCTCCGCTTGTTTACCGCCCCTTGCCACTCTCTTTGCTAGTCCGATAAATATGTATGAACAGAGGCACGGGAATTGTTTTCCTCCCTCTCATCTCCGTGCCCTTGTAATAGGCATTTATTTGACGGGGCTTAAATCTCTCTGATGGCTGATTGTGGCTGTGAGATTGGGTTTCTGCCTGCCCAGCTAGGGCTGAATGGGTGCAGTCATGTCTGAAGGAAGGAGAGCTCCACTAGCGGTTAGCAGTCCCAGGCACTGTTGTGTGTTTGCTGCTGCCGTTGTCTAAGGTCATCTGATAGCACGCTAGTGACTCTCTTTAATGAGTCATGCTAAGCATCTCTTTAAAAGGTCAGACATCATGCAAAGAGACTGAGAAAGACAGAGAGTATTGGGCGCACAGCCCAGTCTGCTACTTCATCTTCTCGGCTTAGTTTTCTCTTACCCTTCCAGCGATCTGGCCACCTTTTTCCGCTGTTGCTTCACATTGAGTGAAGGCTCTTGGGAAGAAATGAATAAAGCTGTAGGAGTTGGATTGTACTGAGAAAGTCAAAGTCTTGTCTACTTAACCATAAACTCCTTGCCACCTGGAGCGTGTATGCTAAATCTATGGTTTTAAACTGGTTTTGCTTCAAAACCCAGATTTTACATTGGACATCAAGTGGCAACCCAACACAATACCAAACACAATCCATATTTAATGTAGCTAGGGCTGGGTATCGATACAGATTTCCCAATTCAATTATGATTCACAAGCTTTCTATTAGATTTCGATTCAGTATTGATTTATATGGGTATATTTCAGTTAAAATGTCCCTTTTGCTTGCATATGAAAAATATTATCTCCCAGCTAATTCTGTGAATTATACAGGATACCTTCTCACTAGGTACAATATTAAAATATTAATTTTACTAATGATATTTTATTAGTTTTTCATCATTTTGGTCACATTTTAGCTTTTTAAAAATGAAATCAATTTATTTAATCAATAAATATTATATTGCATATATTATTTTGTTACATGTTATTTGTTTAATTGCATAATTTGTACTATTTACAGGTAGTTACATTGATTTGTTGAACACGTGCTAAAAACTGGTACTAAGGGAATCCTGCTTTTCTGTGAACAGCGTCTTTAAATGAGCACATGTTAACAAGAGAGACTCGAATGGCTTTATCTCATCTGTGCTGTGTCTGATTAGAATTAAGTGTTTCTTTTATGTTATTTATGATCAACAAATGACTGTAAAGAACAGAAAGGGTATTAAAACAGACATTATTCAGTGACAAATGGGTTGCGTGTATCTTGTCTTTGGGTACACACTTTAAACTGGAACTACTTTTACTCTCAATACGCAGTGAAAGGATCTTGCTGCTGAATACTACACAATTCATTCACGAAGTGAAATCTAAACATTTACCAGCCAGTTGCCATATATATAAAGTTTTAGTTGCATAGTGGGAAATTTGGTTGCAGATATGAGTGATTTCCTCTCGTTGTAGTGGAGGGCTGCGCAGAGTAAAAGATTGATCTTGGGATTTAGGAATCAATATCAAGATAGTTCAAATGAAGATTTCGATGCATCGGAAAATAGATATTTTTACCCAACCCTAAATGTAGCCTGGGTCACATTTGCTTTTATTTTGCATATTTTTGTTTTATGGTTTTGTATGTATGAGGGCATGTCTCACAAAATGTTCATGTTGGCTAGACTCATTTGGCTAGCATTTACCAAGTGATATGAATTTGCACCAAAATACTGTAGAGTTTGATTGAATGTACGTCCTTTGATGTCAACAATATAAGATATTGGAAGTTTGTTCTCCCTTTTAAAAGTTGATAAGCCTATTTATTTTGCATTCCTAATTGTGCATGAGTAGTTGCATGTAATTATTTGCATTTGCATTTTAACTGCTGTCTAAGACCCTATCAAAACAGACCTTCAGAGTGCGTGAAAGTGCACTGGACAGTGGCCACAGGCAAAGTCACCACCATTCCCTGTGGAGGCAGGTCTTATTTTCTATTTGTCTGCCTTGTAGTCATTGTCTATCAGGACCGCAGGCTAACAGTATGCTGAGGGAAGGGCACTGGGAAATGTCAAAATACGCTACAGCAATTAGTGGCTATTACATGCTCCCACACAAAAGCCCAATTCGGGCTTCATACAGATAAAGAGCCGTTGTTCGACACCAACGTGCTGCTCATGTCTTTTTTTTTTGTCTCTTAGAAGATGGAGGGAGTGAGAGCGGGAAGTAAGGGAGAGTTGTAGGGCAGTGAAAACAAGCTCCTCTTTGGTCTGGTTAACTGTGTCTACTCTGAAGTAAGGCCAGCACATTTTTGAGTGTTTAGTCTACTATGGTTTGTTAGATACGGCTTGGCGAGTCACTGTATTATGTTAGGCCTGTTTTGGGTCAGATGAAGTCGGATGGTTGGAATGGATTGCACACTTGGCTTTTTAAGTGTGTGATTTTGGAGTGATAAGAGCTACACTGCGTAGTCTCTTTTCTTGCTGTGGTTTTCCCATTTTGAATCTTCAAATCCAACAGCTGTAAAGTAGCTGTCATTCTAATGGCAATTATTTAGAAATCTAAACTAGGGATGGGCATTTTGGTCATTTTGTGTACTCGAGTACTCGGACTAATTACTCATTTAGTACTCGGGGCAATTACATTTTCATAACTGTATATATAATAACATGTCTGACAAACGTCTATGGCTGCTGCATTGTGTCTTCTTGTTCCAGTGTATCGTCTATTCATTATTATAGGCTGTTGTAAAATAATGTTACCAAATGTACAAAAGTTCAAATGTTCGCTCTTGTGAGGAAAGCCGTGATGCTCTGTATTGATGTGATTCATGAAGCGTTCCATTCAACTCGGAGAGTCTGAATTTCCACCTTTCAGCTGGGGAAAGTGCAATGGAATGACCCTTTATATCGGACATCTAACTTGGAAACTCGTGGAAATCTTCATTTCGTTGAGATGCAGGTGTGTGTTATGTCACGCAGGGCAGGGATGTTTACAGTCAGTGACAAACATTCACTTTTATTAAATAACATCCATGAATGAGTCAAAGTTATTACATTTTAAATGATGATAAAACATGTTTAGCAAACGTTTTGCAGAGACAGGTGTTCAAAACATGGTTAATTACACTCTCTTTTGATTATCGTAATGATAGCATTGCAGCATCGTATCATTTTGGTTGATATGAGACGTCTCTAATCAATGTACCCCTCAAAATCACAACATAATCAATCTCAAAATTAAAAATAAGCTCCCTCTTTGACACGTTTGTGTTTAGTTGTCAGGTAATTGTCACTAAATTTTGAATTAAGTGAAAAGTCACTATCGATCATTATTTTCATGATCAATCATTGCTGCCATGTCTGATTACCCGAGTACTCGTGCCCATCCCTAATCTGAACTCAATTCCTTGGTCACGTTGCATTAAAGAAAAAAAGATCAGGTTTAGATAAAAAAATAATAATAATAATATATATATATATATATATATATATATATATATATATATATATATATATATATATATATATATATATTAAGCTGAAATGGGTTGGTAGTCTTATAGATCTGAGGAAAGTTTTCATGATTTAATAAGTAAAAAAACATTCACTGAATAAAAATAAATAAATTAGGTTGAGATGAAATCTGATGGCACTTTTTCTTTCCTCAGAACATCTCCATCTCGCCATCAGACAGCCTTCGCACAACCAGTGAGAAGCACCGCGGCTCCTCTGATTATAGTCTGGACTCCAAGAAACGCAAAGTGGAGGACAAAGACAGCATGAGTCGATATGTGAGTGCTCTGACGTGAACTTGTATAAGAGTGTCCTTTGTTCTGTAACTCAATGCTGAGGACTAACTAGTGCATTATCATTGTGTTTTCAGGACAGTGATGGAGACAAAAGTGATGATCTTGTGGTTGACGTGTCCAATGAGGTAAGAAACTTGTATAATTTTAAGTAGAGAAGGATGAATATAATTATACCATGGCACTGTTGTTCTTGATCCTGATTAGTTCACTGACTGCAAGGTTTTGATTTATTTTCGTCTGTTAGTTTTTTTACCCAAAAATGAAAATTCTCCCCCTCATTACTCACTCTCATACCATCCCAAATGTGTATAGTGAATAGTGACAAAAAATTTAAACTCCAAAAAGCACACAAAGGCAGCATAAAAGTAATCCATAAGACTCCAGTGGTTTAAACCTAGTCTTCGGATTTGGGTGAGAACAGACCAAAATATAACTCCTTTTCCACTATAAATCTTGACATCAGCAGTCACAATACACTTGCATTATATGGACCTACAGAGCTGAGATATTCTCCTAAAAATCTTTGTGTTCTGCAGAAGAAAGTCACATCTGGGATGGCATGAAGGCGAGTAGATGCTGAGAGGATTTTCATTTTTGGGTGGACTATTCCTTTAAGTAGTTTCACAGTTGTTGTCCTCATAACAGTTCCATATCACTTTGCCATGTACTTTCTGATCTCATAGTGGTGGCCTGGGCTTTTAGGCAATACATTGAATCAGTGGTGTAAGAAAGTAGTTCTACATACAAGCGTTGTGGAAATGAAAACCTTAGAAATGTCTTGAGAGAGACACATTATGTAGAAATACATATGGACATGTTGTATCCGTGGAATAAAAGGAATAATTGACTCTAGGTTTTTGAATTATTAAAAATTAATGCACACCCAAGGTATAACTGCCACCTTACCACTTCGTGTTTGCATTATTTTTTTAATAATTCAACGGTCCATCGTAGTTATGCCTAACATATATGTAAACTTGTAAAGTTGAATGTTTACCTAACACCTTCCTCTTATATGTTTATGCAATAGGACCCTGCCACCCCCAGAGGCAGCCCCGCCCACTCCCCTCCTGAGAATGGTATAGATAAGCCTCGCCCTGCAAAAAAGGATACGCCCAACAGCCCCGCCTCTGTGGCCTCCTCCGGCGGCACCCCCTCCTCCAAAAACAAGGAGCATGGTCATGTAAGGATCTCTCAAGCTTAGATGCAAATTGCACGAATAGCTATGTTGCATTAATGTCTTTTAGCTCTATTTATCCGGATTTTGCAACTGTAATAATCAGTGGTGCGCCATATATTGTAAGATTTTATAGAAGCTGGGTCTGTGCTACTGAAGGACAATTAAAGGATATGTTTGAGAAAAGGGTTTGATGGGAGAGAGAAAGGAGCTCAGCTAGGAAAGCACGATTGCCCTCTGATCTTCCAGTTTCTCTTTCTCTCTAATGGCTTAGGAGTGAATGTCTGTTTCCCAGCCTTAACTTTAAATACATCTGTAAATGTCAGGGATAATGCATTCCCATAGCTGGATCAGTCATGTCTTTCCTGCTAATAACTCAATGCGTTTAACCATTCTGGGCCTCTGCATAAATAAAAAAAAAAAAAAAAGATTAGAGGCAGAAGCGAGGGAAAGGATAAAATTAGCCTCATCTCCATTGTAGCAGTAGTGGGTTTGGGGATAAATAGGGGGGTTTATAGTTTCGTAGGAGTAGTGAGTTTGTCAGAATTGGATTGGATTAAGTTCAGCCGGCACTTAAATCTTCTGCCTGGATGCTGCCTCTTTTGGGGGGATTTTAACTATGTTTTCTCTATCTCTCGCTTTTTTCTGTCTTTCACATCTGCAGAATGACAAATCCTCCACGCCTGGTCTCAAGTCCAACACCCCCACACCTCGTAACGATGCCCCCACCCCGGGCACCAGCACCACCCCTGGCCTGCGGCCCATTCTGGGCAAGCCTCCGATGGAAGCTCTGGGTGAGTTCATAATGAACGTCCATACCCTTTAGAGAAGATGTAGTTTCACACTTTACGTCACCTCCCGTAGTGAATCACACAAACACAGCCTGTACTATAAGCACATGGGAGTTCTTTGCAAATGGAAATAATCCAAAGCTTCAGCCAATTTTAAGGTTTGCCTTTTTACCAGAGCTTAAAGCAGCTTTCATCTTTTGAAGCAGGTCAGTGTAGGCAGGTCTTTGATTGAGATTTATCTCCCTGCTCCTGAGTTTTCCCCACGGTAGACTGATGCTGATTTATGATTGGCTGTGAATCTCTCTGTCTGCAGCCGCCCCTGCTCTGCGCACCCCCCTCTCCTACCCGACTCCCTTTGCCATGATGGGCCACCATGAGATGAATGGCTCTCTGACCAGCCCTGGAGTCTACGCTGGCCTGCACATATCCCCTCAGATGAGTGCAGCAGCAGCCGCTGCCTATGGACGCTCTCCCATGGTAAGTGAATGAGTATGTGTGCACATGTTTTTGGTGAAGGTTAGATTATGAACCTCCAAGGTATAGATAGTAGAAAATTAATTCTCTGATGTAATGCAACTCTTTTTCAAACGATTCTGGATCAAGCCAAACAAATTCATTATTGAAATGTTTAATTATTAATAAATATAAAAAGAAAAAGAAAAAGAAAAGTGGAGTGGCTCAGATGCATGGTTGTTACAAATGTTTAGTATTTTTTTTTTTTTTTGTTGAATTTTTACACAATTTTATGTACTTTAATTTACTACCTTAACTTGCCAAAGATTGAAAAATTGGGATACATTGAGCATTATTTTGGAATCTGGATTGTGATACCCAGAGTCGAAATCAAACCACTACACCAAAGGTTGTTTGGCTCCAACCTTACCTTTCTCCACCATTTCTTCCACTCATTTCTTTTCATATTCTTTCTCATTTTTGATCTCATTCTTCCCCGAAGCCCCCGCCTTGAGAGTGGAGGGGAGAGCTGGGGGTGATGTAGTGTGTGTGTGACTGGGTATCAAATGAGCATTACATTGACTGGGCTCTCAGGCTACCTGACCGCCTGCACTCTGATTGCTTCATCCTTTTGGTTAAATGAAGTAGTTGCGTGAGAATTGTTCTATGGTTGGATGTTAGTTTTTACGCAATGATCTAGTCAAGTTCAATGGTTGTTATATGCACCGATTGATTGCACTGGTGAAAAATCAGGGTCCAAAACTTACAAGTGAGTGTACCGGCCAAAAAATTATTTTTTTATAGGCGACGAAACTGCATTTTGCATTATTGTTATTAATTAAAAATGTATTTCATATGGCAATATAAATGTTCAGCTCTTTTTCCTTGCATATTATTGACAAAGACCATAACATGATGGATGTTTTTGATTATCTTTGAATTAATGCAGGTGTTTCGAGATGCATTTATAGTAAAGTTATTTTTAATTTTACTTATTGTCTAAAAATGTGGCGATCCTGTGCGAGACGCTGCAAGAAAAAACTGTGAATTTCAGCGCAACAGTCAAAGACATCTCTCCAGCACATGTTAACAGTATATAGAAAAGTAACGCAGATGCACACAAAAGCATGTTTGAACAGCCCCTAACTCGCCCTATACTTGAAATACCCGGCTGGAAAACCCGACGGAACTCGTTGAGTTTGGGTTGAAGACCTCTATTGCATGTATAGAGTAACCAAATAGTGATTTTGGTATTCGAATAGTGACGCATCGAATGGTTAACCGAATATCGACTATCTGTGCACATCTCTAATTTTGATGTGGGTTGCTGTTCTAATTCATGTGCTGTTTTGCTTCTGCAGGCTGGTTTCGAGCATCCTCATATGAGAGCTCCCGGACTCCCTGCCAGCCTTACCTCAATCTCTGGAGGAAAACCGTAAGTGTCCAACAAACATTAAATGATCATGACTAACACGTGGCTGTACTAGACCTCTCTCTTTCCCACACTGTTTATTTAATGGTACCACTAGTGTGCTTAAGAGCACAACTTTCTCCACATCATAATTACTCATTTCAGACTGCTTACTCATATTGCTGAAATTGATTTATTTAACCCACTTCAATCAGCGTGCTGTTGAAAACACGACTACTAAAGAGGTCTCCTTCACCCTGTCTGTCTCTCTCAGAGCATACTCTTTCCACGTTAGTGCTGACGGACAGATGCAGCCTGTACCCTTCCCTCCTGATGCACTGATTGGTCCAGGGATCCCACGCCACGCCCGTCAGATTAACACCCTCAGTCATGGAGAGGTTGTGTGTGCCGTTACAATCAGTAATCCCACTCGCCACGTCTATACCGGTGGCAAAGGCTGTGTTAAGATCTGGGACATTAGTCAGCCTGGAAGCAAGAGCCCAGTGTCTCAACTAGACTGCCTGGTAAGGCTCAAACTATACTTGTGAATGATTGCTGCCTGTCTTTTTGTTAGTATTACTCTGGCTACTGCCATTACTGTTTAAGTTACTTCTAATTCTTTTGCTACAACAGCTAATACTTGTCTCTACTACTGCTCCACTGTTCCTACTCTTAAATCAACAACTACTACTACTTCTATAGCTTTTATTAGTGTGTTAATACAGCTTATTACATGGCTACCCTGGAATTCTTGATTCTAATTGGTCAATCACTGCATTCTGCGGCCAAATATTTTTGTATAATGATTGTTTAAATGTATAATTGACCATTGTCCCAGACAACAGATTTCCTTCTTAGCTGTGCTTCAGAATACATGTATTGAGTGTCATTTAGTTGAATAAATTGCAGGGCTCCAGACTAAAAAAATGACTTCAGAGCCATTGGCTCCTAAACTGAAACATTAAGTAACCAAATGGCTGTTTTTAGTAGCCAAATCACAGATTTTTCTCGATTTAGATTGCTGTTCAGAAACAAGATAGAAAGCCAAAGAAAGGAAGTCAGCTGATAACCCATTAATCGTAGGTTTAATAATATATATAGTTGAGAAGATAAGTTTGCATTCCCGTTTGTCTCATAAGTCTTCACACCCCTTTCATAATTTATACAAATATAAGAGATAAAATATTTTTTTTATTTAGTACTGCTCTTCAGAATCTACATTACAGATAATTACATAAAGTATAGTATGCATATAGTGTGTTGTCTTCTTAAGCATCAATGAATGTTTGCACCTTGTGTAATAGTTGTGTACGAGTCCCTCAATTGTCCTGTGTCAAAAGCTTGATTTTATATATACTGAATATACCGGTTTTGTTTATTGCTTAGTCTTTCTTTACTGTTACTGGATGGCCCCAGACACAGAGACTACAGGATTGCAAATTGAATGAAATCCCAGATGTAGTTTATTTTGCTACTCCAATCCCAATCAATAATTACCAGAAGAAAAAAAGTGGTACATAATACGGGACTTTTAATTATAAAGCCCGAAATACACACAGGACTCTTATTTTGAAATGTCTGCACTCCCAGTTGTGAGCTCACTGACGGCTGAGAAAGTGAATCTGATACAAACTGCTAACCTGAGCTCAAACCCTCAGTTCTTTTCGGGTGATGCATGAAAAAGATCTGGTTCAAAGGAGTAATTTGTTCATGACTCTCTCGTGCTGGGTTTGTTGTTGCGTGTGGTGCAGCGAGCTCATCAGAAACAGAACAGGTGAAAAGCGGCACGAGACACACTGGTTGTGTGTGTTCTAAAAATTTATTCAATAACTCAAGATGATATCTGACAAAACCACATATGAAAGCACACAACCCGACTAGATCTTAAATTATTGTCGCAATCAATTATTTTAGTCGCAGTCTGGAGCCCTGAATTGGTAAAAAAAAATTCTTTGGTCCATCTTTCTTAACATTTGAAAACATAGTATTGAGAGTTATTATCACAAGCTAAGATGTCTTTGATCTAAACATTTGGTGTTTTCTGTATTATCTCACAATGTTTCTTTTGTCTACAGAACAGGGATAACTACATTCGCTCGTGTAAACTGTTACCTGATGGCCGCACTCTAATCGTTGGAGGAGAGGCCAGCACTCTGACCATTTGGGATCTTGCTTCCCAGACACCCCGCATTAAAGCCGAGCTGACCTCCTCCGCGCCGGCCTGCTACGCACTGGCCATCAGCCCTGATGCTAAAGTGTGCTTCTCCTGCTGCAGTGATGGCAACATTGCCGTCTGGGACCTTCATAACCAAACCCTCGTCAGGTGGGCAAGGTTCAATTTGGGGGAATTAACATTTTGTTATGAAACTTTGTTTTAAAAGAAGGGTTTTCTCTAAACCCTTTCCTTTGCATGATTTGCAGGCAGTTCCAGGGTCACACCGATGGTGCCAGTTGCATTGACATCTCTCATGATGGCACTAAATTGTGGACAGGCGGCCTTGACAACACAGTACGATCCTGGGACCTCAGAGAGGGACGGCAACTCCAACAGCATGACTTCACATCTCAGGTTAGGCCACCAGTCACCGACTTGTGTCTTGCTGCTTTAAGCTATCCAATGAAAAACCCATGTTGCTCAGCCATGTCTGTTCCCCTAAATGCAGATCTTCTCCCTGGGCTACTGTCCCACGGGTGAATGGCTGGCAGTTGGTATGGAGAGCAGCAATGTGGAAGTTCTCCACCACACCAAGCCTGACAAGTACCAGCTGCACCTTCATGAGAGTTGTGTTCTCTCTCTCAAATTTGCCTATTGTGGTAAGAAACTGATGTCTTCTGATTCAAGCTTCATAGATTGATTTCATATGTTTAAAGCATAGGGCTGTCATGATTATGAAATTTTGGATGATGATTAATTGTCAAACAAATAATTGTGATTATGACTATTAATTGTCTGTTTTAGAGCTATGATGATTAATTGTCTCTTTTAGGCTTTCACGATTAAATCATATCAATGTCATATCAATTGTCATATTTTTTAAGGTGCACGTGTGCTTCACACACCTTAAGAAGTCATTTTAACATAGTTAACTTCAAATATATATATAAAGGGGTATATGATCCCCCCGTGTTAACATTTAACATTTTTGGAGAGTATGAATGACAAAAACTTATGACATGAAAAATAATGTTTTAAAAATCAAAAAATTTCAAAATACTTAGTTGAAGTCATTAAAACTCATTTTTTAACCACTCCACAGATTTAATATTAGCAAACTATAGTTTTGGCTAGTCGTTTAGGACATCTACTTTGTCCAACAATTGTTTACAGACAGATTGTTTTACTTTGACTATATCACAATTCCAGTGGGTCAGAAGTTTACATACACTAAGTTAAATGTACCTTTAAGCAGCTTGGAAAATTACAGAAAATTATGTCAAGCCTTTAGACAATAAGTCAATTAGCTTCTGATAAGAGGTGTACTGAATTGGAGGTGTACCTGTGGATGTATTTTAAGGCCTACCTTCAAACTCAGTGCCTCTTTGCTTGACATCATGGGAAAATCAAAAGAAATCCGCCATGACCTCAGAAAAAAAAAAAAACTGTGGACCTCCACAAGTCTGAGTCATCCTTGGGAGCAATTTCCAAACACCTAAAGGTACCACATTCATCTGTACAAACAATAGTACGCAAGTATAAACACCATGGGACCACGCAGCTGTCATACCGCTCAAAAAGGAGACGCATTCTGTCTCCTAGAGATGAACGTAGTTTGGTGCAAAAAGCGCAAATCAATCCCAGAACAACAGCAAAGGACCTTGTGAAGATGCTGGAGGAAACAGGTTGACGAGTATCTATATCCACAGTAAAACGAGTCCTATATCGACAACCTGAAAGGCTGCTCAGCAAGGAAGAACCAATGCTCCAGAACCACCATAAAAAAGCCAGACTACAGTTTGCAAGTGCACATGGGGACAAAAATTTTGCTTTTTGGAGAAATGTCCTCTGGTCTGATAAAACAAAAATGGAACCGTTTGGCCATATTGACCATCATTGTGTTTGGAGGAAAAAGGGTGAGGCTTGCAAGCCGAAGAACACCATCCCAACTGTGAAGCATGGGGGTGGCAGCATCATGTTGTGGGGTGCTTTGCTGCAGGAGGGACTGGTGCACTTCACAAAATAGATGGCATCATGAGGAAGGACAATTATGTGGATATATTGAAGTGACATCTCAAGACATCAGCCAGGAAGTTAAAGCTTAGTCGCAAATGGGTCTTCCAAATGGACAATGACCCCAAGCGTACCTCCAAAATTGTGGTAAAATTGCTTAAGGACAACAAAGTCAAGGTATTGGAGTGGCCATCACAAAGCCCTGACCTCAATACGATAGAAAATTTGTGGACAGAACTGAAAAAGCATGTGTGAGCAAGGAGGCCTACAAACCTGACTCGGTTACACCAGTTCTGTCTGGAGGAATGGGCCAAAATTCCAGCAACTTATGGAAGGCTACCCAAAACGCTTGACTCAAGTTAACAATTCAAAGGCAATGCTACCAAATACTAACGAAGTGTATGTAAACTTCTGACCCACTGGGAATGTGATGAAAGAAATAAAAGCTGAAATAAATCATTCTCTCTATTTCACATTCTTAAAATAAAGTAGTGATCATAACTAATCTAAGACAGGGAATGTTTTCTACAATTAAATGTCAGGAATTGTGAAAAACTGAGTTTTAATGTATTTGGCTAAGGTGTATGTAAACTTCTGGCTTCAACTGTAAATATGTTTCTCTTACTGGTCAACTTTAGTTTTGGTAAATTTAAAATTTACACCTGTTTTTAGAATGTTTAATATTATATTTTTATAAAAAAATAAAATATACATTCTTTATATATTTGTACTATATTTATGTAATATTATATAATGCAATAGTAAAATATATCTGTCCTCATTTCTTCACTTTCTCATGTTTTTTTTAAATGCTCTTTGATTAAATCCACAATCCCTTATTTCTCATAAAGCAAAACCTTTGAGATTTCGTTTCATCATTTTATCACTCCACAGAAATAAAGCATGCATCTCTTCTCTGTCACTGCATGTCATTAACACTGCGTGTATGAACCCACTATGACCAGCAACATTTGCCATTACATGATCGTTTAAAGTGAAGCCGGAGCACTTTGCGTTCACTATCAGAGTTTATATTTGTTTGTTTATATTTTTGCAAGAGTTAGGCGCGAGCCTCTGCTGACGGCACGTGCATCAGAGCGCTTGAGAAGCGCTTCACATGCTCTTCCGGATAGGAGCTGCTATGGTTGACGTCTGCGGTGCAGCTCAGTGACACTAGGAGTGAATGACACACAAATGTGCCTTTGATGGCATTTATATATTTGCTTAATATTCCCTCATTTGGGCATTAAAATGTGATTTAAATTTGAAGTGTACAATAATCGCAGTCATCTCAGATAACCGCAGTTAAATCAAATAACCACGACTGGTCTAATTGAGCACAGGAAAATATTTTCAAGTTGACACTCAAATGAGAAGTGTGCATCAACTAGAGATTTTTCACTTGCAGCTGATTTGAGATCTTTGCGTTCCACAAGTTATGCAGCGGCACTTTCATACAGCACAACATCCTACTGCTCACTCCTCAATTGAACAGAACCTTGGCTAACCTTTTCTACTAGGTTGTCTTTTATTTGGCTTTCTGCACATATCTCCAATTTGCCTGTACTCTGAACAGAGCTCTAATTACATTTGATTTCCCCTGACAAGGTAAATGGTTTGTGAGCACTGGGAAGGACAATCTGTTGAATGCATGGAGGACTCCCTACGGCGCCAGCATATTCCAGGTACAGAGATCAATACCAGCTGTCTGCAGGAAATTTGTAGGCTGAGTCAGTTGAAAGGGCACAGTGACCGCTGGCTGACAGGCCCGGGCCTTGATCAGCGGAAATGGGCTGGAATATGTCATTAATGTTGGGTCCTGACCACTTAGTGCGGATGTTGGTCCGTGCATGTAGCTCGCATCTACCAGCTTAAGAGTAAATAATGATAACCCTTCAAGTGTTTATGACTGAAGCTTGGCTCAAACACTAATGCATTGTTTGGGGGGGTGGGGGGGGCGCTTACATGGATGGCTGTCAGCATTTTCTCTGAGTAATAGAGGATGTCTGAAGAGTTTTATGCTGTCTTTTGTGGCACATTAAAGTTAAAATTTGAACTGGTTTATTGTACCAGATGAAGCAAAAAAGGCAGTTACAGTAAAAATTGCTGTAATGCACAGACTTGAGTGACTTGTTGCTTTTATTAAATGGCGGCAAGGCAAGAGCATTATTTATTATCCTTACTGTAGGCTGTTTGTATACCAATTTGCCTCATTAATATAGAATGTGTTCACTTTCATTTTACAGTTAAGTAAGCTGATTTGAATGCAGTTCATCCAATCAGAATTTAGAGTCAGAACTGTCAGTTTTATAATGTGGCTTATTTTCCTTCTCTCTTGTCTTCCCACAGTCAAAGGAATCATCCTCGGTTCTGAGCTGTGACATCTCAGCCGATGACAAGTACATTGTTACAGGCTCTGGAGACAAGAAGGCCACGGTGTATGAAGTGATCTACTAGACTGAGAGGTAACAGGGTGGAGCAGCTCAGGCATCTGGAGGAGGAAGGACAGACGACTTCTTACTCCAGTGACTCTCCTAGTCAAACAGACACGAACAGCCTTTGTCTGTCTGTCTGACTACCTTTCGCATTCTCACTGACTATATTACTGACTGACCTGACTGCAGCCCTGGACGAGTGGGTGCTTGGTTGACCTGGACTTGAGCTGCCTGGACGTGGATATAAATGTGCAGCCCTGCAGACCCCAAAACACCACCTCCACCGTGACCACACTCGGGCCATTTTATTTGGCACTAGAGAACATTGTCTCAATGTTACTTTCCTTGGTGGTTTTTTCGTCATCTTTCTTTGGATTTTGTCTTTTTCTCACTATGCGGTGAGAATGTTGCATAATGCATTGTGAAGCAGTGCTTCGTTCTGAAACTTCATCTGCGTGGAGGCTTTGTGAAAAGTGTACATAATGGAGTATTAAAATGTCTTTTATAGATTTATATTTTGGTGTCCAGTTACACTTGTGATCTTTCTCTCTCTCTCTCTCTCTCTCTCTCTCTCATTCTCTCATTGATGTCATTGGAAATTAGATTAGGACGTTTTTTCTCAAGATATTCCATTCCGTTTTTACCCCCACCTTTGACAAGTTCATTTTCCAGGCTGACCTTTTATGGAAATCTAATTTGCTTCTTTTCCCTCCCTCCTGAAAAACAATTTTGAGCTAAATCACATTACAGAGGCGTTTTTGTAAAATGTCCCATTGGGGGGAAAAACAAAAAAAAATTTTTTTTTTCTGAGTGGCTTGAAAAACCCCATTGCAAGGCACCTGAGACTGCAGATGAGGCTCCACAGGAGGGGAGGTTCATTTCCCCAACAAACTCTGAGCACCAGTATATGACTGCTCCACCTTCCCGCTCTTGGCCTCAACAAGAATCAAGACCCTGCCTCCTGCAAACAGAGAGTCTTCTTTGGGGGACACGACCTGGATTTTGAATTGCGATTGTATTGAACAATTAGTAAAGGACTACTCTCAAACCTGTGACTTCATTGTGCTGTTGTATGACCAGGACATGATGTCTTGTAGTGTAAGATTTGGAATTTGGAGAAAGTGGTTGTTTTCCCTCCCTTTCCCTTCCTGAGTCCCAGTGACACACTGTGGTTTGTGTGCATTGTGTTTCAAATACAGGAAGCACAAAGTAAAGGTAAAATGTCTGCAGATAAGCCAAATGGACCATAACACTCTTGCCTAGATATTTACTTGATGCCCAGCTTGTTCATTGCATCACACTGTTAGCATCCCTCTTCCAAAGTAAGAGCAAAGAGCTGGAAGAAACGGACACTTCTCAAAACACACACCAAAGTATGTAGCAAACTGTGTTGTCACTGAAGATGTGTACAGTTGTTGATAATTCAATAAACAGTTTTTATAAAAAAAAAAAAAAAAAAATATTTAAGAATGCCTTCTATCTCTGTCTATTGTGTAAATTAGTTTCACAGTGTCTCACATTGGCCACTTCAGTGGCAGTATTGTAATTGCACATCAGTGGAGAGCTAAACTTCAAGCCACTTGAGGGAAGCATGACGTAAACGCTGCTCTTCGGCCTCTCTGAATGTTCTGTTGGAAGTGTAGCACTCTTATTAGGGGGTCAGCTGAGATGAATGCCCTCTCCAGCCCTTTTTTTTATGTCTGTTCCTCTGTATAGTGAGGGGCTCTCTTTGTGAACTCCGTCCCCTCGCCTGTTTAGTAATGTTTTTGTAAGACTATAAAAGCATAGACGGATGGTTTCGGCTCTGAAACGGTCTCTCTGCTTGGTCCCCTCTCTTTAAGCCGCCCTACATAGACACAAGTGTGCATTTCCTGAGTGCATCTATATAGCAGCCCACATGGTCTTCTGGAACTCTCTTCCTCTCAATCAAGGGGTTGAGGGGCCATACAGGAATGAAAGGGTTTGCTCCCTCTGAGTGCCTGACACTGGACAAGTGGAGGGGCTGTCAGTCGTTTACGTCTCTTTTTCATGATTTCAACAGATCTGTTGGAGATGGAAAAGGATTTCATTTACATTTTGAATTTCTTAATGATAATTAAAAGAATATTCTGAGTTCAATACAAGTTAAGCTCAGTCAACAGCATAATTGTGGTATAATCATTAATCATTCTTACAATGGAAGCGAATGGGGCCAGTTCATAAATGTTAAAATACTCACCATTTCAAAAGTACAACCACAAGACGTAAATGTGTGTTAACATGATTTTAGTGTTATAAAATTGTTTACAACTACACAGAAAATGTTAGTAAGCAATTTTACAACTTCGTTGTCATGACGACGTAACGCTGCAAAATTTAAGACAACTGTAAAAATGAATTGAACTTGTTTTGAACCCAGAATATTCCTTTAGATCAGGCAAGTTTTCATAGATCTGTGATCTCCGTTTCAAGAAAGGCTTGATCTTTGTTGGAAGAGCATTCATCCAAGTAGCTTTCATCAGATTGGTGTAGGAGAAAATCAATTTTCAATACTCATGCCCTTTCAATTGGTTTCTAATTGGAAAAACATCTTTCACTTTTATTCTTTCCTTGATCATTCATGCAAGTAAGGAGACCATTTTTTTTTCTGGTTCAGCTTTACTGGTGACTAGATTGCCATGGCAGACGTGATCCCACGTGGATGGCATCAGATGTATTAAGCAGGATTTTCCCTGTCTGATTTGTGGTTTTGTAGCCATTGTTACTTATACCATGTTTCTGAGCTTACAGATTTGGAGTTTATGGATATGGATCAGTCGCTTCTGTTGGCATGAATGTACCTTCCTTTGTAGCCAGTGGATAGGGGAGGATGTTTTCAGTAGCAAGGTCCTGGCACAGGGCTGAAAGACTGTAATAATGGCCTAATCACCTGAGCATTGCCAGTCTGTGGCTTTATCTGGCATGGATGCGAAAGCCCCCTTGGTGCTCTGTGATTTACAGCTTTTGATCTGGGTAATAATGTCTTTACTGTGGCCCTGCCTGAGCTCATTGGGCACTGCTCTGCACTAATCCACCCAGTGCATTCTAGTGGAATCGCGTTACACAAAGACCACCAGAGTTCTCTACTGAGGAGTGGGAAAAGGGGGGGGGGGATGACTGTGGTTGCCATGGAGACGGATCCCATTTCTCTGCTTTCCAATCTCCCCTCCACCACCACTTCTCTTTCTCTCTCTCTCTCTCTCTCTCTCTCTCTCTCTCTCTCTCTCTCTCTCTCTCCCTCCCTCTCCCCCTCTCCTGGGACCGATAAGCATGAGGACAGGTTTCTGTGTTTACTTGACACAGTAGGGCCCTCCAATCCCTGAGCAGGGATGACCCTGATAACACTGCCTGTTACAGCAGCAAACCACTGACAGTTGATAAGCTGTGCTGCAGTCATCTCCCTTCCCCTCTTTCTCACTCTGCCAAGGATAACCACAGCTACACATGCTGTGTTCATTTAGATTAGTGTGGATTCGATTGGATTATTCCTCCAGTGTTCAGAATGTTGATCTCCAAAAGCATAGTGCTGTTGGTCTAGGTACTTTCTAGGTTGGAAGGATGAACTAAATGTCATTGTTTTACTGATCTAGATCCTGTCATCTGGCAAGGCAACATTCCACCTTGATGTTCTTGTGAATAGCCCACATTCCTGAATGTTTATCTCTTAAACTGCTGGCCTGCGACCGCAGTCATATGGTGGCCTTTTCTGTCCTCTTGACATGTGGCTAATATGCCTAGATCAGAGTCACACAGTTGTAAAAGATTAGGTATTTTTAAACTGGGCTGTCAGGCTCAGGCTTTGTATTACTTCCAAGTAAGCATTGAATTCCAGGCAGTAATTAGATGTTGTCTGTAATGAGATTTGTGTGATACGTTTGTCTGAAATGTATCGGCACGCACTCACTTTGATGTTGAGATTAAGATATGCACAAAGGTGCTTTTATGGTACATATTAAGCCAACACAGTAATTACATTCTCACACAAATGTTGAGGTTTTAGGCCCAGCTGGGGGTTAAAAAAGAGCATGCTTAATTATTGAAGCGAGAAACAGATTACTTCATGAAACATGCTCTGTTTTTAGCTTAAAGCTGCCTAATGTAAACATAGACTGATTCGATTTGTGAAATAATTGCTAACCTTTATCTAGGAGTACACTGATCGATCGGCCACCGATCTAAATTGGCCGATCTGTGTCTTAAGTCTGTGATCGGGCCGATCTTTTTTGCAGCACGCAGGGAATCACACACAGTACACTGCTACTCTAGTGAATGAGCACTTTCTCAGTCCTTGATGCATGACAGCGTAGCCTCTGGAGGCTGAATTGTTGGCAATTCGAAGTATTCATGAATTTCAACTTTCAGACATTCTGTTATTCAGATGAATTTGCAGTTTTTTAAAAAAAACATTTGTAAGAATTTCATGTGTATGAATATTAAGTTGCCCATTTTCTATAGTCATTACGGTAGTGATTCTGACATGCTGCACGGAGAGGATAAAGAGACTGCAAATGGCTATAAAAACGAATTAAACAACAAATAAACATGTGTATACAAATCTGAGTATACGTGATGTAACGTGAGTCGTGACAATAGGATATTGTGTTTAGCGATTGAGACTATTTGAGCACTTTCAGCTTCACTCCCTTCAATATGCTCACTAACGGTGTCAATGAAACGTGCGCTCTTCAGGGGCCGGTTGCACCAGCTATACCTACGTTACAACTTAGCCTAGTTGTGGCATAAATGGGCACTAAGTCACAATTTACGCATTACTAAATATGTGAGCGTTGCACCATTAAACTTAGGTAGGATGTAACCCTACGTATAAACTAAATAGTTATGGAAGCAACTGACCAGGAGTAACGGATGGAATAAAAAAAGCATACTCAATGACATCAATGAGCACATGTTTTGGTTGACAGGCTTCAGTCCTTTCGACATTGATGATGTTGGCATTTACACTCGTTTACATTTACGGGAGAAAACATTATGTAAAAAAACATAGTACATACAACATACAAAATATATAAAATATTAAAATGAATAAATGTCTATTTTTCCAGCCTGTTGTATTAGTATTTATTTATTATCCCTTATTCATTTTAGATACAGTTATTGAATATTGTTATTTGCATAAGCTAAATAGCCTATATCATTAATGAAATCTTGTTTTATTACGTATCGTATTTTAATTGGGATATAATTTATTACAGCTGACAGTTACGTGAGCAAACAAGGTTTGAACGTCAGCTTTATCAAGATCAAACTGAAATTCACAGCTTTTCAACACTTCTGTGTACAAATTTGAAGGCTGTTTATTGGATCAATACAGGTAAACGTCATATTATGCGATTATGCATTACTTTACGGAGAGCTTACGATCTACAAGCTAAGTCTTGCCTTAAGAACAGGAGGTGCAACCAAATTAAGCACTGACTTAGTTACAAAGTAACTAGTAGTTACTAAGCCATTAGTGTGAACTTTACACCTCAACTTAAGTGAGATCTTGCGTACAGCTGGTGCAGCCCTACCCTGGTGCTCTCAATATGTCATCAGTCACTCATCTCAGTGCTATTCTGCGAGGATCCCAATTTAGATCAGATTAATGTTGGTCACATTACCACTAATCACAGCTATTACATTTTAACCATAACGGCACCATCTCTTCACACACTTGCTTAATAATTAGTGATCTGTGTTACAGCGCAACGCAAAGACCGTAAACAAATAGTAGATATTAATGATTTCTCACTGGAGCAGTTTTGGAGCTTGTAATGGATGTATTTTTCTAATTGTATACGTATCTCTGCTGTGTGCGACACTCATGATTTTTATTGCTTACCAGTATGTTACAATGACCTTTTGATACTGACAACAGAACTATGCATAACTGTTTCAAAAAAAATAAATGTTAGCAATTCACAATTAATGTAATTTGAATGTAATTTTGGTAACTTTATAAAAATATTCCATTCATTAACATTTGTTAATGCATTAGGTTTCATGAACAAACAATGAACAATATATTTTTACAGCCTTTAATTCATTGTAATGTTAGTTAATAAAAATACAATTGCTCATTGTTAGTTTATGTTAGTTCATAGTGCATTAACTAATACAACTTTTGATTTTAAAATGTAATAGTATATGTTGTAACTAACATTAAGTTCATTAGTTCATGTTAACAAATGGAATCTTTTTGTAAAGTGTTACCGTAATTTTACTGTGTGGGGTATAAACATATAACTGCACAATATAACTTGCAAAAGTGTGGCAAAGGGCACTTTAAAAAAAAAATTATATATATATATATATATCGTTATCGGCCGACCTTAGTGTAAAAAAAAAATCAGAGATTGGTATCAGCCTCAAATTTCCTGATTGGTGCACCACTACCTTTGTCTATATGAGAGGTTAAGTGTGTTTCAATGTACAAAATATAGGCTTTTTGCTGTTCTGAGAATCATAAGACTATACTGTTTCTTTGTATGTCTTAGTTACCCTCTTAAACTTATTCAGTGACTTTTCAATGTCATCATTTTCTCCCTAGTTTGCACTTTAGGGGATTTTTTTCCGCTTGTCTTTCAATGGTGTATTATAGGGGCCACTAGCAATGTAGTTTAAACTGAAGCAAATTCTTCTAAACCAGATTCCAGATTGTTTAAGCTTGTTCAATTTTTAGCATACTGTATAGATCATGGGCTCTGAACTACCGACAATATAGAAATGCTAAGGTGATCAGGGTAGTTCACAGAATGTTCAATTTAGGTCATAATTATCTCTAATGAGATTTTAAGAGGGGTCGATCCAAGCTAAACACTGGTTAATTTCAAATAATAATGGTGTGTGTGTGTGTGTGTGTGTGTGTGTGTATTTCTCCATTTACATTCTTTGTGGTTTAACATCAGATCTTTTTCTTGTTGCAATGAAGTTGAAAGATCAGGGTGGCAGTCCTATAACCACTCTGATTTAACAGGCAAATTTTGGCCACCATTCTCTGTACATCTTTTATGGCAGGCAAATATTCTTTCAGTGTGTGTTTTCTGATTACCCTCTGCACCTGAACATTGTTACATAAGAAGGTCTGGTCAGATTTGATTATTCATGGAAATTCTTTGAGGTTCAAATACTGAGTTATGCAAAATTAGAGTGGCGAAACAGCCTGATTTGCCTTCCCCAAGGTAACCATGGTCAATGGACCATCCAGACGCACAAAAATACATTAAAGAGCATACATGGTTTTTCAAATACAGTGTTGTGAAAAAGTATTTGCCCCTTCCTGATTTCTTCTGTTTTTGTGTATTTTAACATCAACTAAATTGTTTTCGATCTTCAGACGGGATATAACATAAAACAAAGGCAACCTGAGTAAACACAAAATACAGTTTAAAAAAAATTATATATATATATATATATATATATATATATATATATATATATATATATATAATATACAGTAAATATCTTTATTGAAGCAAAAAAAGTTATCCAACACCTAAATCAACCATGTGAAAAATTAATTGCCTCCTTAAACTTAATAGCTGGTTGTGCCACCTTTAGCAGCACCAAATGCTTCCGATAACTGGAGATCAGTCTTTCACAAAGTTGTGGTGGAATTTTGTCCCACTCTTCTTTGCAGAACTGCTTTAGTTCAGCCACATTGGAGGTTTTTCCAATGAACTGCCTGTTTAAGGTCCTGCCACAGCATCTCAGTCGGGTTCAAGTCAGGACTTTGACTGGGCCACTCCAAAACTTTAATTTTGCTGCTTTTGAGCCATTCAGAGGTAGACTTACTCCTATGCTTTGGATCATTGTCTTGCTGCATAATCCAGTTGCGCTTGAGCTTCAACTCACGAACTGATGAACAAACGTTCTCCTTTTAGGATTTTTTAGTAGATAGCAGAATGTTTCTCTCAATTATTGCAAGTACCTTGGCCCTGAAGCAGCAAAGCATCCCCACACCATCACATTACCACCACCATGCTTGACCGTAGGTATGGAATTCTGGAATTTGTGGAATTCTGTGTTTGATTTACGAGAGATGAA
Organism: Myxocyprinus asiaticus; assembly: GCF_019703515.2. Classification (NCBI taxonomy): domain Eukaryota; kingdom Metazoa; phylum Chordata; class Actinopteri; order Cypriniformes; family Catostomidae; genus Myxocyprinus; species Myxocyprinus asiaticus. The sequence continues at coordinate 25,411,116 of NC_059361.1, read as the reverse complement.
ATGGGATCCCTGTCTTCCGAACTGTTCCACTTTCGACTCATCAGTCCACAGAACATTCTCCCAAAAGCTTTGAGGATCATCGAGGTGTGTTTTGGGAAAAATTCAGACGAGACTTAATGTTCTTATGGGTTAGCAGTGGTTTTTGCATCGCCTGTCTTCCATGGATAGCATTTTTGGCCAGTGTCTTTCTGATAGTGAAGTCATGAGCAGTGACCTTTATTGATGCGAGAGAAGCCTGCAGTTCCTTGGATGTTATCCTTGGCTTTTTTGTGACTTCCTGGATGAGTCATTGCTGTGCTCTTGGAGGAATTTTGGAAGGTCGGCCACTTCTGGGAAGGTTAACTTCTGTGCCAAGTTTTCTCCATTTGGAGATAATGGCTCTTACTGTGGTTCTCTGGAGTCACAGAGCCTTTGGAATAGCTTTGTAACCCTTCCCAGACTGATGTATTTCAATCAACTTTTTCTTCATTTCTGGAATTTCTTTCGACCTTGGCATAGTGTGCTACTTGGCGAGACCTTTTAGGCAACTTCATGCTGCTGAAAAATGTATATTTATGTGTTGATTTGATTGAACAGAGCTGGCAGTAATCAGGCCTGGGTGTGTCTAGTCCAGCTGAACCCCATTATGAATGCAGTTTCATAGATTTGGGGATTTAGTAACGAAGGGGGCAAATACTTTTTTTACACAGGTCCAGTTGGTATTGGATAACTTTTTTGCTTCAATAAATAACATCATTTCAAAACTGTATTTTGTGTTTACTCCGATTGTCTTTTGTGTTGTGTTGGATTTTGTTAGCATGTTTTTAACAATTTAGTATGAGATGTACACACAAACTAAAGAAATCAAGATGGGGTAAATACTTTTTACAGCACTGTATGTACTGCATATTTGGGTGAGAAGAATGCAAACCTAAAGGCAAGGGGTCTTGCATACTACTTTGTCTTGTCTGTAGTGGAATTTTGTTTGTTAGTGGATAAAAACATGGATCAGTAGACCTAACTTTAGCCAGAATGACTGACTGGTCTCTAGGACAAGGAGTTCTGGGTTTTAATCCCCATAATATAACATTTTAATTTAATGAATGAAAATTGCATCTGTAAATCAATGGATGAATATCATGAGTGGGGACCGATCTGTTTGCATTTTGCTTTGAGATTTAACTGGAAAGGAGAGTGAGCTGCGCAACTGTGGATCAAGTAGATCACGCATCTGGTTGCATGAGAGAATGTCGCCGCCCACTGTCACTCAACTCCACTGATAACAGCCACAATGAGTGCCCAAAATAACAAACTCCAAAGCTGGATTGCCACTTATTATAACACACACTAATGAAATGGACACTCCTGCTCAAGAACTGGAGACATTTCTTCTGCATTAGACACTTTAATGATGGAAGCTATTTCAAAAAAGGGTGGGGACAAAATTGGCCAAGGCAAAAATTGGTAGGGACATGTCCCACCCGAAAATAACACCTATTTCACAACACCACTTCACTCCACACAACCATAGTCAGTAGAAACCAGTGGTCTCACATAATGATAACTAAGGCACAAGATCTATACACTTGAAACTGGCAGTTTCTGTCAGTCTGGCTTTATTGGCATATTCAAGTGTTTATATTATAGCTGTTTCCCCCACAACTAAGACAACTATATCAGATATTAGACTATATTAGACTAACTATAGCTACTGGACAAAATGTTGGAATTTTTGTATTAAGTTCTGTAGTACTTGGAAACATTTCTTTACTAATGGTAACTGTCCTGAGAATATTTCCCAGTAACCTTTGCATTATTCTTCTAATTGAGCCTTAGTGCTTTTCAGTATTACATTTCAGTTGCTTGGCACTTAAACTGCAATGTCAACACCTTAATACGATTGCTTGTTTTGTATCTTGCCAGTTTTTCAGTTATAGCCCTAGGTAATAAACATGCATACTCTTTGCTTATGGGTCAGTAAAATGGGTTGATGTTTGTGATTTATAACTACTCCCCTCACTTCTGGCCCATTTTCATGTTTTTTGGTTTAATATATGATCAGATGCCTAGCTTAACCTTAACCCTAACCTAACCCTGTATGGACAATTACTTTTATAGTGTACAGGTTCTCCTTTAGCATTAACTGTTTCAGCTCACTTACACAACCTAATTTTGATTCCTAATAAACGTTAATGCACCTTTTAATTGGCATAGAGATGGATTTGACAATTTGTACTAGTACATGCTTTAATACTTTGTCCTGTACATGCCCACTAGGGCTCCTAAAAAAAAAATGGATTATATATTTCAAAGAATATGTACCCTGTTTAGTATTACAGTAGGTACACCACAGATCACTACAAGATAGAACATCACATTAAGTTAGTTGATACATTGTCCTCTATTTGCTCTGGATATAATTAAATGGACATTTATTTTACAGAGACAAATGTTCCAGTATTACAGGTCAACAAGCGGATCGGAATTAACGAGTTGAGATGTTTGCAAAAATGAAATATAAACATAATACATTGGTGTTACGGTACTAGCCTTTATCTTTGGTTGATTTTAGATGGCCTGTGTAAAATATTTTATTTTTTCAGAAGTGCATTTAAAATTGAAAGGATACTTCTCTTAAGTGGATCTTTTTAGTGAGTCTGGCCAGGCCAAATGTATTAGTATTGTTCTGTTGAACAATGTGTTAGGCAGATACTAGGTTATTGTTCATCTTTATATTTGGCGCAGTCAGTGGGATGTTGGCTAAAATTTGCCTGTCAAATCAGAGTAGAGATGACATTACCACTCTGATCTTCCAAACCTCACAGATTGAGAGTTATTACCAGTAGAATGCCACATACTGTATTTAGATGAAGAATCCATTTGTCAAAAGTGAGCTAATCTTACCACTTTCTTTTTGATTTCCCTCAAGACTTAAGTAAGACCATTTTAGGGTCACTTTAACTGACCTCTCTGAGACTGTAGTTCATGCTGTGTGGAAAATACGTCTACCGCCACAGTGATGTATTTGTGGCTGTGGTAAAACCTCTCCAGGTGCCCTGTCTGATTTATTGATGCATCTGTCATCCCCTGCCTCTCCTGCTGAACCAGACAAAAGCAGAGCCACGCTAGATTGAAAAGGCAGAGGAGCAATCTTTTAAATAGATCTCTTTTCGAAAATATATTATGACATAATCATGTTTTCTTCTCAAAGCCCAAGGGAAGGCTGTCTGTCAGACCCTGGCCTTCTTTTCACTCACCTTCCCCTGAACAAAACGAAAGGGAGAGGTATGGGGGAAAATGTGGTTATGTGCTAATAGAACCCAGAGGCACTCTGAAACCTTAGACATTCTGCTTTTCTGCTCTCAGTTGGGAGATTAAAGCCAGGGAAATGTTACAGGAGGCTGGATAATTGCCCCTGTGTCTCCAGAAGACAAAGGCCAATGCTTCGACAGTTCCCCGCGGTAAGTCGTCAAGAGAGGCTCAAGGATCCTTCAAGGCTGCAGCAAATTGTATAGTCCTGTCTAACAAACTACCAATCTCTGGATATTATGAGGCACCCATACAATCCCAGTCATAATGACAGCTTGCAATACCATAATGGAGTGGAGGCACAAAATGTTTTTTTTTTTTTTTGTTTTTTTTTCTTCTGCGAGCACACTTTTTTTTTTTTTTTCTTCTCGTATGTATTCCCATTTGTGCTTTGATTTACACATGTATCTGAGACTCTATTTTCTGTCTGTCTTTTTTAAATATTCATTATCACTGTGGTGGCAAAAAAATTGGGTGCCACCAACAGGTGATTTCAACCTTTTCCCCAAAGGACCACTTGATCCTTGCAAGCAGCTAATGAGTTGCCAAGCCTGCCTTGCATTGGGGGTGGCTACAAATTAACATGGGTTTTTGGTGTGTTTTTCTTTCTCACACATTTCTCTCTCATTTTTCCCCTCCCCGCTTCCCCTCGCCTTCTCTCATGTTTTTCGATTGCTCCCTCTCTCTACCTGCTTCATGCCTCATTGCCGACAGCAGCAGCAGCAGCAGCAACCGTGTTGTCTGGCTCCTAGCAGCCCTTTTTGTTGGTTTGCTTCATGTTAAGAATTAGCCATTTGACAAGAACAAAAGAAATTAATTGGTGGTTTAAGCCTTAATGAGACAGCTTTGAAATTAACAGGGCTCATCAATGGAAACAAACAAAATCCTTCAGGGCTGTTGTTGAGGGAGCATTACTCTGACAGAGCTTTTGACACTATGATGAATAGCAGGTCAGGGGAGACCATCTGTGCTTATTTAAACCCCTGCAGGAGAGGGGAGGGTTGTGGCCTGGCTGGAAGAGATGCTGATAAAAATAGGGAAAAGGGAAGCCGGAGAGGGGGCCGAAAATAAGCAGAGAAAAGCCTCAAATTCACCAGCTTTATTCATTGCCCTTCAGCATGACACCACTGCCCAACTAGGGTGACAAAGGAAATAAAAAGCACTCACATTTGCATGTGAAAGGTTCAGGGACTCTGACTATGCATCCAAAAAGACAAAGAACTCTGATTTCAAGGGAGATTTAACCTCCATTCAGACTGCATCAAAGGCTTGGCTGTCGGGCTGAGAGCCCCAGCTCAGGCTGATTGTGGATGGGGGAAGGGGGTTTGGGATCACAGGCCTCATTTGTTCCCCCTCTTTACTGTGCCCTGTCTCTATATCTGCAGAGGAGCTCCATTTCCTAACTGCCTCCTCCCCCTCCATGAGCACCAGCCTTCCATACTTTTTAGCTGCTTTGTAAAGCTTTGAAGGCATAATTTAAGACATTTATTATTCAATCTCAGGAAAAAAAAAGTACCGTAAAAGGGCCATCACTGGGATGGTACCTTTTAAGGGGACTTTTTTGTTTGTTTGTTTGTTTGTTTGTTTACCTCTAGTTAAAATGTACTACTTATTTTGGGTAAATAATTGAACCCTAAGGTCCTACTGTACCTTTAAAGGTACATTTTATACATTTTATTCCTCTAGGAACAAAAAAAAAAAAAAAACGTACATTTTTGTGACTTTAAGGGTACAAATGTGTACTCAGCCAGACACATGAGGTATCTACAGATGAAGCCAGCAATGAAGTGAGTGTTTTGTCATGCGATGTGTGTGTGTGTGTGTGTGTGTGGGCAGGTGCTGAAATAGTGGAAATGGTGGCAAAAATGCCCCTTTAGTGATTCTTCTTTATCTGCTTTCTTACATTTTATTTATTTCATAATATTCTAGGCCTATGTAGTTCTAAATTTAGCACAAGTTTAGTGCTGGCACAGTAGCTGTCAGATTCATTTTGTATTCGCTGTCTCAGAGACAAGTGTTGATTAATCTAGGTAATATGAAATTTCAAACTTGTAACATTAATTACATCAAAATCTACTGAAATGGTAGACAGAGCTAACATAGGGTCCAACGAATTGATTAAAATGTTTTCTAGGAGAGTGTCTTTTGTGATTTGATTTTATAGGTAACAGCCATAATTACTGAGATTGAGAATAAATTCAACAAAAGTAATAGACATAAATGGACAGTAGTGGTTTTTATGGTTTAGTAATATTGTCATCATAGAGGTAAAAATGCAAAATAGGGCAAATATTGCCATTTAATGAAAAAGTTAATTTCTGACTCTTAGAGTGTTATCTTTCAGCACAGCTCAGACTCAACGGCCCGATCCCTGAAACTGTCCTCCCAGCATGCCTCAGCTTTCCCCTGCCAGCTTGTTTGTGGATCACAGGGGAGTGGTGATAAATAGACAGCCTGTGCGGTGGGAGGGAGGAGGGCAGGATGAGTGCTGTGGTGTCTGTGCGATGTTTAGCTCTTCCTCTGTTAGATAAGGAAATGTTTGATGAGGTAAGGAGGAACGAGAACGATTTAGGTCATCTAATCTGATTCTCAGAGAATTGGTTGAGCCTCAGAGGGGAGTAGTAATTACATAGTAGGATTAGTGGGTCCAGCTGCCCCCCTTCTAAAAACCTCTCATGCCCTGTAGGGGCGGCATCGCTCAAGGGGAAGTTCAGCGTGTCGGATGATGCTGCCTCACTGTCGATCAGAGTGCAGTCTGTGTAAGGCTAGGGAATCCAGATCTATAATAAAAATAGGTAAATCCTTTGCTCGTTAAGGAAGAGATTGCTCCATAGCCTAACAAGGATTAGCCCAAAATACAACATATGATGCTTTTTTTGGATGGTCAAGTATTAGGTATTAATTAAGTGCAAACTGATAGCTGATTAGCCTTTAATTTATCTGGTTAGGAAGAATTAACTCATTAAGAGAAGGGACAGTCTCTTTTAGTTACTTGAATTGTACAACAACTTTAGGGATTTCCAATTGTATTTTTCTGCTTAGAAAGCTTCTTAGGGGGGACAATATTAGTTGTTTTTAAATATATAACAGATGATAGTTTATTCTGAATTTGTTTGTTTACATGAACCATGTGAACGAACCAATTCACTTGAATGAACTGGACTTTCCAATGATATACATGAGGGAAAGGACAATTTCGGGTAGTGCATTTGATTATTGCATCAATTTGCTTGGGTCTAAAGCTGCATGTGCAATGTGACAAAAACAGTGATTGTATAATTTTGTTGCGCTACATAAACGGGTAAAATGTTCAGTTGCATGTCAGTAAATGTTGGTCTTATAATACAAAATGGACTTGGGCTTTTCAGTCAAAAAAATCAAACATAGATGGCTAATGTATGTCTATGTAAGTATATTGTGTATCTAACTATATTGTATATATTACACTGTGGTTCCACCTTAAGATTTACCATTGTGTCGGTATCCTCACAGGACTATTTAACAGACTGCTTTAGCATATAGAGATATGCACAGGCCCTGCCCTTCTGTTTACCTTTTGTCTGCACAGAAACAGTCATCAAAGTGTCTTTTGCATAATTCCCAACTGTCAGCCCATTATAGTCAGGGTCAACTGGGAGTTAACTTCCCCCCAAGGAGCATTTGCTGACGGATACACACGATACATTTTAGAAATGTCACTCTTTCACTATGCAAATGTGAGTGTGTGTTTGAATATAGTGTAGCTATTTCAAATCATGCAGAGAATGTGAGTGCGTGTGTGACATGACTGTGTTTTAAAATTGCGCACATAAACGAGCGGGCCTAGCGAGAACAGCAGCCTCAATTGCAGAGAGCCTGCCACGCATGGCTGCCATTTGGAAAGGGTAATCCACTCATTGCCGTTTGCATTCAGTGCTGTGAACCGTGGGGTGCCCGCCTGGATGCCCGTGCATAAATTACTGCCATGGAACATAAAGTGCTGGGAAGATTTTCCTTAACTATCGTCCCAGACCGCTTTAAACGCTTCTGCTTGAGCAGTCGATACCATGCAGCCCATTCAATTATGCAGACGGCAGTCCCTCATTAACAGAATCCTGACCTTGACATGTCTGCCCTATTTCTCTCCCCTGCCAGCCCGTGCTGTCTCCCCCCAAACATGCACAAGCACACATGCACACCCAACCACTCTGTTTGCCTCTGCGCTGACCTGGAAATCCATGAATATCGATTAGTTGTTAGCAGTGTAATTGAAAATGTCAGTTATGAGACCTGCACAGATAAAGATCAACAACAGCAGTTGGGGCCGACCGTACTACTACCTGCTGCCTGTGTATATATCTGTTCTAGAACAGGGTACGAGGCAGCAGATGTGAAAGTTCCCTAAATAATGTATTTCAGACTTGGTGTAAGTGCACAAATGGAGATATGTCTTTAGTTTGTTTTCATTGTAATATATAAGTATATTGGAAAAATATTCATTGAAACTTTTTTCCATTTCATAACCTTTCTATAATTTCATAACCTTTCTCTCTTGCTGGTTGGTTTGATGAATTGACAGCTTGTCACTTGATTTGAATTCAAAATCAGTTCCTTAAAGGTCAAAGGTTATTTAGCATTCAGTTCACAAAGGGCTGGCCTAAGATTTGAAACGCATGGGGTTTAAGATTATTTTGGGCATATAGATGCCTCATGTTTTCATCTTCAGGACATACAAGAGCAGGTGCTTAAAGCTTCCATGAAATACAGATTTGACTTTTAATTTTTTAGTCAATATGTGTTCGCTTTGAGGCCATCTGTTTGCTAGTGTACTCCTAAAAGTTGACACATTTAAAATTAGCAGCCTTTCTCTTCCAGGAGAAAGGAACAAGCATATTGACTCATCTTGCACTCAGGGGTGTATACATTTATTTTTGTCCAACAGACTAGGAATGCCCTAGCTACCGAAAAGAACACCCTAGCAGCCTCATAGCAGTGCCCTGACAACCACCTACATCCTTGCAATGTTCTAGCAACTACCGCAGCCATATCTTGGCACCTGAAAATGATAGAAATATGGGGTTGGCCTCTTTTGACTTTGTGTAGTGTACTGGGTTCCCTGAGACCACAACTATATCTCAGTACCAACATGAAATAGAGACATAAGGGTTGGGTCTTTTAACAGGGGTCAGTATACATAACTCCAACAGCAAGGCAGCAAGTTTCAAGAAATGTATCTACTTTGAAATCTTGTAGTTCCTTTTCCTACTAACTGATTTCATGTTCTAATCTGTTTCAAAGAGACTCCACTCTCAAGTTAAAGTTCTTGCCATTATTTTAACATAAAGACTTTAACTTCAGTCCCGCCCTCCCAACACCTCACTCTCATAGACACGCCAAAGCTTCCCAGGATGCCAGTGCCTGCCTGCTGGTTCCCTAATCGATTGCTAATGGCTTGAGTTCCATCACTGCAGAGTAGCTTGGAATCTGGCCCTGGGACTGAATGGAGCGGAAACACCATTTTCAGCTCTATGAGCCGTTATACTGCATTGAGAAGCCCATTCTGCATGCTCCATAGCCCTGCTGATGGTGAGTGCATAGTTGCTAGATGGCTTTTGACTCCCACTCTCTCTCTCTCTCTCTCTCTCTCTCTCTCTCTCTCTAATGCTCTCTTTTTCATCCTGTCGATTACTTTACAAGTCATAAGGTTGAGGGTGTAGAAAAGTCCAACATACGGCAAAATAATCTCAGTTGATATCGGTCATACCGGTGTTATTAAAATGTATATTTTTTATTTAGTTTTTATTTCGATTCATCCTTTCAGTTTGGTTTAGTTTTCCTTAGTTTTTATTGTATGACTGCTAGTTTCAGTGAAGTTTTCGTTTTTATGTATATTACGTTTTTATTTTTATATTAGTTGTAGTATTTTGGGGCTGCCAAATACAGGTGCATCTCAATAAATTAGAATGTCATGGAAAAGTTCATTTATTTCAGTAATTCAACTCAAATTGTGAAACTTGTGTATTAAATAAATTCAATGCACACAGACTGAAGTAGTTTAAGTCTTTGGTTCTTTTAATTGTGATGGTTTTGGCTCACATTTAACAAAAACCCACCAATTCACTATCTCAAAAAATTAGAATATGGTGACATGCCAATCAGCTAATCAACTCAAAACACCTGCAAAGGTTTCCTGAGCCTTCAAAATGGTCTCTCAGTTTGGTTCACTAGGCTACACAATCATGGGGAAGACTGCTGATCTGACAGTTGTCCAGAAGACAATCATTGACACCCTTCACAAGGAGGGTAAGCCACAAACATTCATTGCCAAAGAAGCTGGCTGTTCACAGAGTGCTGTATCCAAGCATGTTAACAGAAAGTTGAGTGGAAGGAAAAAGTGTGGAAGAAAAAGATGCACAACCAACCAAGAGAACCGCAGCCTTATGATTGTCAAGCAAAATCGATTCACAAATTTGGGTGAACTTCACAAGGAATGGACTGAGGCTGGGGTCAAGGCATCAAGAGCCACCACACACAGACATGTCAAGGAATTTGGCTACAGTTGTCGTATTCCTCTTGTTAAGCCACTCCTGAACCACAGACAACGTCTTACCTGGGCTAAGGAGAAGAAGAACTGAACTGCTGCCCAGTGTTCCAAAGTCCTCTTTTCAGATGAGAGCAAGTTTTGTATTTCATTTGGAAACCAAGGTCCTAGAGTCTGGAGGAAGGGTGGAGAAGCTCATAGCCCAAGTTGCTTGAAGTCCAGTGTTAATTTTCCACAGTCTGTGATTTGAGGTGCAATGTCATCTGCTGGTGTTGGTCCATTGTGTTTTTTGAAAACCAAAGTCACTGCACCCGTTTACCAAGAAATTTTGGAGCACTTCATGCTTCCTTCTGCTGACCAGCTTTTTAAAGATGCTGGTTTCATTTTCCAGCAGGATTTGGCACCTGCCCACACTGCCAAAAGCACCAAAAGTTGGTTAAATGACCATGGTGTTGGTGTGCTTGACTGGCCAGCAAACTCACCAGACCTGAACCCCATAGAGAATCTATGGGGTATTGTCAAGAGGAAAATGAGAAACAAGAGACCAAAAAATGCAGATGAGCTGAAGGCCACTGTCAAAGAAACCTGGGCTTCCATACCACCTCAGCAGTGCCACAAACTGATCACCTCCATGCCACGCCGAATTGAGGCAGTAATTAAAGCAAAAGGAGCCCCTACCAAGTATTGAGTGCATATACAGTAAATGAACATACTTTCCAGAAGGCCAACAATTCACTAAAAATGTTTTTTTTATTGGTCTTATGATGTATTCTAATTTTTTGAGATAGTGAATTGGTGGGTTTTTGTTAAATGTGAGCCAAAATCATCACAATTAAAAGAACCAAAGACTTAAACTACTTCAGTCTGTGTGCATTGAATTTATTTAATACATGAGTTTCACAATTTGAATTGAATTACTGAAATAAATGAACTTTTCCATGACATTCTAATTTATTGAGATGCACCTGTATATCATTTTATATGATATAATTTAAATATGTTTAACAACATTATATTTCTCAGGACTGTCTTGTTATCGCAATATAAAACAAATTAATTCATGGTAATTTATATTTTATTTTAATTCGTTTTGAAGTCATTACAATTAGTCCACACTAATATGTTTTCATTTTAAATTGCATTAATTTCTCTGTTTTCCTGAGTTTTTGAAATGCTCTCCATTACAGAATACTTAGGAAATCAATATTAAGCAAATGAAAACGAAAACAGGTTAGTGTGGCAATAGTTGACCCAAAAATAAAAATTCTCTCATCATTTACTCACCCTCATGCCATCCCAGATGTTTATGATTTTCTTTCTTCTGCAGAAAACAAAGATTTTTTTGAAAAATATCTCAGCTCTGTAGGTCCACACAATGCAAGTGAATGGTGGCTAGAATTTTGAAGGTCCAAAAAGCACACAAAGGCAGCATAAAAGTAATACATACGACTCTAGTGATTTAAATCCATATCTCCTGAAGCGCTATGATAGAAGTGGGTGAGATACAGATCAATATTTAAGTCCTTTTTTACTATAAATCTCCACTTTCACTTTCTTCTTTTGGTTTTGGCTATTCACATTATTTGTCCATATCGCCACCTACTGGGCAGGGAGGAGAATTTATAGTAAAAAATGACTTGAATATTGATCTGTTTCTTACCCACATCTATCATATTGCTACTGAATATATAGATTTAACCACTAGAGTAATCTGGATTACTTTTATGCTGCCTTTTATATGCCTTTTGGACCTTCAAAGATCTGGCCACTATTCACTTGCATTGTATGGACCAACAGAGCTGAAATATTCTTCTAAAAATCTTTGTGTTCAGCAGAAAAAAGAAAGTCATAAACAACTAGGATGGATTGAGGGTAAGTAAATTATGAGAAAATTTTCATTTTTGGGTGAACTATCATTTAAGTTTTTCTAGTTATGTTATAATGCAATTACTTTTGTTTGTTTCAGTTAACGATAATATTTGGTTTAGTATGGTTTTATAGTTGTTTTCTTCTGTAATTTTGGGTGATCTAGTCGAAGGAGAACATGATATGTGAGGCCTGTCATACAGAGTGTCAGTGTTTACACACATCATTTGGCTCAGAGTAAGGTCATGCTGGCATTAGAGCTGCAGGCTCCATAGGATGTTATTCAGTAGAGTGTGTCAGTAACCCAGGCCTGTGTTAATCTGGGGTTTCTGCAATCCAGGCTCACTGTTAATGAGCACCTGTGGATTATAGCCACAGGCACCCCTGTGGACCATTAACAGGGCTCCAACCAAAACAGCACATGCTGCTGATCTGCTCTGCTCAGTATGCATTTTAAGTTACATTTGTGGTTAGACACAGCCTTAGGCAACTTATGATAGTGTTCAGCTATTACGAAATTGTTTTAGACTGTCAGAAAACTGGGAGAGTTTGCAAGTGCAAGGAAAGTGCTTGTTTGTTTGTTTATTATTTATTTATCATAAAACAGACTGTTCAAACTCTGATTGGATGAAAATTCGATGTTGTCAAAACACACACCTGTGCTGTGACCGCACATTCTTTATTAATGCGCCAAGTTGTTATGTTGCTTGACAATTGTGAACATCGAACAGTTACAGTAGTTTAACATACTATATTACTTGGCGGATTAATTGTTTATTCCGATTATTATTAATAATGAATTAAACGTTTTGAATATTGGAGCCTTTTACCATATTTGGCTGTTTGCCGCTGTTTTATAATAGCATTGAGCCACTTGAGTCTGTGTATTACAGTAATTTTACCAAAGGAAACGTTTTTAAAAGAATGATCCAGGTTCAATAGAAGTTTAGCTCAATCAACAGCATTTGTGGCATAATGTTGATTACCACAAAATATAATTTTGTCTAGTCTTCTATTTAAAAAGAAAAGAAGCAAAAATCGCAGATACAGTAAGGCACTCATAATGGAAGTGAAAGGGCCCATCCATAAACATAAAAATACACACCGTTTCAAAAGTATAACCACAAGACATAAACAATATGTGTGTTAACATGATTTTAGTGTGGCAAAATTGCTTACCCTGTATGTGTCAAGTTACATCAAATATTACAACTTCATTATAGTGACGATGTTATGTCAGTAAACCCTGTGATCTGGTAAATGTCATAACGCCTGCAAATCTCTAATTTTATCACACTAAATTCATGTTAACATATACTGTATCATTTTTACGGCTATACTTTGTCTTATGGCTATACTTTAGAAGCAGTGTGCATTTTAATGTTTATGACTGACCTCGTTCAGTGCCTTAAGTGCCTTAACCACGATTTTATTTTATTATTATTATTTTCATTATTATTTTCACCACGGTTATATCACTACGGTTTTAAGAACGTAGTTAAATTACTGTAATGCACAACTTCTTGTGGCTTATTGCTTTATTATAGTTTTGTTTCTGAATGTTTGTTCTTTATCTTATTATTAGGGATGCACTGATGTATCGGCTGCCGATATTTATCTGCCAATTATTGACAAAATTAAAACCATCACCATATAAGCATGAAAATGCAGATATGAAAAACTGATGATTTATTTATAATTAATCAGTAACACACTTTGTAAAAACTCTTTATTAAAATGCACAATCCAGAAATAATAATAGCTACAATATGTAGAACACTTTAACTTTTTAGACATCAGTATGATACCTATTAATAATGCATAATTGACTGAATAAAGATTGAAATCGCAGGATGGCCTTGCTCGATTACTAAACCCTCAAAGCCTGCATTTTAAAATATAGTCTGCATTCAGCACTTCAGTCAGCGCTCTGTGAGCAAGCAGTGCTCTCTAACAGTCATCTATTATACCACTATAATATAGAATTTAAACAGGGGTTTTGCTCCTTTGTTAAAACATTTTTACCTTATTGTGGTGACATTTCAGTGGAATTGCCCAACATCTGCATAGTAAGAATTTGTAATGTTCTATTTCTGTTGTAGTGTTCTGTTGTATTAAACTGCAAAAACAGAAGTGCAAAAATGTTTTAGAAGTACAAAATAAAAACATTTTCATATCAATCATCATGTTATTATATTTAGTTATGTTTTGTGTCTTTTTTATCTTTCTATCTTCTATTTATCTTTCATTGTGGCTCTCTTTGAAATTTTTGCCTATCATGTGTTCAACAGATCCAATCCATGTTCAATGGAAATTATTTATTGTTAGAACAGTAAAAAAAAAAAAAAAAAAAGCTTTTGTATCTCTTTGTACAAAATGTTACCTCTTTGATGACAAAATAAGGTAAGTGGCAAAACAAAATCGGTATCGGCCTATTTTTTTCATTAAAATCGGTGTCGGTATTGACCAAAAATGTCCATATCGGTGAATCCCTACTTAATCATCCATATTTATTGCAACCTTATTTATCTATACATCTTCCACCATTTAATTCAATATTCATTCAAAAGATGTTAAAATATTGTATGTGTACTCATTTTATTTTATTTTATTTATTTGTTTAAAGAAACATGTATGTACATTTGCATAAATAAGCAAGCTCATGCAAAATAATGATAAACAGCTAATCCTATTATCCATTAATTTACTAGCGACACTAATAGCACCTGCTTTCATGCCTCCCTGTCTGCTATTAAACCGTGTGCAGCATTTCCTGATCGTGTTAAACGTGCCTTTAGATTTTCCCTCCGAGCCGCAGGATGGCCACAGGCTTACTTCTCCCTCTTTAAACACCCGTTTGTACTTACAGTATATCTAGTGGGGGGAAAATACATTAACATCTCAGACTTCCACTTGGGAGACAGCCAGGGGCTCCCGAGTGTTCAGAGAGTAAGAGAAAGTCATGCTGGGAGACGGAGCAGTGTGTGAGGGACTGTGATGTTTCACAAGACTTCCAAATATTTTGGACTACTTTATAACAATTTATATATATATATAAGTATATATCTGTTTGCATTTGCTCTTACAGAGAATGTCTGAATGTAGGGTTTCTGCTTATGAATACTGTTTATCAGGCCTGAGAATCTGTTTGTTGTGCTTATGGCTGTAGATGTTGTATCCGTTTTCTGTCCTTTATTTATTTGCTTTTAGGTCAGTTGTAGCTCTAATATATCTTTTGATCTAATGATTTGCATTTATTTGTATGTTTATATATTCAGTGCCTGGGCCTTTCCTTGAAATATATGAACCATGTAGACTGCATTATGCATGTTATATTACTTCACATTGGAAGAAGCCTGATCGATGAGTCACATACAACATTAGTATGTTGTAAAATATATGATCAACTCACTCCAACTTAAGTTAATTTATTTATACTTTTATTATTAAAAAAAATACTTATTGAAATGCATGATTTTTTTTTTTTTTTAGATCAATTTTTGGGGGGGGATGTTAAGACATTCTCCTATCTCAGCTTAATGTAATCCCAGCCAGTCTGACACAGCAACATTGAGTTCCTTTACATGCACAATCTTACACCAGTAATGCTTAATAAGCCAACAACATATATGGTAATGTAATGCCTTAAATGGTTTTCTTTTATTGGGGTGAGGTCATAAACCCTTAAACCAGTCAGCCTCTCTCAATATAAACACCTTTACCAGTGTTATTACCAGCTTATCCAATGTGTGCAAATATTATGCACATGCCTCCTTATGCTTTGACTTCAAAAGCAGAAAATAACCTGACGATTTTAAGTCTCATATAAGTGCAGTTTAGTTGTTTGATTTATTAATAAATTTTTTTAATAAGTTGATTATTGGTGTGCATGTAAACACAATCATTGGCTAAGTCAGTGTGGTGAAGTTGGGGCAGGACTACCTGTTTCCCTGACCAATGGCAGATGGGGGGAGTGTTTGGGGAAACCTGTTTGAAAACAAAATCATTATTTTGCATTCCGTTTGGTGATGCTTGTGGCACCGAGATTACAGGCTTCAGCTTGAAGCATTTCATCATGAGTCACAGGGGTGTTCGTATACTGAACACATAAACCTATGAAGTTGGTAAAGTGTGAGAAGTATAAAGGCAGCGTCAGGATAAAAAGTAAGAGGTAAAAACAGCATCATGTTATGATGAGCAATTCTGGGAATAGCCATATAAGAAAGCATACATTAATATATTGAATTGGTATATATGTGTGTGCAAGAGAAATAGGCAGCTCATCCTCTTAGAGCACTGGTTACATGGGCCTGTATGCTCGAGGAGAGATCTGCACGGGGCTCAGAACTGGGAGCTTTGTTCAAATGCAAAGCTAAGCAGTCAACACTGCTCTACATTTCTGAAGCATTCCCAACAGACTTTACACTCTTTGAAGCATTTCT